>NC_067226.1:8026250-8755000 GCF_019924925.1 Ctenopharyngodon idella
ACTCACCACATGATTTTGAAAGCAGTGGTGAATAATGGTGTTAGATATTTTAGGCCTGTTATATTCCCACAAACTCACTGCAAACATTTTATGGTTGCAAAACTAGCTTATTACAGCTTTGCAGCTTCAGAACCAAAGCTGAACAAAATAATTCTTAAAGACAGCGTTTCTCTTTCTGCCATCTACTTTATGTGAAGAATTTGCTGTGAAGGATTTATTTAATACAGCAAGATGCACATCAAGCATTTCTGGTATGTTTATGGAGTTGCGCTGATGCTTTCACACTGATTGCAGCTGGGTGTCAGAAGCTGAAGAAGCTGCTGAGTTTTGCCATTGGTGGTCTCCTAGGAGACGTGTTTCTCCACCTCCTTCCTGAAGCCTGGGCTTACACTTCCAGTCCTGGTGAGAATTCTCACATTATATTTAACATTTGCTGTTGTTCATGCATTAATCATCATCTGTGTGCTCTTTCTCTTTCTCAGTCTTTGAAATGGAAATCCCTTAGAAAACTATGCCTTTTTAACATTTTAACTAGCCCAGTAATGGACCCTTCACTACACCCCGTCCCCTTGGTAACTCTGGCGCAGTCTCTCATATTCACTATGGTACTGGAATCAATATGGAAAAATGGCACTAAGTAGCATTTACTTTGAAGCAAATGTTAGTGCCCTTATTGATCTTATGTCTTCATTTTTGGGATAACACTTCATTTTCAAGGCTAACACAGTGTAATTCAGAGCTTGCATTATCATTAAAAATAAAAAACACACAAAACTTCAATAAACTTCTGGTAGATAAGACCAAAAGCTTGTCAAATATTTTTAATAAAGGTTGGTCACTATACAGTACAGTTTTTAAGGTGGAGCCATTGTTTTTTTATTTTTTTATTTTTTTTATTTATTTAAAGTGTGTGTATATGTGTATATATGTATATATATATATATATATATATATATATATATATATATATATAAAATGAATTAATGTTTAAAATTATTTACTTTTATATTTTAGTATTAGTAGTTTTGTGCATTTACCATGTTTATTATTTTTTTTATATAAATTTTAGAAAATGTTATATATATATATAATATATAACATGTGTGTGTTGTTTTTTTTTAATATTTTTTTTTTTTTTCATTTTGCTTTAGTAATATTAATACTTGATGTATTTCAGTTAGTTTCCAAGGCAAACATTCTTATTTTCATCTAATGTTTATATTTTGTTTTATTTAATCTTTTCAATTACATAAATACTTTTTAATAGTTTTAGTTAACAATAACACTAGATGGAGTTTAGTGAAGTTTAATTTTTTAAAGTTTTTCTTAGATTTATATAGAAAAAGGCAAATTTCTCTTTTTCTCCCCCTTTTTGTGTTTGCGTATGCTGGATAGATGGGTCCCACAGACACTATCGTATGCAGGGTTTGTGGGTGATAGGTGGTCTGCTGTCCTTTTTGATCTTGGAGAAGATGTTCCCTGATGAAGATGGTGCCCCAGAGAGCAGAGCTGTCTGCCAAAAAGCCAAAGTAAGTTACATGTGCTTTTGCCCTCTGTCACTTCATTTCATTTCCTGCATTTTAACTATTTAGCAACTTCTTAGCCTATAATGTAGATCCATGCATGTTATATTGACATTATACACTACATATTCCAGCATTTTGAATCAGTTCAATTGATGGATAAAGTGGAACATTGCAGTTCTGAACCTCATGGGGGAGCCAAAGGATGATGATGATGGAGTTATGCACACAACAGACTCACAGACATTCATTATACATCCACTCAAGCTCCACCAAGCGTCCTGTAGTATACAATCAGAACACAGTCAGAATATTTATAATTCTCAGTTTATTTATTTATTTTTTAGTTCTGAGAATTTCCCCTTATTTAACTACAAAAGTCACAAGTACAACTATTGAAAAAATGTTTTACTGGCACCTTTTTCTTTTTTGGCACTGGCTAAAGAGTAAAGGTTTGTGGTCTCACAGGACCTTTGACTCCGCTTTCTTCCTGCTTCTTAAACAATATCCCAAGTGTTATAAATATTTGTAGAACATAGTGGATTTGTCTTTGAGTCTCCAGGAAAAGCTCAACAGGCTTTTGAATGAGTCTGAGCTTCTGCCTGGTTCATTTCAGCTCTTAATGCCAACTGCCACTATATATATATATATATTATATATACATATACATAATAAAATATACACAGTGTTGCTTGAAAGTTTGTGAGCCACTTGCAGAAAATGTGAATAATTTTAACAAAATAAGAGGGCATACAAAATGCATGCCTTTTTTTTTTTTTTTTCTTTCTTTTTTTTTCTTTTTTTTAGTACTGTCCTGGGTAAGATATTTTACATAAACAATGAATACAATGTTTACATAAAGTCCACAAGACAAAAAAATAGCTGTATTTATAAATATGACCCAAGTCAAAAGTTTATGAACCCTTGATTCTTAATACTGTGTGTGGTTACCTGGATGATCTACGACTGTTGTTTTGTTTTGTGATTGTTGCTCTTGAGTCCCTTGTTTGTCCCGAGCAGATAATCTGCCCAGCATTCTTCAGAGAAATCTTCCAGGTCCCGAAAATTCTTCAGTTTTCCAGCATCTTTTTTGTATTAGAACAATTTCCAGCAGTGACTGTATGATTTTGAGATCCATCTTTTCACACTGAAGACAACTGAGAGACTTAAACACATCAGTGAATGTTTGAACCTTTTTTAATGGTTGTGTTTGAGTCCCTCAGTTGTCCTCTGTATGATTCTCAGATCCATCTTTTCACGCTGTCACTGCTGGAAAGGGTTCAAATATGCAAAAGATGCTGGAAATATGAAGAATTTTCGGGACCTGGAGGATTTTTCTGAAAAATATTAGGCAGTTTAACTGTTCAGGACAAACAAGGGACTCATGAACAAACATCACAAAACAAAAAAACGGTCATAGATCATCCAGGTAACCACACACAGTATTAAGAATGAAGGGTTCACAAACTTTTGAGTGGGTTGTTTTTATAAATTCAGCAATTCATTTTTTTTTTTTTTTTTTTTTTTTGGTCTTGTGGACCATATGTAAACTTTTTTTTTTTTTTTTTATGTAAAATATCTTACTCAGGACAGTACTAAATAAAAAATAACACATATTGCATGATCCCTCTTATTTTGTTAAAATTATTCACATTTTCACAGATTCTGCAAGTGGTTCACAAACTTTCAAGCAGCTATATATATATATATATTACATAAAAAGATTTTATTTATTTATCATGGGGTGGGGGGGTGTCTTACAAGGGTACTTGTGAACTTACAAGGGTAAATAAAGAACTGGTTGTTTCAATAAGTACTGTACAGTGTTTCCTTTACTCTTTACTTTAAAAACTATGTGTGCCCTCTCTCTAAGAGCTCTTAGAGTACTTAGCTCAGTATTGCCGTCTAATCAGCCATTACCGTCTTAAACAGGGCGCATAGAATCTTTTATAACGTGAGATTTTGACCAAATGTTGATTTTTGGTAAAATGTTGCAACAATATGTTTTTTTTTTTTTTTTTTTTTTTTGTGAAAAATTAGTTTTGGACATTAGCTAATAAAAAATACATAAAAAAAAAAAAAAAAAAAAAAACGTAAAGTAACTACAAATGAGCATGTAAATTAAATATTTTTTTATAAATTTCTGTGCAGAGCATGCCCCCACCCCACGCTGCTTGGATCCTTGATATATAAATAAAATTCTTGTTTAAATGTGTTAATTTAAAGATTAAAATGTTTTGGTGAGCGCACACAGGGAGGGAATAATCCTGGCTGAATAATTGATGTTATAGGAATGTTGTGGAGTCTTGAATCATGAATCACAGTTCATATCGGACGGATATTCAAAATCCCAAGTCATGTCCTATTCACAGGACCATTCCTGGCATTCAAAAAGAACCCAAACCCTTTTACTCTGGGCTCATTTCAGCATATTGCATCAGTGCCAGTTAAACACACATATACACACACCTTTTCATTTTCCGGGCTCCACCCCAAGGAATATAGCAGCTTAAGGCCTTAAAATATTTGCTCTTAGATGCTTCCTAAGACAAATGAATAACCGTTTTGTTCCACTTACTTTCAAGTGTAGACATGACATGGCTTGCTTTGTGTCAACAAATAAATTTACATGTAAACCCATTTATAAATAAAATAACTATCACCCTTAGTGTGTCCATCTTTCCACCTTCTTCATGTTTGGTTCTTTTTGTCTGGTCTCTTTCTCGTTTTGTGGATTTTAGTTTGGTGTCGGGGCAGAATAATAGGCTGCACCGTTGAAGCTTTGTGCACTGTGCAACAAAAGAAATGTGCTTGGATGGATCAACTCTGTCACCTTTTTTTTTTTTTTTTTTTTTTTTTTTTTTTTTTTTTGAGGGAGTCTTGGGTGCCTTGGACATTCAAATCACACAAAACAGAAGAGCTTGCAGTGCCTGTGATGTAGATGTCCACTTTTTCCCACCCTCTGCCTGCCCTTCTAATTATAACTTTTAATTTGACTTGGATTATGACTTTTAGCTGTTTGTAAATGTCTATGTCTGAGTCTTCTGCCTTGCTTATGGGAGACCTGGGAGTGTGATTGATAGTGTGTGCTCTGTTTAGGTAGCTATAAATAGCGTCTAGCAGGAAGCAGCTGCCACCAGCGTTCCTTCAGTAGACAGACGGGCCGCAGAAGTCAGTCACGGTGCATAGAAACCACAGTTGAGAGTCCTTGCAGACTGTGGGCTAGAACAGGGAGGAAGCTTCTAGTTCTGTTATTACATTCTGAAATGCTTGTTGCTGTAGAAAATGATTTTCTCACAGTCAGCTTTTGTCAGCTATTTCTGTCTCAAAAAAACTGATGTGGAAAGACTCTTGAGTTTGGAGGCAGAAATATATTAAGATTTTTATTGACAAAAAAAAAACCTGAAATGCTTAGATTTTAGGCTTTGGATGTGAGCTAATGTGGAGCTAAACTGAGTGTTATTAGTCTGCTGAGGGGTTAGTCTGTTTAATTTGAGAATTAAAAGATTAGTTATAGTTATGTACAGAGTAGTGGTGTGCTGTGCATTCCCACAGACAAATTTGACATTTTCCTCTGTTTATAAAAATTGAAAATATGTTTATAGCAGAGTACTTGTAATGGAGCAGACAAACAGGCAGCATGAGGAGTAGAATTGTAAAAAAAAAAAAAAAAAAGTACTGTTTAAAAGTTTCTTTAAAGTTTTTGATACACGTCTTGATCAAAAATACATTAAAAACAGGAATATTGTGAAATAGTACAATTTACAATAATTGTTATATTTTAAAATGTGACTTATTCCTGTGATGGCAAAGCTGAATTTTTAGCATAATTACTCCTATCTTAAGTGTCACATGATCCTTCAGAAATCATTCTAATATGCTGATTTGCTGCTCAAGTAACATTTCTTATTAATGTTGAAAACAGTTGTGCTGCTTAATATTTTTGTGGAAAATGTGATCAATTTTACTGACACTTGATCAATTTAATACATCCATGCTAAATGAAAGTGTTCATTTCTTTTGAATGGTAGTGTACCTAGTCACTTGGTATCTGATTTAATCCCAGGTTTTATTTGAAGGTGGGAAAATTGTCTGTTTGCTCTTGAATGCTGTGAAATGAACCCAGATTTGTTAGAATGGCTTACTGTGGTGTTCTCTCTCTCCATACTAGTCCTCTTCATCAGATATGAGCAACGAGGTCTCTGTGTCCCCAAAAACAAATGGCATCTGCTCGAACAACAACTCCGACTCCAAGCCAAAGACTGACATCAGCCCTTACACAGAGCCAGAGAAAATAAAGGTAAGATGCACACACAAATCATGCCTTGTACACAATGAAAGGTTTAAGTGGTTATTAGATTATTAAATACAAGTACACCTAAATCATACAGCATTTGAAAAGTGTCTGTTATCTTGTCTCTTCCATTTACTGTATATGCAATTTTTCCTTATTTCTTCAGACAAGTGGTTATCTAAACCTTCTTGCTAACTGCATCGATAACTTCACTCATGGGCTGGCAGTGGCAGGAAGCTTCTTAGTAAGCCGGAAGGTAAGAGCAAACAGACCAATTCAGTGATTCAGCAGTACTACTAGAGACCTCACTAAAGTAATGCATGCTAAAGTAAATCAAATTGCTACTACGCAGTCTACTTGTGAATCACTAGTTGAACAAACTAGTTCATGTTTTTGCTCTGTGTAGAGCAGTTGGATGTCTAGTAAGGATGACTGTGTTATATAAATAGATTCAGTTACTGTTTTTAGTATGATTTGGCAACTTTTAAGCATTTTAAACCTTATATTTTATAGCATTTAAGAAGTTTTTTCCCATGATTCTTTTGAATCATTGCAAACAGTGAGATAGAGATGTTTGTGATGTGTGGTAATATTTATAGTGCAGCAGTATTTATATGGCTTATGTGAAGTTGAAGTCCAGGTGGAGAAGCATAAGGCTCCCAGCATGCGTGGGGAGGGAGTTTCAGAGGAAATGGACTTGGTGCAACATAAACCACCACACTTGCACATAAAAACACACTTTTACACATTTGCTCACTGGCCTGGACATAGATATTTGGCTGCAGAAATGCAAGGCAGAGTATTGATGGAGAACTGTGCCATTTTATGTTTTCTCTACCTCCCCCATAGCTTCTGTTGACATTCAGTTAAACATATGTGCCAAATAACGTTGTCTGGATTATGAAACATAATATGGCTTCACTGCCCTACCATGGTTCATTTAGAAAACATAGGGCATACTAAATAATTTGTTTATTCAGAGAACTTCACAATATCTCCCTTTACCTGTCCTAACAGGTTGGTTTCTTAACAACGTTCGCTATTTTGCTTCATGAGATCCCTCATGAGGTACGTATCTCAATATCTTTCTCTTCTTCTGTCTCTTGAGTTTCAGCCAAGTTATTGTTATTAAGAAGCAATGCATTTCATTTTTAGCTGATCGATAATAAATTATTATTATTATTATTATAGACTTGAATGACTCATTGCTCATTCTGAGAGTTACTGTACATGAATTGTCTCAGTGCTCTATAGTACTCAGTCAGTACTTAATAGTTTCTGTTGCTGTACATGCATTTCTGTCTTTATGGAAAGGTGGGCGATTTTGCCATTTTGCTGCGAGCAGGCTTTGACCGTTGGAAAGCCACTCGTATGCAGCTCTCTACAGCATTAGGGGGAGTCCTGGGGGCGTCTTTTGCTCTTTGCTCCCAATCACAGCATGGTGCAGGTGAGACATCTTGTAGTCTCAGACTATATATACACTACCATTCAAAAGTGTGGGTCAATAGGAATTTTTTTTTTTAAAGACATTAATACTTTTCTTCATCAATGATAGATTTCTTTAAATAACATATTACTGAAATCTTACCGACCCCAGACTTTTGAATGGTAGTGTATCTTTGATCGTTTCCAACTTTCTTCTGATGTTAGTGTTATTGTTTCCAATGTTGTTCTGCTTATTTATGACTTAAAGTGTTAGTTCACCCTAAAATTAAAATTCTGTTAATTACTCACCCTCATGTCTTTCCAAACCCGTAAGACTTTTGTTCATATTCAGAAAACAAACGAAGATCTTTTCAATTAAATCTGAGAGATTTCTGTCCCTCCATTAACTGCAACTAGAACTGACACTTATGAAAAAGTTCATAAAGTGATCAGAAAGCTAATCCTTATGAATTGAGTGGTTTAGTTAAAATTTTCTGAAGAGACTCGATCGCTTTTTATGATGAACAGATTTAATTTAAGCTTTTATTCGCATATAAACCTTGAGCAACGAACATAAAAACTCAACTGAACTTGAATGACTCGTGAGAACAAACCTCTTCCAGAAGCTCAAACGTGCCGCGTAACACACAAGAATGAAGCTCATTGGTTACGCAGCACGTCTTACAGGTTTGGAACGACATGAGGGTGAGTAATTAATGACAGAATTTTCATTTTGAGGTGAACTAACCCTTTAATGTAGGAATACCAAATCCCAGTACCAAATACCAAATTTGTTTGGGTATTCCACAAAATAAACATTTGATCATGTCATTCTAGACTATAAATATGGATCAGTTTGCTTATAAACGCACCTTATCAAACATATTCTTCAGTGTTTGTTCTGCTCATGTGTCTCTATAGAGAATGCCACTGCCTGGATCCTGCCCTTCACCTCAGGTGGCTTTATCTACATTGCCTTGGTCAATGTGGTACCTGATCTGCTACAGGAGACCAACCCTAGGTAAGTTCTACTTCCACTTTTTTTTTTTTTTTTTTTTTTTTTTTTTTTAAAACCTCTCACATGTGAAATACCTCTCGCACTTCACTTATCAAATTACACAATGTCCCCTGTTCCCACAGGAACTCCTTACTGCAGGTTCTGCTGTTGTTTTGTGGGATAGCAGTCATGGCTCTTCTCTCAGTCGTGATGGACTAGCCACAGGCGAGCACTGCTTTTATCAAGGGATGTTTAGACTGCCACGGAGCATTGGCTTATGGACAATTCACTCCACTGTTTCAGCTTTAAATAATTTAGACATTTTTGTCACCCCAAAGACAACGTGAGGAAAGACCAATGAAAGAAACAGCCTTGACAATCAAGTGTTTGAATCTTTGTCTGTGCGTGTGATTTTTAGCCTTATCCTTCAAACACCTCAAACCTTCTGTGTCCAGATTCAATTTAGACTGAACTCATGATGCCTTATAGGCTCCAGCTAAAACTGAAAGGAAACACAGGTTTATTCAAATGGTGCTCTGAAATAACAGTAGTTTTGGCTGAAATATGCCTTAAAATTTGCTCCTATTTTTTTCATTCTTGTTCATATTCATGTTCTTGTCTCGTCTCATTGACTTATGCTCAGTATGTTATTTCCCGTTGTCAGTATAGGTTACATCACTGTGATTTGCTTTAATTGTAAGTCATAGCATACTGCACATGCAGTTTCACAACAGGTCAACACATTCTTTATTAAGAGACAGTATACAGGCACATACACTTACATGATCAGATTTTTGATGGTCATCATCATTGCTTTTCTATAAAGCTGCTTCAATTTTATAAACGATTCTGTGGAAGTCTATACAAGCTCATTTCACGCTTCATTTGCTTAAGTTAAGACATACCACGCTTTGCATGAATGCATATTCCTCTTGCACATACATCACCGAACACACTCCCCCTGTCAAACACATTTGAAAATGCTCAACAGGCCTTATTTTCTTTTATTTTCTTACAGTATTTAGCCTTGTTACTGATTGTGTCCTGATAGCCACTACACTACTGCATTTTACTGATTTTTCTGTACAGTTCATTGTGGTCCTGGCGTTGCAATTCAGAGTCTAGAGTGATTTAGTCTAGAGAATTGACGGATCCATAAGCAGACAGTTCTTTTACTCGACTGATTTGGTGCCATTTCATACATTTCGATCAAATTTTAAAGAAAATAAAATGGTTGATAAATGGATTGCCTGTTTTGCCAGTTTTGTACATGGAATGTTGCTGAAAGAATGTTCTGAACGCATCACTTGGCAGGTCAGAACGGTCTTTGCCAAAATGTAAATATTTGAAAAGAGATTATATATATTTATTCTATTAACAGTCATGTTGAAAGAAAAATGTATAAATTTTAATACTTGAGTCCTCCCATTGTATAGTTGAAATAAAGAAATGTTACTGTTTGATTTAAACCGGTTATGTCTGATTTTTAATGTTTGAACTATGTGCAGCTTTCACTTGTAGGATCACCACTGCAATCCAGACCTATAGAAATTCTCTTTAGAAATGTATTTGTTAGTTCAGTTTAAATCCTAATCATTTGCTAACCTTCTAACCAAATGTGTATGCTGTTTACTGCTATAAAGATAAATAATGGATTATTGAAATTTCCAATCACTCTTATTCAATGAAAATAAATACAGAAATACTAAAAATGCATGTTATTGTGTCAATTATAACATGCAAAAAAAAGTTTAAATCAAAAAGCTATTTTGAAGAATGTTTGTAGTCAAACTGCATTGACTTCAATTTAAAAAAAAAAAAGCTATTATTAAAGGTGTAGTATGTAGGATTTCTGTCTGCTAGAGGCCTATTCAAAACAAAGGCGTAGCTTGATGATGCCAAGTTTGAGCACGTAATCTTGGGACATGTGGTCTTCACCTCAACGGATGGTGTAAAAGAATAGGGATAGGACTCGGGAAGAAATCATGTTCATGGATGCGATTATTAACGTTATTGTAGTAAGAAGCAGAGCAGGACCGAGTGTTGTGGGAGCTGAACGAGGCTGCTGGAGCGATTACACAACACAAGCCTCACGAGCAGTGGAACTTTTATTATGCCACAGTCACCGGTGCAGCTTCCACTTTTCCGGTCATGAGTATGAGGTAACGCAGCTCTGTTTATCATATTAGATACATTTGAGAGTGTTGAAAATGATGTTATAACGTTACTCTGTGCATTCGCTCGATGGCTGCTGTGAGACACACTGCAGTAAGATGGATTGATTTTAGAATATCATATTAAATGCTGGATGGCTTGTGTTGATAAATGGAATGCAATTCATTTTAAAACGTATTGTATGATGGAGAAAATTCTGTATTTTACTAAAAATAAAGCTGCATCTGATTATGCTATGTTAGCTACTTCACAAAATAGTGTTTTTCTCTGAGGCATGGTAAAGCATGGTACTGCAGTGATCAAGAAAATTCAAGAAAATTAGATTTAAACAATAAGACTAAACGTGTTGAGTTATATAACAACAATTAGTTTTCTGTCTATAAATATATCAAAACAGTTGTTCCCTTGTCTATTAAAACGTGTAATATATTAAAGCGTCTTTGTTGTTTCCATGGTTTTTACAAAATAAAGCCGGAACCCAAGGCAGACCCAGGGTTAATGCGGGTATTGCGCAACTGACAGGCGACTCCTCACACATCCTGGAGCCTTAGTTAAAATTGCAATTTTCTCACGATTTACAAATAGTTGGAAACATTTGGGATATTCTAAGTACTCAAGTGAACAAAATATATGACACTGACCTAGTGGTTTTTGGTTATTTTACTGCAAAAATCGTACATATTGCACCTTTAAAGTCAAACGAAGACAGATTTTTATTTTTAAAATTTAAAATACCTGCTTCGGTAGATTTTAGGGCCATGTTTTAATCAACATTATAAAACGGTTAGCTCCTGTCCTTGATTCTGATTGGTCAATAGCTGTGTTTTATTCATGATAAAACACAGCTATGACCGCTTCACCCAACGGTTCTGTGTATCACTACACAACACCCTTAGCAACCACTCTTAGCAATGTAAACCGTATGTTCTCAATTGATGTTGTTCATTGAAGCTTACTGTATTATGTAGAAGAGTATTGTGAGAAAGAGATTGATTGAGCAAGTTTATTACCTGCATTCAGATTTAGCATTTTCCTTCAAGTCAGTCCTATGTTCATAATAAAAAATCTGTTTAAATGTCCGATGTATTATCGTGTCCTTTTAACAGATAAGGGGTTTTCCTGTGACTGACAGCGCTAGTCAAAGAATTTGACAGTTTCACAATTCAGTCTTTTCAATGTAAAAGTCTTTGCTACTGACTGACACACTCATAAAGACAGTTTTTGCTGCCATCTAATGGCGTAATAATGTATCTTCTGTTGCTGTTCACGGTCAGGGACTATTTTTTCCGGCGGAAAGAAGGCTTTTAGTGAAAGTTGACTTCATGAAAGTTGCATTGATACATATTTTTGGCTTTGCGTCGAGCCTAACAACGCCCTTCAACCGTGACTTATTCACGATGCAGCACAGCCTCTCATACCTAATTGCTTACTTTAACCATTAATAGCTTTCTATTTAAGGTTTACTAAATTGCTAAAACATTTGTGATTATTTTTCTTTTATTATTTTTTAGATGCAGAACAATTTCGTAGATTGCTTCCTGTACTGTGGGAAATATCCACACGTTGAATTGATGCGTGTTGAGTGAGAGTGTTTTTCCTGCATCGAAACAGGACTTTTCTATTGAATTACAGTTAATGGACTCTAAATGACATTTAGCAGTTCTGGTTTGCGTGTCAGAATGTCTTTTCAGGCATATGCAGTACCTTCCTGAATGAGGGCACATAGGTTGCTCATGACCTGCTAAATTACCTCCTATTCCTTAGCTGTTACATGCCCATGCGAAGGAACCATTATGCCTAATGACTATCATGAGATGGCTGCCCTTACCATTGTAGATCCCCTACCATGTTTAACCATTAGCAAGCTATGTTTGTCCATGAGCTTTGACTTTTCACTACTGTTCTATGCTGATGCAGTTTGACTTGACAGCCATGTGGAGTTTATTTGCACATCTTTGGCGTCTATTTTGTCTCTGCAAGGTCTTTGCATTTTTTAAGTGCGAGATGTCATACTCACAAATGGCTTTTATTGCCTGCCGCTCCAAGTCGTGTATGTTCAAAGTAGTAGTTCTGCAACGGTGTCAGCTATGCCAAGATGCGTGCCACAAGCACATTTTTCTGCACAGTCTGAGTCTGAAATGTCATATGGGAATCAGGGGGTGGTATTGATTTTGTGTTCACACTTGTCCTATTTCAACACAGTCTGTTTGGCAAGAGACCGTTGCCATAACGACTAGCCTGTGGGTTGTCTTCCTTTGTCATCTGCCCTGACAGAGTCCAGTGTAGTTGTGGGAAACAGCCTGGAACTTTAGACAATGAGGTGCCGCTTTTTTTTATTCGAAAAGCCTTGTCCTTCAAAACGGCTTCTGATGGGCACCTAAACGTGGCTGCTTGTACTAACATGATTTGTTCTCCTGTATCTGGACCTGAACCTCCCACGCTTCTGAAGCTCCTCTCTGTGGGCCACCTCCATGGCAGGTGGCAAGTTAGTGCTGGTACAGTTCACACCAAGTATATTAATAAAAGAGTACACCTGATCATGTTGCAAATGGTAGGAAAGACAGAGAGGAGCAGTGAAGTAAAATAATGCGGGGAGAAACTAGAAGAAAAAGACTTGAAAGGACAGATGCAAAAGTTAGACAACATTTCACCCACTGTATGTGATGTGGAAGGCCAAATGTATATCAAAATGTTTTAATATATCACAGTAACACAAATACTTTCTCAGTTCTCATATGGGTTAAGATTTGTACTGTTGTATTTACTGCTGCTGGGACTGTTTCAGAAGACAAAGTCTGCTGTATGTGGGCAGGACACAGTGCTTCATTCTGAGAGTTTCCCTTGAGCAGTTTTCTGTTCAGGTTTGTTTACTTTCTCAATGTGCTAATATTTTAGTTTATTCCAGCAAACCCAAATGATAATGATTTTCTGCTCACTGTTTGGTAATATTTAACTCTGAGAAGGGAAATTGTGCTAATCTGTGTAAAAAAAAAAAAAAATGCTAACAGCAGCTTTTACTGTTTTATTATAGGCATTAGTTCTTAGGACATCTACATCATTTATTTATTTTTATAATTTTTTTGTTCTTTCAACATGATGCCTTTTTGGCCTTTATTTGCTGTAGAAATGTATTTAGAAATAAAAAAATGTTATTTTTTTTATTTTTTTTTTTTTTTTACAATTTATGAACAGAAATAGAATAATGAGACCCTGAACAAAGGGGGGTCAATATCAAAAGTCAGTATGTGGCCAGCAGCTGTTTTAATGGGTTAGTTCACCCCAAAAATGAATTAATTACTCACCCTCATGTCGTTCCAAGACCTTCGTTTATCTTCAGAACACAAATTAAGATATTTTGATGAAATCCGAGAGGTTTTTTTTATCCTCCATAGAAAGCAACATAATTACCACATTCAATGTCCAGAAAAGTAGTAAAGACATTGTTGCCTGCACTGTCTATACAACGTAAACAGCGCAGGAGAATGACAGGGGAGAGACGAAATTGTTGAATAAAGTCGTCATTTTTGTTTTGTTTTTGCACACAAAAAGTATTCTTGTCACTTCATAACATTAAGGTTGAACCACTGTAGTCACGTTGACTATTTTAACTATGTCTTTACTACTTCTCTGGGCATTGAATGTGGTAATTATGTTGCTGTCTATGGGGGATACATAGATGCAAACTGCTCACCTTTCAGTGAGAACTCACCTTTTTGAGATCAAAATAGGTCACCTATGGGATTTGCATAGATCCAATGAGAAAGTGTTTTATGGGGGGTAGGGGGGTCTTACAAGGGTACTTGTGAACTTACAAGGGTAAATAAAGAACTGGTTGTTTCAATAAGTACTGTACAGTGTTTCCTTTACTCTTTACTTTAAAAACTATGTCTATAAAGGGTAATATTTTATGTATTTGAGGTCTGAGATGTGGCAAACAGTATTGCATTCAAATCAGCCAATATTGTCTTAAATATCCTGCATAGCATTTCGTTATTTATAACATGAGATTTTAACCAAATGTTGATTTTTGGTAAAATGTTGCACCAATATGTTATATATGTAATATAATTTTTTGCATGAAAATTACAGTTTTGGACATTAAGGGATTTTTTCATTTATTTTTTATTACCCTGTAAGTAACTACAAATGAGCATGTAAAGCAAATAAAATTCCGTGCGCAGCATGTCCTCGCTTAATTTGTGTTCCGAAGATGAAGGTCTTACGGGTTTGAAACGACATGAGGGTGAGTAATTAATGAGAGAATTTTCATTTTTGGGTGAACTAACACTTTAAGTTCTACAGTGCATCTCATCCTCAGACTACACCAGATTTGCCAGTTCTTGCTGTGAGATGTTGCTCCACTCTTCCACTAAGACACTTGCAAGTTCTTGAACATGTCTTGGGGGACACATGGTTTCACGTGTCTCCCTGTATAGCACGGTCTTAGGCACCTTACATTACAGACATTGCAGTTTATTGCTCTGGCCACATTTACAGTCCTCATGCCACCTGCAGCAGGACAACGGCATGTTCACAATCACACAGGTGATCAGGGACCCTGGCGTCTTTCTTCTGGTGATTTTCAGAGTCAGTAGAGAGGTCTCTTTAGTGTCCCTAGTTATTGTATTTATGACCTTAATTGTCTACTGCCTGTAAACTGTTCTGTCTTTAGGACTGTTGCACAGGTACGTGAGCAATAATTGTTTATGCCATGAAAAACACTGTGTAAACCCTTTCTAATAAAGCTTATTTGGATTTTACAAAATTATCTTTTAAATAAATAAATAAATAAATATATATATGTATATACATTACATTTTTGTTGTAACTTTATGATTTCCTCACATAAGTGTTTGTTCTAATTTCAGTTTATCATATATTTTATTAGAGTTGCTGGTGATTATCAATGCTGATGCAATTTTTACAGTAAACAACTGATGGATTTAAGTGGGTATAAATATTTACTTTTTATAGCCTACTGTAAAAAAAAAAAAAAAAAAAAAAAAAATGAAATTTACTTCCAAGGATACAGTATCGTCTTGAAGAAATATTTGAACAGCTGTTTACATCTGTGATGCTGTGCTGGAGTTTGTAATCAATAAATGACCCTTTCATGAATCTCTATTCCTCATGTTCCTGATGGACCTAATTGGTCTCTTCTCAGTTCGCTGAGGCCCAAGAGGAAAGAGAGAGCATTGCACTTCTCACACCAAGCACCACTCACTCAGTACTGGTCCTCGCATCGCCTATCCTCTCCTCTTCCCATCTCTCCCCCTCTCCTTAACTCAAAAGCAGAATAGATGGTGGAAAAGCAGCACATCTGTCCGGGCGCTCCGCAACAATAGATCGCATCGAGCTGGAGTCGAGCCTGGTCATGTCAGCGTCCGAGAGCTGCTAGAGATTCGGTGTGTTTTCTTGCTTTGCCTTTCACAACGGCTGCCGAGGGAGGACCGCGCGTCTGTCTGGGCTCTCCAACGAGCGGAGAAGATGGCCGCCATTAAGATTTTAACCAGCGCAGGGCTTTTCTTGGCGTTTTCCGCTCTGGTCTTGTTGGTTATGGCCATCTGCACCGATTATTGGTACGAGACGGATGCTCGGCGGCACCGCGAACGCTGTAAGAACTACGCAAACAAGCGGAACGATCCCGGATACATTTACATCTCAAATCACAACTTGCCTCTCCAGATGCCTCCAAAGGGCTATGAGAGGAAAGCGACGGAAGCGCGCGTGAAGCGGCACGCTCCGGCTTCGGCGACGGCCATGGAGTCTCACTGCAGCCGCCAGTTCAACTCCACGATCTCCGGTCTGTGGAGAAAGTGTCATCGCGAGGGTTTTGACCTGGAGACCGAGGATCTCATTTACAAAGGTGGGTTGCTTTCTGTTTTGAGGTGCTTTGACAACCACTAGAGCCTCGGTCCAGGCCGTTTTGTTTAGAAGTGAACGGATGTGGACGTTATATCAACAGTAAAGGGCAAATGTGGAAGGCCTGAATCTGATCCCTGTCGCTATCCGAGGTGCTGAATTCAGCCTACCTGTGTCATCTGTAAAGGCGGCACAGAAGCTGCTTGTATCACGAAAAGGTGCATTTACATATTCAATGCTGCACTGTTTTTATATAGCAATTACTATTGTAATTTTTAAATGACGAATTTAGAAAAATACGAAATGTAAATATAGATATGAAAAAATAAATTATGTGGATCAGTGACAAATAAGGATGTCTGAGATGATATAAAGGAGAATTTCTATGAAAACCTAGTGTAGAAAACATCACATTGAAACCTGCATGTTTGTTACACAGATTTTAATAACAAAACTATTTAAAAGTAAATATACAGAAGGGATTATGCCAAACAACCTAAACCAGATTTTCTTTTTTCAAGAATTTACTCTTTTCTTTCCTTATATTCTGTGATGACAATAGCAAAGTTCAAGGCTGCTCTGATGCTGCATCTTGTACACAAAACAAAAGCAGCACCAGAACATCCTCTGACAAAATGGGCTGAGGTGTATGTTATGAACTTTATTTATTCTAAATCTTATGTGATCTAAATGCTCAGGGTTGGCTTAATGAGAAACAAAACAAAATGAGCAATATTTACAGGAGGAAGGACAAGGAAATGCACTGTTCAAATGTGGCATATAAATGTAGAACTAGTCAATATAAGTATTTGTTTTGTAAAACAAATGACCTTCTCAGATAATACTGTTAAAGAATGCCTAGACTATATAGTTTATCAGATAACAATATCCATAAGATGATTAAACTTAAGCAAAATTATTATGTTTTACTTCCCTCATCATATAAATACTGATCTCATAAATAAGAGGCTTACAGCACCCTCCTCTTCTTTGATAAAGATCTCATTCCGTGTTATGTTCAGGCCTTAAGTGTGAGCTTTTACAGCAGCCATTTCTCTTGCTGGGTTGCAAAGAGAAGGAACGCTGCTCACTTGACCATATCTTCATCAATAATTTGTTCATTGATTTTCCCAGGTCACCCTAAGTGGCTCTGTAGATGTCATGAATGATGAAGTAGTGATGGTGTGCAACCACTCCAGTTAGACTGTGAGCCAACACCCAGGAAAACATTTCTCCCAGATTTATAGTGCAGTTTATTCACCAATCCTTTTCAACCCAGTAATCTTTGTGTTCAGATAAAGCAGGCAAAACATTGTTCCTTGTTGTCAATGATACTATCCTGAGCAAAATTAACATATTTGGTTCTATCTTTCCCACTTGTCCTGATGGTTAAAAAATATAGCACTTTTAATTTACCAAAACAAACAGAACTGGAACAGTTCAGACGTAATCTAATGCACCATGTGTCCTCCAAATTTTAACATGTCACAATGTTTTAAATAAATTGAATAAGACCATGACACATGTCATGTTTCATTAGAGAGTAATTCTCAGAATACATATAAAAAGCTAATCAAATGTGATTTGAGTTGTATCCTTAAAAAATCTGATCTGCAGGGAATTGATTTTTGTTTTTTTTGTTGTAACTTTGGTTCACCAATTAATTCGAAGTCTCTTTGTAGAGTTTCCATCAGATATCACAGACATGTTTTTCCTTGTTTACACAAATCAGAGTACAAGAATATGCATCTTCTTCTTCAGCAGAGAATGAACAGTTGAATGTGGAGTGTCTTTGTGAGAGATTCCTGCTCTTTGATGTGTCTGTTTGTGATTATGACATCGAACAAGCTGTCACAATATATTTGACACATAGATATGATAAACATGACACAATGTGCTTTCTGCTCAGCTCACAGGAGGTCTGTACTCGTCATTTCATCACAGATCTGTATAACAGCAAACTCAATGTGTTTTTGTGCCTTAGAAAACACTTTGATGAATGAATTTAACAGTAATTTCTGTCAAGATTGTAATTAAATGGCAGCACACCTTATCTCTCCTCTCATGTCTTGTTTTGTCTAATTCACAATATGTTTATATAATTAAACTTTTGCTTCTGTTTTAAGAGGAGCAGTTCAAAATGATCAGTTAGAAAACTCTAGTCTCACTTTGACACAACTAACCTTTGGATCTGTCATCAAGAGAAACTTGCATATTATAATATTCATTTAAGTTCTGAGAAATGTCATTATTTCTTCGGGGAACTTGTTGGTTTATTGCTGACATTCATTTTACATTTTCTGGTACTGTTTGAGTGAGTAGATTTGGAAATGGGGTGTAACGGTACACTGAAGTCACGATTCGGTACATACGGTTCGGTACGATTTCGGAACAATAGGAAAAATGGTCACACTTTAGAGTCCAATTCTCACTATTAATTAACTATTAACTATTACTTTTGCCTCAATGAACCCCTAATTACTGCTTATTAATAGTTAGTAAGGTAGTTGTTAAGTTTAGGTATTTGCCATGCAGAATAAGGCATTAAAGGGTTAATTCTGTCATTTATTACTCACCCTCATGCCGTTCCACACCCGTAAGACCTTCGTTAATCTTCGGAACACAAATTAAGATATTTTTGTTGAAATCCGATGGCTCCGTGAGGACTCCATAGCCAGCAATGACATTTCCTCTCTCAAGATCCATTAATGTACTAAAAACATATTTAAATCAGTCAGTTCACGTGAGTACAGTACATATTTTGTTTTTTTGGCGCACCAAAAATATTCTCGTTGCTTTATAGTATTGAACCACTGTACTCACATGAACTGATCTTAATTTGTGTTCTGAAGATTAATGAAGGTCTTACGGGTGTGGAACGACATGAGGGAGAGTAATAAATTACATTATTTTCATTTTTGGGTGAACTAACCCTTTAATATCTGCTTTATAAGTATTAATAAACAGCCAATATCCTAGTAATATGCATGTTAATAAGCAACTAGTTAATAGTGAGAATTGGACCCTAAAGTTTTACTGGACAAAGGAACAAATCCACAATGCTAGGTTTCTTTTATTTTATTTTGAACAGACAGTTTGTTCCACCTAGTGACATTTAGTCCCCAGTTGGTACAGTACAGCCTCCTATAGTGTATTAAGCACTAAGCAGTAAACATAATGCACTCTTGCATAGCTCATATTTTTTTGCAGGTCTGAAAAAAACAAAAGGTATTTGGTCACAATCAGCTACAAAACTGAAAAGCATCTTGTTATAAAAGTACAAAATAAATAGAATAATGAAAAATAAAACTTGTGCATTAGGAGAGTTACAATTTGCTCAAAGCTTAAGCCCAACCCTCCTATACTTAATTTTCCGCGTTCCACTCGATTTCGCACACAATTGAGAGTGTGAGTCTTTCAAAGTAATCTCCTTTGTCCATGAGCGCAGAAAGACGCATTTGACGTGTGCGCACTAGCGGACTTTGTTTTCAAGTGCTCAAGTCATTTGCATATGCACTGTTCTTCTTCTGCTCTTTTTCCTGATGTGGCGGTTAGCAAACAGCGTTGTATTACCATGCACGCTCCCTACTGGATTGGAGCGTGGCTCGCCCATGACTGTATTCGTCCTCTGATTACATGCACGGAACAGTGGCGTCCATACCATACAGTTCGGGGCAAGTACATGTACCATTACACCCCTAAAATATATGTATAGTTAACACATTTTTCTGTGCCCTAAATCTTACTTAAAGGGATATTTCACCCAAAAATGAAAATTCTGTCATCATTTAGTCACCCTCAAGTTGTTCCAAACCAGTTTGAAGTTTTTTCTTAAGCTGAACACAAAAGATGATATTTTGAAGAAAGTCAGTAACCAAACAGTTGATGGGTCCCATTGACTTTAATAGTATGAGGGGAAAAAAAATACTATGGAAGTCAATGGTGCTGAACAACTGTTTGGTTACCGACTTTCTTCAAAATATCATCTTTTTTGTTCAGCATAAGAAAGAACTTCATACAGGTTTGGAGCAACTTGAGGGTGACTAAATGATAACAGAATTTAAATTTTTTGGTAAACTATCCCTTTAACTTCCAAAATTAAGTTCATTTAACAAATTAGGTTTTACAATGTGAGTGACAATGTATACAAAATTTGGAAATATTGAAAATAAAGCAAAACTTTAATATTGGGTATCTGAAATAAATGTTGCAGGCAGAGAAAGTTTATCTAAGAGGCAATCACTACATACTGTAACACAGCTAAAACATCAAGAGATATTGAGGCATCCAAACAGAAAACCACTCCATGGGCCTCATTTATAAAACGTGCGTATGCACAGATTTGAACTTAAGAGTGTGCGTATGCTAAAATCCTTAATATTTATAAAAGCAGTCTTTGATGTGGAAAAGTGCTTAGCACCATGTCAGGGTCTAAGAAGATATATGCACTTTTCCTTGTGGCAGAGCAACGTGATCTCATGAGTAAACGTGTGTATTTTTACGTAAATTGTGGTTCTACCACACGTACATTTACTTACGTTTTCATACACACAAAAACGTACAACATTGACGCATTTATAGCACTAAAACGTAAAAATACTTACATATTAACCGCAAAAAAACGTAAATCATGTAACGTAAAGTGTGAATGTATATGAATTCCCAAAATCGTGGCTTTAATGATTTAACGATGTTTTTATTATTGAAAGCAGTTTACTCATCTACTTAATATGAAATAACATTTCTGTTCGTGACTTGTGCTGCTCGTTTCGGAGGATTACATAATGTTAAGCAAGACTACAATTTGAAACCTTATGAATAAAATTTCTGTAATTGTTTAACCATTTTGTAATATTTAGTTTGTTTGCTGTGAGACACAGAAGGCGTTTTCTCCTATGCAGCGACTGACAATACAACCATAAGATACACCAAAGCACAACATGAATTCACAAATCACATCCATTTTATTTGTTCGCTGTACTCCAAATCTTTAGAATCCATATGTTTGTAAGGAACAGATCCAAATTCAGCCCTTTATCCATCGATCTTCATCTTCATTCTCAGCAACAGCCACCGTCACAGTCAAAGCTCGCGCTCGTTATGATTCAAATTTGAAAGTAGCGCCACCATAGACATTATGTTTATTATAATGTCTATGAGCGCCACCCTCGAGAAGCGTTACGACATGGTTTACGGCACTGATATCGAACGCTCATTGGTTCGTCACAGATTGCGACATGCCGTGTTTCAGTGGATTGACATTTGAAATGAGTGCGCACCTTCACGGAGAGAAGCCGGATTTATCATATTTTCATGGATTAATAAGTTAAATTCTGCTCTGTACCCTATAAAAAACTATTACCGCCAGAGAGGACTGTGACTGGAACTCATCATCATTTGAACTACTTTTGGTACCACTTTTGACATTTTCGCAAAAAATAAATTATTGGGATTACGCTTGTTTTTTCATTCTTTTATTTATAACAGTAGGTAGTTTAAAGAAATGGTTATGGGTAGGTTTAGGGGTAGGTGTAGGATTAGTGGCTCAAAATATTGTTTTATTAATATTTTTTTTTACTAAAATTGTCATTTTCCTACACATTTCTGTTCTTTATGTTTTATTTTTTTTAACATTCTGTATAAAATGGGTAGGTTTAGGTTTGGGATGGGGTTTAGGGATCTTACATTTATCTACAACACGATAAAATGGAAATTATACATATATCTTTATGACATGAAAGATTCGTAAATATTTTACGTTTTTTCGCTGTAAAAACGTAAGTATTTTTACGTTTTAGTGCCATAATTACGTCAATATTGTACGTTTTAGCACCTTTCTAAATGTACAAAAATGTACGTTTTGTGTCTTTGAAAGTTACGTATTAATACCTACGTATTAACAATGAGACCAAGCTGGGCAGAGAGTCGGAGCACTGCAGGTATTTGGAAATCTAAGCAATTCTTGCTGCTCGCCATTCTCAAGTATGTTGTATATATACAGTGCTCAGCGTAAATGAGTACACCGCCTTTGAAAAGTAACATTTTAAACAATATCTCAATGAACACAAAAACAATTTCCAAAATGTTGACAAGACTAAGTTTTATATAACATCTCTTTAACTTACAACATGAAAGCAAGGTTAATAATATAACTTAGAGAACAAAATTTTCAGTTTTACTCAAATTAGGGTGATGCAAAAATGAGTACACCCCACTGAAAGTCTCTGGAGCAAAGCTAAATTTAGACTACAAATATCTAATTTAACAAGAATTCAACCAAAGGTGATTCTAATTATTCATTACACAGGTGTCCAGCAGACAGTTGACTATAAAAGGGTGTTAAAACCCCTTCCCATTTCATGCTGTCAGCAATGGCACCACATGGAAGAGAAATGTCACAAGACCTGAGAAAATCCATCTCACAGATACGTCCAGGTCATCCACGGAAGTTAACATCTCGACAGGAGCGTCTTCTGATGAGAAGGGTTGAAGAAAATCGGCATGCAAGTTCACTGCAGTTATCTAAAGAAGTAGAAAGCCAAACTGGGTTGACTATTTCCCATGACACAATACGGCGTACACTACAAAGGAATGGCATGCATGGATGCTGTCCACGAAAGAAGCCTCTCCTAAAGCCCAGGCACAAAAAAGCCCGCCTAGAGTTTGCCAGGGCCCATGCTGACAAAGATGAAGACTACTGAGACTCTATACTCTGGAGTGATGAGACCAAGATAAATGTTTTTGGAACTGATGGCTTCAAAACTGTATGGCGTCGCAAAGGTGAGGAATACAAAGAAAAATGCATGGTGCCTACAGTGAAACATGGTGGTGTCCTTATGTGGGGCTGCATGAGTGCTGCTGGTGTCGGGGAGCTGCATTTCATTGATGGCATCATGAATTCACAGATGTACTGCTCTGTACTGAAACAGAAGTTGCTACCATCACTGTGCCCCTGATCGTCGTGCACTTTTCCAACATGACAATGATCCTAAACACATATCTAAGGCCACTGAAAGTGATTCATTGGCTCCTGATCTGAACCCAATCAAACACCTATGGGGAATTCTGAAGAGACAAGTTGAGTATCACTCTTCATCCTCTCTAAAAGAGGTCATTCATGAAGAATGGAAAAAGATAGATGTTGCAAAATGTCGCCAACTTGTTCATTCCATGCCTAGAAGACTTGGTGCTGTCATAAAAAAAAAAATGATGGAGGCCATACAAAGTACTAGATGTAGTAGTTTTTGTTGTGGGGTGTACTCATTTTTGCCTAAATTTGAGTAAAACTGAAAAATGTGTAATCTAAGTTATATTATTAACCTTACATTTTATGTTATATGTTAAACAGATGTTATATTAAACTTAGTCTTGTCAACATTTTGGAAATTGTTTTTGTGTTCATTGAGATATTGTTTAAAATGTTACTTTTCAAAGGGGGTGTACTCATTTAAGCTGAGCACTTTATGTATGTATATATATATATATATATATATATATATATATATACATATATATTATGTTAATGACATTAATTAGGCAGAGATCTGAAACCATTCAGTCGTGCACAATTTCAAGATAACTTGCAATTTATAAATTTCACATCTGGAAGAGAGGCATACGCATGTTTTTTGTGCATAGATTCGTTCTCTGAATAACATGTATACATACATTTTAACATCTTAAGATCAAATGCAGGACAGTTTCTACACATTTTAGAAATAAGGCCCCATATCTTTCATCACCATCACCTAGTTTAACAACTGGAAGAGTGTCAAACCATACCATGCATGTTGCAAAGCTTGTGAATAGAACATGAATGCCTGCTCTGATTTATGCAAATCAATCCCAGACCAAATCATTAGCTGGAGGAAAGCTAAAAATAATGCTGATGTGGGTGAAAAGAACACAAACTACCTTGAAAAACCCTGCATAGCCTGTGGGGATTGAAATGAATTGGTATAATACAGCAAACGGTGAAAGTCACAACATTTCATGTTATCTGATTTATATTTGAGGTTTCTCTGGTAAAGATTTGAATTACTACCAGATTAAGCCTGTTTTATGTCCAGAATAAGGAAACCTTATGAATGAAAATGACTGTTTAGGCTTCAAAATGTGCAAAGTTTCACACTTGACTATTTAGGATTCATAAGATTCTCATCAGGGAGGAAGGCAATCAGCACTATACACACAACTTGTCTGACACACAACACACTTACGTCATTCAAGATGACGCAAAACCTTACAGTGCCAACCAAATGCTTGTCTCTATCTCTATCTCTAAATAAAAATAATACGGTATACATGCTACTGTTTAAGAGTGACTATCCAAACTTTTTACTGTTGCATGTTTTTGTTTTGTTTTTTTGCATGTTTTTTGTTCATTTTTGGATCACAAAGTAGTAGTTTTGCAGTTGCACTCTTAGAAGAAAAGGTTCTATAAAGAACCTTGAAGGGTTCTGTCACGTGCTTCATATACAGAACCTTTTAGGGGTTCCCACCGTGGGATCATCATTTTATGGATTTAGTTTTAGTTAATTAATTTAGTTTTAATTTTAATTACATTTTAGGAATTAAACAGCTCATTATATACTTTATCTCTAGGGGGGAAAAAATGTTAAACATCAAAGTATTATGCAATCATTTAAGACATTTTTCCTACATAGAAACGTTTTGTTATAAAGGTTCTTTAAAACTAAATCACCCTAGGGTTCTAAATAGAACCTTTTTACCTAAGAGTGAGTCTGTGTTTCAGTGACATTAGTGATTGGTGTTTCTGCAGTTCAGGTATTCTTAAATACTGAAAGGTTTATAGATACTATTAAATGTTTAAATGAAGGCTTGTTTTTAAAGCCTGGTTAATTTTACATGAAAATAAAAACAATTTGAAATGTAACTATGACATTTATGACCCTGTGCATTTGATTATGCGTGCCTAATTGCTCTCCAGGAAATCCTTTAATTAAATTGAATACAACCTTGGGCCGCTTTGTTGCTTTTTATGATCACAACAGACCTGCTGTTCCTCAGGAGATTAAAGCCTCGGACTCATTTGCTTTTCCTAAACAGTCACTATAAATGTCATAAAAGCATATACTTTTGTACAATTCTTGATTCACTGTTTTGTTCAAATAGGGTTGATTCAGAGATGCACCCCTGTGAAGTATCATTACACCTCTTCAATCCTGCCTCGAAATCTTCCCATCAATATCACTAAGACCATCCGACAAGATGAGTGGCATGCCCTGCGTGAGTCTGACGGCCGCTTTTTTACATGTGTCAGATTTACAAAATTCATGCCTTGGGGGTTGATCAGTTCATTAATGCATAAACAATTGTGTCTATGATGTGCATGTTTAAAGACAATATTTGTGAAACTGTGTGTACACTACACACACTTTTTACTTATAAAGGGATTGTAACTGATCCTTCTCTGATCCCCAGTTGTAGCAATATTACTTTTTCTGTGACCCTATAGAGAATTAATGGTTTGGAGAAAGAATGGATGGATGATCCTTTGTAACCCTCCTAGCTAGACTTCTTATATTGTTTAAATGAAAGCACACTTTCAGTCACTGAATTAGAGATCTTATGTACACCAAAAAAGGTTCATTATTTCACCAAAAGGTCAACCATTTTATACTGCCTGCCAGCATACTGACAAATATACAGAATACTCACTGAAATGAATATTTCCCTCCACTTATTTAGATTTAATAATTTACCTCTATCTCTTTTTTTTAAAGAAATACTGGAAACACTTTACAATAAGGTTCATTAGTTAACTACATTACTTAACATGAACTATTAATGAACTGCACTTCTACAGCATTTATTAATTTGTTAATGTTAATTTCAAAATTTACTAATACATTGTTAAAATCAAGAGATGTATTTGTTAACATTAGTTAATGCACTGTGAACTAACATGAACAAACTATGAACTGCTGTATTTTTAACTAACGTTAACAAAGATTAACAAATACAGTAACAAATGTATTGCTAATGGTTAGTTAATGTTAGTTAATGCATTAACTAATGTTTAACTAATGAACCTTATTGTAAAGTGTTACCGAAATACTTTTATTCAGCAAGGATCAATTAAAGTGACAGTAAAGACATTTATAATGTTAAAAAAGATTTCAATTTCAAACAAATGCTGTTACTTTGATCCTCCAATTCATCAAAGAATCCTGAATGAAATGTTTTCACAAATAAATATTAAGCAGCACAACTGTTTTCAACTGTGATAAAAAGAAATGCTATTTTTATATGAGTGAATAGACAAAATAGTTTGTTCAAGATAAGGTATATTTAATATGAAGCATAGAAATCTGATCTTTTATTATGGATTATTATTTCCCTTATTTCGAATCAATAATTTACCTGGCTCAGTGTGGCCATATTTTTTTTTTTATTATTATTTATTTAATTTAATGGGTATAAAAATAGTATAGTAGGAATTGGCTGCTTTCTTGGTGCAATGATTTTGTAGTATTTGTTTCATTATAACCTTTGTAGTATATGCAGTGGGTACGGAAAGTATTCAGACCCCCTTAAATTTTTCACTTTTTGTTATATTGCAGCCATTTGCTAAAATCATTTAAGTTCATTTTTTTCCTCATTAATGTACACACAGCACCCCATATTGACAGAAAAACACAGAATTGTTGACATTTTTGCAGATTTATTAAAAAAGAAAAACTGAAATATCACATGGTCCTAAGTATTCAGACCCTTTGCTCAGTATTTAGTAGAAGCACCCTTTTGATCTAATACAGCCATGAGTCTTTTTTGGGAAAGATGCAACAAGTTTTTCACACCTGGATTTGGGGATCCTCTGCCATTCCTCCTTGCAGATCCTCTCCAGTTCTGTCAGGTTGGATGGTAAATGTTGGTGGACAGCCATTTTTAGGTCTCTCCAGAGATGCTCAATTGGGTTTAAGTCAGGGCTCTGGCTGGGCCATTCAAGAACAGTCACGGAGTTGTTGTGAAGCCACAGTTATTTTAGCTGTGTGCTTAGGGTCATTGTCTTGTTGGAAGGTAAACCTTCGGCCCAGTCTGAGGTCCTGAGCACTCTGGAGAAGGTTTTCGTCCAGGATATCCCTGTACTTGGCCGCATTCATCTTTCCCTCGATTGCAACCAGTCGTCCTGTCCCTGCAGCTGAAAAACACCCCCACAGCATGATGCTGCCACCACCATGCTTCACTGTTGGGACTGTATTGGACAGGTGATGAGCAGTGCCTGGTTTTCTCCACACATACCGCTTAGAATTAAGGCCAAAAAGTTCTATCTTGGTCTCATCAGACCAGAGAATCTTATTTCTCACCATCTTAGCAAACTCCACGCGGGCTTTCATGTGTCTTGCACTGAGGAGAGGCTTCCGTCGGGCCACTCTGCCATAAAGCCCCGACTGGTGGAGGGCTGCAGTGATGGTTGACTTTCTACAACTTTCTCCCATCTCCCGACTGCATCTCTGGAGCTCAGCCACAATGATCTTTGGGTTCTTCTTTACCTCTCTCACCAAGGCTCTTCTCCCCCGATAGCTCAGTTTGGCCGGACGGCCAGCTCTAGGAAGGGTTCTGGTCGTCCCAAACGTCTTCCATTTAAGGATTATGGAGGCCACTGTGCTCTTAGGAACCTTAAGTGCAGCAGAAATTTTTTTGTAACCTTGGCCAGATCTGTGCCTTGCCACAATTCTGTCTCTGAGCTCTTCAGGCAGTTCCTTTGACCTCATGATTCTCATTTTCTCTGACATGCACTGTGAGCTGTAAGGTCTTATATAGACAGGTGTGTGGCTTTCCTAATCAAGTCCAATCAGTATAATCAAACACAGCTGGACTCAAATGAAGGTGTAGAACCATCTCAAGGATGATCAGAAGAAATGGACAGCACCTGAGTTAAATATATGAGTGCCACAGCAAAGGGTCTGAATACTTAGGACCATGTGATATTTCAGTTTTTCTTTTTTAATAAATCTGCAAAAATGTCAACAATTCTGTGTTTTTCTGTCAATATGGGGTGCTGTGTGTACATTAATGAGGAAAAAAAATGAACTTAAATGATTTATCAAATGGCTGCAATATAACAAAGAGTGAAAAATTTAAGGGGGTCTGAATACTTTCCGTACCCACTGTGTGTATATATATATATATATATATATATATATATATACACACACACACACACTTCCTGGCCAAAAAAAAGTCGCTGTTTGGATTTTAATAGGCAAATACTTAAGAATCTATGAATGGATCATTATTACAGTGATTATGTTTCTAGCATGTTATATTTTTGGCAACGGTTCTTTTAACCCTAAAAAATGGAGTGTGTAGCTTTTCATTTCTTAAACAACCATGTAGAAAGACACATCATGGCCATATTCCAGGATGACAATGTCAAGATTCACCAGGGTTAATATTGTGAAAGAATGGTTCAGAGAACATGAAAAATCATTTTCACACATGAATTGGCACATCATGCTGGAGTAGTGCTCACCTCTTACATTGTCAATACAAGATCTTGACCAAAAATTGATGCACCTCTTGATGGAAATAACATCACAACATTCATTTCCATTGAGAGGTGCATCATTTTTTGGTCAAGATCTTGTATTGACAATGTAAGAGGTGAGCACTCTGTAAAGTCTCCTCCAGCACATGCCAAAAACTTACACTGAGGTTAAGGTCAGTGCCGATTCATGTGTGAAAATGATTCTTCATGCTCCCTCCTAACAATTCTTTCACAATTTGAGCCTGATGAATCTTGACATTGTCATCCTGGAATATGGCCATGATACATCTTGATACATCTTATATATGTACAAATAAATTCCTTGATAAATAAAAGTAAAGCACTGTGAATGCAAAAGTAAATATTTAACATGCAACATCACTAGATGCTTACAAACCCTGAATAGCAACAAAAGGGGCTTGATGTTGGTGTTTTGTGCTGCAGATCTGCGGAGGATGACAGCAGGTTTTGTGGGCATGGCTGTCTCTATCATCCTTTTTGGCTGGATCATCGGAGTTCTTGGATGCTGTCAACAACATGATCTCATGCAGTATGTAGCTGGACTACTCTTCCTCATGGGCGGTAAGTGTGTTTGTGTGCGTGAGAGAGAGAGAGAGAAAGA
Source organism: Ctenopharyngodon idella (assembly GCF_019924925.1). Taxonomy (NCBI): domain Eukaryota; kingdom Metazoa; phylum Chordata; class Actinopteri; order Cypriniformes; family Xenocyprididae; genus Ctenopharyngodon; species Ctenopharyngodon idella. Next base: position 8,055,663 of record NC_067226.1, read on the forward strand.
GAGAAAAAGTGACGGAATGTAACTTGACTGCTCAATTTTGTTGCCATCTAGTGGCTGGTTTCTCATACAACATTATGTAAATACACAAAGGTGCTTTGAAAATAGATCAAAAGCATGAAGTCTTTGTATCCTACATTTGTGATCTAAAAGGAAAGTGTGTTTCATGAATGATTGATGATACATCTTCAGTAATTTCCTCTCTGACAGGAACCTGCTGTATTATCTCCCTTTGTACGTGTGTGGCGGGCATTAACTTTGAGCTCTCTCGTTACCCACGTTACCTTTACGGCCTTCCAGAGGACATCAGTCATGGGTACGGCTGGTCCATGTTCTGTGCCTGGGGCGGACTGGGTCTCACCCTGCTGGCCGGTTTCTTATGTACGCTGGCCCCTTCTTTAAGCAGCCCCTTGGCCCGCACCACAGTCCACAAGTCCAGGCACGAAAATGGGACTGTGTGAGCAGAGACTTCAGGAGCAACATTGCAGCAACATTTCCACAACATGTATACAGCGTCTACATAAGGACAAAGCATCTGGCCTATTCATCATCATGCGGTAAATTGACTGGATCATCCCTCTTATCCTTTTTCATATGACTCAAGGGGCTTTCGGGCTCTTGTTGATCACTGTTGTCAACACAACTTGTGTACACCGTCCATTTGAAAAAAAGGTATCTGTAAATGGTCTGGACACTGCTGAGAGTCAAGATGGAGACACATGCACAGATCACAGAGCATCTTCCACCCTCTCACATGTCTCACTCTGGTCCTTTGTGGCACAAAAAAAAAAAAAAAACTTACATGACAGAGAAGTGAGCTGGAGGCAACTGTCATCTCTCCAAGAGAATTCATAATAAAATGGTGCTCTCTTTTCAAAATCTCACAACTGCACAGAAACCTTTTCAAAGACAGCAAGAGAACAAATAAATCCGCAGGTTTTCTTATAGCTGACTGATGGTGTGGAGGAGTTTAAGCTCAGAATGAAGTGGGGAGCAACAGAAAGGAGAGATAAAAGTATTTCTGTCATTCAAGCTTTGAGAAGCACATTTCCCAAGGCCTCAAAGAGTCTGTACTTGTAAAAATACTTCATTTTGTCTAGATTTCAGGTCTACATTTGTATGAAATTATGCTTAGGATACAAATGGATCATTTTCTCTCTTTGTTATGATTGTAACGATCGATGACCTGGCTTGGTCTGTGGTAGCTGTTTTGAGGAATCTGACCAAATTTATTACTAAATGGCATGTGAACCTAATTTGTTTTCGAAAATGTTTGTGGGGGTTATTTCTGAACGTCATTTCTCATGAAGCCTTATTGCTGTTATGAGCACAACACGCTTAGAATCAGTTATACGAGAGCTCAGCACCTTCCAACCACGACTGAATGTTGTTGAAATGTCAAGATACAATTAAAGCTCTGGATGCACATGCAAGGGAATTCAGTGTTATGTTTAGTCACAAAAAGTGAAATGAGGTCTAAATACAGAAAGCGTAATGTAAAGAAAATTTAAACTGATTGCAGGAGCGGGGTGTTTAGTTTTCTACAATACATGACGCAACAAGCTATAATGTTTACATTACATTATTAACTCCAACCAAACAATATTTTAAACAACCCCGACAAGCCTAGAGGCTTTAATCTCGTAATAATCTAGTAATGTCTTTTTTAACAGTGAGTGTGTCTCCACATTATCATGAATAATTCATATTGATTCTTCTCACCAATGGATATTATTTATTGAGGATGCTACTGTGAAAAGCACAGTTACCATAAATCATTTAATAACGCCTCACATGTCTTTGCCAAATGTATATTCATAGTCTCAGACCTCCACATACTCCAGATCAATTCTTGAGCACAACGTACTGATGTTGATATTCACGGTGGGGATGGGGAAATACAATAGTTAACGTAAGACGTTTAAGGACGGCAAATACTGTGGAAGTATTCCGAGTGTGTATTTTGGGAAATAGGAATGTGTTTGTAAATTACAACATTTGAGGGGAAACTTGGGAGTCCAGTCATTTTTATGGAAAAGCTTGTTTTGTGCTTTAATTGTATACAGCTGATTGGCACAAACATTTATGTCATAGACATGAAATGAACAAAGCCAAAAGAACAAATCCCTTTAGGTAGATAGGAAAGTGTTGTATTGAGTGTGACCTTTCTGATGAACTGCAGATCAGGTATTGACTGAAAACATAGTGGCAAAGAAGTAATAAACGCCACTTAGAAAAGATGAAAATGTGAATGTTTTGGAGAGATTCAAAAAAGAGCACATGTGTAAAAAAAAAAAATAGCTTCTCAAATAAAAGCAGCTTCAGGTGTTTTGTCACTTTTGGGGAGATATGAGAGACATTTGTACAAATGCTGCCATTTTCTTTGGCAGCTGAAGTAGCACCACTTTTTTATTTATTTTGGGGTATGAACTGTTTTTACTGGTTCATTTCATAAGGAGAAAACAGGTGTCATTGTCTCGCATGCAGTCATATTGATTAATTTCAGTGTATTTAGATTGTGTCAATTTTTTTAAAATGACTTATTTTATGAAATAAAATGTTAGTAGCATTTCATCACGAGGTGCTTTTCATTTATATTTCATTATTTTTTTAATTAAAATGTTTTTGAATGTGAAAGTCCGCCTTGGCTTCTATATGAGTACATATACAAGATTACATGCTTGTGTAAAACAATTAATAATAATCCTGAGTACATGAAGGGAAGCGTACGGGGCAGGTGGATCATGTTTAATATACTTTCGGTAACACTTAACAATATGGTTCCATTTGTTAACATGAACTAAAAATATTTCAAAAGCATTTATTAGTCTTAGTTAATGTTAATTTTAACATTTACTAATTCATATTAAAATATATTATATTATATATATTATAATTAAAATCAAAAGATGTATCTGTTAATATTATTTAATTGACCTGAGCTTACATGAACAATGAACAGTTGTATTTTCTCTTTTAACTAACGTTAACAAAGATTTATAAATACTGTTACAAATGTATTGCTCATTAGTTAATATACTAACGTTAACTAATGGGGCTTTATTGTAAAGTGTTTCCATACTTTATATACTGCATAGTTACATGTTCACAGTCCTCTAGACAATTTTCTACACAAGAAGGTAATGCTGCAGTAATACTATACTGAAATACAGTTCATAACTTGATATAGGGCACCACCTAGAGGTTCTTTGTGGAACAAGTTCATTTTAAAGGGTTAGTTCACCCAAAAATGAAAATAATGTCATTAATTACTCACCCTCATGTCGTTCTACACCTGTAAGGCCTTCATTCATCTTCAGAACACAAATTAAGATATTTTAATTAAATCCGATGGCTCAGTGAGGCCTGCATTCAAAGCAATGACATTTCCTCTCTCAAGATCCATAAAGGTACTAAAAACATATTTAAAACAGTTCATGTGAGTTCAGTGGTTCTACCTTAATATTATAAAGCGACGAGAATACTTTTTGTGCACCAAAAAAACAAAATAACTTTTTTTCAAAATATAGTGATGGGCCGATTTCAAAACACTGCTTCGGAGCTTTACGAATCGAATCAGTGACTCGGATCTCCTTTCAAACGGCTAAACTGCTGAAATCACGTGACTTTGGCGCTCCGAGTCACTGTTTTGAAATCGGCCCATCAGTATATTTTTGAAAAGTCGTTATTTTGTTGTTTTTTTTGGCGTACAAAAAGTATTCTCGTCGCTTTACAATATTCAGGTAGAACCACTTAACTCACATGAACTGTTTTAAATATGTTTTTAGTACCTTTATGGATCTTGAGAGAGGAAATGTCATTGCTTTGAATGCAGGCCTCACTGAGCCATCGGATTTAATTAAAATATCTTAATTTGTGTTCCGAAGATTAACGAAGGTCTTACGGGTGTGGAACGACATGAGCGTGAGTAATAAATTTCATTATTTTCATTTTTGAGTGAACTAACCCTATAAAAACCCTCATTCAAAAGACATTACAGAAGTGTCTTTGTAAACTCAAACTTAAAAGAATACAGCATAACATCCATAAATCGATTCAAAATAAAAAGTTACAATATATGCTTCCCAGTAAATGATTTAATATTAGAGATCCCGCCCTTTATGCTTTTAAAATTTAACATAAGAAACAAAATCTTAAAAAATCTTAATATCTGTGAACAAAAACAACAGACGGGTCAGTATTCTTTTGCATCAGGTCAGATTTTACATTGAACATCAAATGATGACCCAGCACAGTATTAAAATTGTATATCATACAAAAGTATACAAAATGTTTTAAAAACTCTGAAATTCATGTATACTGTATAATCATCAATAAGCAACATTAGGATACCTTGGGCTGAATACGAAAGCAATTTTATAAATGCATAAACAACAGCATAAGTGTGATTTACATCTTAAGTGTTCAATAGTAAATGTCACTTAAATTTAAATGGTTTTATAATCTAGGATGGTTTTATGAATATTCTTTTCGCCAATGACCCCATATTTAAAGTAGTCTTTGTTATATTTTCTTTTAACCTGCATAGTTTTGTTGTCTTTTTTATTTTTTCAAAAGCATTTTCATCCTCTTAATAAGTCTGCGACCCTATCAGAAAATACCTGTGACACATTTGTGAGTCATGATGACCCAAAAGGTTCAGGACCACTGCCCTAAAGAAAGATGAATTATAAAGATGAAAAACTAAATCAGCCTGCTGTTGATTTAACAGAGGTAGCAGTTACATCACTTCTTAAAGCGGGAGTGAGTACCCATGACCATATAACTGTCCCGGGACAGCTCTCTCTTGATTGGGGACCTGCCGTTAGGCTTGCAGGTTTTGGTTCCAGGCCGGGCGATCATGGTCATCCTGCACGGGTCATGCTTTAACAAGTAAGTACCAAAGGTCTCCCATCCACCACCAACACGCACCATGGCATGTTTATCATTCAACATCTGTAAAAGTGAGAAAGCATTAGAGAGAGAATGCACAAGAAATTCTTGATGAAATGTTTGTTCGACAAAATTATTTCACAGATGTTAAAGGGTGTTTCTTCAACGATTGGCATGCATATTTTTTGAAAATAAAATCTCTTAAAACTCTCATCTAACAATGTCCTAAAGAGTAGATATACAGTCTTACATTCTCACCACACTGTTTTTCCAACACATCTCAAATCATGTATTGTGTTTAGCATTACTACCATGGAAATTATTTTAAAATAAAATGTCAGACTCTATTGTCTAAGTTTATTGCTAGCATTTACCTAAAAATGATTCGCAACGACATGCTCCTCATTGATACTGTTGTTGGTAAACAATTACGCTAACTTCTAAAAAATGTTATTAGAGGCAAGATTATTCATTGTGGTGACAATGATGCCACAGCTGTGGGGCGTAATATTTTATGAAGCCTATTTAATTTATACAAATCATTCCACAAAACAACTACTGAAATGTTTAAAAAGATAATCTAAACACATCAGAAACCATGACTATGAAAATTCATCATAAAATATACATTTTTCCATATTAAATAATATTTTATATTTTATGATGAATTTTTATAGTGTAAGATAAAATGAAAATGAGAAAATGGGACAAAAATAAAACAAAATCTAAAGGCATTTAAAGGGGACCTATGCCCATTTTCACAAGATGCAATATAAGTCTCTGGTGTCCCCATAATGTGTCTGTGAAGTTTCAGCTCAAAATACCCCACAGATCATTTATTATAGCTTGTCAAAATGGCCCCTATTTGGATGTGAGCAAAAACACGCCGTTTTTGTGTGTGTCCCTTTAAATGCAAATGAGCTACTGCTCCCGCCCGCTTTCCGGAAGAGGGCGGAGCTTTAACAGCTCGGCTTCGGTTGCTCAACAACAACAAAGCTGGAGAATCTCACGCAGCCAAAATGACGATTCTCAGTAACTGTGTTCAGCCTTACATTGTTCAAACCGGAGTCGGACACTAATGGAGAGACTCAGGAAGAAGTCATAACATTTATATAAAATATATATATATATATATATATATATATATATATATATATATATATAAACCCACTTTTTTTGTGATCTCTCCAATACCCCCTCCTCCTTCATAAAATATTCAAAGTCTAGGCTACATTTAATATGCAACAGATCCGATGAAAGGCAAATGATCCCAGTCAGAAAGGCTGCGAGAAAGTGTGTGTTTGTGTAGTCTATATATGTGTGTGTGTGTGTGTGTGTGTGTGTGTGTGTGTGTGTGTGTGTGTGTGTGTGAGTGAGTGAGAGAGAGAGAGAAGGGGGTGAGGGGACTGTGCTGTTAAAATCTCATTAAGCCTAATGAAACACCACCTCACGGCACCAGCTGAGCACCCGCGCAGGACAAATCCACACACACGGGCTTTTCAGACATACACCTATGGCGCGTGGCATGAAGCTCACTCGCTGCCACGGCAACCGCTCCCCAGCATGAACAAGATACACGAAATAGAAAAGCACTGAAACTGAGAAGGAGAGCACAGGAAGGGTCACGTCTCCTGAGAAATGTGTTTCTGTCCCCAGAGGCACCGACAGTCATCTATTTCCTCCTCCCCTCCACCTTATCAGTCTTGACCCCCTCATTAGAAAGCTGTTAAGCTGCTGGTAATACAACCAGATTTATATGTTTTGCACCTCCCACCCCTCCAAACCCTTTTAGCTTGATGCATCCTAATAGAGGGATATAGCCTATTCATGCGCGCGCACGTTTGCCAAGCAGGGTAATTCTAATTACCAAGCGGTTTGATCAGTCTCAGCTGTTTCCAAGCAGATTAAAATGTCAGGGCTGACAGAAGAGGTGAGGGCGAGCGAGAATTAACAAATACACAGAAAGCCGCGAGGGAGGGGGAGTCTGTTTAAGAAAACCCCGCGTCAGTCAAACCTTTAGCGCTTCTGACCTGTACGTAAATAAAAACAGTCGACAGTGCAGAATGAAAGTATATGTTGGATGTTCCATTAAAAATGATTTACGTGCAAAGCCTGTGTGGTCAAAATACAACATCGTATCATATTATTCCCATTTACAACACTCCTTTAGTCTCTTATGTCATTCTCTATTATATAATATCAGCGAAATTGATTTTAGTCTTTTTGTTCGTCTTTTTCCTCCACTGAAAAATTAATGGGAAAAAGACGAGAGCGAGCGTGCCATTGTTAACACACTGACCACTAGATGGCAGATTGTAGCTTTTATATCCTTGTTTGAACAGGACCTGACTGAGTACACGTCTTCTAGTGTTCAAATAGCTAGTATATATTCTAAAAAAGGGGCTGGATATTAAACACACCTTTATATTAGTGAAATGCAGCATGTATGGTAGAGGAAATGGCTGAGATGGCAAACAGTAGTAACCCACCTTAAAAAAGATTAGCTATAATGTATACATACCGGAAAAGCTCTTTAAAGCACATCAAGCTGCAATAGAGACAAAAACAACACTACCAGGTCCTGGTCTGTTTTGCTGTCTGCCTCCATTCTCAACGCACCTGGATGAGATCCATATCTGACCCTTAATCTGCCTTTTGTGTAACAAGAATGAATAATGAATATGTCCTTAATTACTGAACAGACCAAGAAGCAAGATAAACTTACTGGAACATGTATAGCAAAAATACACAATGTATAAAAAGTGCTAAAAGGTGGTGAAGTTTGTGTTAGCCATATTCATTTAAATGGGGTGTCCATGAAAGGAGAGTTTTGTCAGATAAAGGTAAACAGCTTTCAACAGTCTGTGTTAAAATGGCATTATGCTTTCCAGACAGATCTAAAGAGAGAAGTATTCATGGACCCATTAACATCCCTGTTAATGACAGACATGGCATGAATCGTATTTCTTAGTGATTTACTGATTCTTCACCCCTTCCACTACACAGCTCAGCCATTGTGATGATCTAATGGATCTTCCTTCTCTTTCATTTTAGCCCAGGATGTCACAACAACAGTAAAAAAAAAAAAAAAAAGTCCCACTCCCTTCTACTGAAAAGAATGGTGAGAAATGATATTAAAAGCTCCCCTTCTCTTTCTCTTTGAGTGCTACAGTAAGCCTCTCTCTCTAATTGGATCTCTGACAGAAAGCAGCTGCTTTTCTTCCTCTGCCACACATACTGTTGCCCTGAAGGATTTGTCTGATTGAAAAATCATAAAAGGGAGTGGTGGAGCCAACGAAAGCAAAGGCTTTAAGTCTCTGAATACAATCACACTACTAATCACTTTATCAGTAACCTACATATAGATGAATTATACTTTTATGGCAACTTTTGCAATAAAAAAAGTCCAGATCTAGTCTAACAAAGGTGCTTTCTAACTTGTCTCTTGTTGCTTCAAATGACCCCAGTAATAGTGTCAATAATTGGTTGTTGAATAGTCGGAGAAAAGGGGGGAAAAAAGATTTCATTTAATTCTCCCCTCCAGTTGAGAGACTATACACAAGTTTTTGACTTATACTTGATCTATAAAAGTATATTTCAATGTTTGGTTTGTGTTTCTAGGTAGAAAGTAAGTTCTGTCATGACAACTCTCGCAGTGTTTGGCATGGTAATGGATATGACAATGTTGATATGTTTGGTCTTGGAATAGATCTGCTATGCTGCTGCTGCTGTTATTGCTGCTGATGTTGGTTATTACTGCTGCTGCAGAGCAAGTACGAGTCTTGCTACTACCAATACACGACATGCTGCTGTGAGCAAGTAAGACATGCTGCTGCTGTACAAAAGCATACATGAATTACCCATAGCAGATCTATACAGGTGGAGCTGGGGTTTCTGAAAGCGCTGACCAAGTACTTGAAGGTTGAGCAGCGACTGATTGGCTACTGATACAGCAGGAAGGAACCAATCAATTGTGCTCTATAGAGAATGATGTGATTGCAAGTAGAATGAGTTAAGGATCTATTAGCCTGTGCCATCTAGAGTTTCATGACAGAACTTTGTATTGCTAGATAAATATCAAAAGCAAAGAAATTTTTCATTAACATTAACAAACAGCTAGATGTATTGATGGCTATTAATGTGACAGTGAACACAAATAGTGTGTGTTACATACAGTAAGTGTAATCTGATATGTTTAATTAAGCATGTAATGAGTTTGTACAGGTCCCAAATGAGACAAAGTGACAATTCTGTTAAGAGTTCAAATATTCCCTGTAGGGTTTAGATGCATTTTCTCTTATAAGACTAAAAAAAAGATAAAATTATTATTTAAAAAAAAAAAAAAAAAAAAAAAAATAGCATGCATGACCTTTTTGGCACTTTGAGTTTTAATATAATCTAAATTCTGTGTATGACTGAGTGTTTTATTATTGTTTCTTATGAAATATTTGTATTCTTTTCTGGTATATGTGACTCGACTTTCCAGCCCTAATTCTAGACATTTGTTAGTCTGAACCTCCTTTTTCCCTATTCAAAGGTGTGAACCTTTTCTTCATGTTGCCAGGCAACACCAGCTCCCATGAGGCTTTGCCTTGACTGAGTACTGTGTTCTTTCAGGTTCAAAACTAATATTTGTGCTTCTAAAGATACAGTGAAAGCACAGCAGAGCTTGTTGACATGTCGATGCTTATAACAAACAACGAGACATGAGTTTTCATATCGCTTCATATCTTTCTACAGAAGTCAATGGAAACCAGAAAAAATGCAATAATAAATATTGAATAACATTTTCAATCAGCTAAACGGAGTAAAAAAGGCAGTCTGCGATGGAAAGAGCAGTACATACCCTGACATAGAGAACTTTGTCTCCGACTCGATAATGGCCTTTTGGCTGCTTCTCAATGCAGAATTTGACTGGACATTTGCATGGTGGATCCTCTGATATTTGCCTCACCTGAAACAAAGCAACAAAGAAAACATGCTTTTGATAACCAGCACAGTCAAGGATTGGGAAACCACATACAGTATATGACCTGAAAGTACTCACAATCTCATCCAGCAGGTTCCCACTGCTCTTTTTCCCATTAGTCTTTGCAAAGCTGTTTGTCGGAGAGGGTGGCATTGATTTGACGGGTGTCTTGATGGGTGATGGTGGAGTTGGTGAAGTTTGCTGAGGTTCTGACGGGGTGTTTGAGTCAGAGGAGATGGACGTGGACTCTGGGGGAGGGGTAGGGGCCAGTGGCGTAGAGGGACAGGGGTCCGGAGGAGGGGATGGAGGAGAGATGGGTGAGGGGGTTGAGATTACAGGGGGCTCTGGATCAGGAGGGAAAAAAACAGGTGGGGTGGAGGGAGACGGCAGAGGTGAGGCAAAGAACATGGATGGTGACAGAGACTCTTTTTCCTCTTTCTCAATCTCTCTCTCAAGCTTGACCAGCGCAGGGGGCTCAATGCCATACCTGAGGGAGAACGTTTATTCAGCTCTGACTGAGAGATTAAAATACTGTATGATGATGACGTGATAGTAAACGACTGCAAAGGATCAAAGGACCTCACCTTGAAGCAATTCTCCCAAGTTGCATGAGACACAAGCATACATCCCTAGGATGCTTCTGAAGAACTGAGTGAAACACATATATTGTCATACATGCACAAAAACAAAATCCTCAGAGACCTATGGTGTCAGCATGTTTGAAACAAACATATACTGTACCCTGGACGTAACAATGGACAAGACCGAGCTTTGATGGTCTTATACAAAGATTCCCAAAGCAAAAGGACATTTGATATGTCTATTCAGCTAAATAACATTATACCCTCTCAAATAACATTATCATAACCCTGCAAAGAGAATGACGGTGACTGAAAGAAGCCTCAGTTTTGTATCTAGAATCTCACTGAGAATATTTTTTTGAGTAAGAAAAAGATATCTTACTCAATATTTTATTTAAATACACCCTAAAAACAAGATAAATTTGAGTATCATATTTCATAAAATCTAAAATGATAACAAATAATAAGGTTTATGTTTAAAGCAAGAACAAATATTTTCCAATTATATAAAAAAAAAATCATAAAATTATTTTATTATTTTTAACAAATATTTTATTATTTCTTATTTTGTTGTAAGTTATTATTTCTTACCCCATTGGCAAAGAATTTTCTCTTCATCTCATTAATTTTGAGTTTGATTTCTCTGAAAAAAAATTTAAAGTGATAGTTCACCCAAAAAAAAATTCTGTCATCATTTACACATCTTCATGTCGGTCCAAACCCATAAGACTTTCGTTCACATTTGGATTTCTGTTTCTCCATTGACAATCCACGCAACTACCAACTTCAAAAAGTTAATAAAGAGATTGTAAAATAAGTCCATATGAGTTGAGCAGTTTAGTGCGGATTTTCTGAAGAGACTCAATCGTTTTATATGATGAACAGATTTAATTTAGCCCCTTATTCACATAAACATTTATCAACGCACACATCAGTTATGGTAAACGGAAGCTCAAGCATGTTCGCTTGACGTGTGAGAACCAATGAGCTTCGTTCCCGCGTGTCAAGCAGTTCAGTTGAGCTTCTGTTTATGTTCGCTGATGTGAATAAAAGAATAAATTCAGTCTGTTCATCATATAAAGTGATCGAGTTTCTTCAGAAAAATTAGGCTGTTTTGTTTTAAGGATGCTTAGATATTTTTACTGGAAAACAGTAAAAAGGCTTTGACGTCTTAATGAGACAATAGCCAAAATAAACACTGCAGAGCATTTTCATCCTCTAACTAAGTCATTAGGAGATGTTTGCATGAGCTTCCCAACCCATTTTTGAGCCTTTGCAATGCAGACACAAAACAAACTTTGTAGTGTTTGTACTGACGCTAGTGATATATTTGTTGTGCAGTGGAAAAGTGGAAGAAAAAAAACTAGACACTAATTTTGTTGGAAAAGGGTGTTGAAACTTGTATCAACAAGAACAAAAACAGAAATCTGTCTCCCTTACATTCTGACAAGGTGTGAATCCTAATGAAAACAAAGAAATATCAGCTAAATCCAAAATAGCCTCATTTTGAAAGCTATGATAAATGTTGGCTAGATTTACAGTCCTAATAATTGGGTATCAATGTACACTGATTTGAGGTTTAAAATAAACACAGAATTTTATCTTTCTCATTTTGGAAAATGCACATTAATTTATATCAAACAATTAAATGCATTTAAACAGACAGGCATGTGCACATACAAAAGTCAACTGAGACTCTTTGAAAAGCACAGTTAGATCAACACACTGGTTCTGTCACTGCAAATGTCCCTCAGGTTTTAAGACTATGGTATTTTAGCCCTCTCTATATATGTATATATGTAATATGACATATAAACCTGTAAAATTACCAGAACTAAAAGACTGTGCAAAGGGTTTTGTTGCTTTTAAAGCAGTTATTGAACACTAGCTCACGCTGCATTATTTTATCTATCCTTTCAAAACCTTTCAATGTGCACTCTTTTTCATTTTCACTATTATTGTATTGTAATCTCTATCTTTGACCCTATGTTTTCATTCCCCATTTTCCCCCTGACCTACTGTCCTTTCATTTCTATTTCTTTCTCTTTCTCTCCATTATTCATCACACAGTGATGGACAGCAGGGGCCAAGGGTGTGACGCAGTGAACAGTATTGTGACACAGATATTGATACTGCTTGCTATTCAGCAGTTCTTTAGGGCCACAGCCCCACAGGACGACAGCCTGCAGAGACACAGAGACAGAGGAAGTAAGGCTCATTCTAACTGGACATCTCACTTAAAAGGTTAGTTCACCCAAAATTAAAAAAATAATAATAATAATAATTGCCTTATAGCATGCTTGAGCTTCCATTTACCATAACTGATGTGTGCACTGATGAATGTTCATATGTGAATAAAAGCTTAAATTAAATCTGTTCATCATAAAAGGGATGTCTCTTCACAAAATTTGGACTAAACTACTCAATTCATATATGGATTCATTTTTCGATCCGTTTATGAACTTTTTGAAGCGTTACAGCGGTAGTTGTGTGGACTGCCAATGAAGGGACAAAATTTTCTCTGATTTTATTAGAATATCTTCATTTGTGTTCTGAAGATGAACGAAGGTCTTACAGGTGTGGAACGACATGAGGGTGAGTAATTAATGACAGAATTTTCATTTTTGGGTGAACTAACCCTTTAATGATATTATGAGTGTAAAAGTGGGCAAAGAAAAAACTGATCTTTCTGTGCTGAAAATGTGTCCATGGTCCTGAATCATCATAAATACAAGCACATGCCACTTGTGCTGAAACCAAAGAACTTTGTCTTTGCTTAATCACAAAGATAGTATATTCACAAGCTAATATCTTAAACAAACAAAAAAAACCTATCCTTGATACGATAAAAGAAAACTGGTGCTTTGAAATACTCACCAAGATCTTCAGACTCAAACAGATGTGATGGCTCCACCCCAATTTTACGGCACCAGTACAGAAAGTTAGCTGTATTGTCCCGAGCAAAGAACGATCCAGAGGCTGCATCAGGCCGCCAGCGAATCACACGCCGAATGAAGGGCTATGAACACAAAAGAAACCAACTGAAATGTAACTCTGGTTAGCTTATTATGTGCTCATTTGAATATTTACAGTATAAAAACAGCACAAAAGATAATAGTCCCTCTATTAGTTGAGACTATTTTCAAATAACATATAAAAAATTAGCTTTGCATCAAATCATGTGTCCTAAAATTTGCATTCTCCTGCCAGTGCTAGTAATTCTCTACAAGTTCTTTGAAAAAAAAAAAGAAGAAAAAAAGATTTTAGGACACATCTTAAAGGAATAGTTCACCCAAAAATGAAAATTCTGTCATTAATTACTCACCCTCATGTCGTTCCAAACCCGTAAGACTTTCGTTCATCTTCGGAACACAAATGAAGATCTTTCTGATGAAATCTGAGAGCTTTCTGTCCCTCCATAGTAAGCCACGCAACTACCTCTTTGATGCTTCAAAAAGTTCATAAAGAGATTGTAAAATTGTTGTGTGTTATGCAGCACGTTTGAGTTTCTGGAAGAGGTTTGATCTTATGCGTCAAGCAGGTTCAGTTGAGCTTTTTGTTTATGTTTGCTGATTAATGTTTATATGTGAATAAAAACCTAAATTAAATCTGTTCATCATATAAAGCGCTCAAGTCTCTTCAGAAAATTTGGACCAAACTGCTCGATTCATATGGATTAGTTTTACAATCTCTTTAAGAACTTTTTGAAGCATCAAATTGGTAGTTGCGTAACTGTCTATGGAGGGACAGAAAGCTTTTAGATTTTATCAAAAAGATCTTCATTTGTGTTTCGAAGATGAACGAAAGTCTTACGGGTTTGGAACGACATGAGGGTGAGTAATTGATGACAGAATTTTCATTATTGGGTGAACTAACCCTTTAATAATTAGCTTATGATCAAACTACCCATAATATGAGCACCTTGCCATTGCCGGAGAGAATCATTTTCTCCTGTAGCGTTTCTGCAAGCTGACACAGGACAACACCAGTGTCTAGTCTGTCCATGAAGTTATCCACTGTTATATCCAAACCTGTACAGGAAGCATTCAGAGAGACAAATGAGCATTAAGAGAGAGAGCTAAAGAATGATCAATAGGCTTATAGTACTAAAGAGTGAGGTTATAAAGGCACTGATTAAATTGTAGTGGATGAACTGGTAGCTGTAGAAAGCATAGTGACACTTAGGCGTCCATACAGTACAGTTACAAGTTTTACCTTCCTTACATATCATCTCCTCCATCTTTTATTTATCAGTTTTCAGTACCTTAGGCAACTTGAAGATGCCCAAAAAATCCTCTAAGTACACTCGCTCTGAGATTCTCACAGCTGTGCAGACACATTCCTGAGGCCTGGGTGTTAAGTACATACAGATTCAGACACAGCAGTGGTACCGGAGCTTAACCATCACGGTGAAGGGGGAGTGGGGGGCCTGGGGAGGGGGAATACAGGAGGTGACGGTGGAGGGAAACCACAACAAAAACAGAAATCCTGCAGAATGACTGTGGATGATCATTAGCTCAGAGCAAGAGAGAAGTGTGTAGGAAAACAAAGAGATCTCCTGCTGTCCGTCAACCACAGAGCCATAATGCTGCCCTAAGATCAACAGCAACAGGAAGAGTTGAGGAAGAGAAGTGTGTGTTAATCAGAGAAATCCCTCATCAGCTTCTTCGATGGAAACAACAACATCTCTGATGTTGTCTCCATTCTAATCTCATTTCTCAGGTTGTTGTGTCTTTACTGTATATTTAAGTACTGCCAGCCTGTTGGCTTAAGGGTTTGTGTTTTTTTTTATCTCTTTACATGTTCTGTTTTGTTTTTTTAAAGGCTCTTTATCCCACAGTTGTCTTAAGAGGTTCTGACAACAGAGGTCAAGACACGCAAGGACTTGTATAAGACGCTCATATCCTGGTCTGTTTAAGAAAGGCAATTCCTCTTTTAAGGTCCCATCAGGGCATGTCCCATTGATCCAAGATGCAGAGGAATTTAAGGAATTCTATTGAAAGTCTGTAAACACCATGATATTGCTGATCTGATGGGCAGACACAGAATAATCCATATTTGTTAGCTTGTGCAGGATTTAATGAAGATATCCGATTGTGTAAATAAGGTTTTATATTGACGCCAAGCAATGGGAATGTGAAAAAGAGTAACCTTGAGTCCTTCTTAGTCAGAAGATTTAACAGAAAACTAATCTAAATTACTGATACTGCAGTAAAGCTGAAATGCAAAACACATACAGAAAATTAAAGCACAGGAAGCACAAGGCACCATCTTCTCCTGGAGTCGTGACTGATAATAAAATAAGTGGGCCTATTGGTGTCCAGAGATGGCTATAATTTTTAAATTCACAACGTTCCTTGACACACTTGAGCTCTAGTTAGAAGTTTCCATGTGTTGAACTGCCAAAGGCAATTTATGGTTGTTGTAAAAGACTCAATGTTGCCCTAAAGACTCAATGTTGCCCTTTTTTGTTTTTTTTCTTCATACACTGGAAGTCTATGGTGACCAAATAGGTTTGGTTACAAGCATTCTTCAAAATATCTTCTTTTGTGGTCCACAGAAATAATAAAGCCATATAGTTTTTAGAATGCCAGAATTTTCATGTTTGGATGAACCATCTCTTAAAGGGTTATTTTACCCAAAAATGAAAATTCTGTCATTAATTACTCTATTATCCTCATGTTGTACCGCACCCGTAAGACCTTCGTTCATCTTCGGAACACAAATTAAGATATTTTTGATGAAATTTGAGAGCTTTTTGATCTCCCATAGAAAGCAATGCAATTACCACTTTCAAGGCCCAGAAAGGTAGTAAAGACATTGTTAAAATAGTCCACGTGACTACAGTGGTTCAACCTTAATGTTATGAAGCGTCGAGAATACTTTTTGTGCACAAACACAGAACAAAAATAACGACTTTATTCAACAATTTCTTCTCTTCCATGTCATTATCCTTATGCAGTTGACGCAGTAAGCACAGTGCAGGCTTCTGTGTTTACGTCCAAATACCGGTTCAGTATTGGCCAAAGCTGCACACGTGAGCAGCATGACGCATGCGTGTGATGCTGATGCAGGAGCCGGCCAAAAATGAGTCGGCGTTCTGACGTAGAACATGGAAGCGCTGGACGTAAACAACATATGAGAAGGACACAGAAGAGAAGATGTCAGTCTCCTACGCTGGTCACGTTGTATAGACAGTGCAGCGCTTCGGGTTCTATGTCAGTACGGCGGCTCATTATTGGCCGGCTCCTGCGTCAGCATCACACGCATGCGTCGTGCTGCTCACGTGAACATCGTAGGAGACTGACACGGAAGAGAAGAAATTGTTGAATAAAGTCGTTATTTTTGTTCTGTGTTTGTGCACAAAAAAGTATTCTCGACGCTTCATAAAATTAAGGTTGAACCACTGTAGACACATGGACTACTTTAATGATGTCTTTACTACCTTTCTGGACCTTGAAAGTGGTAATTGCATTGATGTCTATGGGGGATCAGAAAGCGCTTGGATTTCAAAAATATCTTAATTTGTGTTCCGAAGATAAATGAAGGTCTTACGGGTGTGGAACGACATGAGGGTGAGTAATTAATGACAGAAATTAAATTTTTGGGTGAACTAACCCTTTAAAGGTCAACATTTCAAAAACCAGTAATCGCTAATGCTTATTCAAATATGAAAAGTTTTATTTCCTTACCAAGGATTCCATTTAGCCAGATGGCCAGATCTTCTTTCATGGGCAGGAGACTGGACTCATGCCTACAAGCCAGCCACTCGTTGTACTGGTGCAGACAGGAGAGGTCAGGTCCTGGTTCCCGCCTAGGACTGAAGGCACCATTCATACTGACTCAAGTAGTGGACTGTTGGATAGAGAAGGAAAGAGAGGAACTTTATTGAGTCTTTTTCTTGTTTTTTGGCCTGTCACTTTTGATCAATTTAATGCATCCTTGATGAATTAATGTATTAATTAAAAAAAAAAAATTAAAACCCCAAAAATGTTGAGGGTAGTGTATGATTTAAAATAAATCAGAGCAATTGGATCAAAACCAGCACCTCTTTAAAAGAAATAATCTAGCATACTCTCTGCAGCAATGGTCAGGCTGAATGGTCCTGAATGGTACAATTACAGCACAACATCTGTTCTCTCAATGCTTCTGTATATGGGCGACTGTCTGAATGTACCTCAACCACCGCTGGATTTACACTGTACCTAATGATGCACATCTACCACATTCCAACTGTTCTTTAAAACTGACCAAAGCAATGAAAGGGAAATATTAACATTGGTAACAGGCAAAAGGATGAGATAATAAACAGTGATGGGAATTTAGTGTAATACTGTTTTAAAGTCAGCTCATGTCTGACTGCTGCCAGGTATTTCACAATTTATCATAAGGCTATAAAAAATATCCTTAGGTACAGATTTAGAATGAGGGAATTAAGATTTGTCATGCTAGACTGGATGGAGAAAAGGGCAAACACAAACAGACAAATACCAGCCCAGACACACTCTCACTCAGGGGAGGATTTAATGTACAAGTCTTCTTCAATCCTTAGCAACTGAAGAATGCTCTGTCCTGTAATTTCCCCCCTACTCAGGCAACTATTCATCAGAGGGGCCTTTCACATGTAGAAACATGCCCCTGTTTCCCATAACTGCCACAGTCTTGTAAGGCAGAGGAAGGAGAGTAGACACCTGCAGGGCAGATGTGTGCAATTGAAATAGGTGCAGAGAGAAATAGTGGTAAATGTAAGTAAACACCAACCCCCATTTATTTTATTAAAGCTGGATGACATGAAGCTCTCGAGTGAGCTGGTGAGGAAGAGGAGATTAAGACACAAACTCTGATACAACTAGATGTTGTCTTCCACAGCATAAAGTGAGGGGTGATGAGATGATATGTTAAGAGTTGTTCTATGGGAGCAGGGAGAAATCGGAGGCAGAAAGGAAGCTTTTATAGAAGGTCTATCTCCCAGAACAGCTCAAGCTCAAAGAAGAAACAAGAAACTTTTTTTATCAAGGTTTTTATTGATACAACAGAAGATGGTGAAACCAAGCGGCAACCTCCCCCCTGTTTCTCTTGAAGCCAATACGGAAGTGACTAAAACTGCAATTCATTGACTGGCCAGTAGGGACAGGCTCCAAAAGAGAGCAGAATCTCATTGAGCCCCATGTTAAAATGCCCAACTTTACAGCAGGAAAAAACATGTTTACAGCCTGGTACAAATCGTGGTTTTGGTCTATATAGCTAATTTTGGCCTTCATGACAACTGTGAGGGGGGTGAATTTTTTTATAACTCGTCCGTTTAAATTATATTAAGCCTTAAAGTTCTGCATAATTAAGGGCGTGGCCACTTGAGCGACAGGTGGATTGTCGCTGCAGTCACCATTAGCCATTTGTCTGCTGCCGTGAAGTCACCTCAGCTCTACCTACGTCCCGCCTTTTTGCCCATGTTCTGTTATCCGGGAGTGACGCGTGATGACGCGCTGCCAAGATGGCAACGGCCGGCTTTAGGTTTCAAAAATCCTCTTCAGAAACCTACGGGTGACGTCATGGACACTACGTTCATATTTTTTTACAGTCTATGGGTGAAACACAGAAACAACATAGATGAGTAAAAAGAGGATACAGAGATGACTAGGACTATAAGATGCTTTAATAAAGGCTCAAAAAGGTCAAATCAGTCAAATTCACAAATGAATCACTGGCTGCAAATGTAATCCGGACGTACTAAATCCATCGTGTTGCCATTGTCATGTGACCTACCAGCATCAGTTGAATTGCTTCAATGCCATTTACAAATCCTCTCCCGTGGCCTCATGAGATGTCCAATGGACACACACTTTAGAATCCCGCCGAAGAAGGTCATCCGGGTACCTTTTTGTCTACTGTTTTATGAATACCGTTAATTCAGACATACTCTTTTCACATACTGTTTGGATGATGCAGAAAAGCGCAGCGGTAATTGACAGAATGGATGATTAAAGAACAGCAAAAAGTGAGGATGGCTTCAACTCCAGGGCAGTGTGTGTCAGTGATGAAGGCTGAGCCTCTTTGACCAATGGAGCATGGGAAGCCCACACAACAGGATTACAGCACACAGGTGCCACATTCACACATACACTGCAACCTGACCATACTCAGACAGGAGGAGAGGAAGAGGTCTTCATCCAAACCCACAGACAAAAAGAGGCTTGTTCACACATACACACACACACACCAAGATGCACGTAACGGTAAAGCACACACACACAGGCTTGCGCTCCAGTTCACCGCTCACAGATAGGTGTGAACATTCATTGATACACACTGACACAAGGCAACACATGAGATACAGAGGATCAACTGCACTCATCCAATGACATTTTCCGTGCAAGCTCCTCATCAAACAGAGAAATCAGTCTAATTTTTACAGGCTGTAATTGTGTCATCCACTCATGTTCTGGTTAATAACTTAATGAATGCTGAAAGCTCTCGTCTGGGAATACAAGCTAAAACAGATACAAACTACAATTTTAACTGCCATACCAATCTAAGTGTCAGGTTCAGGGACAGGGTACGTCCAGCACAATAAATCACATTTCTGCTGGCCTGGTAATCTGGCACTCTCACCTCTGTTAAATTACAGCCATGAGTTACTGTAGAGAAAGGGCTTGACATTTATCATACCTAATACTGGGTTGACATGCAAAATGTAGAGTACTTGTTCTATCAAGGAATTTGAGTGTAAAGAAAAGATCTCTGCTTCAAAGCATGACAAGACAACACCCACTGCAACTAAATTACTTCTGGAGTAAATCCATGTATAAAAACAACACAGACTCTGTGCTTATTTTAATGGCATGTAAAGCTCAACCTCAGTTGAATAATTTCAGTGAGAATGTTAGCACACTCAACAAATCTTTCTACTACAAAGGTCTACATTTCAGTGAAACTTGAGAAACTGCCATTAGCAAAAGTGTGACATTGCGTATCGTGAGTGAATCACAACCACAAACAGTGTAAGTGAAACCTGCAATTCATTCAGGCCAATGGGGTAAAATGAGTTGGAGTGGAAGATGAGCACCCTCTGTATCTATCAAACTGTGTACAATTTTTGTTAGGTGATTAAATATTTAGAAAGGATTTCTGTGAATGTGAGGGACACATTAATAGTTTTTTGTGCGTCTTGTTTCTGAAAATCTGCCAAAATGTGTGAATATATTAGATTAATATTAAACGTTTTCCTTTTTTTAAAATCATTTATTATGTAATTATATATTTAGATTTGTCTTACACCATATGTGTCACCTTAGCCCCATGGTAAAGGTCAACATATCCGAACCATGGGGAAAGTTCGGCCATTGCATTGAGGAACAGTTCACCCAAAAAACTGTAAATGTATTCATGAAATCAAATGTGTGATCATCATCATATTCACCCTTTCATGTCTTTCTTTCTTCCATGAAACACATAAGCAATTATTTTGCTTATTACAACAGATCTTTTCAACGTAATGAAGGTAAATGGTGAACATTGCTGCATGTGAAGCAAGATTTTCAAGGAATGACAGCCTAAATTTCAAACTGTTCCTCACAAAAAGCTATCGTATTACTTAAGAACACTTAGATGATCGTGCAGAATATATTATAATAAAAGAATACAGACATACTTAGAGTATAAGGCAGTATGGACTTCTTTTATGGTGATGTTTGTTCTTATGGTCACGTTTCACTTGAATAGTATGGTAGAGAGCAGCGCAAACATTCTTCAGAACTTGTGGTCCACCGAAGAAAGTCAAACATGTTTGGAATGACATGAGGGCAACTCAATTATTACATACTTTTAATTTTTGGGTGAACTATCTATAGTTAGGCAAATACTGTCTCATCCTTCCCCATTCTTCCCTATAGTTTAAGTCCAGATTACTGAGCACTACTGTGATAATAATGAAACACTTATTAGGCACCAAAAAGTAATTGGTCAGAAACTGATCTGCGTTAAGCTCTTCAACAAAAACCTTCTTATACTTTTTAATTACAGCCTTAATTTACTTTCTATGAGTGCAGAGTTAAGATTTTTAAAACAGATGAAAATGTGTCCCTAAAATGTATGGCAATAATTTGTTGAGGTGCATAAAACACTACAATATTCTATTGCTGTGTATTTTTTTTATATCATACATCAAGTTGGAATTGTCATGAAACTAATACTTAACTTCATGATGAAGAAAATTTCAGCAGCAACTCCTTTATACATTTATTTACAGATCTGTACATAGCCTATCTGACCTCACCAAATGAGCTGTACGATATTTAAAGCAACTTAAAATATCTAGCCTCAGATCGGGGGAAAACACTCAATTACATTACACTTCTTATAATGACCGCTAGTGAAGTTTTGAGACAGGCCTTGAAATATTAATTTGTAAATAAATGAATGGATAATTTTAGTCTAACATATTGAAATTCTGTTTTATATTATCGCGTTATACATCGTAAGGCATGAAAAGCATGAACCGGTGCCTACCTCTCTCTGTGTCCTCACCAGATCAGCCAACAATGTCACTGTCAAAACTTTCACTCTCTCCTCCAAACACACTCTCGGTGTCAAGTTGCATTTACACACTGTCAGTATAGTGACGTGTTAACAACACGCCTGTGATCATTCATAATTGTTTAGCCAGCTATCTCAGAGCTAACACACAGAGCTCCCACAAAACAGTTCTCTTGGGACAGAAAGGTTTTTTTCTTCTTCTCTGAGACAGAAAATAAAGAACGAATAGACTATATTAATTTGCATTTAGAGTGTCTTTACGCCAACACATAACGCAAACCTTAGTTTATAGCAAAAAGTTCAACTTTGTTTACAAATGTAGTTCAAGTTAATAAAAAACAGCGTTTAGGTAGCCGTTGCGAGTCTCTCCATCGTCAGTTCTTCTTTATAGAAAAAAAAACGATAAAACCATTTGAGCATAATCTATCATATTTTTGTGATTTACAGAATTAATTAATGTATTATCAGGGGAAATTTTGCCTAATTTTCAGTGGAATGATTTTGCATATGGGCTATGATATTTCTGCCCGATGAGAAGATAAACTTCCTCTATTGTTTGTTTACCCACGTATGATTTGCATACCCGCGCTATATGCGTAAACTGGCAGAACGTGCGAACTAACAGCTTGGATCATGTCTTTGATCTGTTTGTTTACTAACGAGTTGGTTTTATCTTTTGCCAGTAGAACATTCCAATCCCATTTAATTTCGTTCAGAATCAGATACACACTGTGCAAACCATCTACTGCTTGTATTGTATCCAAGACCACGAGCCCTCATTTACTTCAACCAGCAGATGGCGATACTACTCATCTATCATCAACAGCCGTCTCTTAGCTGTAAAATGTACATTTTGGAGGATGAGTTTGCATCACTTCAGTTCTGTTCACTTCCTTTTCGATTTAAACGCTTGTTTTAAACATATTTTAAATATGTTTAATTTGAAATGTCTGTTGTGGAAATGCTGATATTTTTTTATTTTTAAAGTCCCATCAATTCCGAATTAATTTCTGTGTCCGCGTTGGTGTTTTCAAATTAAACCTTTGATTTATAGTCCATTAGAGAAGGACCCAGGTTTACGCCGTGTTTTAGACCTGAAAGGGCGTGTCAAAGATGTCTGTTTTCCCGCCCACTCAGTTGTTTATGGCGGGTAATAGATAAATGTGTGTTCTCACTAGTTAGAGAGCCGCAGTTACACGACAGGGATCACTGCGCAGGACCGTGACAGATGGCGGGATTGTGCGTTTCCTGGAAAACCAAGGAACGCGTCTGGTGTTTGGATAGACACGCGGGAACCTACCGAACACCAGGCACGTGCCTGTCCAAATTGGTCCCTGGGGTCTGTGGGGCCCGTTCAGCATCAGATGGGCCCATCACTAATTGGAGTTCTTTGTCCCACAGCATTAATCTTGTCTGCTCGATATGGATTCATGATGTGTCATGCTCTCAACTATAGGCCTATATCTAAATATGAATAATTCAGTAATTCCATAATTCAGTCATTTCCTTTTAGTAGGCTAGCCTATGCTTTTGACCATAGAACAAAAACTACCTTAAAAACAAGGGTGAAAACAGAATAAAGAGAGGAAAATAATTACACATCATACAGACCTATCAGTCGTGCAGGTAAGTGCTCCATGTTTTAATTTACTCAAAATGGCACAGATTTAATTATAGTATTGCTTCATTACAAACACAGTGAGTGAGGCAGTCACTGTTCATAAAGTGTCAACTCAACATCCGGGTCAATAGCCTCAGGGTGAGACTGCAGTAATTACTGTACTGCAGCTGTCAGATTGTACACTGCTGCAGAGGACGTGAAGTTAATAGAGTAACTGCTGTAAAATGTGCCATTAGTTGACTAAAGTATTTAGATTACATTATATCTTGAAACCCATTGATTTGCCACTAGTTTTTGTGTCATGATTTCACAGTAGCCTACTTCCTGCTTTGTAATTTAAAAAAAAAAAATAATGCAAGTTTTATATTAAATATTTTTTTGTGTGATTTTCCTTAGGACATACTTTGAAATAAATACAGTAGGCCTATATAAGCAGTTGTACAGAAGAGAAACCTCATGCGATTTATTCATAAAGTCGTCACTAGGTGGCGCTGCAGTATTCCTGTGGGCTTCAAGATCATTGACGGGCTTGAGCGAGGCAAACCCATATCACTTTAATCAGATTTATGTTTTCAGTAGCGCGAATACTGATGATATCTAATTTCATTTTAGTTTGTACTAGAAAGATCTCCACTGCACAAAACAAGCCAGAAAAACAGGAACATATTCTTCTGATCTCTGTGGTCCTGATGCAACATCCTCGACTTTCTCTCTCTTTCGCTCCCGCTCTGTGTGTACAATAATACGATTACTTGTGAGCGGTGATGGGATCAAGTGAAGCTGTAATGTTATTATCACATGATCGAGAACTAGCTATCAGTGCATTATCAGCTTTCAGCATCAGGTCTGTAACAATGTCCAAACGCTCGAGCGGTTCAATGTTTTATATAGGCTAACAAACACTCAAGTTAAACAAAACAGATGCCTGAACTTTGTAATTATTGATTTGGTCAGAATGATCTTTCTCTCTATTTCTTTCTCTCTTTTCATAGTCGCCTCACGTTTGTATTCTTGTACAGTCTCAATAATTAATTGATTTTCTCCTATTTTACAAAAATATTCCATGACAACCACATTCCTTCTTTACTACTATAAGCATCTCTGTCTCTATGGCAACCTTCTGTCCTCTCTAAAGATTCAGAGAGAAAAGACACAGGACAAAGAGACTGAAAAAGAATGAGATGGAGAGAGCCAAGGCCAGACGGATGTTCTGTCTGGAATGAGCATACAGCATCTCATACAGCATCAGGATGACAAATGGAAATTCTCTCTCTGTCTCTCTTTCATATTCACTCATTTGCAGTTCTATCTATCTATCTATCTATCTATCTATAGATGCAGGTGTTTGGAATAGATGTCAGTGTGGTACGATATAGCCATGTTCGGCGTTGTTGCAGCCATTCCATGGGAAAACATATAGGAAGAGCGAGCATATGGAATTTCATTGGTTCAGGTATGGTTGGTGGGTGGGGCTAGAACTGCGTCAGAATGTGCGTCAAATTCTCACGTTTCAGAATAGTAATCTTGAGGGAGGGGGTAAATGGAGGAACTATTTTTCTCCTGCATGAAATTGATATCACACTACTCAAAGTTTAATACACACAAACCCACACGCACACATCCATACTCGAACTGTCATTATTGTAGCAGTGGTATACTTCTCTTCCAGTCCATGCAAGCAAGTGCGTGTGAACTCTACTACAGCTTTCTGTGTGACCTTGATTTGTTCATTGAATCTGGGGACGGCTACATCTCTTGGGTGCTGTAGCTGAGGAAACAGGTGTACGTGTCTCCAGATTCAAGATGACTCATCACATGGACATACACCCACATCTATTCCTCTTTTCTGAAACATTGAAATACATGAACTTGTTCATTCAAACCTTTTCTTAAATAGACTTAAAGGGTTAGCTCACCCAAAAATAAAAATTCTGTCATTAATTATTCACCCTCATGTCGTTCCACAACCATAAGACCTTCGTTCATCTTCGGAACACAAATTAAAATATTTTTGATAAAATCCGATGGCTCAGTGAGGCCTCCTTTGACAGCAAGATCATTTACACTTTCAATGCCCAGAAGTCTACTAAAGAAATATTTAAAACAGTTCTTGTGACTACAGTGGTTCAACCTTAATGTTATGAAGCGACGAGAATACTTTTTGTGCGGCAAAAAAAACAAAATAACGTTTTTATTCAACAATATCTAGTGAAAAGCGATTTCAAAACACTGCTTCATGAAGCTTCAAAGCTTTACGAATCTTTTGTTTTGAATCAGTGGTTCAGAGCATATATCAAACTGTCAAAGTCACGTGATTTCAGTAAACGAGGCTTCGTTACGTCTTGAGTGTTTTGAAACGTTTCAAAACTTCAATAGTTCACGTGACTTTGGCAGTTTGATACACGCTCCGAACCACTGATTTGAAACAAAAGATTCATAAAACTTCGAAGCTTCATGAAACAGTGTTTTGAAATCGCCCATCACTAGATATTGTTGAATAAAGTCGTTATTTTGTTTTTTTGCTGCACAAAAAGTATTTTCATCGCTTCATAACATTAAGGTTGAACCACTGTAGTCACATTAACTGATTTAAATATGTCTTTAGTAGCTTTTTCGGGCATTTTGAAAGTGTTAATTATCTTGCTGTCAATAGAGGCCTCACAGAGCCATCGGATTTTATCAAAAATATCTTAATTTGTGTTCTGAAGATGAACGAAGGTCTTACAGGTGTGGAACGACATGAGGGTGAGTAATTAATGACAGAATTTTCATTTTTGGGTGAACTAACCCTTTAAAGGATGTTAAAATAATTCCAAAAAACAATTAAATGCTCTATATCTGTTTTAGAAGTGTGTCTGTCTGTTCCATCCAGGGAATCACAAGACCAACAGGACGTCCAAAGACACAAACATGCACCTGCTTAGACCGGTAAACCTTCATAGACATAGACTGTCTGTCTATCTGTCAGTCTGAGTCTCAGTTTCAGGCTTGTGTGTTGTGTTAGATATAAATCAGTGTTTTTTTTTTTTTTCTCTAGAAAGAAACATGACAGCTTCTTTGATCAGTTAAGCAGTCCAGTTCCAGTCTTTCTCTCTCATTATCTTACTTTCTGTTTATCACTCAATCTGTCTCATAGCCTTACCTTCTCTGTTGTTCTGCCCAGTTGAGTGACAGTTAGCTGGTTCATCCAGACTGCTGTATACTGAAATAATTGGCTAGAAAGTGCTGTTTAGACCAGTCTATCTGCAAAGGAATGAGTGACAGACAGTATAGCAGAGTGCAGTGAACATTTGTGCACACGATATTGGAATAGAAAGATGATTATCCAATGATCAAAACAATAGAAGGTAGAAACAGGAACAGAGGTGTAGAGCAGTATATTAAACGCTGGCTAGAAAAACAGTGTGCTGAGTGAGAGCATGTGTGTGATAATGAGTCACCAGCCGCATCACCTCCATCACACCATGCTGCGGTGTGTGAGTCACCTATAGGTAAAATGACAAATAAGTAGAGGTGTATGTGATAAGTAAGGACAAAACTCTGTCAGGATTCATTTAGGACAGGCAAACCTTTCTTAAAGGGGACTTACTCTCTTTTTGAAAGTCTTGATTTTGTTTTAGAATAGGTTTTCATGCTTGAATGTTCAAAAGCATAATTTTTCACATATTTTACATTGCTGCAGCACCTCTCTTCCCAGTCTGTCAGTAACATTCTCTTAATTCCCATCTCTATGAAACACATCCCTCCTTGATTGGTTGGCTGGATCAGTGTGTTGTGATTGGTCAACCACTAAATGAGTTTTAACACACTCAACCAGGCCTTGCCCCTTTTTTGCATATGCCTTATTTAAATTAGGGATATTGTGACGTGTACATTCCCAGAAGAAAAATGTGTTTTCACAAATGTGCTTTCATTGTTTAATTTCAAAGCTTCAATGTGAAGTCAGATATTAATTCTGAAATTATATGCCTTTGAAAATAAAGACCTTGCAATATCAACATTTCCAAAATAGTCATATCCAATTAAGCATATTTAAAATCTGCTTAGACTAAATATCTGTCCTGGGAATGCAGGGCAAAATGTGTTTGCTGACAAACAGCCCACACCTTTTCACTTACTCTTGGTCATCATTAAATTTTCTTTATTTAGCTCAAATTGCTACCAACTGTCCTCACTTGGCTAGTTCTTTGAAAGCTGGTTCCAGATCTTACGGTAGAATTAGTTTACTTAATGGCATTGTCTAAACCCAGCAGGATGATCTCTGCAGATTTTTCTGTTTTCCATGACATGTTAACTAAAAGAAGAGTGTTAAGGACAAGCATTCTCCTGAGAGCTGTCTAAGATGTGTGCTCACACTTAAAGATTTTATTTTCACTTTTAGCTTTTTTACAGGGTGTGTGATTTAGCACTCTTTCGCTGTGAAACCTGCATAAGCACAAACACACACGGGAAAATGCGATTTAAAGAAATATTCCACAATGTGTGTGTTTTTAGCAGCAGTTAAAAGACACATTAGTAAGAAAGCAGTTAGTCAGTTCATCAGTGCATTAGACAGCAAGGTGCCATGAAGAAATTAATGATGACATCAAACCCGAAAAACCAGCAGGTATCATAATGTGATCTCTCACTTCCCGCAAAACACATTAAAGCATTGGATGTATTACGACAGCATATTCAAATAAAGAAAAACATGCAGATTAATTTAAGCACAAAAAATAACATCAGATTCTCGTTATTTCAAAATATTACTCCAAAATTAGACACATGCACAAAGTCATCAATCAGAGGAAAGTTTGCACCCTTTTTCAAGCTGTCTTCTCATCTTCTCTCTTTCTCTCTGTCATCACTCTCTCTAATCTAAGAGCTTTACTTCCCCTCTGTCACCTCTGTGTGACTAATCAAATCTGCAGAGGAGGTGTCTACACAACAGGAGTGAAATCAATAATCAGGCCCATGAGGTGGGGGAGTCAGGGCACCATGTGTGTTTTTCTGTGGGTATATATATTTATGCAACAGTGGGGGAAAAAACATGAAAGATATAATATCAATGAACTAATCTATGTAATATAACTGTATTTATTTAGACATATTTAGATGTAATTTATATATTTTTAAAATATTTTAAATATAAGGAAAGAACAAAACACTAAACCTGGTATTTATCTGAAAATTATTTGACAAAAAAGCCTGATGAGGCTCCAGTGGGCGTGACAGATTGAGCACAATATTATATCTACAATATAGTTCTTATTCACGGTGATTAAAGATTTTTAAACAAAACGATTGAAAAATGATTGCACAACCACCAAATAGGTGTCGATATGCACTAAGTATATAAATAGCCATTAAACAAAAGAAGAAGAAAGAAGTAGTAAGGCACACTTTTTCTTAGCGTCCATTTCTATGGTGAATCATCGATTTGTCGCTCTGTCGTTGAGAATGTCTTGTGTGTTAACAGTGAACATACTCTGGGTTGACTGAACTTCCTCCCGGATGCGTTTTTGGAACCAGCATACTTCAAGTAAGCAAGGTTTGGGTTAATCAACCAAGAGTTTAGGGTATGTTTGACGGTAAGATAACCTTGCTTTCTGGAATACCCCCCAGATCTATTCGCAGCAGTTTTAGATTTTATCAACAAAGACGCCAAATAAAATCCTTAAGATAGCCTACATGTACTAGAAACAGGAACAGAGCAATCGTGAAAAACATGACGAGAGCAGACAATGAATCGAAAGAAACAGAGCTTAAATACACAACCAAACCAATTATCAAAAATGAAAGACAGGTGAAACTGATAATCAATCAACTAGAAACCATAAACAAACTGAAATACAGGAAACTGAACTAAAACGTGACAAAACCCACCCAAAACAGAAACAAACATAGATCATCTATAACATTAGGCATGTTTTAAATAAAACAATTGACTCCAAGCACAACTATATGCAATATGCTTACAAAATCTTTAACCAATTTTTAAGAATATTTGAATAAAGGGTGAAGATGTTAATTTACCTAGTCCGGACATCACTTTTGGCCACTATATATGCACATATCTTCTGTTTTTTCTTTTTCTTTTGATTATTTTAGGCATTTATTAAATTATTTATGTATTCTTTTAGAATGCTCTGCTCTCTCTTGGAGACCATTTTCAGCTTTTCTGTATTTTGTTTTTGATAAAATTCAAGCTTTTTCTCTGATGTTTCTGTACATGCATGTTGACAGGAGTCCACAGCGCTGAATGACTGAAGTCTGTATGTCGACGTCTTAATGGGATCTCAAGCCCTCTTGAGGCCTGTCTCTCTCTCTCTTTCTTTTAATGAGATTTTACAGCCAGCCTGTGTCACCCTGCCATGCTGCAATAGGGGTCTGATGAGGAACAAAGGAGTCCTCATGGCTCTGAGTATGGGGCACACACCTCCCACTCCTCTCTTTCCCTCTGTTTCCTCTCTCTCTGTGTCTCTTTTCCTCTCTCTTTCCCCCTTCACTCTGTTGGTTCCCATCTGGTGAAGGGGTATTGTGAGAGCTGAGTAAATAAAGCCCAGTCTGGCAGCACTGACACACACACACACATACTCACCACCACACACAAAGAATGACTCCACTAATTGATTGCTAATTCTCTCCCTCTGTCATTAATTTTCGTAATTCTGTCATTTATATGTGGAAAAGTTCTCTTGTTATGAATATAACTAAAAAAATAATATTTGCTCAAGTGGGGAAAAGAAGTAAAACATTTGTTGAGCATTTGCAGTTTTACAGCGCTTCAAAACATTAAAGAATTCCACAAAATGTTTAAAAACATACATAAGGTGTATGGTATTGCATTAAATATTGTTAACTGATATACGCAACATAATGCCCATTTCCTATGCGCCATCTCCACTGTGTCTTGCCTCTCTGTGGGACGCACGTCTCATTGTGGACTGGTAGCCAGCTCTGTTTAAAGGTCAGGCTTCTCCCCTGAGTCCTTCAGTCGCTCTCTCTTCTCTCTGTCACTCACTCTGCTATTCAGATGATGGTGAGGAGCGCCATTGCTTATAGAGATGCACAATGTACCACAACAGTTAATGGCTGATATTAGTTTTTAGGTAACGACTGAAATTTGATATTTTATTGTGCATCTTCATTTGCATTATCTTTTACATTTGCAGTCATCTATTCATATTTAAAAGAACATTAGTAATTTAATGATAATGTTAATGTTAATGACAACTGTACATTACAATATGTTACACTCCAAAAAAAGCTGGGTTAAAAACAACCCAAGTTGGGTTGAAAATGGACAAACCCAGTGATTGGGTTGTTTTAACCTAGCGGCTGGGTTAAATGTTTTTTATTTAACTCAACTATTTTTTAAAAATGACTATATGGCTGGCTTAAAATGAACCCAAAATAGGTTGGAAATTAAAAATCAGACACATTTACTAGAGGCAAATATAATAATAAAAAGGTAAACATTTATTAACAAGCAATTTAATAAATGATAATTGTTTATTCATTATTCATTAAACTTATTTATAAATTTTAATTTCCAACATATTTTGGGTTCATTTTAAGAGAGCAATACAGTAATTTTTAAACGATAGTTGGGTTAAATAGAACTACCCAGCAGGTTGGGCAAACATTTAACCCAACTGCTGGGTTAAAACAAACCAATCGCTGAGTTAAAACAACCCAAATGCTGGGTTTGTCCATTTTCAACCCAACTTGGGTTGTTTTTAACCCAGCATTTTTTAGAGTGTACATAGCCCCTGAGATGGAGGAAAAATTATTTGTCAATGCTTTTGCCTTCTCTTGCAAAAATGCAAAGTTTCTCAAGAAAACACAAAACATTTGCAAGAGAACGCAAAAGCATTGACTTATTATTTTTCCTCCCATCTCATATTTTTTTTCCACCACCATGTCCCTTTAGGGGCTCTGTGGTTATCAGCCATAATATTAAAATAATTATCATCTTATCGTTATTGCATAAAACCCTATTTTTTTAAAATAATTTAATATACCTAATTTCTTAATTATGCACTTTGCAGAATAGAGTTAATAGACACAAGGTCATTCAAGATCTCAGGTTGTGCTTTTAGTCTTGCTAATGCTACAATACTGCTCATGCGATGCATTAAAATGATAAAAATAGTGCATTAAAATTCTGCAACAGAATTCAACAGATGTATCTGTTGAATAATGCACAGCAGCAGATATTCATGTCCATAATCTGCTGAATTTTTTCAGCAGCTGTAATGGCTTCCTCTTTCTGTATCAAGACTTCCCCCGCCCACAAGATTTCTTCTTCCAGCACCTGAACATGATGTGAATCTTGATCACAGGATGTGAATATGAGACGTCAGCATGCAGTACTGACACAAAAACCCACCCAAGGCTATAGACAAACACACACACTCACACACCCCTGCAGTCAGGTGGTTTCTAAAGGGTGGAGCTGAGTGGGAAAGCCCAGATTCTCCCAATGTATATGTTGAAATGAACAGTTACACTTATATAGGGTTTGAGATAGTGATACCACATAAACAACAACTACATAAAAAGATTCCTTTCCATTCGCTTATATGCTCCTTTGCTGGAATAGATGAGAATTTAATGACTGTGGAATAATTGATGAGGATACTGAGAGTTGGGCCAGTGGGGGAAGGGACTTACTCGGTTTTAATATGAGAGCTCATTCATTCACTGTTTTTCCCCCTCACACATGAGATGGATTACATAGACATCTACCCTCACCTCTCCCTCTCTCTCCCAGAACGCCAACCAGTCGCCTGCCCCTGTCCATGAGGGGATCAGGGGATATTTATGGGTTGAGGCGAGTCTTCAGGGTCCTCACGCATGCCCCTGTCATCAAAGAGTGATTCCAGTCTCACTACACCACCCCTCCACGCCCCAAGAGACCACTGCAACACCTGCCCCCCAATCGTGGATGCACACCCGCCCCCACCCACCATCAAGAACACATACACAAGCAAAAATACACAGGTTTATGTTTACAGTGATGCTTCTAAATAAGTATTTACACGTTAATATTAAGCTATTATGCCAGTATAGTCTGTGCATACTCTCATCTTTATTCTTAGTGTGACAGAACAGAGAAGCTTGAATGAAGACTAAGTGAGGAGGGCGTGGACTGCGATCTGTGCTGGACATCCGTGACGGCTACGGCTGAGAGAACCAGAGTAAACACGAGTAATAGGGTCACAAGTGATGTCTCATTGTGGTTGTCTAATTAGCAAAAGCAGTAGCTCAACATAAAACCTGCTTATAAATGAGTTGTCAAGAGGAAGACTGGTTACTTTATTCTTGGGTATGATTTTACATTCACATTTTAAAAATATATTATTATTAAAATATTATTATAGAAGTATTAAAATATTATATTCAAAATTAATTATATTATTATAGAAGTTAATGATTATTATTATTTAAAAAGTTATTAAATTTAACTATTGTGCTATTATTAAAGGGTTAGTTCACCCAAAAATGAAATTTCTGTCATTTATTACTCACCCTCATGTCGTTCCACACCTGTAAGTTCTTCGTTCATCTTCGGAACACAAATTAATATATTTTTGATGAAATCCGAGAGGTATATGACTCCTCCATAGACAGCAATTTAATCACCACTTTCAAGGTCCAGAAAGGTAGTAAAGACATTGTTAAAACAGTTCATTTGACTACAGTGTTTCAACCTTAATGTTATGAAGCAACAAGAATACTTTTTGTGTGCAAAAACAAAACAAAAATAATTCCGTTATTCAACAATCTCTTCTCTTCCATGTTATTATCATCACACAGGTGACACAGTAAAGGCTTCTGTGTTTACGTCCGAACGCCGGCTCAGTATTGGCCGACACTGTTCACGTGAGCAGCACGACGCATGCGTGTGATGCTGAAGCAGGAGCCGGCCAATAATGATTCACCGTTCTGACAAAGAACCTAGGCCCTCATTTATCAATGGTGCGTACAGACAGATTTGTGCGTAGATGAGTGCATAAGAACAGTTTCACGCAAAGTGTGGGATTCACCAACTTGTACTTATACGTAGAAATGTGTGTAAATATAAGCACACCTCTGAGCATGCTTACGCAGAGAATCTAATGGTAGAATAGCGACACTACACATAAAAAGCATTTAAGAGTGTCACAGTATGCATTAAGCAATCCACATATGTCCTGTGTTTCCTTTAATTATAAAACACTCAATTTATCATTTGTCTAGTTTTAAATCATTATCTAACACTTGGGAGTATAAAAGATTGGTACTTACACGTCTGAGTTCGCAGATGCTGACGCAAACCTTCACCTCCATCCTCCCCACCACCACCAGGATGGTCCCTGTCCATACTTCCCGGGGGTCGGCTAAGACCCTGCCTTCATCTTCAGGCAGGAGACTCAAAGTCTGCAACCCTCAGGATGTGAGCTACGGGCGGGGCCTACACCAAAGAACCTTATCTTGTGATATTTTGCTTGCTGATTGGTAATAAATATTATTGTTTCGTTATCTTGCCTCCCGAGTCTTTCTGGTAGAGCTGCATGCGCACGTTTGATAAATACGGATTTTCTTGTACTTAGGCACATTCAAAATTTCATTCGTAGGACAAAATATAGAACCTTTTCTACGCACTGTTGATAAATGAGGGCCCTGGAAGCGCTGGACGTAAACAACATATGAGAATGACAGAGGAGAAGATATTAATGAATAAAGTCATTATTTTTGTTTTGTTTTTGCGCACACGCCGCACAAAAAGTATTCTTGTCGCTTCGTAAAATTAAGGTTGAACCACTGCAGTCACGTCGACTCTTTTAACGATGTCTTTAGTACCTTTCTGGACCTTGAAAGTGGTGGTTAAATTGCTGTCTATGGACATATACCTCTCGGATTTCATCAAAAATATCTTAATTTGTGTTCCAAAGATGAACGAAGGTCTTACGGGTTTGGAACAACATGAGGGTGAGAAATTAATGACAGAAATTTCATTTTTGGGGGAATTAACCCTTTAAAGTCTCCACCTTGGAATGTGTGGTTATTAGAGTTGTGTTTTAAATCAGTATTTCAGTGACAATAGTAACCTGTGCATCTTTGTTTGTGGCATTTGAACAAAACCTCACTGAGAGCAATTACACGTCCACACTCAATTGACAAGCTTTCAATTACGTTCACCCGAGTGTGAACGCGTTTCTTCAGTCAATCTGATAATGTAAATCAGCCGCTGAAGGAAAGGTTATCCAATTAGTAACTGACTTACACAATGTAACAGAGAGAAAGGGTAAAGCTGGACATAGTCCAGACTGTGACAATTTCCTCCAGCGGGACTGTAGCTTGACTTTGACTGCTGTAGTGAAACCACAGGGCCACTCGGCTGTGTTCCAGGCTGTTTGTGACATCTGAAACTCGTAACTAGTACAAATATCCTTTTTTCCTTTGCTGTATACTCCGATATAATAGCCAAATAATTATCTCCCGATGGTTTGTAATGGGGAGAAAAAGAGACAAAGATAGATAGATAGATAGATAGATAGATAGATAGATAGATAGATAGCAATGCCCTACACTGAGACTAAGGTCACAACCTCTAAAGCTAGTGAGAAGGACATTTTCTGCCCGTGTCTGGCAGGCGAGTGTCTCATTTGCACCTCTCTTACTGTGTGATGTTCTGCAGGGATGCGAATGTGTCTGAATCAGAGGACTGTGGATTTTCATCTATCTGAAAGTACTGGCATAGGCTCAAACAAACTTAAACTTTCCATATCTATGCTTAACATTCAAATCTTAGACCATACTTTTGTTAAAGATTAAATGTTTGAGGGAAATTTGTTAAACAGGCAATGGATGCTCTAAATTACAAAATTCTAAACTTAGTTAATAATTAATACCATTCAAAATATTCATTGAAAAACAGTTACAAATGCTTTTTTTTTTATTTGTTTGCCAACGATACACGACACTGTATTTAGGAAGGCAGTAGGTTTCCTGCATGAGCGATGCTGATGAGTCTGAGTCTGAACACATCCTCTAAACAGCTTCTAAGTGCAGCCCCTCCTTCCTGCCTCCATTAGGAGGTTTGTGTGGTCAATAGGTTTTGCTGATCTCGAGGGGCCCTTATATTGATTTTACTAGAGCAGGGAAAGGACACAGATGCTATATGCGTGACAGATAACCAATGTTGGGGCTAAAAACTTAGATATGATTTACCAACATGCAGACATATAACAGTTGGACAAAGTACATTGCGCTTGACGACTGTAATCAGACACCAACATACTGGCAGTAAATTCTCCATAATTTTAAGCAGGGAGTCTTTGGCTTGCAAAGCTTACTAGAATCACAGTAAAACAACACAGGCGAGTACAATTTTGTTATAATTTTATATAAAAAAGGCTATATAGAGCATTTCAATTTCACATCAACAAACCTCTCCATTTACAGTAAGACAGCAAAAGGAAGCCATATATTCACACTTCACTCATAGGCAGGAAACAAGAATAAGGTACCTCAACATCATCAGGCAAATTACTGTCATTTTTGAAGATATTTGAATACCTTTACACACAATCCTTGTGTCACTGAATATTGCAACAGTAGTGGGAAAATGCAAGGAGAAAAGAGGAAAGAGGGGAGCAAGGAAGCGCTTCTATAGCCACAGACAAAATACAGACCAGAAACAATGGGGAAGGACAAAAAGAGAGGATTAACGTAAAAGATACCCGACAACAACATACTCTCAAAAAGCAACCACTGGCAACCATACAGGACGACTACAGAGGTGCGGCCACCTGCGGAGCTGAGGACCCCGGTAAGAGTTTCACACGGGAAGCAGCTGCAGGTGACACTTAAGAATCATTCTCTTCTGGTGAGTGGGTCCAGCACACAAACTCTTCACAGCAAAGAGAGTTGCACTGGACTCTTACTAAATCTAAATATATTTTCATATATATATATATTTATATACTTTAACAGTAAGTAATTGTTGAATCTTTTCTCTTTTTTTTTTTTTAAATTGTCATCACAAAACATTTAAACCAAAATGATTACAGTTAAATGTGCTAACGTGTTTCATATTTTTGGATGAAGTGACTAAGTAACTGTTACCATGGCTTTATTGCTTTGTACATTGAATATGGTTATTACCTGCTGCTAGGACTGTATCAGCCCTTACACAGGTTCTCCCTTGTTTTCCCAATGGACACTTTTTACCCCCATCCCAGCTAAAATCCCATACTACAGGTTACCTTTGGTTAATTGTGCAAAGAAATGGACATATCAGTAACAGTTTAGTGAAGTAAAAGAACATAGTTATAGTAAAATAATAAAAAAGACAACATTTATAAAAACAAAAACAATTTTAACCCATGCATAACTAACATTCACAGATGTCAAAATGGCATGGAGTTAAAAGAATGGAATTTAAAGAGTCTGTAGCTTTGACACTCTGTGCTTTTGCAATAATGTTCCCAGGCATTTCCAATTATCTAAATTCCAATCTATTACAGCAAACACCAAATTCAACAGCACCATCCAATTGAAACAACCTGCTGAGCTTGAGAAACATTGTTTTGTTGCTTTTATGTCATCATCTAATAAAAACTGTGCTTTTTTATCTGCAGTGTCAAAGACCAAAGTCCTCTTTAATCTCTCAGAAACACGACTTATACGATGGACAAGTAAAACATCATGAGTTATAAACAAACTCGCTTTGTTGTGCTGTTAAATGACATTGTACAGCTCTCTCAGTGCAATCAGAAAAAAGACAGTGGAAACCAGTTGCTTGGTTGGAATTCTCTACAGCAGTATTTCTCCATGGATGACTCCAGACAGGTTCATTATCTGAGCCTTAGTTCTGGAAGCCAGTTGCCTGACTAACTGTATGTTGCAAAGGCTCAGAATAATGAGGTGAAAAACGTGTGATTGCACTTGAATTGAAGTTACTCTTTTTTAATACATAGAACATTTAAAGTTAGCCAATTTTGATATGTAATATCTCCTTTGTATAATTGACACATTTAAATCCATATTTAAATGTTAGATTTGATCATTTAAATTTGTGCAAACGTACAACAATTTTTAGGGTTTTGTACACGTTAATCGATAATTTTTTTTTTTTTTCAGAACTCACAGACACTACAAAATCTACAGTGTGGGCATATATTTTTATACTGTGCTGTATGTAGAGTGGCTCAAAAAGTATCTGGACGTTTAAGTCATAGTTAAAATGTATAAATGTCATTACATTAGATTAGATAACAAAAATCTCATTTTTTAAAGCTAAACATCTTACAAAAACAAGTTTGTTAGGTTTGATGATATAACAATATATCATATACATTATTTATATGTAACTACATACATATACATTTTTTTTTTTCATTTAAAAATGAAGACACTTCAAATAGACACTTCATACATCCACTAAAGAAAAGGTGATTTGTCGCAGATTGCACTTCGATATCTTGTTATTTAATGCAATGAAATTTTCATGTTTTCAACTGTGACTTGTGTCCAAGTGTATCCAAATACTTTTTTCCGCCACTGTATGTTTATGTGCGTGTGTGTGATCGTGTGTATTTGCAAGGTCTAGGAGTAATCCCCACCCTGCCTGTATCCGTAACCCTCTTCTTCCACACCTTCCTGTACAAACACCTCTCGTTTATCCCATCCTTCTGCCCATCCTCCGTTCAACTGCGTGGTGGCACCGTAGGTCTTGGCTGGACCTCCCAGGGCACCGTAGCTCTGGGTGATGTCCCCCGTTTCCTCAGCCAGCTCATCTTCATCAATGAAGCCACACTTCTCGTCACTGGTTAGCTCTGGATCTGCCCACGGCTGCTTCTCCCCCGAGGCGAAGATGCCATAGAAGATTACACCGCCATAATGCACCAGGGCAGCGATAAGGAACACATACTGCCACTCTTCGCGGGTCTGAAAGGATAAAAGAGTTGTCAGGAATTCATTGACATAAAGAAACTCATCCTGGGAGCTGCGAGAATAACACATGAAATAAACATGCGGGAGCACTTTTGACAAACAGTAGGGAGAGAGATCTAAAAATTTGTCACACAAAACCTTTTATAATCAGAATATAATGCATATTTAAGGTATAATAGAAAAGAATCAAGATAACAAATCTGCTGTGCTGCTCGAACCACATAAGAAAAACTCAACCTTCTTATAGCAACATCAGCCATTCGAGGCATTATCCATCCAGTCTAAACACATAGTATTAGAATTCAAATGAAAAAACCTGACAATTCAAAGTGGTCTTACCTTGTGTTTGGTCATGGCACCCACTATAATAGGACACACCATTCCTGACAGAGTTCCCACTCCATTAGAGATTCCCATGAGGATACTGGCATAGCGAGGAGCAATGTCTAAATGATTGACATTAAAACCTGATGGAAAATAGACGTTTACATTGTATTAACATCTGACAAAAGTGAAATAACTGTGTAAATAGTTATATTTTTTTCTATTTTTGGCACTGCATCAATTACAACAAACTGAGGATATTATCATTAAAACTAAAACCATTACAAATATTTTCATTACATTAAAATAAACATTAACTGAAATTAAAAAAAAACATATTAACTTTATTTCAGCTAGTTTCCAACATTTCTCATTTTCGTGAAGTTGAAGTACTAAAATTACTAAAACTAAAATCTAAGACTTAATAAAACTATATAGACATTTTTTTTTTAAATATGATCTTATTCATAATACTATAATAGTATATCAGTGATACTAAAATAACACTGCAACAAACAACATTACAGAATGACATTTTCAGACACTACGTTCCTGTTCTATACTGTTCTGCATCAAGAGTGCACATCTCTAACATGATGTTGGATATTCAGACTAAAAATAGAAAGAGCAGCCATCTTGTAGAGCGGAGATGTCTCTAGCTCCACCCTCACTGAGAGCTCTGTCTGGATGTGAGGCTGCTCTCAGGGGACAGTGTGTATGAATTATTTAAAAAGTCCAGCAGAACGATTTATTCCTTCCTAGCTGCAGTGGAGGAAGAGTGTGTTTGAGTGATAAAAGGAGAACATGGTATTTTGTTACAAATAAGGCAGTGTCTATTTGCAGTGTTCCCTGGCTGTGTATGGTTGCTTTTTATTGCTGGTTTTTCTGGTCATTGTTGTGTATAAACGGCAGGTTTGCCAGGCAAAATATTAAAGGGATAGTTCACCCAAAAATGAAAATTTGATGTTTATCTGCTTACCCCCAGGGCATCCAAGATGTAGGTGACTTTGTTTCTTCAGTAGAACACAAATTATGATTTTTAACTCCAACCGTTGCGGTCTGTCAGACGTATAATACATGTCCATGGTAACTCCATTTATAAGAGTCAAAAAAACACGCACAGACAAATCCAAATTAAACCCTGCGGCTCGTGACGACACATTGATGTCCTAAGACACGAAACGATCGGTTTGTGCGAGAAACCGAACAGTATTTATATCATTTTTCACCTCTAAAACACCACTATGTCCAACTGCCTTGCGCATCCGGTTGGTGAGGTCTGAAAACGCGTTCTGATGACGGAAGTCACGTCTCGCGCTTATACTTCAATGAGTGCGAGACATCACTTCCGTTGTCAGAGCGTGTTCAGACCTCACCAACCGGATGCACAAGGCAGTTAAACATAGTGGTGTTTCAGAGGTAAAAAATGATATAAATACTGTTCGGTTTTTCCGCACAAACCGATGGTTTCGTGTCTTAGGACATCAATGTGTCGTCACGAGCCGCAGGGTTTAATTTGGATTTGTCTGTGCATGTTTTTTTGACTCTTATAGATGGAGTTACCATTGACATGCATTATATGACTGACAGACCGCAACGGTTGGAGTTAAAAATCATCATTTGTGTTCTACTGAAGAAACAAAGTCTCCTACATCTTGGATGCCCTGGGGGTAAGCAGATAAACATCAAATTTTCATTTTTGGGTGAACTATCCCTTTAAATCAGACATACTGTGTCCCTAAAGACTTGCCTGATATTGCAAATCCACTGAAGCCGACAGCCAACACAAGGAATGAAATGGCCATCCCTTTACTGTGAGAGTAACCAACGACCAATAATAGAGTGGCCTCCATACCAAAGCCTGTCAAAGATAAAAACATGTGGATGAATTCACTAAGCTAAAATGGACAAATATATGACAATAAAAATATATATTTAGTGGTGTACTGAAAGTGTAACAGTGTGAATATTTAGGTTGATGCAAAAATTCTCATTTAGTTCACATGGATTTAACCAAAATTCAGCCATGGATGAGGTGTGTGGCTCTGTGTGTGTTCCTGCAATAGGCTCCACTCACCTCCGCAGTTCATGATCTTCCGAACTGTGGTAGTAGACAGGATGTTTTTGCTGCGCAGGTAATCAGCTATCTGTCCCCCTATGGGTACTATAATGGTCATCACCAGATGGGGCAGGGCTGACAGCATGCCAACCTGAATAAGACAGCAGCCGTCAGGCTCAGAAGCATCTTATTGAAAACACACTGCAGAATGAAAGCGTTAGTTATTGACCAATGTTTTTCATTTAACAGAGAGAAAAGTCCAAAGTCTAATCTAAAATAAAATGGTCACAACCATTATGCAACATTTTTAGGAAATACTGGATAAATGTGATAAAAAATAAATTGACGTAATATTACTGTAATATGCAAGGCATCACCATTAATTAGTATGTTAATTCTATAACTAGATGTAAAGACATGATTGCAGGTTTAACTGTAGGAAGTGAGGAAACAAGAGCAAAATGAGATGCAAGCACAGACTTAAATCACCAATAAATGATTAATGAATAATTCATCATGAACTATTCACAATGAATAATTCATCAACCTATTTCAGACCTTAGGGAATGACAAAGGTCACCCATTTACTGATGCACACTGGAATTATAGACAAAAATCATATGCAACTTAGACACTAAGGCTAGCCATTTTGACCCAATTGCTGATTAAATAATTGTTCATTTTTTAATCAATCATGCAGTTTGTATAAAACAAATAACAATTTAAAAGGTAAACTGAAATTACCTTGCTAATCTCAAAGCCAAACACTTCCTCGAAGTATGCAGGCTGGCTGATGAGCAGCAAGTAGAAGGTCCAACTCCTGCAGAAGTTGGCCACAATGATTGCATAGACAGGCATGGATGTGAAAAATTTCTTCCAAGGTGTCTTGTATTTCTGTGGGAGAAATTAGTATTGCAGCATGTGGAGTGAAGTGTTACAATAATACCCATACTGCTAATGATTTTATCTGTCATGTCTTGATGCTGCAAGCATGAATGAACATTTTTGATCTCTGGGAGTGCATGGCATTTACACCAAAGTCAAAGAAATAAAGTAGCTGACTGATATTTTATAAGAATATAGCATCAAAACTGATGTGCAAGACTTCTCTAATATGTCTTTGTTGGTACAGATTTCATTAGATGTCCTCATGGTGACAAAATCACTCTATAGTGACACAGAATATCTCAGCCTCTACCTCAAAATCTATGAGACCACAATAGATTTACAAAATAAGTTTATACATAAAAGGCATAACTTTTTGGTAGTCACACGTTTATCTCCTTATTGCTTTCAACACATCCTGACTTAAAGTGCCCCTATTATGCTTTTTCGAGTATTACCTTCATGCAATGTGTAATGTAACTGTCTGTGAATTTAAATGATCTACAAAGTTGTGAAGCTGAAAGTGCACGATAAATAAAGCTATAGAAAGAATCAACTAATCGAGTTGTCAGTAATTCGAATCCATGTTCTATGTTGTCTGCCCGCGAACAACTTGACCCACCCTCAAACACTGTAGCTTTTTCGCGTGGTTAACATTATGTTGAGAAGACGCTGTGTCCTACTCTCTGAAAGTAAATTTGTTTCATTTTCACTTCTGAATGATGAGGCTGTGAAGAATCAGTGGTTAAAATTTTTTTCAACGATACCACAGCAGTACAATCCCAATCTTTTGTTGTGTTCTCGTCATTTTACTGACAACTGCTTCTTAAATCTTGAGGAGTTCAACGTGAGATTTGCAAAACGCTTGCTCTTGAAAGATGGGTCAGTATCCAGTTTGGACCAGCTTGCTCCTTTCCATCTTTTCTGTCCATACATTGTATACAATCTCTTGAGAACTGATAAGCCTCCAGAGCTGTAATTCAGTACGTGCTGTCTGTAGTAGACCAATCACAACAGACTGGGTCATCTGACCAATAAGAGTAGAGTAGGCTCACAGAAAGGAGGGGTTTAGAGAGTCTGAATCTGAATCTCAGAACTGCTTCAAACGAATCATTTAAGAATCTTTGAGAAATTAGGTGATTTTAAATGTATAGTATGAAAAAACGAAAACGTTTTTTGACCTTGCATGCATGTAGGAGAACCCCAAAGCAATATTAGGAATCTTAAAAATGGCATAATAGAGGCACTTTAAAGTTCAGCTATTATGCTTTTTCAAATATTACCTTTCATGCAGTGTGTGTAATATAGCTGTTTGTGGATGTAAAAGGTCTGCAAAATTAAAGATCAAAGTGCACAACAAGTAGCTATTGTGTCTTAAAAGAAAGAAAATGAGAAGTCGAAAAGAGTCGTCAGCATTTCCAGTCTCACTTATGTAACATATCTACGTAGGTTTGTAACAAATTTGCATCACGCCAGCCTATGGTCTTCACTGCCACGAACAATGTCTACTTAGTGCTTTGTAACAACATGTTGTGTCATCAACATGTCTAGCAGATGCTGTTTTCTGCACTGCAAATCCACATTGCATGTACTTCCAAAGGATGAGGACCTGTGCTGGAATTGATACGGTAAAACCAACACCATTGTTACTGTTCATTTATACAAGTGCTGAGGAAGCCTCTGGAGCTAAAATTCAGATATGGGAATGGACATTTGGTTTCCGACACTCACTGTAAGCAGTAGACCAATCACAATAAACTGTGCCATCTGAGCAATCAGAGCAGAAAAAGCTCTTGTAAAGGACCAGTTAAAAGAGACTGAATTCTTTATCGAGCCATTTCAAACACTGTGAAAAAAGAGGTGATGTGCAATGTACATTATGAGAAAATTAAAATGTTTTTGACCTTGGATGTATGTAAAGCTATTGTAGGAGACCCTCAAAATAAAATTAGGAACCTTTAAAATAGCATAATAGGGGCACTTTAAATATATTCTATGATTTCATTTACCCTCTATCAAATTGCAAATCACTCAAAACAAGTTTTACACTTTTAAACTACAGCAATGTCATAATTTTGTTCACATAAACTGCAAACAGGGGTTTGTCTCAGCTCTCTCCATCAAAGCTGGTGATCTGAAGGAAGTTCAAAATCTTAAAACAAAAAATATCCCATCCTTGTGCCAATTATTAGCCTGATGTCAAGAGAAATGGACAATGCCACATTATGCCCTTAAATTCTAAAACCTTTCAAAGCACAACCATAAAATGTGAATTAGATTTGTGTCAAGCAACAAATGAGTATTAGTATAACAGTTCATTATAGAGTGGTGCTTAATTATAGGTTTGCATGAGAGGGGATGTTATTCCATTAGTCAAATGGTCTCTTTTTAAAAGAGGACTTGAATTATTCAGTCAAGCATTTTGTGCTGTGATATTTTCTTCTGAGCCATCCAACTCCACAATATCCCTGAGATAACACTGCCTATCCTGCCAGAAGTTTGGAGTACGATTATGTTTGGGGTCACTCACTTCTGCAGGACCTA
Organism: Ctenopharyngodon idella; assembly: GCF_019924925.1. Taxonomy (NCBI): domain Eukaryota; kingdom Metazoa; phylum Chordata; class Actinopteri; order Cypriniformes; family Xenocyprididae; genus Ctenopharyngodon; species Ctenopharyngodon idella. The sequence goes on from NC_067226.1 coordinate 8,099,996, forward strand.
GCAGCTTAGCGCTCTCTCCGATGCTCTCCTCAATGAAGCAGCGTTCTTCAGCAGTGATGGTGGGATGTACAGCTGGGCTCTCATATGACACCAAGATCCAGAACATATACCAGAATATCCCAAAACACCCTAAAGAGAAACAAACAATTCTTAGATGCTGATCTTAAAAGGCAACATCATAAATTGATGCCAGATAAGAAGCGGACAGGAAGATCAGCTGACTGAAAACTCCTCATATAACTAAATGGATTACAGTTCATTGCTTTCCAGACAGAGCGTGCTAATTCTTGGCAGAGGGACAGGCAGATTCAGTGTCAGCACAGAGGATAGACACATGGCAGCATCAGAGGAAAAATCAATACTCAGCATCAGTGAGTTAATCCATACTACACTTACTAAAATACACTCATCAAGACTGTTAAGCACATTCACAATGATGCTTTACAGTTACACTATAACAATGGCTCATGCATTGCGCACACAAACCACGCGTACCATAGACATAGAAAACAGATGACCAGCCAGTGTACTGCACCAGGATCCCAGCTAGAGGCATGGCAATGACAGCTCCAGCATAGGAACCTACAGAACGTGAGAGGATGAGAGCCATGTGAGAAATTGTCTTTAAACAAACAAACAAAAAAGCTTTCTGAATGTACTTTCAACTGCTGAATATATGCATTAAAACAACATGGGAAAGTACAGTTCATGCATAAATAATGTTTCCTAGAGTTCTTGAGGATAAACAACAAATGTACATTTAAATTTTAACATGCACACAATAATGAGGCACTAAGATAGCAACTAAACAAAATATAATGGCACATGGTTTTCTTTATATTTGTTTTAAAGAGAATAAAGATGGAAATTACCACAGAAAGAGGTTGTGGCTAGACGGCTTCTTTCCAGTGGAGGGGCCCATTTACTCCAGATCCCATGACAGGCTGGGTAGGTCACACCCTAGAGAACAATAAAACTACACATCAGTTTTATATCACAAAGAAATTTGTAAGATTTTCAAATTATAAAAATGTTACATTACAGAAATCTATTTAAATGCAAATTAATATCCCATTGCTTATAAATAAAAGGAAAATAATATATACATTGTTGTCGTGATGGAAGTATAGGCACATGTGCCTCTAGATCAATACAGCTGTGCTAAAGACAAAGCCTGGGTTATAATTTTCTCAGAATATCCTCAGGCCATAACTGATTGTTGCAGGACTATGGGCTTTTCCTAGTAAGAATTCCCACATTCTTTGTGAGAGTTTTTGAAAATTATTCACCAAATTTTAGATATGAATATAGAGGGTTATGATATTAGATCGTTATTAGCAAACAAGAAATTAGAATCAAATGAGAGAAAATCGTACTTTCTTACCTCTACAAGCCCTTGTAATATCCTGACGAATATGACGCAACCATAGTGAACACGTGCAGCTGAGGGGATGAACATATTCAGTGTGGACGTGAGGAGAATGGCTGCGCCAAATACCCTGAATAACAGATGGAAACATGTCTTCATTATAGAATGAATAAAAAATGAATTATTTTATTTTTACATTATTTCTCGTGTTTAAGGCGTATCTATTCAGCTATGTGCAATTCATATCTTCTTTCTGCGTTCTGTTCTTCATTAATTGTAAAAAAAAGAAAAAGGAAAAAAATAGAAGAAGAAATACGGGCTTCCATTTATTTCCAATTTTCCTGACGTCTTGTAGCGCTCGAGACCCTCTCACCTCTCTCCCACCGGCACTCGCTAATCGGATTGAGGGAGTTCTCCTGCACGAGACTCGCTGATTCTATTAGATCTCAATCTCGTCAACCAATATGAACTGAGAACTGTTGTATAATTTCAGCAACGACAGTTATGTCAAAGACTTGACGTACTGAGTTAATAACTATAATTGCCCAGCATTTTAATATGTAGATTCTAGATTTTTTTTAAAAAAAACCAAAAAAAACAACAACCTTAGTTCACTGTTAGTCAACCATCAAAGACAGATGTTTTAGTGAGAACACATTGTGTCCAATGTTCAAAATATTTCCAGGTACCGACATGGTAGTATTATTTTTTGATAAATTGATGTGTGATATATGAGGCACGGCCAAACCCTCTGGCAACATGTCCGAGGCTGGTTGCCATGCCCCCCTCATTGAGCAGATTAGACACGGTTCCCCCCGGGATCTCATTAACAGGTGGAGAATGCCCCACAGACCCACTCCCACAGTCTAATCCTACAACTCACACGACGGGTCAGCGTTCAGTCTGCCACTCACGCAACACTGGAACACAAGCAGACTGATCAACCATAGCAATGAACTCTCGCTCCAGCGCTTTAACTCTCTACCTCTGCCTATCTGGAGCGTTGATTTATTTGTTTATTTATTTGATTTCCTTTCACCTTGAAAGCTTGAATAAAAATAGTATTGCTAAGGTTTATATTATAATAATAAAATTACAGCGGTGATTTATTAGCCTATATGCCTTTACAATTGACCATTGCCTTCAAATAAAAACGTTTTGAGATGTTTTCCAAAATAAAAAGTTCGTATTAGAGATCTTTCTCCTTTCCTCATTTTTCTATGACAAAAATGACTCAATATAAATTATAATAATGCATAAAATAAAGTTAGATATAAAATTAATTAAATTAATTTCACACGCAATGCGTGTCATTTACAAGTCTTTAAACAATCAACCAGTCAATCAATCAATAAAACATAGGAGGTTGGGTTGAACTAAATTAGCTCCTCCCATCATCCTCTTCTTCTTCCAATGACAGGTACAGATTGAATAATAGGCTACACGGTAGTCACCACTATAGTAGGCTTATTAGCTAGCTCCTGTGTAGTCCTCAAACAAAATGAGAAACGCATCACGTTTCTCAAGCCAATCTTTGCAGCTCGATTTCGCAAATGCAAATTCGATTCCATTGTTTAAATATTACCTTTATTCTAAAATAGATATTTTTAATGTCTTAAGACTAAAACCATCCAATAATTATTTCTCCTATTGCATTCAATAATGTTTAATAAATTTAAACGTCTCGGCAAGAGAACGAAATTCCTTGTCAGGCAGTATAGGCTTTCGCACCGCTTTCGTGTTGGGTTGACAAACACCTGGAGATGCTGCGACAGTTTCTACATTGAGCGGAGGCAGAATCCTGATATATGCTTAAGCTCTATGCGCGATCCTGCTGCTTTGATAGGCGACACCATCTAGGTATCCAGGTATGACATAAGCTGCAATGATTTTAATGGCTCAGTTTACAACATTAGGGACAAACATCTAGGTATGATCCATGTAACACTTAATAATATAATTTATCAATAGAATAAAGTATAATTATAGAATATTTATTTTTGCAAACGTGTTAATAATTATTAATGTTCTTTCGTTACCATTAGGCTTTTTCCGTAGTAGGCCTATTTTAAGGTAGTCTACTATGTTCTATTGCAATGTGGAAAGTAGCCTAATATAAACCAAATGCGACTTTAAATGCAATTAATTACGGTAGATAATACTAGGCCTAATGATAAAAATAATCTGAATAAAATATTATATTTCTAATGGTTTACCTGTTTGCCGCCAGTCTAGAGGAAATGTATCCTCCGGGAATTTGTGTCACAATATAACCCCAGAAAAACGAGCCATGAATCATTCCAACTGTTTCCGGGTCCCAGTTGAACTTTGCCTTCTATGGGAGAGAAATAACAGAAAATATCAGGTTGCTAATCCTGTGTGCAAAAGGAGACAACTGAAAATGTGAACATCCTCATGAGCTAATATGCGCACGCGTTTCCACACACCTCTAATAACAGGTTAAAATATAGCCATTCGTTATTTGGGAAAACATTAACTTTTATTTTTGTAAACCCATAGCAAACAAAATATTTATTGATTATTGTGCGCAAAAAATGAAATGACAAGAGCGAAGGATTAGTTTCCAGCTGAAGAGTTAATCAATTTGTGGCTGATTTAACCAAGGTCAATTTTTTTGCATGAGTAGTCTACTTGTTTTCAATATTTTCCAGGCTAGTAGTGGGGCCTTTTTTCTAACAAACACAAATCATTATGCTTTTGGACTATTTCCTTTATTATTTTTATTTTTCATAAATTGATTTCAGACGGAGACTGTGCATTTGTGTGTGTGTGTGTGTGTGCGTAAGCTTGTGAGCTGTGTGTGGGGGTGTCACGAAGCTGACGTGGACATACAGTATAAAATCCAAGCGTGCCACGCGCACAAACCTCTTTGATGACGATCTTTCCGTTCAGGTGAATGGTGCTGTTGTTCACCATGCTCACTATTGCCACGCCTAAGTTGCACCGAATACCGAAGGAGATGCAGAACCCGAGGCCGCTCATTATGGCGATGATGTAGCGGCGCGGAAGTCCAAAGCACGTGCAGTCGCACAAAGGTGGCTTTTTCTCGCTGGTCTGTGTAGGCCGTCCATCCTCGGTCAATTCAATGTTGTCGCCAGGTTTTTGCCTCCTTTCTAGCACTCTGCATATGTCAGAAGAAAATTGTCAGACTCCTTGTAGGACACTAACAGCAAAACGACTGATTCCGGAAGAACCAATTAATAGGAGTTGTATCCACTTTTTTACTTATTGAAGCAGCAATCATCGATATGTACAAACTAATCTAAATATCCTTTTGACATTTAATTTAATTGAGATATTCTCACTAGTAGGCCTACTCTAAACTGCACGGACAGGTTTACACAATAGTTATTAAAATGGCCTGCAGGAATAGTTTGCATTATTTCATTCTTCTTTTTTTCCCCCACAGAGATTTTTATGTAAACTCCATATATACTTTGTGTGCTGCTGTAAAGCGCACTGTACCGCATTGCAGCATTCCCTTCACCTTCACCTTATTTACATTCACACAGCTTAAGGTCCACTGATATTCACTAACACGATATTAATATTATTATACCAGTGCCATAGGTATCCAAAAAGAGAGTTATTTGCGTACATTTATTTACTATTATTTAATGAAAACACATAGGCTGGTATGTGAAGATAGATTCAATAAATTAACGCGCAAAAATGTAGATATATTTTTTGTCATAAATTTCGATTCATGCATATGATTTCATTAGCACATGTGACGGAATTAAATGCATTTTATTTTGTAATATTTTGCACGTATAAACTGCATAAAATGCACATTAACTGCATTATAATTGTCAATTCAGTTTTTTTAATTCCAGTAGACAAATAAAAGAAAATACTCAGAAAAACATTTCTATGCGTAAACGAAAAAATAAAATATGAGGAGACATGTGTATTGAAGGTAGTGATGGGGGAAAGGTAAAGAACAATTCGTTCATATTGTCGAGGCGGTTGATCCCCCCCTCATAGATTACAAAAAGTTTTCATTTTGAAGATTTTATTTTTAAAAGACACTCGCACAAAATTTACAAAATTTCGAGGAGCAGCGCTAAATAATTATTTTCTCATATGATTTCAGTCGTGGTCTTTTTGCAGGTATTATGGACTCTAAAAAAGAAGAGACACTCAAGGGGATTCTCTAATTGAACGATTACTATTCAGCCGAAAATGCATTTTAATAGCCGGATTACAGTGACAACCTTTAAAGATTAAAAAAAAACTTGCATGCTTCCATCCCCTCCTCCCAAGATTATGCAGAATTACATAATTTTCTGCACGTCTCCGTGAGGCGTGACGCCAAAACCGACTGGGGAAACTCGTTATTGAACAGGTCAAACTAGCAACAAATTCGTAATTTTTCTGTTCAGTTATAGCTATAGTTAGAGTTTATATGTATTTAGAGCCACAACACGCACATATGCAGGCCTATATTATTATTATAAAATGACTAAATCAATTGGATAATGTTAAAATATCTTACTTGTAAACGTGCCCCAGTGTCTTCCCTGCTAGTTGCTTCAGCCCCTCTTTGCTGGGCATAAAACCAGGCTCCTTCTGAGTCTCCATGTCCAAATGTGATAATCCCTCGTTTTTTCCCGGTAATGTTAAAGTACCATGTCACAGTGTGTGATGACAGAGCATACCGGACCGATACCCAGCGGATCAATGATTCAGTAAGACGGATGAGGAAAATTCACGACGGTGTTCACAGGGCGAAGAGAAAAAATCCGCCTACACAAGAGAGATATCAGAAGTGGTCTGACTCTGTCTACTCATAATTATAAACTCAAAAACTGCCCTGCGCGCGATAAGGGCACGCGATGCCATCTCAGATTTGAGTAAACAAATTAATGTTCGCTTCAAAACGAGTTGGAAAAAAAACAAAAAAAAAAACGGATTAAAACAAATATGTATAATCAAATAAGAGGGAAAAAGAAAAACTGGTCCTGTTTCCTGTCTCGTAATGTCACTTTTTAAGGTGCAAAGTGACAGTTTAAGGAGGTGACAAGCTTTCAGCACCAAGGTCAGCGACAGTCTCGCGTTCAGAGCGGCGCGAGCTCCCGCCGCCACTCCTTTGCCAACTAGCAGTGTGCTGTGCTCGAGGCGGATCACTCCCGTCAGAGTGCCAGCAGCGGTGCACTGCTTTGGGAGGGGTTAGAGAGGGCGGAAAATGTACACATTCCATTCACATTTTCTTTGATTTTGTCCTTAGATGCTGTGAATTATGTTCCACGTGCGGCAAATGATAGTTTTTCGATGCGTATATGAAAGACACGTGACATTCGAAGTTTCTACATTTGTGCTTTTATACCTATTGCTTGTTTTCCATCAAAGGCCGTGCAAGCCTCCTGGGGGCGGTGCTATGGAAACCGAATGAGGGGTGTTTCCCCCCTCCAAGTGCGTGTGCTGGTGTGAAGGAAAGCGTATTAATAATTCACACATACCTCGCAGTCCCCCTCCCTCTCTCTGTTTCACTGTCCTCCACAGAAAAAAATAAAAATTGCTATTGTCTGTACGCGTGTCAAATTCGTAGCCAATACAGATAATTTTGAATCTAAACCTGTTTCTAATGACTGGAAATAATGCTGGATAAGGCATTTTGATGTTACTTTGATAAAATCGTAATTGTTATTTTGATATCCTGCTAAATCACAGAGCTCTACATAGGAAAGTAACTGCGCTGTTGCGACGCTGTGCGTTCTTGAAAGCGGCACACAACAGGTTGATGATGGCGCGCTTAGTGAAGCGCAGGCGCCATCTGGTGCTCATTTACCGTACTGCAGAGGACGCCCAACAAGTGCTAAACACGTGACATACTTCAATCACTTTATTTTGGCACGTTCTATTCATTGGAATGCAAACAAGAATTTCTTTTAAAGCCTTGATTCATGATTATTCACACTTCTCTTTTCACAAGGCTTTCATGCAACTCATTCTGTAAACATTTGTAGGCCAAATAAAAATACACATACACAAGTATCATTGTCAAAGAAAATAATTAAGGCAAAGGCATGGGTGACATGGTCTCATCCGAACACACAAAAAATCCTAAACTAAGTGCGATTTTTATTATTATTATTTTTAGATATTTTTAAAATGTCCCTGCCACATTCATTAAATAGTCACACTAGGTATGTATATTATGTTTTGTTTAGGATAAAACTTTGTTTACAAGTATAGCAACACACAATAATCAGAATAATTCTGTAAACTGTAATTGTATTATCCATAAAAGATCTTTGAAAGACAGCATGAATCACTCAACAGGGTAAAAAAAAATTTATAACAGATATGTGTAAAATGAACTGGTATGGCTCACAAAATGTTGTGTACATGAAAGTCACGTGTAGTTGAATTGATAAGACACTTTAAAAACTAGGTCAAACACCTGGGACATAATATTAACATTGTTTTCAAACTGTTCCAAGTCCATGTAGAGGATGGTTGGTCCTAAGTGAATAGTGTTTAGAATGTAGTAACCAAACATCTGAAATGTTGATGGGGCAGTTCAAAATTTTTCAACCAAATCTCTTTGCACCAGGTCAGTAATACAGCAGGAAACACTTGATTTCTTTAATTCACTCACTTCCAACCTGATGTAATTTTTTGACCTTTTGCATGTATAAACCAATAGGTGTTATTCTAGGTCTTCCATGGGAATCTCTGAAAGCCTTTTTCACTGAATTAATTTGTCCCATCACTGCCGTAATATAAAATGCAGAGTGAATATCTCACTGATGCACAGAGAACTGATTACAAAAATCTGAACTAATCCTGTTAAGTGCATTTGTGCAGAAATCAGTTACAGTGAAACAATATAAAAAAAAAAAAAGACTAGTGTTCTCCTAGTCATGATTAAAGAGCCTCAGATATACGATATGTGCAAACATTGACAGACTCTTGCAGAATGAGGTGATACATAATGCTTGAGTTTCTGATTTCTGTATCAGAAAATACATAGCAAGTCATTACAGAGCTTAATGTGGTGAAAACACAATTCTTCCACAATCCATCCTTCCAACCAGATAAGAAATCAGTTATATGACCTACTCTGAAGCAATAATTACATCAATGAAGAAAGCTAATAATAATAATAACAAAAAAATCATTACATTTTAATATTACACTGAACAAAATGTGTGGGTGGCAAATTTTCTACAAGGTACAGCATTAATTAGCAACAATAAAATATAAATAGAAACATGATAATATAAGCACTACAGTGTTTCTGAAAGGAAAATAACCACAGTGGTAAAATCCACTGGATAAAAAAAACAAAAAAACAAAACAAAACAAAACAAAAAACTGATATATCAGAAACAGAAAAGCAAAAAAGACAATACATACAGTCTACATGTACCTCTTTCACAGTCAGACATACAGGGCAAAACATGCAGATTACATCTTCAAAAAAGAAAAATGTAATGGCAACAAGCTGGACGTACGTAAAAGCTTTATTGCCTTCTAAAAACATTTTCATAAGTCTCTAACGGTCATATCTGATTATTCTTAAGTTTCCTTCACAGCAACTTGCTCTCGAGGCAACTTGAGCAGCATCAGGCTGCATTCCAGAGGGATTGCTGTTTAAATCACTGTGATCCGTCTCCAAGCCTTTCTCCACTGAAAAAGTGCAGTTATATAAGTGCACCCCGGACATGTAAAAGAAACTGTATTGTTCTCCCATAAACTGCAAGCAGAAAAAAGCCGCAGATTTGTTTAATTGTTAGGTGTGTGGTTCCTTGTAAAAGTTCTGGCAGTTGTTTTCAATAAATGCTTGAAGAGGCCCTGAAGATCTGATTCCTCCATGCTTTGCAGTGTACAGTACATTTGTGTAGTCCTGAGGTGCTCAGGGATGTTCAAATACATTCAGAAAGCACCTGGTGTTTATTAGGACTAGAGGGCAGCAGTGAGGCCGTTTCTGTGGACAGGCAGAAACTCTGGCTCAGCTGCATCTTGAGTTTCTCCACTTCATAGTTGTGCAGGTATTCCTGAACCAGAAAGCGTTCACGCTTTATACGTGCTTTCACGTCTGACGGCACATCTGGAATCAGCCACGCCACGAAGAATTTCACCACAAATACAACGTGCTGAGAAACGAGGGGAAACAAAGGAACAGTCATCATATGCACATACTGTAAAACCAAATTTAAACAAATTAAAGGATGAGAATACTGCTGTGCTAATTCGAATGGCCAGAAATCATCATTTGCAGTTCTAATGTTCCATCAAGTTTTTAAACTAACAGACTTTTTATTTACTATATAGCAGAGTTACTATTGGTAACTAAAACTGAAACTATTAAAAACATTTCAGTTAATTGAAATAAAGCTGAAATATAAAATATAAATATTAGTTGAAAAAAGTAAACTAAACAAAATTAGAAATGTTGCCTTGGCAATAAACTGTTTAAGTTTAAGTTGAAGCACTAAAGTTATTAACTGGAAATAAATAAACTAAAATAAAAATAAATTAACCCCAAATAGCAATACTTAAAAAAAAAACAACAATAAAATGACAAAGCACATAAAGAAATTACTAAAAAAATAAACTAAAATGAACATGAAAACTAAAAGAAGTTCTAATCATTCTAATTTGCTGATTTGGTACTCAAGAAACATTTATTATTATTATTATTATTATTATTATTATTAATGTTAAAAACAGTTTAAACTGCTTAAATTTTTTTGTGGAAACCATGATGCATTTTTTTCAGGATTTTTTGATAAATCAAAAGTTCAAAAGAACAGCATTTATATGAAATAGAAAATATTTGTAACATTGTAAAAGTTTTTACTATCAGTTCTGATCAATTTAACATGTTCTTGCTAAATTAATTTCTTCAAAAAAACAACAACAAAAAAAAATCTTACTGACTGAAACGTTTGATTAGTAGTGTAAGCTACTGAACGTAAAGATTACTTACTTTCTCTTACTTGCGTTTCCTATTCCTTACTTTACCTTTCTTATCATAGGCTGCTCTGGTAAAAGCTTATATCCCAATACAAAAAATAAGTTACTTTACTTTACTGCATATTCCACTTTATTAACTATAGATTGCCTAAAATTAAATGAAGAGTACTTTGGATTATGCAGTTGCTTACTTCCATAATGATGATGAAGGCTAGCTTAGCAGCCAAGATGTGCCAGAACTGCATTGTGTGTGTGTATTGCCTTTCATGGCCGGGTGGATATCTGTAGTCCCGATACCTGGAAAAAAATAAATTCATCATGCTGTTCATTTAGTATATAGATGTGTATGTCTAATACAGACTATAGTTCTGTCATGACAACTCTCGGAGTGTTTGGCATGGTAATGGATATGACAATATTGATATGTTTCGTCTTGGCGGAATAGATCTGCTATACTGCTGCTGCTGTTATTGCTGCTGCTACTGCAGAGCAAGTATGTGACTTGCTACTGCTGTACAATATAGCATATATGAATTACCCATAACAGATCTATACAGGTGGAGCTGAGGAAGGTTTCTGAAAGCGTGCTGCACTGCTACAGCAAATGCTAACCAAGTATTTGAAGGTTGAGCAGTGAGCTCATTGTCTACTGGTATAGCAGGAACCAATCAGCTGTGCCATATAGAGAATGATGTAATTGCAAGCAGTTAAGGATCTATTAGCCTGTGCCATCTAGAGTTTCATGACAGAACTTTGTACTTCCCACTAGGCGAACCTGCATTCTGTGATGGTAGAGCTGTTAAACCAGGATGGGTTTTCTCCAGGTTCGGGTAGGTTATCTTCAGGGATCTGAGAGACGTTGTAAACGGAGAGGCTGTTGGTGATGTAACCTCTCATAGTGGCCTCGCTGCCTTGATGGTAGGCGTACAGATAGACCAGACGAGGAATCATATCTGAGGTGAATGCCATGATGAAGGCCTCGAGTGCAAATGAGAATAGAAAAGAAACGAAAATAGATTTTAACTATGATGGAAACAGTGCTTGATTTCACTAAAAATTAGCTTTTATTTGCTGACCAGTTAACTACATTTAGAATGAGCAAGTTAAGCAAGCCACATTCAATTTTACACAAATAGAAAGCAGAACAAAACAATTTGCATTTACATTTGTGACTACGGACAAGATGGCCACCACATTGAGGATCTCTTCCCACGCTCCAATGTTGCGTGCCTTTGCTGCCACTGGCCTTCTAAACTGTGTGGTAAACTTCCAAGCATCGACTCGCACTTCTAGGATGTTGTTGAAGAGGGCAAGAAGAGGGGCCAGTGGAAAAGAGGCTACGAAAAGTGTTATGAAGCCAAACTGGATCACTGTTCAAAACACACAGGGAAAAAAAATGGTTTAAGTGATGAAGGACTGAAAATGCTCACAGAAAACCCCCTCGGATTTGAAGATCTAGTTCCTTACTTGAGACTTCTTTTATAGGAACTTAGAGATAACAAATATCTTTTACTCATATATAATGTATGTGTGTGTGTGTGTGTGTGTGTGTGTGTGTGTATATATATTATATATACACACACAGTGCTCAGCGTAAATGAGTACACCCCCTTTGAAAAGTAACATTTTAAACAATATCTCAATGAACACAAAAACTATTTCCAAAATGTTGACAAGACTAAGTTTTATATAACATCTGTTTAACTTATAACATGAAAGTAAGGTTAATAATATAACTTAGAGAAATTTTTTTTCAGTTTTACTCAAATTTTACTCAAATTTAACAAGAATTTAACCACAGCTGAGTATAATTATTCATTACACAGGTGTCCAGCAGACAGTTGACTATAAAAGGGTGTTAAAACCCCTTCCCATTTCATGCTGTCAGCATGTATTTCTTTACACCAGAAAGGTGAAGGCTACAAGAAGATCAGCAAAGCTTTACTTATCAGTCAGAATACTGTAGCAAAAGTGGTACAAAAATTTAAAAAAGATGGAACTGCAACCATCTCACAGAGACGTCCAGGTCATCCACGGAAGTTAACACCTCGACAGGAGCGTCTTCTGATGAGAAGGGATGAAGAAAATCGGCATGCAAGTTCACTGCAGTTTTCTAAAGAAGTAGAAAGCCAAACTGGGGTTACTACTTCCCGTGACACAATATGGCGTACACTGCAGAGGAATGGCATGCATGGATGCTGTCCACAAAAGAAGCCTTTCCTAAAGCCCAGGCACAAAAAAGCCCACCTAGAGTTTGCCAGGGCCCATGCTGACAAAGATGAGGACTACTGGGACTCTATACTCCAGAGTGATGAGACCAAGATAAATGTTTTTGGAACTGATGGCTTCAAAACTGTATGGCGTCGCAAAGGTGAGGAATACAAAGAAAAATGCATGGTGCCTACAGTGAAACATGGTGGTGTCCTTATGTGGGGCTGCATGAGTGCTGCTGGTGTCGGGGAGCTGCATTTCATTGATGGCATCATGAATTCACAGATGTACTGCTCTGTACTGAAACAGAAGATGCTACCATCACTGTGCCTCTGATCATCGTGAACTTTTCCAACATGACAATGATCCTAAACACACATCTAAGGCCACTGAAAGTGATTCATTGGCTCCTGATCTGAACCCAATCAAACACCTATGGGGAATTCTGAAGAGACAAGTTGACAAGTTGCATCACTCTCTATCCTCTCTAAAAGAGGTCATTCATGAAGAATGGAAAAAGATAGATGTTGCAAAATGTTGCCAACTTGTTCATTCCATGCCTAGAAGACTTGGTGCTGTCATTAAAAATCATGGAGGCCATACAAAGTACTAGATGTAGTAGTTTTTGTTGTGGGGTGTACTCATTTTTGCATCACCTTAATTTGAGTAAAACTGAAAAATGTGTAATATAAGTTAAACAGATGTTATATTAAATTTGGTCTTGTCAACATTTTGGAAATTGTTTTTGTGTTCATTGAGATATTGTTTAAAATGTTACTTTTCAAAGGGGGTGTACTCATTTACACTGAGCACTGTATATTTATATATATATATATATATATATATATATATATATATATATATATATATATATATATATATATATATTATATACACACACATATACATACTGTATATATATTGTATATATATAAAATGCTAAAGAAATGTATATAAAATGTATCTTTTCTTCATTATATTAAAAAATATGTATTTAATATGCACAACTGGTCAAACGTTTAGGGTCAGTAAGATTTCTTAATTTTTTCGAAAGTCTCCTATGCTCACCAAGGCTGCATTTATTTGATCAGAAATACAGTAAAACATCAATATTGTGAAAAATTGTTACAACTGTTTCCTATTTTAAAATGTTATTTATTCCTGTGATGTAAAGCTGAATTCCCAGCATCATTACTCCGGTCTTCAGTGCACATGATCCTTCAGAAATCATTCTAATATTCTGATTTGGAGCTCAAAAAAAAAAAGTATTATTATGATCAATGGTGAAACAGTTGTGCTGCTTAATATTTTTGAAACATTAAAAGAAAATTCAAATGAACTTGAAGATTTGTAACAATGTAAAAGTCTTTACTGTCACGTTTGATCAATAATTTCTTTAAAAGTGTATTATAAAATATAATCTGATTTAGCACAACTACATAAACTATAAAAATAAATTATCTTTCATTCCATTTAAAAGTAATATACTAATGTTTTGGTATATCAACACCAAATAAGTCCAGTATATATATATATATATATATATATATATATATATATATATATATATATATATATATATATATATATATATATATATATGAGTAAAATCGTACCCATCTCCAGATACTCATAGAAGAGTCCAAACTGGCTGAAGTTCTGCAGATCATGGTCCTGCTCCCATCTACTGTATGTACTTTCTGGATGACTCCGCCCTTTCCTGCTGCCCCACCAGTTTCGGAGAAGTCTGTGACACAGACACATTGTGTGTTTTCTTGGATTTGAAAATTGCTACATTTTGACCTTCTAAAAATACATATGTGACATAAATAAGCAAGCATAAAACAAACACCAAGCGTTGGAAGTCAAAGTTTATAACTCTTACGGCAGCAGAGCCTCCTGGACGTTCCCAACCATCTGTTTTCCAGCCATGACGATGAGCAGCTGTGTGGTCAGCTCAATCAGACAGCCCCCGGGGGCACACTAAATATTAAAATGCATGTTGTAACTACTTATTTTGAGATTCACCTGAAGAACATTAGGTCCTCTGGAGTATTGATGTTTCAGACTGTCTCACCTCTTCATTTCTCAGAGAGGTCCACTTTCCAAACATATAACTATAGTTTCCCGGATAACCCACAAACTTCCCTTTAAAGAAGGCCACATAGAAGCAGGAAGAGTAGTAGTTCACAAACTGGAACATAAACATCTTCATGGTCAGCTTGTTCTCATACTCCAGATGGGTCTTGGGGATCTCTGAGAGTTAAAAATAGATGAAGTTCATAAAATATTTTCCATACAGCTCAGCTGTACAGATGAACAAATATGTGAAGGATCATAATGTACAATCAAAATGGTCATTATCGGAAAATAGGCACACAGTCTTGTTATTTTGTGATAATCATAGTCTAAATGTACATTATTTAGCTTAGTATACAGCTACTCAACAAACAAACAAACAAACAAATAAGTAATTTATTACAATCTGTAAAATTGTGATTTTCCAGAGCTTGAGATGCATTTAACATGTAACATGTAAACTCAATTAAATATATTTTGAAACAAATATTTTTAAATAGCTTTTCTTGTGTGAAATGAGGATGTGGTTTTCGCTCACCCATATCAGTGATCCAGATGGCCACTTGCTCATAGAGGAAGTTGAGGATGAGGATAATGACAAAGTTGATGCAGGAAGCAGTGACAGAGGTGGCAAGTTGAGGGGTGATGAGAGAGCCCACCAGCTGGATCTTACTGGTGGGGCTGTCCTTCATGACGCTGGCGAACGCTGCATAAACCGCTAATCTGTAAGCGATGACCCCCATTATACAGGCCACTATCAGAAACGTCTGACAAAACAGAGAGAAGGAAGGACTTTTAAACAGATTGAACTTTGTTTAAATTAGCTGGCTAGCACAGTTCAGGAAATTGGTAGGAAACTCACCCAGAAGAGAACAGTTGCTCCAGAAAGGCAGAATCGAGCACACTTGCTGGGGAAAGAAAGATAAGGCTCCATTTCCTGTTGGAATAAAGAGTGTGTCAGCAAGCCAAGCGGCACAATTACTATTATAGTTACTATTACAATTGATATATAAATGAATTCGTAATGAACTCCAGAATTCTCAAAGTAAACATGAAATCCAAAATTACCCCATTTACGTTATTAATTCATGTTCTAGGTCAGTGTATAACAGGACTCTTCTACTGCAGACTTGTTCAACTGTGTTCTGCAGACTTCAGTTCCAGCCCTAATTTTAAACACTTGTCTGTGATTTAAAAATAATTCTGAACACCATGATTATCTTGTTTGGGGTGTTTGCTAAATTTCCAGTCCTGTTTGCTAAACAGGACTGGAGTTGAAGAGTCTAAAGCAAAGTATATAGTTTCTGAGTACATTTACACTACCATTCAAAAGTTTGGGGTCTGTACATTTTTTTAAATGTTCTTTTTAATGTTAATTTTTCCAGGATTCTGATGATGAATAGAAACTTCAAAAACTCCATTTTTTGTAGCAATATAAAAGTCTTTACTGTCACTTTTGATCAATTTAATGCATCCTTGCTGAATAAAACAATTTTTTTTTTCATTTAAAAAAATCTTACTGATCCAAAACTTTTGAACAGTAGTGTAAGTAGCAAATCATGACCAAGACAGCATGTAGAGTTTTGAATGCTTGAGAAACAAAATCTGACATAAATTTGAATTTAAATGGAGTATTTGCGACATGGAACATTAACTAAGATGGCTGATTTCACAGCAGAAGACTTATCTTTGCCATGTTTATGATGATGTGTGTTAAATGATGTGGCAAAAACCGGTTTGGGCAGAAATGCAAATATTTACTGGGATCATGCAAACTATTTCAAAGATATCAAGCAGATTCTCAGTCCCAAATCAACACGTGTCAAAGACTGTTAAGATAGTGTTATCTGCATGCATTTGAAATCTGAAAAAGCAATATGCTTAAAATGTCCTGCAAACACAAGCTCTTTGAAGTGTTCAATTTTCATTCTTCACCCTGCTCTTGATTTTCATGTCTCCTGTTATATTCTAATTTAACCAATTCTACTAATATTCTACTTCTATGACATGATATTCTACTTAGATTCTGTCATAGATTTTATTACAATTTAAAATAAATGTTTTCCATTACAAATTTTTAAAAATGTAATTTATTCCTGTGATGGCAAAGCTGAATTCTCAGCATCATTACAGTCTTCAGTGTCACATGATCCTTTAGAAATCATTCTAATATGCTGATTTCCTGCTCGAGAAACATTTCTTATTATTATGAATATTGTGCTGCTTGATATTTTTGTGAATACCACAAGACATTTTTTTAGGATTCTTTGAGAAATAGAAGGTCAAAAGAACGGTATCTATTTTAAATAAAATTAATTATGTCACTATAAATGCTTTACTATTAATTTTGATCACTTTAATGTGTTGCTGGATAAAATTATTAATTTCTTTAAAAAATACAAAATCTTACACCAGACCTAGAGTCAGACTTATGATTGTTTGAAGGGTATGTTGCTCCAGGACTAACAAAAGGTTGCTGATGCAAGAACAGGTTCTTAAATCTCACTGTGGTGTTTTCCAGTACCTGCGTGAAGCGGTTGAGTCTGCGGCCTGTGCACTTCTGCTCATACTCTGGCCTGATCTGTAGCTGCTGCTGTTCCTCTTCAAAGTCCACAAGGTCCCACTCATATTCCAGACGGGCCTGCCGCCGTTTCCAGAACTCTAGGAACAGAGTCACTGCAAAGCACCCAGAAAAAGAAAGAGAAACAGAACAGAAGAAAGAGAAAATAAATCATTTAGGAGTATATGCTCACACTTCCTATCAATTCTATTTAAATCTAACCAGCTTCACCCATGGTTGTTCTCTCCTTATTAAAATAATTGTACTTAAAGGCCTGGTTTCACAGACAGGGCTTAGATTAAGCCAGGATTAGTAGTAGTAGTAGTAGTAGTAGTAGACATTTAAGCAGCTTTTATAAATGTGCTTCAGAAAAAAAACATTACTGGTGTGCATCTTGAGACAAAACAAATGTAACTGACACATTTTAAGATATGTCAGTGCAAGTTGATTTCAGTTAAGACAGCTCAAACATGCATGTTAGTCTGGGACTGGGCTTGTCTGAGAAACCAGGCAAAAGTCTTACAAAAGTTTAGAACATTTTTTTTAATTTATGAATACACAGTGCACTGGGCGCAGGAATATTCACACAGTGCTGATTAATGAAATCACTGCATAAGCAAAGTGTGCTTTTTCACTGTGTGAAATTAATTAGGTGTTCAGTAATGTATCATTAGCATGCACCACTACCCTAAAGTGATTACAGATACATTTTCAAAAAGCATACATAAATTATTCTCCTTCATTGCAGATTTATTTAGTAAACAAATTCTGTGACCAATTATTTGACAATATGAATACTGTTTCATGCACAGTTACTAATCTCTCATTAGATCTTGAGTCTGGCTTGAGATATCTTGCTAACCACTAGATGGACCTATTGAGCTAGTATTTTAAACATTAGAAGTGCGCTCACCCCAAATGCCCATGAAGATGGCAAAGAACACAGTCCCCTCGTTATCAAATAGATGGGATTGCTGAGAAAAAAAAAAAAAAAGCGCATCACAAATGAGGAAAATCTGTCCATGATGAAGAGACAGTGCATCTAAAACTTCTTTCTCACCCAGGAGGACAGACATGTTGAGTTGAGTTTCCAGTAGCTGCACTTTTTATCACAGAGCGGACACATGACAATCATCCCTCCAATTTCTGGGTCACAGATCTCCTTACTTAAAACAGGGAGGGGGAGAGAGAGAGAGAGGGGGAGAGAGAGACAGAGAGAGACAGAGAGAGAGAGAGAGAGAGAGAGAAAGAGAAAGAGAAAGAGAAAGAGAGAGAGAGAGAGAGAGAGAGAGAGAGAGAGAGAGAGAGAGAGAGAGAGAGAGAGAGAGAGAGAGAGAGAAATATTAATTATAAGAATAGAGGTAGTAGAAAATGCTATTACCACAAATGCAATTGTTCCACAAACATCTTTAGTTCTGACAAGAAAAACAAATGTATCAAGCCTCTAGAGTCCCTCTGTCCTCACATTACATTATTGTATGTGATTGTATTGTATGGCAAGTCTTAACACACTGACTCATTCTTTTCTCATTTTCAAGCACTGAAGCCATTTGACATTCTTTAGACAATGAGAAACATTTGACTGATATAAAGCTGCTATCAGAGGTTACGGTCTACAAAAGAATACAGATATTGCATCTCATTCAATATAACAACATTTAGTGTTCAACTGCAAAAAAACACTCTGTACACACAATAATCAAGAAACAAAACAAGCTCCTGTCTGAAGGCTTTAACAGTTATCTGCCACTATTAGTTACAAATTGCAAAGGGCTATAAAAAATGCATGTAACCGCACAGTATGGGACACCGGAGGCTCAGGTAAAGATGTGTTCTCATATGACCCATATAACCTGCCAGTGCCACTAACCTTGTCATGTTGTCATCGTAACTGAGTAGGCCATAAACAAAACAGATCACACCCATGACTGCAGCAAAAAACAGCATTTCTGTGTAAAAGCCCAGCCAGGCAAAGTAGATACCAATCTTCTCACCATAATACTTCCTATGACAAAATACAAACAGGAAATGTAACGCTATGGTTTGATATGCTGCACTAGAAATGTGAGGTTAATGCATTCTTATTGTTTTGCCTCTACTAAGTTGAAATCTTGCAATCAGCAGTCTAATGATAATGCCCAAGACTATCTGCTCCAGATATACAGAGCATCCTCACTTGATCAGATTGAGTGGCTGCTCCTTGTAGAAGCAGAGGAATCGTGCCCAGTGCCTATACAGGTGATACCTCTCACTCTCACACTGCACGTCTTGGGCTTTCTTCCAATACCGACACTGAGGAACAAACAGCAGACAGATGTTAACCAAAGATATACACAAACTTTTAAAGGAGTCATGAACTGCATTTTTTAAAAAAAAAAAATTATTTTATAAAATGTTCTCTGAGGTCCACATACAATGTTATCAAGATTTTTACATAAAAAAACATCCTAATTTAGAAGAAATAAGCTATTTACTCTCTTGTTTTTGAACCTCTCTTTCAAACACTCCTTTGATGGGTGTGCCGCATTCAAGACTTGGAAGTAAACGCCCACTGCTCAGATTGGGTAACAGTTTTGCATGTTAAAATCATTATAACTTTTTGAATGATTGTACATTGTTTGTCGTTCTAGTTTATCCTTTTCGATAAAAAGAAAAACGTACCAAAATCATTCTTTGAAAATCTCCTTTGATAAAACTTTATAAATAATCAAAAATTATTATAAAAAAAATATGAAAGGAAACATTTTATTTAACTTTTGTTTAGCATTTTAAATGGAGTTCAAAAATTTATTTTATTATATCAATATTAACCGCTCACCCTCTCAACATTACTTTAAGTTTGTCCCATGACCAAAATGCATAGAGGTGCGAAGCGTTCGGTGAAGTAGAACAGAAAAAGAAAAGGGGAAAATGATAAGCTTAACCTATGATTTTTATCACTGTAAGTTTCGCCTTCCGTATTAAAGTTATGAATAAAGTGTAAACTGGCGTTGTGTCAGTTACACTTTTCCCATAAGTTGAATAGGGAAGGCGTAGGACGTAGTGAAAGCTTTTGGAACTGCAAGAGTTTTACACTTTCTTCGCACGTTGAATACGGAAGGCGGTCTGGCAGAAGCTAGATATTTTACTTCATAACTTGTTAAATATGGATTTTTTTTACACAAACGCATTGCTTCGCTTCAGAAGGCCTTTATTAACCCCCCTGGTGCCGTGTGGAATATGTTTATGATGGATGGATATGGATGGAAACGCTTTCTTCAGCTCAGACTCGTTTGGTAACACTCACTGCCATTATAAAGCTCGGATGCGTCAGGATATTTATTAAAATTTCTCTGTGTTCATCAGAAAAAAGAAAGTCATTTACACTAGGATGGCTTGAGGGTGAGTAAAGCTTAGGGTAATTTTCATTTGAAAGTGAACTAATCCATTAATGGGCGCTTGATATACATTCGGATATAGGCTACTGGCTGCTCGAATTTGTTTTAAATAATTCAGCATATTTGGGGATAATTAGAAGGCCATGATGGACAGAGGCCAATGGGCAAATTTGGCCAGGATGCCAGGGTTATACCCCTACTCCTTTCTGGGATTTTTAATGACCACAGAGAGTCAGGACCTCGGTTTAATGTCTCATCCGAAGGACGGTGCTTTTTGACACTTATACCCCCAGTTTCACAGACAAGGCTTAAGTTAGTCCCAGACTAAAATGCCTGTTTGAGCTGTTTTAACTGAAAGCAACTTGTACTGACATATCTCAAAATATGTCAGTGCCATTGTTTTGTCTCAAGATGCACACCAGTAATGTTTTTTTTTCTAGTGAAAGTTTATAAAAGCTACTTAAATGCCCTAATTGAACTAAGGCCTAATCCTGGCTTAGGCCAAGCCCTGTCTGTGAAACCGGGCCATAGTGTCCCCATCACTATTCTGGGCAGTTAGGACCCACACAGACCACAGGGTGAGCACCCCTGCTGTTCTCACTAATACCTCTTCAAGCAGCAACCTAGTTTTCTCAGGAGGTCTCCCATCCAGGTACTAACCAGGCTCGGCTCTGCTAAGCTTCAGTGGGCAACCAGTCTTGGGCTACAGGGTGATATGGCTGCTGGCTCAAACTTATGGAAGATGTATTCAAAACCCACTGGAATGCACAATCAACTTCTGCTAGATAACATTAAAATGAATGGAGCTCTAGATGGAGCTATACTAAAGCGAAAACAATTCACAGCACAAAAATGCAAAAGTGCATAAATCTCTCACTCACGTCATGAAGGGGATAAGCTGAGGTATAGGTGCCGTTGTTCAACAGTCGTTTAATTCCTGTCTTATCTTTCTCTTTTCGGTCTTCCTTGTAGTAAGCGCAGCGAGTCAGGATGTAGTACACGATCCTGTTGCGTGTGGAGGGAGGAAAAAACGTGTCCTTATCATCAATGAGGAAGAAGTCAACCTTGCTCTTGTCAAAAGGTGCAGTGAAGTAGTCCGGCTCTGGCCTCATGATGTTGTCTGGCAGACGGAAAGGGTTAGCGAGCCATTCCAGAGGAGCTTCTCGAGCTTTGGGAATATCGCTTGCTTTAAAGGGCACTTTGATCTTTAGCACATCTGCATAAGTGGCCAACACCTCCCATGGAGCGTGGATCTTCAGATAATACGTCTTACGATCATCTGACTCCTGCAGAGGGAGATTAAATTAAATTAAATCTCACATATACACACACACACACATACATATATACATATATATACATTATATATATATATATATATATATATATATATACATACAGTGGGTACGGAAAGTATTCAGACCCCCTTAAATTTTTTACTTTTTGTTATATTGCAGCCATTTGCTAAAATCATTTAAGTTCATTTTTTTTCCTCATTAATGTACACACAGCACCCCATATTGACAGAAAAACACAGAATTGTTGACATTTTGCAGATTTATTAAAAAAGAAAAACTGAAATATCACATGGTCCTAAGTATTCAGACCCTTTGCTGTGACACTCATATATTTAACTCAGGTGCTGTCCATTTCTTCTGATCATCCTTGAGATGGTTCTACACCTTCATTTGAGTCCAGCTGTGTTTGATTATACTGACTGGACTTGATTAGGAAAGCCACACATCTGTCTATATAAGACCTTACAGCTCACAGTGCATGTCAGAGCAAATGAGAATCATGAGGTCAAAGGAACTGCCTGAAGAGCTCAGAGACAGAATTGTGGCAAGGCACAGATCTGGCCAAGGTTACAAAAAAAATTTCTGCTGCACTTACGGTTCCTAAGAGCACAGTGGCCTCCATAATCCTTAAATGGAAGACGTTTGGGACGACCAGAACCCTTCCTAGAGCTGGCCGTCCGGCCAAACTGAGCTATCGGGGGAGAAGAGCCTTGGTGAGAGAGGTAAAGAAGAACCCAAAGATCACTGTGGCTGAGCTCCAGAGATGCAGTCGGGAGATGGGAGAAAGTTGTAGAAAGTCAACCATCACTGCAGCCCTCCACCAGTCGGGGCTTTATGGCAGAGTGGCCCGACGGAAGCCTCTCCTCAGTGCAAGACACATGAAAGCCCGCATGGAGGACTCCAAGATGGTGAGAAATAAGATTCTCTGGTCTGATGAGACCAAGATAGAACTTTTTGGCCTTAATTCTAAGCGGTATGTGTGGAGAAAACCAGGCACTGCTCATCACCTGTCCAATACAGTCCCAACAGTGAAGCATGGTGGTGGCAGCATCATGCTGTGGGGGTGTTTTTCAGCTGCAGGGACAGGACGACTGGTTACAATCGAGGGAAAGATGAATGCAGCCAAGTACAGGGATATCCTGGACGAAAACCTTCTCCAGAGTGCTCAGGATCTCAGACTGGGCCGAAGGTTTACCTTCCAACAAGACAATGACCCTAAGCACATAGCTAAAATAACGAAGGAGTGGCTTCACAACAACTCCGTGACTGTTCTTGAATGGCCCAGCCAGAGCCCTGACTTAAACCCAATTGAGCATCTCTGGAGAGACCTAAAAATGGCTGTCCACCAACGTTTACCATCCAACCTGACAGAACTGGAGAGGATCTGCAAGGAGAAATGGCAGAGGATCCCCAAATCCAGGTGTGAAAAACTTGTTGCATGTTTCCCAAAAAGACTCATGGCTGTATTAGATCAAAAGGATGCTTCTAATAAATACTGAGCAAAGGGTCTGAATACTTAGGACCATGTGATATTTCAGTTTTTCTTTTTTAATAAATCTGCAAAAATGTCAACAATTCTGTGTTTTTCTGTCAATATGGGGTGCTGTGTGTACATTAATGAGGGAAAAAAAATGAACTTAAATGATTTTAGCAAATGGCTGCAATATAACAAAGAGTGAAAAATGTAAGGGGGTCTGAATACTTTCCGTACCCACTGTGTATATATATATATATACACACACACACATATATATATATATATATATATATATATATATACACACACACGATTTAATATAAGGAATGCATATATAAGGAATGCACCGATACCATTTTTTAAGGACTGAGTACGAGTACCGATTTTTATTTTCTGGTACTCGCCAATACAGATGCCTAGCCTACACATTTATTAATTTCTTTTTTTTTTTTTTTTTTTTTTTTTGTGATGTGGCAGTTTTCCAAGCACAAGAAGGTGAGACTAATGAATGTAGGACAGCTTCTTTATTATTACTCCAATGAAAAAAGTATTTTTATGTGCTTGTCAGTTGTCACAAACTTAAAGCACAAATGTTTATAACATAACACTGTGAACCAATGTAAACACAACCTAGGGTGACCAGATTTCTCATAGTGGAATACGGGACAAGTGGACAATATGACCATGATATGAGAAATTTTATTTCACGATATATATATTTATTTATTATATATATATATATATATTATACATATATCTCTAACTGCCGCTGCATTTGCTCCGTAAGTAGAATAGGGAAGGCGTAGGACATACAGCGTAAGGTTTTTGAAGAATACGAAAGTGCGGTTTTGGTGGAAGCACTTGGAAGGCAATCATTTGTTTATATAAAGCATATACATTTACATTTTTTTTCGAAAATGACCGATCGTTTCGCTAGATAAGACCCTTATTCCTCGTCTGGTATCGTTTAAAGCCCTTTGAAGCTGCACTGAAACTGTAATTTTGACCTTCAAGTGTTTGGAGGCCATTGAAGTCCATTATAAGGAGAATAATCCTGGCATGTTTTCATCAAAAACCTTAATTTCTTTTCGACTGAAGAAAGAAAGACATGAACATCTTGGATGACATTGGGGCAAGTAAATTATCAGGAAAATTTTATATGAAAGTGAACTAATCCTTTAATGTACGACTCCTGTATGTCACCGCAACCGTCTTTACTTTGATTGCAATCCTCATCCATCAAAACTTTCATAGCAAGAAGGTGCTTTGCTTTATCCAGCCGAGAAACATAGTTTTCATATCATCTGGCCATACAGCAGTGGGATGTTTCATCGTTCCGTTCAGACAGGAGCAGCGTGATGAGGGAGGGCTCACGCTCTTCAGATACAATGACAGAATATGACAGAGAGTTTGTGTTTTATAAAGCGAAACAGACACTGGAATGAATAATTCTCTCTGCCATCTCTGATATAATCAGCATGGACTTTAAGATCATCTAACTGCGTGACGTAAATTACGTTATGACGCAATTTCACATTTTTTCGCATTAAATGCATCAAATTATTTTAAAGCATTTTTTGTATTAATTTTGTATTAATCGCATGCGTTAACGTTGACAGCCCTAATTTATTTATTTATTTATATATATATATATATATATATATATATATATATATATATTACACATATATATACATATATATACACACACACACACACATACACATACGCAAGACATAATTTAAAAATAAAATAAAATAAAAAAATAATACAATAAAAAAATAAATAAATAGAAGTGCAACCATGATAGGGCACCTGAGGCTCAGAACCTCACCGATTTATCTTCAGTCTCCAGCTCAAGACCAGACTTTTCCAGGTTGGCTTCAAACTCTCTTCTTCTTTCCTGAAAAAAAAGATCACACAAAAACATAAGTTTTTATTTTAACTTTATCATTGTACTATACCATTCATGGTCTCCTTCTCTTTTTTTATCAATAGTTTTAAGTCACCAATTCATTCAGCTTTGTATATGGGAACCCTGAGGGTTGTAAACAAGCTTTGGACTACGTCTTTAGAGAAAACTTGTATTTCCCACAAGCACTGGTGAGCTATGGCTACCACATCTTATCTTATGGAACACCATCTCAATTGGGTGACTCAAGGGATATGACCTTCATTAAGCAGAGAGCCTGACCGCGCATCAACCTCTGCATACAGGAGAAAACAGAGGATCAAACAGGTTCACCATCGAACCCTTCAGTGTTCTCAGCGATTGAACTGAATGAAGGGTCTGACAAGAGAGAAATGGTTGACCCCTGCTCTCGTTTTATGCAATCACTGTTCGGCATTCAGTTTATTGTGCAACAGCTTCAATCTGACTCTGACTCACAGTTTCTCACTGTGCCTTATGACCCATCAGACATCTCACCCCATCTCACCACCACTGCACGCCTACGTACAGGTCCCATCACACTATTTTTGTACACAGTGAGCAATATTAATCATCAGTCATTGTTTGATTGCTTAACAAGGCCAAGTACAGAGCATTTTGGAGAGAAAACACAATTAAAATTCCTGCAGTAATTACAGATGATGGAGCAATAACAGAACAAATACATGAAAGAAATCAGGACTGTGGAAAACAAACAATTAATGAGAGGAGCAGGAAATGTGTGCATGAGTCTGTGTTTTTGTGTCAATGTCAAAGTGTGCATGAAAAGGAAATGAAAGAATGTAGAAACACTCTTTGTATTTATGTTGGCTTCACATGATTTTGAAAAACTAAAAGAAATCAACTGAATTAAAGTATTTTCTCATACACTTGTGGATTTACTCATATTTATGAGTACATCACTATTTTCAATAATGTTCTTCAATACTTTTTTTTACAAATATCATGAATTATTAATTCGTTAATATAAGATTTGTGGGATCTGCAGCACATTTTGCAACCTTATTTCAGCACTAAAAACATTATCATAGATGAGGTATATTCAAGTCATTTTATGAGTGAATTGCATTTTAAATGCATCTTTGAATAAATTAACAGATAGGTTATATTAGTATCATACCGCTTTTTTGTCTCCCTCCTTGTCGTCAACATAGGACAGGACGAAATCGATGCGCCGTACACCATCCTTGAAGTACACAGAGTCCCTGTTCTGCTCAAACTTGTCTATCTACAGAAGAAACATTCAAATCAACAACATTCCCACTCTCATACACAAATACATGACCATATACAGCCTTTGAGAGTTGCCTTCTGTCACAATAAACAACCGTGCTCATCTTTTTAGTTGACAAAACCCCAATGGACCCATTATATCAGTGGACGTGATGCTCATGAAACATACTGCTAAATCACTTTAGTGGTCAGGGTATTAGAGAGCAGAAATTTACTGCAGAGTAAAACATCATCCCACTAACACAGCAGAAATAGTATCATGACAGCAAGAGAGGCTCCAGGAAGAGCTGCAGGGAGAAAACCACAGGTACAGTATGAAGAGGGCGGTAACTTCTGCACACATACAGAGTGCAAGATCAGCACACACACACACACACACATTAGCTTAGCTATCTAAATGGTGACATTCCATAGACCTCTATTGTTTTTTTTATGTACAGCTAGTTACAAACACTGTAACCTAACCCTAACAGAAAACTTTGTAGCATTTTACGTTTTTAAAATAAAATAATAATAATAATAATAATAATAATAATAATAATAATGATGATTCAAATAATTTATTTTAATTTTATTTATTTATTTTTCAAATGAGAATGTCCCCAAAAGAAGGTTGTGTCAGGTTTAACTCACTTCTGGGTAAAAATTTGTCCCCATAATAGGGTTATATGGAGCCAGATCAGTCTCAAAAATAACACATTTACAAAACAAAATTCATAAATACACAGCACAATTCACATTTACAAAATCTGATTCGTAAATTCAAAACACAATTCATAAATACGCAAGTAAAAAGCATAAATATTTCCCTAAATGCTCACACAAATGCATTTTACCTAAATAAATTTAAAATGTTTACACATATGTATATATCAAGTTCTTGAATTAATTACAATCACACATTTATGAGTGATGTTACATGTATTTATGGATCGTTGAATCTGCATTTGTAAATCGTCACATGTGCGTGGACTGCTTTGAATTTGTGTGTGGTATTTTTGAGACCTTCCTGGCAGGTTAAGATTAATAAATATCTTTTTTTGGAGGATGTTCTGTTTAGCCAATCGCGTGAGCTTTTAATCCATCAATAAAAATGCTCCTTACTGAACAGACTCAAGAAGCTCAACGCTGCGCTTGTACTGTGCATTGTTACATGATAAGGTCCTTTATGTAAAGACATTTTAATGGGAAGGCTTACTCTTTTTTAGCACCTGGTTACAATTTCTACAAAACCACATTATGATTTATATTGTTTGCACAAAATACAGCTACCTGGTTGTGATATAAAACAGTTTAATGTTGTTATTAGTAATATGTCCCTTATCCATTAGGTGGTGACCAAGTGCTTGAAAAGAGTTGAGTTGCAGTGTTAAAGGAATTGAAACAAGACAGCCTGCTCTGCCAGTGTTTGATGAGTAGTCACATATTGCTCGTGTGTTCGGTTAAAAGCTTTGATGTTAATAAAGCACACACGTTAATGAAACCAAGTTGCTTTATTGAAACATCACACCGGTTAGCCTGCTGTCTTATACACCAAAGTTGCACATACCCTGTTTATTCAGATCAATCAGATCAATTTCAGCTTGGAGGATAAAAACCAGACTCAACGAGTAAGTAAAGTTGTTTTTTTATCCGATGGCATTTTCTTATGATTAAAGGTTGTTTTAGTTAATGAAGTGTGCAGTTTGCAGTGTTACAAAGTTGTAAGTCCACGCCAGTTTTCTTATATTATAACTGGTGTTTATAGGAACACTTTAGTAATCGAAGGATGAATGGGCGATAAACAATCATTAAAACAACGATTTTGATGATAAACTATGGAGTAATTTTAAATACAGTTTGTAGTCAGTGGATTCTAAAGTTATGTTTATGTTTTAAAAGTACCAGTGCACCAGTTATTTCATTAAAAATGCAATCTCTACATCTTATTTCATATGTAGGTTCTATCTAGCTCTATTTGGACAATTTCTTTCAGCTTTGAGTGGTTTATGTTGCAAATGCGACAGGCAGAGTGATGACGATCTGTTCTACTGCTTGTCATTCTGCAGTGTATTAGCACATTAATTTCTTCATTTGCACAATAATCTGATATGTTAAACATATATATATATATATATATATATATATATATATATATATATATATATATATATATATATATATATATATATATATATATATATATGCACCGCACCAGTACTTTTAAAACTTAAAACATAATAGCAGATAATCCGTGTCATCCCTAGCTGGTCGCGATGTTATCTTTAGAATCCACTGACTACAAACCGTATTTAAAATTACTCGATAGTTTATCATCATAATCGCTGTTTTATTGATTGTTTATCGCCCATTCATCCTGTGATTACTAAAGTGTTCCTATAAACACCAGTTATAATATACGGCCGATTTCAAAACACTGCTTCAGGAAGATTCGGAGCGTTATGAATCAGCGTGTTGAATCATGATTCGGATCGCGTGTCAAACCGCCAAACTGCTGAAATCATGCGACTTTGGCGCTCCTAACTGCGGATTCGACACGCTGATTCATAATGCTCCGAAGCTTCCTGAAGCAGTATTTTGAAATCGGCCATCACTAAATAATTCGTTATTTTGGTTTTTTTTGTGCACCAAAAATATTCTCGTCGCTTTATAATATTAATATTGAACCACTGTACTCACATGAACTGATTTAAACATGTTTTAGTACCTTTATGGATCTTGAGAGAGGAAATGTCATTGCTCCCTATGTAGGCCTCACTGAGCCATCAGATTTCAACAAAAATATCTTAATTTGTGTTCCGAAGATTAACGAAGGTCTTACGGGTTTGGAACGGCATGAGGGTGAGTAATAAATGACCGAATTTTCATTTTTGGGTGAACTAACCCTTTAACCTGCCAGGAAGGTCTCAAAAATACCACACACAAATTCAAAGCAGTCCACGCATGTGACGATTTACAAATTCAGATTCATAAGTACATGTAACATCATTCATAAATGTGTGATTGTAATTAATTCAAGAACTTGTATTTATGTATTTATTAAGAAATATTTATGCTTTTTACTTGTGTATTTATGCATTGTGTTTTGAATTTATGAATCGGATTTTGTAAATGTGAATTATTCTGTGCATTTATGAATTTTGTTTTGTAAATGTATTATTTTTGAGACTGATCTGACTCGATGGGGTTAAGCAGTCACACACACACACACACACACACACACACACACCTTATTAATTAATGTCCTAGTATTTATCTTATACACCAAGATATTTCAAACAATGCCAAGCTTTTTATCCAGACACATGTCCACAAAAATATGCTAATAATGTGGTACCTTTTTGTAAATGTTTTAAGCAAGAATTTCTTAGGAACATATTTATATTTATTGTATGACAGTTTCTATTTATCTCATGTCTCATTGCAGAAAAACAAAAAACACAAACACCCCAGCCATCCCAAACACACACTCACACACACACACATAAAAAAAAACATCAATACCAAAACCACCAGCATTTTGTTAATAGAGTATAACAAAATCTCCTTTCACAGTACATCAAACGTCATACCTGTTTTACTATACACATACACTGTATCTAGATCATGCATAAAAATCCCACAGGCATGGAGGAGGAGAAAATACCAGCTGGACCTACAAATATGCTGCTCCAGACAGTAAAACAAGCCAAAACAGATAAGTCACAAAAACGGTTGCCTGCTTGGCACATCTGTCTAAAAAAGGCCGTTCAGAGACTGAACCAGGGAAAGTCATTAAACTAAAAAAGTGAAGGCTATGTGCCATTTGTGAAGGCATTTTATTGCGGACTACTAATTAAATGTGAGAGAGCTGACAGGAGCACTTATTTTTAAACAAGGTACTTTGTTAATCAGCACTACTGGTCAGATGGGACCTTTGTACGCTGCTCCTTTAGGAAATGACATGGAGGGTTATTGATCACTATTGATGTCAAAATGACAATCAAAGACTTCCAAGCAATCTATAAAGCAACAACAAATCACTAAAATCATTCAAACTCCAGGAATTCTCATAGACATCTATGGAGTTTCACATTATCTAATATCTGCCCTCATATGTATTAATTTCTACTGAGCTGAATAATTTAAGCACTAGACACTGGGTGTTCATATCAAGGCCAAGTAGATGAGAAAGCACAAGTCATGCTGGTGTGCTGTTGGAGTGTTAAAACAGTGACAAAGCATTGCTTGTGTTTAAGACAGATACTGAAGGTCCACCCCTTCCTGTTTTGGCTCACCTCTCTCAAAAACACACTTACACAAAGTGAAAATCAAAATGAAATCTAGCATGTTGATGTGGTCCAGCTTAAATGTGTTCAGCAAAAAGTGTACTATCAATGAAACAAGATAATATAAAAATATGCACTAAATTCAAACTATACACTGTTAATTTTAACATTATATATTTCATATATAATAATAATACATGTGATTTAAAGCTTTGTTGTGAACAATAACGATGAACTATTCATATAGCAGTCAGTGCTGAAGAAAATTAATTTAACAAGGCATTTAAAAAAAAAAAAAAGCTCTACCGAAGTAAGCAACAATCTCTCCTAGGTCCTGAACATGAATGTCATATCCATACCTCAGTTCGAGCTGTCATAATTTTATTAAAGTGCTCCAATGGTGTTATGTCATCGAGAGCATGTACAAAATGTCCATGTCCCAAGCAGTGCTAGCAAATGCTAACAGTGAGCTGCACACTCTCTCGCACAGAGACCTCTGATAAGAGTGGGTCACTCCCCCTTACTGCAGAGAACTGGGGGAAAACATGCCTTGTTCTGGGACTGAGATCACAATCACATGCTCATTGTAATACTTCATTATTTATAATAAGCTGAGCTACAGTTTCAACTCTGGATTCCCCCTTACTAAACTGATATTACAAGGGTGAGTAATTCCATAACCTTGCAGTTATTTTTTATTAGCATCCAGGTTTAGTTAGATATTAAGACAAAAATTTACCATTGCACATGGCTTGCCAAAACACTTCTTTATTGCTGAGAGCACGAAGTTGAGGAAATTATCATTAGTAAAGTGCACCAGCAAAAGAAACAGAGCAAAGGCACAATATATTGATGGCTGCTTACATAGCTTCATGTAAAAACGCCTAAATCAATGCTTAATACTTTTATAGTTTTAATGAAGTGGAACAATAGACAAAAAAGGTCCCATGTCCTATGTCAAAAACAACCAGCATCTATAAAATTAGCATTTTATAAACATATTAGAGTTTGAATATATTCAGGAATGCTTCAGTCATGGAAATATCAAGCACATTTCCAGGCCAAGAAATGTCATTATTGCAATTAAATGAATGCAATCTTAAAAATCATATAAAATTCAAGGAGATGTCTGCAGTGATTTTTTTTTCCCATTTATGTTCTGCTAGAATATTCCTCCTTATAGAGTAAAACCAATTTTGCATGCCATAATAAAGTTTGATTTGTGGGTGAATTGTCCTTTTAAAGGGTTAGTTAAGTCAAAATTGAAAATTCTGTCATTAATTACTCACCCTCATTTCGTTCCAAACTCTTAAGACTTTTGTTTCGTCTTCGGAGCACAAATGAAGATCTTTTTGATGAAATCTGAGAGCTTTCTGTCCCTCCATAGACAGTTACATGACTACCACTTTGACACTTCAAAAAGTTCATAAAGAGATTGTACAACTAATCCATATGAATTGAGTGGTTTAGTCAAAATTTTCTGAAGAGACTCGATCACTTTTTATGATGAACAGATTTAACTTAGGTTTTTATTCACATATAAACATCGATCAGCAAACAAACAGAAGCTCAACCGAAACTGCTGCGCGAGAGCAAACCTCTTCCAGAAGCTCAAACGTGCTGCTCAACACAAGAACAAAGCTCCTTGAATCTTGCACGCATCAAGCAAACATGCTTGAGCTTCCGTTTACCACAACCACAAAAATTTGGACTAAACCACTCCATTCATATAGATTAGTTTTATGATCTCTTTATGAACTTTTTGAAGCATCAAAGTGATAGTCGTGTAGCTGTCTATGGAGGGCCAGAAAGCTCTCAGATTTCATTAAAAAGTTTTTGATAGACATTTTTGTTCCGAAGATGAACGAAAGTCTTATGGGTTTGGAACGACATGAGGGTGAGTAATTACTGACAGAATCTTCATTTTTGGGTGAACTAACCCTTTAAGTTGGTTCTTTTCAAATCAGTCTGAATCCATTTTTTTTTTTTTTTTTTTTAATCCTTAATTCAGTAATCACGAATGTCATTTTTTGTTCACAAATTCATTCATAAAAACATTGGGAACTTTGTATATTGCTTTTGGTGGACATTATAAAAGTGTATTAGTGAAAAAAAAAAAAAAAAATTCCTTTGACCTGTCTTCAAGAGCTATAATTAGACATTTACAAGTTCAAATCGGCCAACCATAAATATTTAAAACAGAGTTGTAAATGTTCTCCAGTACTCAGTTGGGAGGCCTCATGGTCAGAGTACATTCACACATATTTAAAGTACCACAACCTCAAAATGTGACCTATTTTCCACATTACAAAATACCAATCACAGCAGTAATCTGTTGCTTTTTCATACATAGTAGAGCTAAACCACAAACTATGACAAGATATCTGAATGAGATGAAAATGCATCTTACCTCTCGGTGACCAGGCAGTTGTGTCCCTCGGTCAGAAATGGAGTTAATGCTGCCATTATTACCTGCAAAAGACACAGGGGAAATGACATCAATATATATATATATATATATATATATATATATATATATATATATATCAGAACCACAAATGCTATAGTCTTATTGGAAACATCATATGCCAACCCAGATGAATTGATGCTCTTCCAAACTCTCAAAAGAAAGAAAAAAAAAAAAAATTATTTTGGTAGTAGTATATCAATTACAGTACATGGCAAATTTTCTAGAGGAAAAAAAAATCTCTCAACTAATGCTGTAAACTACATATGGGAGTCAGTTGGTACTACATTACTATAATATTGAAGGTTAAAATTTACTTATTTATATACAAACACTTAAATTACACTCAATTATGTTTTTTTTTTATAATAAATAAAGTTTAGAATTACATAATCATATTTCTACCCCAATTCGTTTTTTTTTTATTTATTTTTTTTAATATAAACATGTAAATAGTGGCTGTCATAACTGATTTATTCAAACACATTATAATGAATATGTAACGGTGCATAGCTATATTTATCAGAATGCTGCTTTCTAGAATTCATTTTTCTAGCTGACTAATGAGTTTATGGTCACTGAATATGTTTTTATTGACGTCTTTCTGAGGTTGCGCTACATGTTCTGTTCATTCATCAACTGAAAACATACTAGACTAATCGATTCTTGGGATTTAAGAATCGATATCGGTTCGTAAAAATGAGAATCGATTAAAATCGAGAAATTGATATTTTTTACCCAGCCCTAGTAAATAGCACTACTCAATAGTACTACTATTTGCACCTTTTAGGGGTAGATGAGGTACAAAGCTTTCTCTTTAAGGGTACTGCCCAGTGACAAGCTGTTGTACTGTTAAAAGGTACAATTTTTGCATGTTTTTTTAAGACCGTGTATAAAAACAAGAAAAATTGGGTTTTTTCAGCACAGTAGTTCCTGCCCACATATATTGCAGGTCGCAGACCAAAGGTGGGCAGTATTAATGTAAACTACAGACTAGAGGTATTTAAATGACATTCATTCCACTATGTTTCAAGAGACACATACGTTTTCAGAATATTTTATTTAGTTTTCCTTTGCTGAACAGCAGCTCCAACTTAAATAAATTCAGCGTTATACAGCGTGTTCGACTCTACAGCCGCTGAAGTGAAATATCACATCATTTGACAAAAAGGTTTACATATGTACGTGTCATTTCTATCTTTGCTGTGCTTTCTCCCCCACATACTTTGGCAGAAATTCCATTGGTTAGTCAGTCAAAGACTTAAATGCTGAGCAGCCAACTTTGTGGGATAACAGCACTTCCTGTGGGGAACAGTCAGGCATACCAGGAAACACTTTACACAATGTCTGGCTAGTGCATGATTAGTGAGCACTCGTGTCATATTTCAGATAGTTAACACTGAAAATTAGTGCAAGTAAATATATGTTCTGCCATGGACAGATTAGATTACGGTCAGACTGGTTGTTCTGTTAATTCGATTGTGCTTTATTAAATTTTAAATGGTCAGTTGTGCTGCATTAGTTCATTAATTTTTTTCAGAACAACACTGACATCAATATGTACAACAAAAACAAAGCTCCACAACACTTCAGTCACCAAACTCACACATTCAAGCCGAAATGGTGGTGCATTTCTGATAAAGACGAACTCATATTCAGCCTTAAAGCACAGGCACAAACCTTCACAAGCTGACAAAGGTTACAGCTACGAGGCAACGGAATGAAAGAACAGACTAAGACGTCAACATTTTCTTAAAAATCTTTAGCATTTGGAGCAAGGTTTACATCCCCAAATATGTGGTACCACAGACAAGCACACTTGTCACAATATGGTTTCTGAGATGCTGATGAAGCACAATAAAATAATAATGAGAGGAAATGAATATAGAGAGAGGATGAGAAAACGGCAGAGTGGGGGACGGACAGACAAGTGGCACACGTAGCTCTGTCCGTACCTGCCTGAAAGGTCCTCCGGTAGCCCGTCAGAACGGCACAGCCATCTTAACCCAAG
This sequence comes from Ctenopharyngodon idella, assembly GCF_019924925.1. NCBI lineage: Eukaryota > Metazoa > Chordata > Actinopteri > Cypriniformes > Xenocyprididae > Ctenopharyngodon > Ctenopharyngodon idella. The sequence continues at coordinate 8,135,246 of NC_067226.1, forward strand.
AGACAGTTAGGGGTGTAAAGTTGGAAATAAAATTTTAAATCCACACAAAGCAACTCTTTCTACATGCATTTATTTTAGAGGGAAAAGGAACACGTGTGTGGGTTAACACTTAAAACCATTACAAAAATCCCCAAAAAACTGCATTTGTAGGTCTGGTCTCTATCGTTTCCATTCTATGAGAAGACCAATATTTGCTCTGAGCAGAACCAACAGGTGCTGTGGTCTCGCAGGCTTCCTCTGATCGTGTTATTATGAGTGATGATTAGGCCTACTGGGAAAAAAAGGCTTTGATAATGGCACCTTTGTGTAATACTTTGAAGCAGAGAGGGAAAAAGCAGCAGTAGTGTTGATAAAACCTGTCTGAATACAAACCTGTGGCCCCCACAGTAATTTCCTAGTAAACAAATCAACAGTTTAACTGAATCTGTGTGCTAAAGCATACATTTTCTGTTCAGCAGATAGACAGAGATGGGCTCAGCTTGTTCAGCAGATGGGCTGAAAATATATTCACAATTCCGATTCACCCTCACGTGTCACATGACTCGCTATAATAGGAATATAAAGTGAACTGAATTTATCGGCTGAATGAATCAAGCTTACATCATTGCACTCTTAATGCATGACAAAACACGTAACTCTCAACAGGAAAAGTGTGCCAGGAAACAACATCAGGTCAGAGAACATTCACAGAATAGCTATTTCACATTAATGGAAACTAAACCACAATTCCAAACCACCATATCTTGTGTCCAGGGAAAAGTCTTTGAAAAAGCTGCACAATAACACAATAGCTGTCTCTTTATCAACAGGATGCAATGCTGTCTCGGATGAATTGGTGATCTCCAGCAAAGTCTTAAATTAGCAAAGCAAATAATAACTATACTGTGAAGTCAGGAGAAGGACTGTTTATAGATGTACAGATAATATTCTAAATTCAAATTAGATGGATACAAACACTGTTGGGTCACGCACACACAAACAAATGCATAAATATACAGATATCTGAACTGAAGCATACCCCCTTATCTAGCTTCTTCTTTTTTTTTTAAATGAAATGTTTCTTATCACTCTGTTGATGTTCAAGGGCCATGATTATATATAAACACATTTCCATAAAACAGAGTGATCCCTTTAAGAGTTTATTTATGACTTACTGGGTCAACTACTTGTTCATACAGTATGGCTATCAAAGAGAAAACTAAATTAAGGAGCCTGCTGCTATAGCAACAACTCCCGCTTTCTTTCTCACTTTCTCCTGGTTACCAACAAGTGTAACCTCAAGTGTGTGTTGTCTGCAAGTGGTGTGACGATTAAAGAGTTTTAATTCAGTTGTGTTCTTTCGAGAGAAACAACAACAACAAAAGTAATTTCATTTTATGCTATTTGAATAAAACATTTTAGTAACTCTGTAACTGAATTTATTTCTTTATTACTTTACTTTACAGATCAAGGAAACTCATTCATGTACACACATACAAACAAAGCAGGCATGGTGTGGCAGGGAGGGCATGGAAATCTATTCAGGGTCCACACGGGTGTCTATAAGTTGCATTCTCTAAAGAGGATACCATGAGGTCTGCCCTGATAAGAGAGACTGTCTTCTGTGTGACAGCCCAGGGTGACAATGCACTGATAAACACTGAAGAGAGAGCAGGACCATTCACACTGTCAGACACGATATAGTTTATTACACAATCCCTTGGAAAAGCAAAAGAGTCAATAAAAGTTTTTCTATAGGACAGAAATAACAACACTTCGCAATTAACAATCATTAACGATTGTAATATGTGCATTCTGCTGTAAAAATTATGGGTTTGACATTCCGCTGGTTACAGAGCTATGCCTATGGAAGTTTGCCGAGGCCCCTGGTGGTCACCAGCTCCCTGGTTAAGAACCACTGTTTTAGATCTCATTGACAAACATAAGATATTTTATGTCAAACAAACAATTAATGTAAAGTATTATTATTTTATATTACTATTTGGATTTTATTCTTATGACATTTGTTCATTTCACAAAATACATCCATAAATTAGGCTTTTCCCCAGATTTCAACTAGCCCTAGTTCTGTAACCAGCACAATCTCAAACATTTTTACAGCAGAATGCTACTTCAGAGGACTGCACATTTTAGCAAAATTTAGGGTTGAGAGACTTGAATCCCTAAAAAGTAGTATTTTGAGCAATCTTGATCATTAAAGGTTTAGTTTACCCAAAAATGAAAATTCTGTCATAATTTACTCACCCTCATGTCGTTCCAAACCCGTAAGACCTTCGTTCATCTTCGGAACACAAATGAAGATATTTTTTATTAAATCTGAGAGCTTTCTGTCCCTCCATAGACAACTACACAACTACCACTTTGATGCTTTAAAAAGTTCATAAAGAGATCGTAAAACGAATCCATATGAATTGAGTGGTTTAGTCCAAATTTTCTGAAGAGACTCGATCGCTTTATATGATGAACAGATTGAATTTAGGCTTATATTCACATATAAACTATCATCAACTCACACATCAGAGTGTTATGCAGCACGTTTGAGCTTCTGGAAGAGGATTTCTGGATCAAGGAGGTTTGGTTGAGCTTCTGTTTATCGCTGATCGATGTTTATAAGTGGTAGTTATCTAGCTGTCTATGGAGGGACAGAAGGCTCTCATATTTCATCAAAAAGATCTTCATATGTGTTCTGAAGATGAATGAAAGTCTTACGGGTTTGGAAAGACATGAGGGTGAGGAATTAATGTGTGTATAATGCGAGTAATTTTCATTTTTGGGTGAACTAAGCCTAAGTCTAAGGAACAAGAATGTGCAAAAATGAATTGTGCTCTAGAGCAACGTTTGCCAACCTTTTTTTTTTTTTTTTTGGGCCACGGCACAGTTTTGATAAGTAATATAATCCCACAACACACCACTAAGCACTAAAATAACAAAACTGCAAAAACATGCCTTTATAAACAGTGTTTCTTGAGTAAAGAAAATGCTGTACTAATTCAAACATCAGTTCTTTATTTACCTCACTTCATTCACGATAGAGGCGGGTGGAGTTATGAGGTTTGACCGACAGTTTGAGGATCCAATAGTTATGAGGTTTAGTCACAAGCTCTTTCAAATCCTTTTCATTGGTTAAATATTTGTACAACCCACATACAGGCATAAAGGGTGACCAATAGGATTCATTTTTAAAAATAAAATAAAACAAAACAAAACAGAAAAATGATGAAATATAAAGATATGTGGTTTCCGCCTGAAAGCAACAATATATTCTTATTTGTAGCATTTATTTAATTTATCTATTTATTTTTTGGCATTTGATAATTTTCCACGGCACACCTGACAACCTGTCTTGGCAAAAAAAGTGTGCCACGGCACAGTTCTAGAAATCAGTTTCTGTTCCAAAGAGCTCAGACCATCCTGAGCTGAGATATTGAAGTTTCCGCAAACATCTGTATAACCAAATTTTGTTGTGGGCCATGACACAAAGAAGGCTGCTGTGATTACACCAAGTAAAATAAAAATAATAAATGGTGGTTTTATAATACTAATTGCAACACAAAAAAATTAAGGTAATCATGCAATCAAAATTAGAAAAATAAAAAATGGTCAAGCAACCTCTATTTGGAGCACTAGAGATTGATTAATAGTGTCAGTGTTTACAAAAAAAGTAATTGGATTTAATTATTTTAGCATATTTAATAAGTGTAATTTATATAAAAGAAAATTTAAACTGGCTATTTAAAACTAAACAATTAAACTGATGCCCAGTCATGATACTATATTGGTACTGCTGCAATAATGATGATGATGATGATGATAAAATGCAATATATTACAATGCTTCAATTACTGCAGCAACAGGAAGCTTTATAGCTAGAATGAAAAGCTGTGTGATATAGACATTATGTTATGCAGATGTAATGCGTTGGCAATTAGCTGTGGGTTCTGGGTTGATTTTCTGTTTTAGAGCTGCTTAATGTATTCAAGCTTTAAGCTCTGCTGCACTTGTTAATTTTGCTGTGAATTAGGTACCTATGAATCAAAAGTAGGCTATATTAAACTCATAAATCTCTTAGTGCACTTGTTGCCGCTAAGCTTCTGTCCAATATAAAACTAATTAAATATATAAAAATAATTAACTTTGAGTTTCAATGCATTTCAGTGTGAAATATTTTCATATGTTAATAAAATAGTGCAAGTAAGATACAGATACATACATACATACATACAGGTATATATACAGTGCACAGCATAAATGATTACACCCTCTGAAACTTAAATTCAGCAATTACACTTTATTTGGAAGGCATGATAGGGTTCTTTAGAGATATAATGTTCCAGCAAGACTGCTTGATCAATTACCAAAGAAACATGTCAAAATTATTTAGGAAAACAAGATTTTCTTATCAAAGTGTATCAAAATGTTGTGTTGCAAAAATGAGTACATCCTCCTGAAAGTTACTAAATGACACTAAATAATTGTTTTTTTTTTCTGATGTAAGTTTAAGGCCATTTTTGATCAACATGTAAGTATGTTGAACCAAAACATTTAAAGAGAAGTAATTTCTTGACAGTTAAAAGTGTTCTATAGCCCGCTGAATCATTCTCAGACCTAATGCTGACAACAATGAAACCACTTTGGAGAGAACTGTCAGGAGACTTATTTCTTAACACAAAAGAGGACAGTGGTACAAGAGGATTACCAAATCATTGTTTTGAGTGTGAAAATATAGCAAATGTAACACAAAAATTGAAAAACAATGCACTTGTGACAAATAATCAGGCCTTATTTTTAAGCTTTCATTTACAGATGAGTGATTTTTTGCTAGACAAAGAGCAAGAGAAATACCAAGTGAGTCTCTCAGAGGCAGCAAAAGCTATGAAAAGAGTGACTGTTTATCTCACAGAGTGAGATGCAGCCTTTGGAAGTGACATGCATGGTTCTTGTCCACACTGGAACTACCTACTGTAGCCAAAGCACAATGAAGTCAATTAGCCTTTTCCAAGGCCCATATTTACAAAATATCTGGGAATCGACACTCTGGTCTCATGAGACCAAGTCAATCATTTTTGATCTAACAGCATCCAAAATATTATGGTGTTAGATAAGGAGTACAGAGAGAAGTGCCTGGTTCCCACAGTGAAGCTCAGTGGTAGTACAGCTTTTATATAGGGATGTATGAGTGCGGAAGGCTGTGAGGGAGTTGTGCTTTATCAATGCTGTCATGAATTCACACACCACTGTGTGATGTAATACAAAAACATGAAACAGAAAATGCTACCCTCTACCCATTCCCTGCATTGTTGGGCATTTTTTTCAACATGGCAATGACAGTATGCATTCTCCCAAGGTGAAAAACCTTTCTGTCTTAACACTCTTGAGCACCTGTGGGGGATTCTGTAGAGATGAGTTAAGCAACACAATTTAACATATTTTTTGGATATTAATGACATATATTTCTCTGTTTTTATTAAATATATGTTTAATACATTTAAATTTTGCCATCTTTCCATGAACTGTATTAGTGATCATTAAGTATACACATCTTTTGTATTTGTTCAGAGAGGGTGTACTCATTTATGCTGTGCACTGTATATACACACACACAAATTCAGAGTAACTGTAAATCCCTCTGTTGTTTAATCACACACTGCAGACATAATGTGAGTCATTGCATTCCACAGTCCTGGTTGAGAAGCATAATCAAATTACTATCCAGTGAATCACCTATGATCAGTACATGGATTAAATAGTTGCAGTGAAAAGCAATAGCAGGAGGAACAGAGAGAGATTAGGCTGGGGTTCCCCTGAAATATATATTTTCCCAAACAAACAGCCACTTCTCTTATATTCTATGTTTTCTCTTTCCTCTCAGCCACTCCCTCCTGCAAAACACACATTCATGACACTGGAAAACCTCGGCATTAGTCAGAACAACTGCAGAGCAAATATTAATGATAATAATAATAATAATAATAATAATAATAATGTCAATTGGGCATACAAACCCACACACCTATGTGAATATGAGTCGAGGACATAAACTTACACCTACATGCCTCACACTTAATATAAATCTCCCTCTAGCCTTACTTTAAGCTTAACAACTATTACTCAACCTGTGCAACACAAAGCTTCAGGGTGACAAGAGCTAAGCATCAGACCCAGTACTGATTTATTTCAGCTCAGCTCAATTATTCATTTTACGTTATTAAAAAACAAGCCGAGTAATATCAAATGTGGGATCAAACTACACTGCTGCATGACACATCTGTCACTTCCCTGAGCTAAAACATCAGCACAGGATATTCTGTTTAGATAATACCGATTATGTTGTCAGAGGGAAAAACCAGGAACATTTTCCTAAGGCCGTGTCAAAGAGGGCCCACTAAGGTCCTCTATGATAAAGCCTATTCATTGTGTATCATCCTATAAAATAATGATTTTCCTCTTTGTTTGTTGCAGTACTACAAAATTGAGTAACTAATATACTTTTCTGTTCAATACCACATGGATACAAAGACCATTTAGTCCACTTCTTTCTTTATTCCACATTCTTTGAGAAGGAGCCTGATGTTTTCTAGTCTAAAAATGTCCTGTGTGCATGGGCACTGAATGAACTCTGAATGAGTCACAAAGACACCAGACATTTAACTGAATCAACATAAGGTCTGTTTGATTCCCAAGTTAAGCTGGGACTAAGGCCAAACCATGTGGCAAGACGGAGTAGCGTGAAAGCTAATAAAAAGGGGTGGTTCAAACTGCTCTTAAAACTACAATTCATACAATGATACGTACAAATAAATATCACCTTTCTCTGTTCTTTTTCAAAAATCCGTAGGTCACGTAGATAAATGACCACCGGGGTTCTTTTTGTGGATTTAAACCATTATAAAAACACATTTCGTAATGCACGGCGCCAGGTAACAACAGTCTGGGTGTAGACCGCAACTTTTCCATGCCTTTGCCATTTTAGGAACTTAGCCTATTTCAATTTTTTTAGTCAACACCGCTTATTTGAATATATGTAAGTTACTGTTTATACGTTTTTATTTTCTTAAGGGAACCTGACCTAGTGAATATGTTGCAGTGTTTGTTTGTTTGTTTTTATTTTTATCATTGTTCTTTGTCTTTGAAGTGATCCTGTCAGCTGATTTAACACAGCGGTTAAATTCATTTATCTTTTCCTTTACTCCCAAGAGACTGACCTTCTCATTACGATTTTGAACACTGCAATATAAGGTTTACATAACTGTTGTAGCAGTTTCCTTACCTTCAATCTGTGAATCCAGAGTGTTGGACATTTCTATTAAAGTAGCTTCTTTCGTCTTCCCCGTTATTCTCTTCATGTTAAGTTCGTGCGGTTCTTTTCTCCCACAGGACAATGGGAAAAAAAAATCTGTAAATCAGTCAGTTCAGTCTCCTTTTTGGCTAGAGTAAGGTGCCGAAGGAGATTTCCGCTTTCAAGCTTTAAGATGTTAGTATGGAGAATGTAGTGGCTAAAATGTGAATTCCTCGCTCGCTTTCTTCTCCATAACATCAAATTACTACATCAGCGGCGGCGAGCTGAGGAGATGTGATGATGATGATGTCTTAAAGGGGAGTGACTTTCGGTCGGCATACTGACATAAAATTAGTGAGAAGTATTACGGGGTCTGAACTGTCACTTTCTTTATTTCTTATGTGTTCAGTCACATTACTAAATTGTTTTAATGAATTCGAGAAGAATCTGTAAAAGTATACATCTCTATTTATCATTTTTGTCCTGTACTCTTAAAAACACATTATGCTTCTTACTTACTATATGTTCTTCTACATTTTCATTACCTCAATTAATTTTTAATGAAAGCACACTGAGCCAGATCGCACGTGCTTCTTAGAGCATTTGCGCCCTCTGCTGGTTATTAGACAGACAGACGTTGGGTGTGTCCCAATCCTCCATAGTGCCCTGTAAAGTGGACTTCAATATTCAGCCATTCAAAGGCATTCAGATATGCTGCGTTCACGCCATGTCGTAATTGCCGTAAATAAGCGATGACAAGACGTGACGCTGTACTTGGAGCTGTTCACATCCTAGGATTTGGACATACTTTTCTCTTGCACTATTAACAACAAAATCTGCAGTGGTTGCGTGGTACATGCTTTTCACATGTCAGAATAGTTACGGAAATTACGACATGGCGTGAAGCAATTTTTTTTTTTTTTTTTTTTTTTTACAGTCTATGGAATCAAATCGTAGTGAGTGAGCAGGGCAAACGGAGTAGCCATTTTTTTAATAATAGTGAAATTAACCACATATATTTTCATATTAAACATCACAACATTAGTGGTTTTGTGTATGACAAATTATTAGGTTATTCATTTAAAAAAAATATATAATATTTTCTATAAACACATCTCAGATTCATTTGAACATAAATGACTGTGAACTGACATATATTATATTTATATTATATAAATACACCCCTTGCCATGAATGTTGGGAGCAGTGAAGAACTTGAACGCAGCTGTTGTTTTTCCTTTCTTTCATTCTTTCTTTCTTTCTTTACAGATAAACTACATTACCCACAAAGCATCTCTTCGTGGATTATGCGCACTCGCTGCAGCTAAAGGTATGCTACTGCTTATGTGGACAACTAGATACGACTGAAATAACTAAGTAACTTTCAAAATTATGGTTTTATATTTAAATCAGTTTGTTACCTTAAATGTCGTAGGTTCTGAGGGCGTTTTGAGAAATTTTGATTACGTTTATCATCACAGCTAGGCGGGATAGCTGCGTTAGCTGGCTTAACGTGTGATTAGAGAAGATACTGTTTTGTTCACTGACATTTCATTAATGTAATGATTTGTTTTAAATGCATATAATTTTGTAAATGTCTTAAATTTCTTCTTCTTTGATAAGTAGACATATACAGATATGCTGATGTTGGTTTTGTTTTATATAAGCTCACACAGGCAGAAGAGGACAACCTCCAGACTAAACGCTATGGCCATAACTTTGATCAATACTCTGGAATCAATGATTTTAGCTAAACTGACCAGCACGCAGTACCTGTGAGTCTTCAACCGCAGTAAGATACCTCTATGCACCCAAGCATTGTTCCAGCTGTATAATCATTTTTTTTTACGTTCTTCAGATTAGTGCCATTATGAAGCATGTAACAAACGCATTAATAACCACAGCATCACAAGATCTGTAAAAAAAATAAATAAATAAATATGGATCTTAATAATTAATCATGAATTGAAATACATGTCCTTAAGTATTATTAGATCACTGTATAATTCCGTTATGTAATTGTATGTTTACTGAGTAAAGATCTCACTGCTTGTTTCTCATTCTTGTTCCTACAGGTGTCTCAAGAGACTTTTGGTGAGCGAGTAGTTACTCATCTTTGCTTTTCTCTCCATAGTTCATGTCAGTTGGTTTGTTATGAGTTTGTCAAAAAATAAAGTTCAAGATCACCATTATATGAAGTTTATTAGCACTAGTGATAATTTAGTTTAATTTACTTGATTTGTTACTCTTTGAAGAAACTGTCAGGAGATTCTGGTTTACTTTATCACTAATACAAGTTTTTCTTCATTTCTTTATTCTTTAGATCTTTCACACAGTATTTCAGCATAAATAGCCAGCTTCTAATCATATATCTTGACCTAACCTCAGATTAGTAGTAGCACAATGAGTGACCCAAACTGCAAAGAAAAGGATGCTCCCAACAGTCTGTCTAATAGAGATACGATTGAACTTCCAGATGATCTCTCCTTGAGCGACTCTGACTCTGATGAGCCCACAGAGCATTTCGGCAGAAAGGTTGAGGACTTGTCATCGTCCTCAGAGGAAGAAGGTGAGATGCAGCAGCATGTCCTGTCTGTTCCTCAAGAAAATCCCACCTTCAGACTGATAGGTGGGAGCTCTGGTTTCTGTGATCGGAGCAAGGACATCTTTGCACAGTTGGATAGTGCTGCAAAGATAACATCCAAGGATCTAGGTGAAGACAACATTCTTGATGGCACGTTTGCCCGTCCTGCTCCACCGTCACCTCCACAGGTACCTCAAAGAAAGTGTGTTGTTGATCAAGAGGCAACCAAAAAAGAACCTCCAGGTAAAAAACTCCCAGACTACCTTGCACACCCTGAACGCTGGACCCGCTACAGTCTTGAAGATATCGCTGAAACCAGTGATAGAAAGAATAGTCAGGTCGCTCATCAGTACATTCAGGGGCTTCAAGACAGCCGGAGGTCTCAGAAAGCCACGCTGGAGACTTTCACTCCAGCATTCAACCAGGATCGCAGCAGCAGCGAGAATAAGATTGTGTTCACTAAACCCAAAAGCAAAGATCAAAGTGGGAGCAAACTTGACCATGCTAAGAAGGAAGAAGTTGGCCTTCAACACTTGGATGATCCCCACATTTCATGGAGGAAAGAAGAGAAAAAAAGGAAGTGGGGGACTGAGAAAAAGGATGAAGACAAAATGGTGTCCAGTGTTGTCTTCAACAGTAGCAAGAAAGTAAATCGCAAACACTTCCGTAAAACACTGGAAGATGATGAAGGTGGCACAGAGTGAGCACTTTGAACTTTAATACTTAAAACTACTGTTTTAATGTTTATGTACTTCAAACTTAACATTGTTTTGTATAAAGTGGTTTGACTATCCAATTATCTTGGTTTTGGCTGTATAATCCATGAAAAGCTCTTGCTGTCATACTGTACAGGCTACTTCTCAAAGGATAGCATAATAAAATGACCCATTATCTGTAGACTGTTAACCTGTATGCAGTGGTATCAGTGTTTTAGTGTGTGTACAATTATTTTGTGGTTTTTTTATGTCCACTTCTCATGAATAAATTTGACTCAGTTGTGTACTTTGAGATCACGTTAAATAAGTGTGCTTTGTCTTAATGTTGGTGGAAATGTTCGCTCAATGTTTTGCATGGCCATGAGATGATTGATGATGAACAATGCAAATTAGGGAATTAATTCCACTTCTGGTACAGCAACACAAAGCTAGAAGAACCATGGACTTGAGGACATCTGCTTTCAGCTGAATCCCACTGGAAACCATCCTTGGCCATTTCTCCCCTTCTCTGTAGAGCATGTGTGTTTTAGTAAATTATTACAGTTTAAAGTCTTGAGGATGATATTCAGGTCTTTTCAGAGAAACCAAATGTGTGGGGGTTTGACCATGAATAAACTTGGAAAATTCAGGATATTGCAAAAGTATAATTTGCAGGCCTAGAAAAGTCATTTAATTTTATATAGTCTATCAATTTTAGTAGTTGTACTCAGTTATAAAGTATTTATTTGGATTAAAAATACTTTTGTGAATGCAAGCCCTGTGTTTTATAGTTATTATTTTGCATTTTTATGGAAACAATTTTGCTTATAATGTGTAGCCTTCATTTTCTTGACTGAGATGCAAAGATATTGATTAAATATTTTTCCCATTTTATCTGTAATGTTTCTTACGCACTTAACATAATGACGTGAAATAATTTTGATACCAGTGACCATTCAGAGCTAAAACTGTTGGCAGTGGCACTGCAAGATTGAGTTTCGATCTCAAGCTATCAGTATTGATGTGTTGTGTATCGACAGTAATGAAGCCTCGGCACCGCCCTTCAACAGATGACGTCTGTGGTCTCACCTGTAAATCTACAAGTCAAGATCATACCGTCGCGCTCGCGGATGTCTTAAATATGAGATGGGCAATGCGGAAGTGTAGGCTACATTGCTTTCGATCGGTCTCTAGTCAGAGAATTTCTCTCATTAGTTAAAGCTTGTCTTCGGCTATGTGAGTATAAGAGAAGAGAGACTGACGACGGTCTGCATGAACTGAACTGAACTGCTTTGAAAACTTTGATCTGACGATGTTCTTCACTGATCGAGAGGTACAGTGCGTGTGTGTGTGTGTGTGTGTGTGTCTTCCAGGTTTCGCAGGTGTATAGGTCAATGCCTGTCTGATTGATTTTGAGGTGTTATTCATTTAACTAGTCATTGTGAGACATTTGAAATAATGTGAGACATAGCTCATGTGGAGGAAAGACTATTTTTTTTTCTGAGTATTTAGTCACAACTGTTTAAAATAGAATTAGGCTGTTTAGTCATTTTAAATGTGCAGTTTATACCCTATATATAATATTTAGTACAGTAGACAGTGGAGTAGTAGTTTCTGTGTTGCACTCACCCTGTCATAAACATTACTGGCATTCACCACTACTAATATTGTTCTGACAAAATATCCTTGTTGCGACATATAGAGGAGCAAATTACAGTAACCGTATAACACTGTTTAAAATGGCATCCCTTTTTAATTATTTTATTTCTCCTTAGTGAATTACTTTGTCTTGGGATGTAAATAACTGTCTCATTTGTATTATTAAAATTTGTGTTATTATAGTTGTTTCAGTCAGGTTAAACTGCATTATTTAGGAGGGATTACTGTCCTCAGAAAAACTATTCTGAGGAACACTCACCTGACCTGAACATCTTGTTGCTGAGATCTTTCAGGTGTATGTTTCAGAAGAGAGGCTTTGTTGTGAGCGTAAACGTTGATGTACAACTCATGTTTTACTCAGACAACTCAGTAATTTGCTTATGATGTCCTTAAACTTGCTTAATACAAAAGCTTTATTAGGGATTAGATTTTTTTAGACTCATTATTGATGAATCTGTTTTGGTAGAGTAAAATGATCAGGTACGTGTTCACATTACGTAAATGTGGACAAAAACTGAATGGATAATAGTTCTGTTGTGGTTGAACTGGTTATTTGGCATGAGACTGTGCTGCTTCTTTAAATGTCATAGACTAGAGCAAGAACACATTTTAATGACTGGCTTCAGCTAATGATTAAGGAAGAGGTGAGGAATCACAATCCATGTTCTTAGTGATTCCTCAGTCTTTCTGACACCCACAAACACATACTCACACATACACTTGTAGTTCTATAAAATGTCACCCAGAAGCATGTCTTGACCTGCCGTCATACCAGTAGCTCCTGTCAAAGTGAAACAAGGACGTAGCAAAATAAAATGGAAAAAAAAAAGCTTTTAAATGCCACCAGAATTTATCATACAAACAAATTCTTATTATATTTTTTTTTTATGTTTTACATCTTTAAAAGATTGTTATGCCAATGTAAACATACTCTCAACTACAATCAACTGCAACATATTAGCATACTACAACATACTATCGACATAACAATATAAGTGAAAAACTTAAAAAAGACATTTGGATCCTGCTGTATTTGGTCAGTTTGCTTTATATAAAGCAGGTTGGTTATTAAAGGGATAGTTCACCCAAAAATGTAAATTCTGTCATCATTTACTCACCCTCAAGTTGTTCCAAACCTGTATGAATTTCTTTCTTCTGCTGAACACTTCTTTTGTGTTTCATACAAAAAAATACATACATGTTTGGAGCCACTTGAGGGTGAGTAAATGATGACAGAATTTTCATTTTTAGGTGAACTATCCCTTTAAGTATTACTGGTCAGCTAGCTGTCACTGTATGGCTTGCATAAGGACAGGTTAGAAATTTGTGTTTGAATTGTGATAAGGTTTGGCATCACATTTTGCTCTGTGTCATTTAAAGGGTGATACTGGGTTGATTTATTGTAAGTACATAGATAAATTTTATGATGTCCTCAATACATGAATGACAGTGGCAGTAGATGTAGAATCCTGATTCTGACGGATGGAGTTTACATATACGGTGAAATTAAACACTGTTTTTGTGCATTGCTCAGTAAACCTTTTTTTTTTTTATAGTTCTCTGTTATTTCTATGTATTGTAGGATGATGTGGCTATGTACGAGCTGGACAATGCAGATGAGACCTTACTTCCAGCACAGGTAGGAACAGGAATGACACGTGTCTTTTTGTGCATTTGTTGACCAATAGGATTCAATACCACAGTCATATTTCTACACAAGCACATGTTCAGTTATGATAACTGCTAACTACACATGCAAAGCACATGATGATGTTATTTCTTACCACACTATGGTCATAATGTCACATTCACATCACTTCTTGCCCTGCATGACCTAAGCTTCTGGAAAAAACAGGGGACAGACACAAACACTCAACTAACTAAGACCAAACCACAAAACTGAGAGTCAGCAGTAATACAGTCAAACATCTGATCATTAATTGAAATTCACAGAAAAATGGGATGTGTGCAAGCAGTTTCCTTCTGTTTTGGTCATTTCTGCATTTGTTTCATTCAGCATAACTCGTACCTTCCTCGATTATATGACTATGTACTGGTGGCTGAAAAAGTGGAGGACATGGAGGACCAAATCTTCAAGAAACAGGATGCTTTCATCAGGGAACTGAAACGGAAGAACTTTAAAGTGACTGTATGTTGTCACCGTCACACATTAGTATTGTGTATTTCAGTTAAAGCTGCAGTCCATAACTTTTTTTGGTTAAAAATTATTCAAAATCAATTTTTGAGCAAGTACATAACCAGCCACTGTTCAAAACTATCTCTTTACCTTAGCGCGATTCACAACGGTAAGCTTGTAATAATGTTTTATAATAAAATCGTTACTGGTGGGTTTCCGTGGGAAATTCGAGCATGCAGACGTTCGTCTTTGCGTCATTACGTCACATCTGTTTACATAAAGAACGAGTCCCAGCTAGTAGACTATATCATGTGAGGATGCTGCTGGTAGCGGATCATTTATAGCCTTTTCTCACAACAGATGGAATAATTAAATTTATCATTTTGATGGCGGATTGTAATCCAGAAAGGTCCAAATGACAATCGTCAGTGACAACCGGAGATTCACCCGTAGTCAAAAGCAAAAGACTTTGGACTGCGGAGTGGCTACACAAATTGAAATCTACAGGTAACGCTAATGCACACTAAATACACATAGCCACACAATGCTGATGTTGTTAACATTAACAATTTAAGAACAAAGTATAACAATAATAATAATTTGCACGGTTTGACATGATCCGAGCTAAGCGATCGTTAGATTTAATCACCATTGGCAGTACGATTTATTGTAATGTTTTTTTTTTCTCTCAGTTGGTCAGAACAAAAGAGGCAGACATGTTACTTACTTGTTCAGATGACATTTTCCGGTGAAAATTCTTACTTTGGTCATACTCCCAAGACGTAGAATCCGTGATTCCGAAGTACAGTATCCACACCGATGTGGTGACTGACAGCAAACATCAGATTCATCTGCGCTGAGAAGCCGTGCCTATGCACAACCCACGTAAAGATGATAATTTCGCAAATAACTGCAATTGCAGGTTTCAAACAGAGATGGTGACAGAGGCAAAACTTACGGACTGCAGCTTTAAAATTGACTGTCTTACTCAAGGCTCTCATTACTGTTGAACAGAGAATTGAACATGCTGGAAAGGTGTTCTTCGGTATCTGTGCACCTGAGGAGATGTTTACAAAGTACAAATACTTGCTAAAGGTGTCCGATGCCTGTAACTGGAGCGGGGAGCAAAAGTGTGAATCATCTGTGTCATTCTGCACCAGGTGAAGGTCACAGAAAGCATCTTCACACTGCTTAAAAATAAAATCTGCCACATAAGAAGTTCCTTTCATAGCTTTTGTAATGAGTTTCTATTCCTTTGTTTCATAGAATCAGGATTGTCCACTTTGTCTTGAACAATACTTTTATAGGATCAGGAGGTACACTTTTTTTTTTCTTTCCTATAGTTTCACTTCATTTGTTTTCTCATTGTTGTCTTGTCCAAAAATTACCTAACTGTTCAAAGGTTTAGGGTTTGTAAGATTTTTTTTTTTTTTTGTTGTTGAAAGAAGTTGACCATGCTGACCAAGGCTGAATTTATTTGAAGGATTAGTTCACTTTAAAATGAAAATTACCCCAAGCTTTACTCACTCTCAAGCCAGGTGTATATGACTTTCTTCTTTCTGATTAACACAATCGGAGTTGTGCACTTTCTTGAGCTTCATACTCGTTGGTCCCGTTCACTGCCATTATAAAGCTTGGACGCATCAGAATTTTTATTAATATAACTCAGATTGTGTTCATCAGAAAGATGAAAGTCATATACAACTAGGATGGCTTGAGGGTGAGTAAAGCTTGGGTAATTTTTATTTTAAAGATTCTTTAACCAAAATACATTAAATGTAGTACTTTTGTTAAATATTATTAAAATTTAAAATGGCTGTTTTATATTTTAATATATTTTAAAATGTCATATATCCCTATTATGACAAAGCTGAATTTTCAGCATCATTACTTCAGTCTTCAGTGTCACATGATCCTTCAGAAATCATTCTAATATGCTGATTGGTGCTCAAGAAACATTTCTTATTATTATCAGAGCTGAAAACAGTTGTGCTGCTTAATATTTTTGATGCATTGTTTTCAGGATTCTTTGATAAATACATTTTTAAAAGAACAGCATTTATTTGAAATAGAATTTTTGTAGCATTATAAATATCTTTACTGTCACTTTTGATCAATTTAGTGCATCCTATCTGAATAAAAGTATTTAGTAAATTTCTTTCAAAAATCTTACTTGCCCCAAAACTTTTAATAGTACTGTAACTTGAGTCTGTTGTAACATTTTCATCTTTAAGTCTTTCAAACATTTTGTCTACAAAAAGCTATACATAAAATGTATGTAATGTGAAACTGCATTCAATCTATAAGTGTTTAAATTTGCCTATGCATGTATTAAAATGGCTCAGAGTCAGAAGTAAATAACAGACACCCATATTAAATTTTTTTTAAAAGAGACCAGGACTGAGCCTGTGTAATATTATCAATGTCTCTATCCACTATTTTACTCTATCAGAGGGCCTGAAAGAACTGCTGTGTCAAAGCGCTTTTGAGTCCATCTTCTGTCTGCATGAGGTAAAAGCCCTTATTTGTTAAAGTATATTTATGTAGACTGTAGCCAAGGAAATCATGAAATATATCTGAGCTTTTTCATTCTAAAAGGTCATGTTAAACATTGTTGACTTGTCTCTTCAGAAAAAAGAGCAGAAAAAACTAAGAAAGAAGTGGGCAAGCTGGCTTTCAGTATTGAAGCTGTTTAAACAGCCTGTCACTGATGTTAAGTAAGTTCTACTGGTTTTATCTTGTTCTCTGTTCCTTGAAAATCATCTGTTTTTTTTGTTTTTTTTAACACTGCGTGTTCACATATGTCATTTTTAGGGACTATTTTGGGGAGAAAGTGGCATTGTATTACCTGTGGCTGGGCTGTTACACACGGATGCTCGTTCCTGCAGCTGTTATTGGTATTGTTGTGTTCTTGTACGGCCTTGCGTTCTTCAATACCAGTCCACTCATGTGAGTATATTTACAGCAAACAAATTCATGTGAGTGTTGAGGTGTAGAGACAGATGACTGATCAGATGCAGAAAGACTAATCTGATTTTAATTTACACTCAATTATCTCTTAAGTTGTGCTGTCTGGGTATTGTGTTCTCTACAGTCATGAAGTCTGTGACTCCAACACCATCATGTGTCCAAGATGTGATGTAAGATGCAAAGTGTGGAACCTGTCTGACACCTGTACATATGCCAAGGTCAGTGAATAAACATGACACTGTTTTATTATAATTGAGCATTTTTCAACACCATTAATTGTTGTGAACGGTATACAACTGTTCAAAAGTTTGGGGTTGGTAAGATTTTTAAATGTTTTTGAAAGAGGTCTCTTATGCTGACCAACATTTATTTGATCACAAAATACAGCAAAAACAGTAATATTCTGAAGTATTAATACAATTTAATATAACATTTTTTTTTAAATATATTTTAAAATGTAATTTATTCCTGTGATGGTTAAGCTGCAGTTTGAGTCTTTAGTGTCACATGATCTGTCAGAAATCATTCTAATATGCTGATGCTCAAGAAACATTTCTTATATGTTGAAAATCGTTGTGCGGTTTAATGTTTTTGTGAAAACCGTGATGCATTTTTTCAGTATTTTTTGATGAAAAAATAGAAAGTTGAAAATGAAAAGAACAGCATTTCAAATAAATTAAATCTTTTGTAACATTATAAATGTCTTTCATTTTACTTTTGATCAATGTAATGCATCCTTGCTGAATGAGAGTATTAATTTATTTCAAAAACTACAACAACAACAAAAAAATCTTACTGACCCCAAACTTTTGAGTGGTAGTGTATATTCAAAATAAATGAGGACTGAATGCCACTATATTTTTTGCCTGTGCTTTTCTGTGTCGTCTTGACTAGTTGTGTTAACAGTAAATGCTTACAGGTGAGCCAACTATTTGACAATGAAGGGACTGTTGTTTTTTCCATGTTCATGGCGATTTGGGGTGAGTTTTTGCCCTTTAGCTAAAGCAAAGTACATATTTCTATGCCATATGACCAATGTTAAGGTTAATGTTTTTTGACTAGCAACCCTGTTCTTGGAAGTGTGGAAGAGACATCGAGCTCTGTATGTGTCAAAGTGGAAAGTGTTTGACTGGTGCGAGGAGGAGGTAGACTCATTACGTTTTTCTCATCATTACTTTTGGCATATTTAATGTGCATCATCTGATGGAGCCGAATGACTGTTTGTCCACAGGAAGAATTGATTTTGGAGATTGTAAATAACCCTCAGTGTAAGCCTAAAGAGTTCAGACATTCTTACCTGCGCAGCATTGTGGTGCTTCTGTTGGTCACATTAGTGGTGAGAAACACATTTTCACATTCATTTTTATAATGCATATATATATATATCTATATATAATATACAGTATATATATATATTATATATACACACACACACACACACACACACACAGTGCCTATAGAAAGTCATCATACCCTGTGAAAATCTTTACCTTCTGCCACATTACACCCTGGAAGATAAAATAAATGAATAATTAATAAATGTGCTGTATGTACACATTATAACCCTCATCATCAAAGTGAAAAATAACATTTTAAAACATTCTGGAGGATTATTAAAAGTGATCAGCCCCTTAGAGTATACCATTATAAACTTGCTCAGGTGCAACCAGTTAACTTCCAGATCAAACACCAGGCTAATTGCTCCACCTGACATCAATTTTAGTAGTTTTGATTTCTTCAGAATAAAACCAGCTGTTTCTTGAAGATTGAACATTGTTAGTAGTGTACAGCACTGGAAAGAATTCACAATAGTTGGGAAAGTTCTTTCAAATAGACTCCGGGATAAATTTGTAGAGAGGCATAAGTTAGGAGAAGGCTACAAAAACATTTCAAATGCTTTAGCTATTCCTCTGAGTACTGTTCAGAGCATCATTAAGAAGTGGAAAGCGTATGGCACCACCAACACATTGCCTAGATCAGGCCGTCCGTCCGTCCAAACTGGATGACCAAGCCAGGAGGACATTGATCAGAGAAGCTACAAAGAGGCCAAAGGCAGCTTTGAAGGACCTACAAGGCTTTATATTTATGTGCATGTGACAACTATCTCACAAGCTAGAGGAAGAAACAAGCCTTTTCTGAAAAAGTGCCACACTCAATCTTGTTTGCGCTATGCAAAAACACACCTGGAAGACTCTGATGCCTTCTGGCAAAAGGTGCTATGGTCTGATGAGATCAAAATTGCCCTTTTTGGACTAAACTCCAAGTGCTATGTTTGGTGAAAAAGCAAACACAGCACATCCCCCAAAACACACTATACCTACTGTGAAGCATGGTGGTGGCAGCATTATGTTGTTGGGGTGTTAGTCAGGATTGAAGGGAAAATGGATGCTGCCAAGTACATCCAAATTCTTGAGGAAAACCTGCATCCCTCTGCTAGACAGCTGAAGATGGGCAGGTCATTCCAACACGACAATGATCCTAAACATACCACCAAAAAAACAATGCAATGGATTTATAGCGGCTACTATGTCCTTTCCAAAAGCCGCTGAGAGACTAAGACAGGGACTGCATTGGTGACGCATAAATAAAATATCGGTGAGGCAAAAAGTACTTCTGATTGCTTTTCTTTTTATTGCACAGACTGATATTTCTTGATGGTATAAAAGTTTTTGTGGTCAACAAAGAAATACATCGTCCCTGCTCACCTCCTCTCCCTGCCGTTAATCAGTGAACAGGTGACTAATATTCCCATTCTTACGCAACCCCGTGACCCCCAACCATGATCACGTGACATAAGCAAAAAACCCATTAACCCTTTCATGTCTACTACAGGATTAAAGTCCCCCTGAAATCAAAAATCTTTTTGTATGAATATGTTAGGCTTAAGGTTATGATTAAGCATTTAGGAGAAATAAGCATTCAAAACTTATAGTCTCTCACTTCCGCTAAAATGGATCACGGATTTTCATGACATCACCACGGACTTCAGCTTCTCATCAGATCTTCTGTCCAATCAAATGCTCTCTAGAATCTATATATGCTGTAAATATGCTTTCCATTGATGCAAATGAAGTCTGGTTTCACGTGAACCACAGCAGTCCAGAGACATGATAGCACAGAGCATATCCGCGAGTCGGCGCAGACCACAAAACGTATCGGACCCATTTGAACTCTGCACAGAAAGCTATATTTTAAAGTGATATGGAGGAGATTAGGAGGATAAACAGTTAGAGATTAGAAGGAAACTGAGGTCTTACCGAGCTTAACGGCTCTGGCCAAGCTGTTATTTCACAAGTTCACATTTACATATAATTAAATACAGTAAAAGTTATGCATATTTGGCGTGCTGTCCAGGTGGAGGGCTCCGAGCTCGGAATTTTGGCCCGAACCCAGAGTACTCCCCCCGGTTGTGGTAAAAATAGATAGAACTAGAAGTGAAGATGGGGTGGAGGAGGAATGCTGATAAACTGTCAAACGAACAGAAGTCTGCTGTATTTATACCTCTTGTCGTTGATTGAGTTGATTAACTGAATGCTCTCCACTTGTGCTAATTAGGTTAATTATCTGAACCTGCTCCTTCTGAACTTTGTTAATAAAACATCATATAAACGAAACGCTATTGGCTATTTTAAAAAATGGGAGGAGCTGTTCAATATGCCCCGCCCTGTCTTCCTGTTTAAGTTGAAACTACGTCAACACATTGAATAATGCTGTGTGTTCCAAGGCACTTCAGCGGGCCTTTAAGGATAGGAAGGTGAATGTCCTTGAGTGGCCCTGACTTTCACCATGGAATTCGTCTGAACTTGTCAACTTGGGGTTAATTTCAGGCTGTACGACAAATAAAGTAACTATTTTAAAGGGATATGATGATTTTCTATAGGCACTGTATACTGTACATGCATTAGCATTATTATTACTTCAAAAGTAATTATTTAAAAGGATCTACACTTATAAACATATTATATAATACAACTGTATCTTCTTCATTGTGCTCAGCTGTTGGTGATCATCGGTGTGACCCATGCTCTGGTGATCTGCCGTGTTTTAACTGCAATATTGTTGTCCCAAAAAGAGTTTGAGTTTCTGCGTGATCATGCCACCACAATAGCCATGTTATCTGGAGCAGTGCTACACTACATTACTATTCAGGTTATGACTCGGGTAAGAACTGACAGATACACTGTAATGGGCATAAAACATCTGCTTGTTAAAAAAACATAGCACCTTTCTAATTAATATAAATCTTTTCAGGTCAACAAATTTGTGGCTTTCAAACTGTGTGAGTTTGGTGGGTAATAGATGTAAATAATAATAATAATAATTGTTTGCATGAAATCCATTATATTAATAAATAGGCAAAGTACTTAATATGTCTCTGTTGTTTTTTGTAGAGAAGACCCGCTCCTTTGCAGCCACAGAGAAGCGCTTCACAGTGAAGATGTTCACATTTCAATTCTTTACTCTCTTCTCATCACTATTTTATGTGGCGTTCTTTCTGGGAAGGTAATTGTGTGTGTGTGTGTGTGCTTATCTACTTATTTACTCTAAAAACAGTCTATTCAAACTGTCTCTTTATGTTGTGCTTAGGATCAATGGCTATCCAGGAAACTATGTTCGAATTTTAGGGAAATGGAGACTAGAAGAGGTATGATTCATGTAGGAATGATTGTACATTTATATTTACAAATGTATATTTACATGTATGCATTTGGCAGACGCTTTTATCCAAAGCTGAATTGAATCTTAAAATCTAATTGTAAACAAAAATAAGAGGTAAAAGTCATTTTTCTCTCTCTGATTTAGTGTCATCCAAGCGGCTGCCTCACGGATCTCTTCATTCAGATGGCTGTTATTCTGGTGCTCAAACAAACAATCAACAACATATTTGAGTTCACAGTGCCGTAAGTGTTGTCTAAAACCAAATAAGATCTTCTTTTGCTGTTAGCTCAGATTGGACTACTTAATTTTTCTCTCTCACTTTCTATCTCTGGCTCTGTCGTTACTCTGCAGTTGGTTAAAGCTGTGTTTTAGGCGCACAAAAGCTAAGACGATGCGCAGAAAGTGTGGTAACTGTTACCGGAAGGCATGTCGAGAGGATGGGGGTAACTTCTACCCATGTGACCTCTGCAACCTTCGTAACTGGCTGGAAAACTATGACCTGAGTGATGTTAATGCTTTCACCTTGTTTAATGAGTTTTTGGAAATGGGTTTGTATCTCTCTCTGTTACCTGTCTTCAGCACAAACTGATTTTAGATGTATAACATCTATTTTTTTATTGTAATATCATATTTGGATTGTAAAGATGCATTTTATATATTTTGACATTTGTTGGAGTGATGTTTAGTGCAAATAAAATAAGTGTGGCTTTACTGTAATGTTGCAAAGCTATAATATTGTACACTAACACATATTCTTTCCTGTGTCATTAGTTCTTCAGTTCAGTTTCACCACCATCTTTGTGGCTGCGTTTCCTCTGGCTCCTTTATTGGCTCTCATCAATAACATATTTGAGATCAGGCTGGATGCCATCAAGATGGTCAGCCTTGAGCGCCGCCTAGTGCCCAAAAAGACAAATGACATTGGTGAATAGCTACTGTATTTGCTGTTTTGTGCATGTATTTGTGTAGTGGTAATGTGTCAGTTATCATCATGGCGTAAACCATTGCATAATGTGCCGTGTGTTCTCTGGTGGCAGGTGTGTGGACTAGAATATTAGAAGCTGTTGGGGTGATGGCTGTCATTGCCAATGGACTAGTGATTGGGATTTCCTCTGACTTCATACCCCGTCTGGTGTATCGATACCATTATGGACCTTGTGCTGTCAGCAATGGTACAAACCTGGAGTGAGTATCTGAGCTACAAACCATCAGACCAAATAAGCTGTTTTTGTCCACCTTTTTCTCTATTGATAAAAAGTGTCATATCCAAAAACTGTTTATTTGCATTTAAGCATACATGATGGACATTTATTTTGTCTGATAGCTGTATGACAGGGTATATCAACAACACACTGGCAACAGCGTTCATGTCCAATGAGAGAGTGAGACGTGACTTCAGTGAATTGATCACAGACAATGGATATAATGTTACGCAATGCAGGTGTGACAACTTTTTACTACTACTTCTAATAATAAAACGGATGAATTTGATACATGTTGCTTCATACTGTATGGCCTAATGAGGAAATGTTTCATGTGATACAGTGTCATTGCATTGAACGTGTATTGTGTGTCGTACAGTTACAAAGACTACCGCAGTGATGACGACCAGAGTCTCACCTCTCAATTTTGGCTCATTCTGGCACTCCGCTTTGCCTTTGTTATTCTGTTTGAGGTACAAATGTTAGAGCTATTTATTTTTCTATTTTATTTTAAGTTGTTAAATATTGTCTGAGATCTTTTGTTCTTCTCTCCGTTCAGCATGTGGTGGTGATGTGCAAATTTATTGCTGCCTGGTTTATACCTGACAGTCCCATCAGAGTGAAGAATGACAGGCTCGACGACAAACTGAGAAGACTGAAAAAAGAACTCGAGTAAGTATTTTCATGCGTCAGACATATAACTTCTTGCTGCTTTGTATTCATGATGTAGATTTATATTAAAATATTTAGGAGTATAATTACAAGCCTCTCTGTGATGCTTATTTACTGATGTTGATTCTCTAACAGGATAGCAAATTCAATATATGACAGCAGATCTACTGAGGTGTGAGCGATGAAGGTTCAAACCACGAGAGTTTTGAAAACGTTCTGACTTCTGTGTGCAAATAAGACTTGACACAAGGAAGATTTCTGTATTTGACTGAGATCATTATCTCCTTTGAATCAGTACATGGGACGGATCTCTTTGCTTCACTACTTCCAGAGCCTTCAGAATCTTACTGGAGCTTTGCTCTCTTTGCAGTTTACAGTTTTCCCTCAAGATGAGTCATATATGTTCTGCTTCAGAGGGATACACCATACATCTTTGTGGTTGCATCATAAATTAATTATATTTCTGAGCAATGAAAGACAATTTGACTTTTTTAAAAGAAAAAAAAAATGTGAAAATGTCAAATCAGACAGCTGATGTCTATTTATGATTTTATTTAGTGTGTGCTTCTGAAAGAATGTCAAACAAGCCTAAAAAAAATACATTAATTTTGTTGCCAAAAAACATTTTATGATGATGTATGTTCCCTAGAAGTTTTTATCAATGAAACTGTTTTTTAATGTTTACTCTTAAAAAAGTAAAAAAAAAGCTATATTTGGCTTTACTGTTAAAAACCTAGTTTCATGAGGATTTTTACTTAAATGTGAAGACAAAGGAATTATGCCAGTGTGTTATGCTCTTTACAATGCTGTCCATGGCTTTTCTAAACAACTGTGTATCTTGGTACATATATTTTGATATTGTATTTTTGATATTGTTGTTTTAAAATCATTGTGTTCCAGGAATTAAATAATATTGTGAAATAAATGTTAAATGTGAGGTTGAAATAAAACCGTCAACCCTTTTGTCATCCACAAGATGTCAGTAAAAATGCATGTTTACACTGCTGAGTTGCTTCAGACCAAGAATGAATACTTGTGTTCCACAGAGATTCCATAGTTACTTTTGGACAATGCGTTTTGTCTTATTCTGTCATTTGCTTAAAGTATGGTAAATTATACTAGGTTACTTTTAATCTAGTGGTTCTCAACCTTTTTGACTTGAAGCCCCCCATTGTTCAACACAATTATTCAAAGGCCCCCATACTGGCAAAGATATTTACTCTGGTATTTCTGCTGTAATTAATTTTGATTTCATTAAACAAAACCTTAAGTGTTGAATTCAGTTTAATTAACCATGACTTTTTGATTCTGGAATATCTAAGAAAGGAGCGGGGCGGGTTGAACGATTTCAGATTAGATCTGGCCTTTTAAAGTGCCCCTATTATGGATTTTTGAAAATTACCTTTCATGTAGTGTGTAACAGCTCTAAGTGAATGAAAACATCCTGCAAAGTTTTAAATCTAAAAGTGCACCGTATATAAAGTTATTGTCTCTCAAAAGCAAGAGTCGACTCTGAGTCAATTAAACGAGTCGTTTGTAAAACGAATCCCAAGCCGTTTCGTTGTGACGTCAAAACGAAACATTAGCATATTGCCCGCCCACTTATTGCGCGCGCAGACACCAGGGAAAACTTGAAACCGCTCAAACACTGCCAATATGTTAAGAATCAGTGATTAAAGTTCATCTTTACAACGATACCACAGCAGTATAGCCAGAGCCTTGTGCTGTGTTCCCGTCATTTTACTGACGACTGCTTCTTCAACCTAAATGTGTTCAACGAGGGATTCGCAAGCCGGTTGTTATTGAAGGATGGGTCAGTACCCAGTTTATTTGGACCAGCTTCTTCCTCCGACGAATCACAACCTGTCCTGTAAGTATGATTAATAATTGTTGCTGTTATGCTCTCCGTAGCATGCACAATACTTATTTAGTTGTGTGTGTTGTGTACGCTCCACACAACTTTGTAGTTGTAGGTCTCCGACTAACCATCTAACAGCAATATGTGTTCGCCCGCAATTGTCTAGAAATGTGTAAAATGTTTGTCGTTGTTATTACTTGGGGTTATGATAAAGAATAGAGCAATACGTTGGTGTACAACTGCAGTGCTTTTTCAATACGTTTCTGCGTTGAGCTAATGCATATACCATGACTGTTTGGGTGTTTACCACCGCGCAGTGAGCTGTGGGCGGAGCACTGTCATTATTATAATACAATGTAAGTGATGCAAGCACTGTATACTGTACTCCTGTATACAACTTACCAATCACCGCAGATTAGCATCATGCAAATGTGGCGTTTGGAAAAATGAATCGTTGAGCGAATCGTTTGGGAGTCGCTGAGCAAATAAGGTAAAAATAAATGCATATTATAAGACAATAAAAGTGTTTTCTGACCTTGTATGCTTGTAATCCTGTTGTTGGGGACTCCCAAAACAAAATAGGAACATTTCAAATGCCATAATAGGGGCACTTTCAGCATTTTGAGTTTATATATATATATATATATATATATATTATATATACGCACAATTGAATCATTTTAAGTCGGAAATTTGTTGAGGCCCGCCAATGGGCCCCGGCCCTCAGGTTGAAAACTTTCTATTGTGTTGCTATCATTGGGTTTCATAAGCTAATACTGATTTTAATAATATTTTTTTATATGTGAAGAAAGGTTTTGTTCTTTCCTTGTTTGTTGGAATTGGAGGGAAACATCTGCTGAAATCATTCTCAGCCTTTTGATGCAAAGCTGCATTGTTTTATCCTCCCTTTTTATTTTTCTTCTAATAATATTCCTTGAAGATTAACAAAAATGTTGAACTTTGAGATGAGGCAGCTGTGAATCTTGTGTTAGAGAGTGTGTGCATTCACATATTTTCTTAGTCTTGTACTGTTTCCTCTTAAGTGTTGCTGGGCCACATACGGGGAACTGAGTAGTTTCATGTGTGCATATTTTTGTGGCTGCGTTGGGCTTTTCCATTCAGCCAAACATACTTGGCTCATACCACGCAAACCAGATATGCATAAAATGTGTAGTGACTTTGTAATTTGGTAACATTAAAGGTCTTAATCTTCCTTTTTAATTACCATTTTTCTCTTGTGGATAAACTGTGTTGGATTTTACTTCTATTTTTGAAAATATTTGCTTTTTTTTCAATGTTTAGAGAGTAAACAGTTAGAACAATTTCTCTGGGCAGGAGATTTGTAAAAACAAACATTGCATTCTGTTCATCTACCTCTCTTCATCCAGTCAGGCCAAAGGCTTTGTCAGCATTTTACAATTCTGTCTCTATATTGAAGTTTTTGGTAAGTGGTTGCTCAGGATGTTCCCATTTACTCAACTAAAGGCCACAACAATTGTACATTGACCCATAAAGCAATCTAACCTATCAGTCATTAGCCTCAAGAAACCTACCAAAAAAGAACAAGAGCTGAGTATGTATGCGCAAGACTTGTTGTGTCAGTTCCTTTTCTGTAGAGCGTGTACTGTTCAACTTTCATGAACCTCTTTATTCAGAATTACCATCAGAACCATTTTGATAAACAGTATAAAGGTTATATGAATATGCTCTGATGCATAAATGGATTAGAGGGAGAGAGGGAAGGAGATGAAGTACATTAAATCACACAAAACTCAAAGCCATTTAGTTCATGTGTTAAAGTTGGGTGCTGACTGCACATCAAACAAGAAAAAAAAGAAAAAACTTTTTTCCAAGATATGTTATATCAAAATTATTGGTGTTTTAGTTTAATCTTTAGAAGTGGCACACAAATTCTTTGGATATAATTTCTTTGGAAATTACTTGTAGAATAAAAATGTTCAAATATGCATTTCTGTCTGTTTCCAAAGACAATGGGTGTGTAATATTTGTGCTTTCAGAATAGATAATAGGTTCAAAGGTTTATTTCAGGTGCAATGTTATTTGTAAGCTCATTTGCACTCAAAATCCAAGGCTATTATAGCTGTAACAACTACAAAAGCCTGCAGCAAATGTTACATGAAAAGCAACAATCTCAAATATTTATTGCAAAACAAGCAAATCTGTTTCTTTAGTTATAAACAACTACAACATTTTAGTTCACAGTCTACTTCAGTCTCTCTTTCTGTAAAGGTCATGATTTTAGCCTATGAACTGTGAATATCTGCGTGCAAAATAAAAAAATAATATATATGTATGTTTAGGATAAGACGGAGAGGCTGGACAGGCTTAAACTTCAAATCTATGTAAAAGAAGCAGGTCTGATGAAAAGGAATTAGTCTTTGACCGCAGTATGTAATGGAACTAATGGATGTTAATGGCTTCTCTCAAACAGGCTTATAGCATTAATTCAACCATGACAAACACACGCTTATCAGCCTGTCTGTTAGACTAAGTGCTCCACAAGCATTCCTCTACATCTCTGACGTGTTGTAATACTTTAAGGGTGCTGTTAACTAAAATGTATACTCTAGTAAAAACATTAGAATTCACTCTCTTCGCTACTGGTCACAATATGTGTGTGTTTGAGAGAAGCAGGCTGGTCGCATTCCCTTTGGTGGTAAAGATGTGTAAAATCCCATAGATGTCAAATGCCATCTTGTCCACTGGGTTTAGCACTGAGTCATGGACACAGATTAGATGGTCGCATCAGTGAAATCTCGTCTTGTGAAACCTTTCTGTAAAATTGAAAACAGAAAAAGATCATTCTAAATTAGTAGTATATAATAGTCTGAATATAAAAGGTAGTAATGAAGAAATATATTGGTATATTGCATCTAGATGATGGAAAGGCAAGAAGTTGGCCCAAACTTTGATCAAAAAGGAACTTCCTGCATTCCAGTCACATTCCACATGGACCACTGATCTGACCAACGGCATTTTGAACACCACAGACACAACAGACTTTAACTAGTCTCAGCCTCAAACTGTTAGTCCATGGACCGCCCACAGTATGTGATGCACATAAAAATGGCAAGAGCTGCTGGAAAATGTCCTCTTTTGAAACAAAGTACTGGCTTGTAACAATGAGCGCTTCTAAAGAAGAATGAATCACTGGATTGCACATTTTGTGAGGTACTTGGCATTCAAACCTTTAGTTTAGACACTATAGATATCATAGATAGATATCTAGATATCTATGAGGAGAACTGTACATCTCACTTTACTTGTATTCAGATCACAATTGACAACTTTGAATTTTTTTCTCTACATTATTTTTATGTTATATTTTTTTTATTATTATTTATTTGTTTATTATTGTTATAATCATTTTAGATTTGGATATCATGCTGTACATTTACAAAAATGTATGGTTGGTCAGTCACATACACCGATCAGGCATAACATTATGACCACTGACAGGTGAAGTGAATAACACAGATTATCTCTTCATCACAGCACCTATTAGTGGGTGGGATATATTAAGCAGCAAGTAAACATTTTGTCCTCAAAGTTGATGTGTTAGAAGCAGGAACAATGGGCAAGCGTAAGGATTTGAGCGAGTTTGACAAGGGCCAAATTGTGATGGCTAGACGACTGGGTCAGAGCATCTCCAAAACTGCAGCTCTTGTGGGGTGTTCCCAGTCTGCAGTGGTCAGTAGATATCAAAAGTGGTCCAAGGGAGGTACAGTGGTGAAATAGCGACAGGGTCATGGGCGGCCAAAGCTCATTAATGCACGTGGGGAGCGAAGGCTGGCCCATGTGGTCCGATCCAACAAACGAGCAACTGTAGCTCAGATTGCTCAAGAAGTTAATGCTGGTTCTGACTGAAAGGTGTCAGAATACTCAGTGCATCGCAGTTTGCTGCTTAGCCGGGGCCGCAGACCAGTCAGGGTGCCCATGCTGACCCCTGTCCACCGCCGAAAGCGCCAACAGTAGTGGGCACGTGAGCATCAGAACTGGACCACGGAGCAATGGAAGAAGGTGGCCTGGTCTGATGAATCACGTTTTCTTTTACATCACGTGGATGGCCGGGTGTGTGTGTGTCACTTTCCTGGGGAACACATGGCACCAGGATGCACTATGGGAAGAAGGCAAGCCGGTGGAGGCAGTGTGATGCTTTGGGCAATGTTCTGCTGGGAAACCTTGAGTCCTGCCATCCATGTGGATGTTACTTTGACACGTATCACCTTCCTAAGCACTGTTGCAGATCATGTGCACCCTTTCATGGAAA
Organism: Ctenopharyngodon idella; assembly: GCF_019924925.1. Lineage (NCBI taxonomy): Eukaryota > Metazoa > Chordata > Actinopteri > Cypriniformes > Xenocyprididae > Ctenopharyngodon > Ctenopharyngodon idella. The sequence continues at coordinate 8,165,249 of NC_067226.1, forward strand.
CGGTATTCACTTGTGGCCTCTTAGCAGAATAATGCGCCCTACCACAAAGCAAAAATGTTTCAGGAATGGTTTGAGGAGCACAACAACGAGTTTGAGGTGTTGAATTCCCCAGATCTCAATCCGATCGAGCATCTGTGGGACGTGCTGAACAAACAAGTCCGATCCATGGAGGCCCCACCTCGCAACTTGCAGGACTTAAGGGATCTGCTGCTAACATCTTGGTGCCAGATAACACAGCACACCTTCAGGGGTCTCAACGGGTCAGGGCTGTTTTGGCAGCGAAAGGGGGACCAACACAATATTAGGAAGGTGGTCATAATGTTACGCCTGATCAGTGATCTCTTCCGGTGTAATTGACCATTAGGCTTTAACTATTTAATACAATAGAACCACTCTGGGGAAAAATCCTTTCAGTGAGTTCAAAATCAGTTCAAATGTATCTTGTGTTGATGCCAGAGAAACAATAACCTGACCAATATGGCCTTCAGCTCGAGTGTTAAATTGTTGCTTTTGTCAGAAGTTTTTGGTAGTGTGCTTGCCATCCTTACTGAGTAAATTCATTTTTGTTGTAAATATGCAGCAATATAATTTAAGGTATGAGAAATGAAAACTCATTTTAACAGTAAAAACATAAAAGACAATATGTTTGCTTTAATTGAAGTCAAGTCTGGTAATAAGTAACGGGTTGTGGGTAAATATTTTTCCAGTTCAGTTATATAACTGACTAACATGGCTGATATCACATTGTAGAGCACAGTAAATGGCAATTGGACATCTTTACAGTATACTTAAGGAGCCATTCACACACTCTAACCGCCCATGTTTACTGACTTGACATAATAAAATAGCTGACCATTGGCCAAGCAGACTGATACTTGGTAAGCAAATGCACACAATACCATCATTGCAAAGTCTGTATACAGTAAGGTATCCATTTTCATATCAGATTACAGAGAACAGGCCTTTTGTCACACGCCTACTACTGGCAACTCTGAACAGTAACACATTCATTTGAGCTTTTAGCTGGGTATTATATTGAGACTCACCTGTTTGTAGTCTCTGTGAAGTTTGCTGTACTGAAACATGTTGGACAGAACCGTAGAGGCGGCCCTAGCTGCTTTCAGCTTCCCAGGACTGAGACAGAATAAGAAGGGAGAAACATGAGAAGCAATGCTGGGACATTGTGCTCTTGATTAAACAGCTAAATAATGAAACGGCATGTAGGCTATATTACAACAGTAATGCTATGAGAGCTGGTGAGTGAGTTCCGATATAAATGGGTCATTTAGAGTGCCTGAAAAAATGATTTCTTATCATATCAGTTGGGTTACAGCTGAACTTTAAAGAAATTATGTTTTCTCACATTAGGTTTAAAGTAACAGGCCTGTAAGTACCATAAACATTGGGGGACCACCATGAAAGAAACCTTTTGTTTTTTTTCAAAGGCCAATTCGTACACTAGCCACCCCAATCCTGAATATGTGATTAGTGATTACAAAGTTTTATCATTACTAACCTTAAGCTTAATCCTAAAAAATAACCCTAAAGATAATTCTATTTTATTTTCAAATGTTATTTCTATTACAAATTAAACAGTTACAGTAAATCTATCAAAGAATTTAATTTATTTCCCATTATTAAGTCTGTTATATCAATATTCCTGAGAATAACCCAAATGTAGTTCTATTCTATTAAAAGTATTTAAAAGTGGTTGGTACAATTTTTTTATTTTTCTGAAAGAAGTCTCTTATAATTACCAAGACTGCATTAATTACCAAAACTGTATTAGTGTGAAATATTATTATAATTTAAAAAAAATAATAATTTTTAATATATTTTAAAATGTATTTTATTCCTGTGATGGCAAAGCTTCAATGTCACGTGATCCTTCAGAAATCATTCTAATATGCTGATCTGGTGCTCAAGAAACATTTGTTATTATCAATGTTGCTTAATATTTTTGTGGAAACTGTGATACATTTTTTCGGGATTCTTTGATAAATAGAAAGTTCAAAAAGCATTTATTTGAAATAGAAATCTTTTGTAACATTGTAAATGTATTCACTGTCACATTTGATCAATTTAATGCATAAAAGAAAAAAATTACTGCCCCAAAGCTTTTGAATGTTAGTGAATGTTTAAAAATAAATAAATAAATAAAAATCTGGAAATTCTTTGGAATCTTTAGAGGTCATTTTTAGTCAATTTTTTATGACAGCCACCATTTAAATTATATATATTTTTTAGGTTTGATGTAGAGACATCAATGATTATATCATTAGATAGCAGAAACTTTCAATTTTTCAGTTCAGTGTCAAAACCAGGATTGAGAAATTATAATGTTTTTGGTTTTCATCTCTGAAACATTTCCAATGTTAAAGAATGAAGCTTTAGTAGCGTTGCAACCGTTTTACCTGTTGTCATGAGATGTCTTAATGCTGACCAGCTTGGGTAGTCCATCAAAGTAAGTGATATCTCTTGCAGCTAGAGAGCTTCCTGTAACCAGATTGTTGAGAACCCCACAGATGTTGACCACCACGTCACTAGAAGGTTCTTTCTGATATCCATCACTGGGGAGTTTGTTCACCAGAGTATTCACCACTTTGGTAGCTATGGATAGGAAGCAAAAACAAATTTAATTGGAATTACACAAACAAAAAGAGTGGAAGAGTGAATAATATGTGTAGTTTGATGAAGGAGGTGCCCTGTGGCCCAGCGTGGGTGGATTATAGTGAAACAGAGAGCTGAGGTCAGGGTGGGGATGAATGGGCGGCAGTACAGCGGATATTGGGAATGATACAAGTATGAGTCTGATGGGAACTGAAAAGAATGTGTGGGAGTAAAAATGTGTAAGAAATCCGTCTAAGGGGGAAAAGCAAACACTGGGCAGTGAGAAAAGTGTTTTTTTATAGTTATCAGCTTGCACAATAGCTTTTTACTGATCTAGACATTTTCTTTGCCAGAATGTTGAAATCTTGGCTGGGGTGTTTTACACAGTAAAATGTAATTAAAGACAGAGCTGGGGCAGAAAGAGATTCACTAACCCATATCAGCTTTGTTTTTGCAGTGTCGGGAGAGGTTCCTCAGCAGACCCGTGAGAGAACGGAGCTCAGCATCCGTGGGGCCTCGCAACAGGTCAAGAATCACCGGCAACATCCGCTCCTGCTCCAGCGCCACACGACTCAACACAGAGGCCCACTAAGAGAGAAAAAAGGAAAATGGTGAGTGAAGGAAAACAAAAAAGCAATTATTTAGACATCCAGCCAGATAAAACACAAAGAGACATAGGGGAATAGTGAGAAATTAAAGCAATGGAAAAACAAAGAAGGGAGAACATACAGATGGAATAAGTAGGAGAGGTGAAAAAAACACTGAACTTTACAAATAGCACTAAAAGTGATAAATAAAAGAGATAAGAGTAAATAAATATGATTAAGTCAGTGCCGTGTCAGATCTGGTATCTCACCCTGCTGTCGCCCGCTGTGATGTTCTGCAGGGCTCCCGCTGTTGCCTCACGTGTCGCTGTGCTTGTCTCGCAGCTCTGCAGGATGCGGTTGTACAGACCGACTATCTGAGGGTGCCACAGCCATTCTGCTCCTTTAGGGACTCTTGCCACTTCAGAGAAGGTGGACAGCTCTTGACTCCTCTGAAGGGACACATTATAAACTTAATAAAGACAGACAGCAGGAAGTTAACTAGATGAACTATAATAACTCTTTCAGCACGCTGCTGAGAGCACATAACTACACTAATGTTCAAAAGTTTGGGGTAAGTAAAAAAAAAATTTCTTTTTGAAAGAAATTAATACTTTTGTTCAGTAAGGATGCATTAAATTGATCAAAAGAGAGAGTAAAGACTTTTACATTGATACAAAAAAAATACTTCTGAACTTTCTAATGTATCACGGTTTCCACAAAAATCTTAAGCAGCACAATCATTCAAATTCATCAAGGACACATTAAACTGATCAACAATTTGTGACAGTATGTAGATAATAATGAAACAGCATGTAGGCTATATTACAACAGTAGTGCTATGAGAGCTGGTGGGTGAGGTCCAATATGAATGGGTCATTTAAAGTGTCTGAAAAAATTATTTCTTATCATATCAGTTGGGTTACAGCTGAACTTTAAAGAAATTATGCTTTCTTACATTAGGTTAAAAGTAACAGGCATGTAAGTACCATAAACATTGGGGGACCACCATAAAAAAAACTTTTTTTTTTTGTTCAAAGTCCAATTCTTACACTAGCAAGAATTGGCCTTTGAAGAAACATTAACGTTATTAAAGACATTAATAATGCAAAAAAAAAAACCATTTCTATTTCAAGTAAATGCTGTTCTTTTGAACTTTCTATTAATCAAAGAATCCAGAAATGTTTAACCTAATCAGAATATTAGAATGATTTCTGAAGGTTCATGTGACACTTAAGACTGGAGTAATGATGCTGAAAATTCACATGAATAAATTAGATATTTTTTTAAAAAACATTAAAGGTTTAGTTCACCCAAAAATGAAATTTCTGTCATTAATCACTCACCCTCATGTCGTTGCAAACCCGTAAGACCTCCGTTCATCTTCGGAACACAAATTAAGATATTTTTGATGAAATCCGAGAGCTTTTTCTCTTCTCTTCCCTGTCAGTCTCCTACGCAGTTGCCGCAGTAAGCACAGTGCAGGCTTCTGTGTTTACGTCTGAATGCCGGCTCAGTATTGGCCGACGCTGTTCACGTTAGCAGCACGTAGCATGCATGTGATGCTGATGCAGGTGCCGGCCAATACTGAGTCTGCGTTCAATAATGTCAGCTGCGCAGCAGACTGACATGGAAGAGAAGAGATTGTTGAATAAAGTCGTTTATTTTTGTTTTTGCGCACAAAAAGTATTCTTGTTGCTTCATAAAATTAAGCTTGAACCACTGCAGTCACATGGACTATTGTAACAATGTCTTTCGTACCTTTCTGGGCCTTGACAGTGGTGGTTAAATTGCTGTCTATGGAGGAGTCAGAGCTCAAAAATATATTAATTTGTGTTTCGAAGACAAGGTCTTACGGGTTTGGAACGACATGAGGGTGAGTAATTAATGACATTTTCATTTCGGAGTGAACTAACCCTTTTAAAATAAAAAATAAAAAAGTTATTTTAAATTGTAATAATATTTCACAATATTAATATTTTTACAGCATTTCTGATCAAATAAATGGAGCCTTGGTAAGCATAGGAGATGTATTTCAAAAACATAAAAAAAAAAAAAAAAATCTTACTGACCCCAAACAATAATGTATGTATTATTATCACTATACTGTATATATTTAAAGAATATCCTATTTTGAAACAAGTCTGCAAATAAGTATCTGATTAAGTTTGGGAAAAATAATACATGAACAATATTAAATATAATTTGTGTAGGAGAGCAAGGACAATAATATTGCATAAATATGGATGAGTGACTGACATCTTTTGCTTTCTTGCTCTGTGGTGTGAAGCAGCCGATGGGGTCATTGTGCCGTGTGTCCTGTGCTCGAGTGGGTCCTTCCAAACGCATCTGAACTGAAGCAGGGATCTCAGAGTACAGCTGGTACGACAGGTTGCGCAGGACACATACACAGTTTTCTACACCCTGGAGGCACAGAAGTACAGAATTAGGATTTCAAATGGTTTTGGAAATGATGTTGTAGATTACAGCAACAGATGTTCCTGAATTAATACTGATTTAATAACAATAGTTTTCTAATTGCCATCTGAAAATGAATCTAGAATGGTTTTCACTTTGTAAATGCCACACTATTGCACCGGCTCAAGGCTAGCATATTAGCAAGCACAACATTTGAATGTTGATTCTCAGGTCTGACCTTGTCCTCCACTTTCCCCTCCTGTAGGGAGTTTTCGATGTATCCGACCAGAGAGTCTACCAGCCCCCGAGTTTCTCGCATCTGCTGCCTGGTTCTTTCATTCACTGAGCTCAGGTTCCTTTTAAATACACATTAATGGGTGATGTTAACATGTCAAGTTTTTTTTTTTTTTTTTTTTTTTTTTTTTTCATGTGTTTATGTTTAAATATTTTAAGCAGGTTAATTTTTATTGTGTCTACAAATCTTTCCAGCTGGAAATCTGGTACGTTGTATAATCCTTTTTCTTGTGTCTTTTACAACTTGCAAATTACACAATGGTAACCAGCCATAAACATTCATATTTGTGATTGTTACCCAATGAAAGCATAAAAGTGATAGTGTGTACAGTGCGTCTGTGGATCAGTTTCAGAACTGAAGTCTTTATTTTTATTTGCATTATTTTTGGTAGTTTTTAATCAAATATACAAGTACCTGACATAATGGACAGGTCTAGCCCTATAATATGATACTATGAAATATACAATATTTAATTTCATGTAATGTTATTTTTTTTATTTATTTTTTAACACCCCCAAATTTTAAATATCTCAAGCTAGTTACTACACTCGTTGACATTTTTGGCTCATGCTTTGGTTAATTTTTGACCATGCTGTGCATGCATGTGTAAAGGTATGCATGCAGGTATTAGAACATGAATGCATTTAAATGCAGGTGTAAATGTGATGGCTGTACCTGAGGCAACCTGTGGTGTTGAAGAATATATCAGCCTCAGACGCGCTCTGTTGAATGACACCAGCATCTCCTCCTCCAGACAGAGGCACCAGCACTCTCTCCGTCAGCTCAGACAAACTTTCTCTAGCCAGCCTCTCCTTCAGACTGTCTTTAGAAGACAGGTTCCACAAAATGCCTACAGAAGAGAGAGAGAAAGACACTCTCTTTACCTTTTTACTCATAAATATAATATACATTCGCATTTGCTGATGGAGTATAACAACTAATATATTGTATTTTAGTTAGTCACTTTTTTTTTTTTTTTTTTAAATCTTATCTTGCACTACTGTATACTTTGTATGAACTCACATATGTGTTGCATCCCAAAAATATTTAAATCCAATTTTTCCACCTAAGCCATTTATTTGGATTTTTGCCATTCATACTACATAAAACTAAATGACTAAGTTTGTTCAGTTCTGCAAAATAAGAAGCTATTTAAATGAAAGGTAATTAAAAGTAGAGTAGGCAATTTCAGAAAGGCTAGCATTAGCAGGCTAGCTTTGAAAGCATGAGATCCCGCCCTCCCTTCACAATGCTCTCTAAAGCCACATCTCCTTCAAAACATATGAACGCACACAGCAGATTCTGCAAAGTGTCACGAGAGACAGCGTTAAATTACCTCATGTCTCAAAGCACATAACAATACGATAATAATGAATGTAAACAACTTGTACCACCTGACTGCTGCAGATTCATTTCAGCGTTGATAGTGTCAAATAGTTTGTCTCGTCACGTTCATTTATGAATTACATGAATCAGGATTGCATATTTTCAATTCAAAATGGCGAAGTTTTTACAAAAAGTTGTAGATAGTCTATTACTGTTGGTCACTGAACATTTCTATTGTAAAACATTTGTCTACTAATACTTGAATCTATTTACATCTTTCCACAAACTCTCATTGCATTGTGACAGTGACAGTAAGACCCGCCTTCTTTGATTTGAAGATCATTTTGACATTGACAAGCACTGTTAGACCACTGAGGTAGAGCTGCCTAAAAATGTAATCAGCCTAAAACTCAAAATTTCAACATCTTTTTAAAAAAAACTGTTTACATTTAGAGTCTAAATTCTTAAATGTGTATGTAATGGTTGTTTAGTACACAGATCGCTAAGGTGCTAGTGTCTTGTGAGGTTTTAAACTCATCACAAATAAGAGTACAAGTCATAAAATGTCACTAAGAGACCTGGCAACCCTGAGTCCAGCAGGAAAGAATGTCAAGGATTGTTTACTAAGTGAGTGTGAGTGTGTGAGGGGGTGGGGGTGATAGGAGAGCTCACAAAGCACAAAGGCCTCTGGGAGTCTACTTCCCACTGCATCTGAGACTTGGAGTAATTCCAGGTAACAGCCAGACCATTTTTTCTTTTCTGCTCTCTCTCTGTGTTTCTCTGAATATGCTCGCTGCCTAACTTAACTCTCCACCTGTCTGCACTGACAAATCTGCTCTAAATTGACATCTAAAAATCACCTGACCTGACTGATGTGGTGGACTTTTGCACTAAATCAATATTGATATACTGCCATTCTTTATTTCCAAATTAAAGTTCATAGTCCAAAACATTTTCCAAAACTCAAACATACGTACCTGTGATGTTTTTGCGTAGTTCATCATCTGGTTCTCTTAAAGCACCAATTAGTTTGCTAATTCCACCGGCTTCAATAAGAGCTGTCTTGTTGTCCATATTCTCATAGATGAGGTTGCGTGTAGCACCTGTCGCATAGCGCTGCACCTCCTGGTTTTCACTGCTGAACAGCTGTACTAATGCTGAAATGCCCTTCAAACTGCGCACCTGTGGAAGAATAAAACATCTAGTTTAGTTTAGCAAGAAAGAAATATCATTTTTTAATCAGTTCATTACTTATATTGATTCCTAAATGATCCCATGTCTCTGAGTCTCATTTCTGTGCTTCACAGATAGCAGATAAAAATAGTTAATCTTTTTCAGCCTGACATGGCAACCTGCTAAGACATCTGTCTATGTTTTGCCATGATGTGCTCTCAGGCGGAATGTTCTGCTCCCTGAGGTTCAGGATAAAGATTAAGGGCAGGGTGAAGGTATTCTCTCCATCTGGCTTGAGTATAAAATTTAACAATAGTGAAGAAAAAGCAGCTTAGCTTAGAGCTTGACCATGGTCAATCAGCTATGCGAATAAATTTTTAGCTGACAACTAAAAGGGCCAGTAGATTTTTTTAAGCAAACTTAACATAATTTACTTCTTTATTGTAAAGCTGTCTCATTGACTTATTTTTTTCCCTTGAACATGGTTTATTTTTATAGACTTTGAAAGGGTTTTTAGTCATTTTGTCATGTAAAAAAAAAAAAAAAAACTTTTTATCTCACAATTTTGACTTTTTCTCACAGGTGTGAGTTTTTATTTCACAATCAGTGTTTTTTCTCAGAATTGTGAGTTATAATCTTGGAATTGTGACAAATAAAGTCAGAATTGTGAGTTATAATCTTGGAATTACGAGTAATAAAGTCAGAATTTCACAATCAGTGTTTTTTCTCAGAACTGTGAGTTATAATCTTGGAATTGTGAGAAATAAAGTCAGAATTGTGAGTTATAATCTTCGAATTGTGACAAATAAAGTCGGAATTGTGAGAAATAAAGTCAGAATTGTGAGTTATAATCTTGGAATTGTGAGAAAGAAAGTCGGAATTGCGAGAAATAAAGTCAGAATTGTGAGTTATAATCTTGGAATTGCAAGAAATAAAGTCAGAATTGTGAGAAATAAAGTTAGAATTGTGAGAAATAAAGTCAGAATTGTGAGTTATAATCTTGGAATTGTGACAAATAAAGTCGGAATTGTGAGTTATAATCTTGGAATTGCGAGAAATAAAGTCAGAATTGTGAGTTATAATCTTGGAATTGCGAGAAATAAAGTCAGAATTGTGAGTTATAATCTTGGAATTGTGACAAATAAAGTCGGAATTGTGAGTTATAATCTTGGAATTGTGACAAATAAAGTCGGAATTGTGACAAATAAAGTCAGAATTGTGAGTTATAATCTTGGAATTGTGAGAAATAAAGTCAGAATTGTGAGTTATAATCTTGGAATTGCGATTAAAAAAAAGTTAGAATTGTGAGAAATAAAGTCAGAATTGTGAGTTATAATCTTGAAATTGCGAGAAATAAAGTCAGAATTGTGAGTTATAATCTTGGAATTGCGAGAAATAAAGTCAGAATTGTGAGTTATAATCTTGGAATTGCGAGAAATAAAGTCAGAATTGTGAGTTATAATCTTGGAATTGTAAGAAATAAAGTCAGAATTGTGAGTTATAATCTTGGAATTACGAGTAATAAAGTCAGAATTTCACAATCAGTGTTTTTTCTCAGAACTGTGAGTTATAATCTTGGAATTGTGAGAAAGAAAGTCAAAATTGTGAGTTATAATCTTGGAATTGTGAGAAATAAAGTCGGAATTGTGACAAATAAAGTCAGAATTGTGAGTTATAATCTTGGAATTGTGAGAAAGAAAGTCAAAATTGTGAGTTATAATCTTGGAATTGCAAGAAATAAAGTCAGAATTGTGAGAAATAAAGTTAGAATTGTGAGAAATAAAGTCAGAATTGTGAGTTATAATCTTGGAATTGCAAGAAATAAAGTCAGAATTGTGAGAAATAAAGTTAGAATTGTGAGAAATAAAGTTAGAATTGTGAGAAATAAAGTCAAAATTGTGAGTTATAATCTTGGAATTGTGAGAAAGAAAGTCAAAATTGTGAGTTATAATCTTGGAATTGCGATTAAAAAAAAGTCAGAATTGTGAGAAATAAAGTTAGAATTGTGAGAAATAAAGTCAGAATTGTGAGTTATAATCTTGGAATTGCGAGAAATAAAGTCAGAATTGTGAGTTATAATCTTGGAATTGCGAGAAATAAAGTCAGAATTGTGAGTTATAATCTTGGAATTGCGAGAAATAAAGTCAGAATTGTGAGTTATAATCTTGGAATTGCGAGAAATAAAGTCAGAATTGTGAGTTATAATCTTGGAATTGTAAGAAATAAAGTCAGAATTGTGAGTTATAATCTTGGAATTACGAGTAATAAAGTCAGAATTTCACAATCAGTGTTTTTTCTCAGAACTGAGTTATAATCTTGGAATTGTGAGAAATAAAGTCGGAATTGTGACAAATAAAGTCAGAATTGTGAGTTATAATCTTGGAATTGCGAGAAATAAAGTCAGAATTGTGAGTTATAATCTTGGAATTGTGACAAATAAAGTCGGAATTGTGACAAATAAAGTCAGAATTGTGAGTTATCTTGGAATTGTGAGAAAGAAAGTCAAAATTGTGAGTTATAATCTTGGAATTGCAAGAAATAAAGTCAGAATTGTGAGAAATAAAGTTAGAATTGTGAGAAATAAAGTCAGAATTGTGAGTTATAATCTTGGAATTGCGAGAAATAAAGTCAGAATTGTGAGTTACAATCTTGGAATTGCGAGAAATAAAGTCAGAATTGTGAGTTATAATCTTGGAATTGCAAGAAATAAAGTCAGAATTGTGAGTTATAATCTTGGAATTGTGACAAATAAAGTCGGAATTGTGACAAATAAAGTCAGAATTGTGAGTTATAATCTTGGAATTGCGAGAAATAAAGTCAGAATTGTGAGAAATAAAGTTAGAATTGTGAGAAATAAAGTCAAAATTGTGAGTTATAATCTTGGAATTGTGAGAAAGAAAGTCAAAATTGTGAGTTATAATCTTGGAATTGTGAGAAATAAAGTCAGAATTGTGAGTTATAATCTTGGAATTGCGATAAAAAAAAGTCAGAATTGTGAGAAATAAAGTTAGAATTGTGAGAAATAAAGTCAGAATTGTGAGTTATAATCTTGAAATTGCGAGAAATAAAGTCAGAATTGTGAGTTATAATCTTGGAATTGCGAGAAATAAAGTCAGAATTGTGAGTTATAATCTTGGAATTGCGAGAAATAAAGTCAGAATTGTGAGTTATAATCTTGGAATTGCGAGAAATAAAGTCAGAATTGTGAGTTATAATCTTGGAATTGCGAGAAATAAAGTCAGAATTGTGACAAATAAAGTCAGAATTGTGAGTTATAATCTTGGAATTGTGAGAAAGAAAGTCAAAATTGTGAGTTATAATCTTGGAATTGTGAGAAATAAAGTCAGAATTGTGAGTTATAATCTTGGAATTGCGAGAAATAAAGTCAGAATTGTGAGTTATAATCTTGGAATTGCGAGAAATAAAGTCAGAATTGTGAGTTATAATCTTGGAATTGCGAGAAATAAAGTCAGAATTGTGAGTTATAATCTTGGAATTGCAAGAAATAAAGTCAGAATTGTGAGTTACAATCTTGGAATTGCAAGAAATAAAGTCAGAATTGTGAGTTATAATCTTGGAATTGTGACAAATAAAGTCAGAATTGTGACAAATAAAGTCAGAATTGTGAGTTATAATCTTGGAATTGCGAGAAATAAAGTCAGAATTGTGAGAAATAAAGTTAGAATTGTGAGAAATAAAGTCAAAATTGTGAGTTATAATCTTGGAATTGTGAGAAAGAAAGTCAAAATTGTGAGTTATAATCTTGGAATTGTGAGAAATAAAGTCAGAATTGTGAGTTATAATCTTGGAATTGCGATAAAAAAAAGTCAGAATTGTGAGAAATAAAGTTAGAATTGTGAGAAATAAAGTCAGAATTGTGAGTTATAATCTTGAAATTGCGAGAAATAAAGTCAGAATTGTGAGTTATAATCTTGGAATTGCGAGAAATAAAGTCAGAATTGTGAGTTATAATCTTGGAATTGTAAGAAATAAAGTCAGAATTGTGAGTTATAATCTTGGAATTGTGAGAAATAAAGTCAGAATTGTGAGTTATAATCTTGGAATTGTGAGAAATAAAGTCAGAATTGTGAGTTATAATCTTGGAATTGCGAGAAATAAAGTCAGAATTGTGAGTTATAATCTTGGAATTGTGACAAATAAAGTCGGAATTGTGACAAATAAAGTCAGAATTGTGAGTTATAATCTTGGAATTGTGAGAAAGAAAGTCAAAATTGTGAGTTATAGTCTTGGAATTGTGAGAAAGAAAGTCAAAATTGTGAGTTATAATCTTGGAATTGCAAGAAATAAAGTCAGAATTGTGAGTTATAATCTTGGAATTGCGAGAAATAAAGTCAGAATTGTGAGTTACAATCTTGGAATTGTGACAAATAAAGTCAGAATTGTGAGTTATAATCTTGGAATTGTGAGAAAGAAAGTCAAAATTGTGAGTTATAGTCTTGGAATTGTGAGAAAGAAAGTCAAAATTGTGAGTTATAATCTTGGAATTGCAAGAAATAAAGTCAGAATTGTGAGTTATAATCTTGGAATTGCAAGAAATAAAGTCAGAATTGTGAGAAATAAAGTTAGAATTGTGAGAAATAAAGTCAAAATTGTGAGTTATAATCTTGGAATTGTGAGAAAGAAAGTCAAAATTGTGAGTTATAATCTTGGAATTGTGAGAAATAAAGTCAGAATTGTGAGTTATAATCTTGGAATTGCGATAAAAAAAAGTCAGAATTGTGAGAAATAAAGTTAGAATTGTGAGAAATAAAGTCAGAATTGTGAGTTATAATCTTGAAATTGCGAGAAATAAAGTCAGAATTGTGAGTTATAATCTTGGAATTGCGAGAAATAAAGTCAGAATTGTGAGTTATAATCTTGGAATTGTAAGAAATAAAGTCAGAATTGTGAGTTATAATCTTGGAATTGTGAGAAATAAAGTCAGAATTGTGAGTTATAATCTTGGAATTGTGAGAAATAAAGTCAGAATTGTGAGTTATAATCTTGGAATTGCGAGAAATAAAGTCAGAATTGTGAGTTATAATCTTGGAATTGTGACAAATAAAGTCGGAATTGTGACAAATAAAGTCAGAATTGTGAGTTATAATCTTGGAATTGTGAGAAAGAAAGTCAAAATTGTGAGTTATAGTCTTGGAATTGTGAGAAAGAAAGTCAAAATTGTGAGTTATAATCTTGGAATTGCAAGAAAGAAAGTCAGAATTGTGAATTATAATCTTGGAATTGCGAGAAATAAAGTCAGAATTGTGAGTTATAATCTTGGAATTGCGAGAAATAAAGTCAGAATTGTGAGTTATAGTCTTGGAATTGCAAGAAAGAAAGTCAGAATTGTGAATTATAATCTTGGAATTGCGAGAAATAAAGTCAGAATTGTGAGTTATAATCTTGGAATTGCGAGAAATAAAGTCAGAATTGTGAGTTATAATCTTGGAATTGCAAGAAAGAAAGTCAGAATTGTGAATTATAATCTTGGAATTGCGAGAAATAAAGTCAGAATTGTGAGTTATAATCTTGGAATTGCGAGAAATAAAGTCAGAATTGTGAGTTATAATCTTGGAATTGCGAGAAATAAAGTCAGAATTGTGAGTTATAATCTTGGAATTGTGACAAATAAAGTCGGAATTGTGACAAATAAAGTCAGAATTGTGAGTTATAATCTTGGAATTGTGAGAAAGAAAGTCAAAATTGTGAGTTATAGTCTTGGAATTGTGAGAAAGAAAGTCAAAATTGTGAGTTATAATCTTGGAATTGCAAGAAATAAAGTCAGAATTGTGAGTTATAATCTTGGATTTGCGAGAAATAAAGTCATAATTGTGAGTTACAATCTTGGAATTGTGACAAATAAAGTCAGAATTGTGAGTTATAATCTTGGAATTGTGAGAAAGAAAGTCAAAATTGTGAGTTATAGTCTTGGAATTGTGAGAAAGAAAGTCAAAATTGTGAGTTATAATCTTGGAATTGCAAGAAATAAAGTCAGAATTGTGAGTTATAATCTTGGAATTGCAAGAAATAAAGTCAGAATTGTGAGAAATAAAGTTAGAATTGTGAGAAATAAAGTCAAAATTGTGAGTTATAATCTTGGAATTGTGAGAAAGAAAGTCAAAATTGTGAGTTATAATCTTGGAATTGTGAGAAATAAAGTCAGAATTGTGAGTTATAATCTTGGAATTGCGATAAAAAAAAGTCAGAATTGTGAGAAATAAAGTTAGAATTGTGAGAAATAAAGTCAGAATTGTGAGTTATAATCTTGGAATTGCGAGAAATAAAGTCAGAATTGTGAGTTATAATCTTGGAATTGTAAGAAATAAAGTCAGAATTGTGAGTTATAATCTTGGAATTGTGAGAAATAAAGTCAGAATTGTGAGTTATAATCTTGGAATTGTGAGAAATAAAGTCAGAATTGTGAGTTATAATCTTGGAATTGCGAGAAATAAAGTCAGAATTGTGAGTTATAATCTTGGAATTGTGAGAAAGAAAGTCAAAATTGTGAGTTATAATCTTGGAATTGCAAGAAAGAAAGTCAGAATTGTGAGTTATAATCTTGGAATTGCGAGAAATAAAGTCAGAATTGTGAGTTATAGTCTTGGAATTGCGAGAAATAAAGTCAGAATTGTGAGTTATAATCTTGGAATTGCGACAAATAAAGTCGGAATTGTGAGAAATAAACTCGCAACTGCAAGAAGAAAAGTCAGAATTGTGAAATAAAAAGTAGCAATTATCTTGATTATTTTTTTATTCCGTGGTGGAAAAAAGCTTTTGTCATTTTGTCTACTTGACCACTCAACAGACAAATCAACCCACCACTTGGGGGGAGTTTTCACCTGTGCTATTTTTCAAATGATTGTTTTTTTGTGCTTGTGCATCAGTCATTGGTCACTGACCATGTCTGTTTTTTCAATGTCTCACGGCATGAACTTTGCACTTTTTAAGACGGTGAATAAAGTTCAAAAGAGTTCGACTTTTAAAAAACGTCACTAAACCCTGGCATTCTGTTCCTGTCGGATGCACTTCATCTGGCTGTTTTTGAAAGGAAGAACACATCCTGTGTTTACGCCCTCTAATCCTGTCCAAACAGAGCTTTGTTGCTGCCCAGGACTGAAAGTCGCCATGTACAACACAAGCAAATTCTGCTCTGGTTGGACCCCAAAGTACCAGAAAATATGACACCATAAATAATCACAAAATTAAAAGTATGATCTCATTTTATTGTTGATTGAAGTCAAAATTGCAAGTGGATATCTCCAGATTTCCCTTAATTCTTGCATCATATGTGTTAATTCCATAGTGCCCATTGTTTCAGATGTTTACTGCTGAACTAATATAATGTTTTTGTTTTGATTTTACCATGGTCTTGGCTTCATTGCTGTGGTAACACTGATGCTGTATGTAGGCTGCTCCCAACATCTGCATGGCAACGTCAGTGGAAGAGAGGTAACTGACTGCCGTAGTCATGTCCAGGTTATGGATTCTGCTCATTCACAAAAAACAAAATGGAAAATGTGTTATAAAAAATATATATATAATAAAGTATAAATATAATATACTTAAAATAAGTTATACAATAATATGTTTAAACAAAAATCTAATATTAAATGTATAAGTCTAATGCACTACTATTCAAAAGTTTGGGTAAGTAAGAGTAAGTTTGTTTTTTTGGGTTTTTTTTTAAGAAGAGTAAGTTTTTTTTTTTTTTTTTAAGAAACTCTTATTCAGCAAGTATGCATTAAGTTTATCAAAATTGACAGTAGGCTAAAGACTTTTACAGTACATTGTAACAAAAGATTTCTATTTTAAATAAATACTGTTCTTGTAAACTATCTATTTATCAAAGGATCCTGAAAAAATCTATCACGATTCCCACAAAAAACATTAAGTGGCACAACAGTTTTCAACATTGATAATAAAATGTTGAAATGTTTCTTGAGCACCAAATCAGCATATTAGAATGATTTCTAAAGGATCATGTGACACTGAAAACTGGAGTAATGATGCTGAAAATTCAGCTTTGCTAAGACAGGAATAAATTGCATTTTAAAATATATTCAAATTAAAAACAGATGTTAAATTGTAGTAATATTTAACAATATTACTATTTTATCTGTATTTTAATTCAAATAAATTCAGCCTTGGTGAGCATAAGAGACTTTTTTCTCAAAGAATCATAACAATCCCAAATTTTTGAACGGCAGTGTGCGTTTAAGATTTGCTAATAATTGATGATACATGAAGTGTTAAAGGGTTAGTTCACACAAAAAGTTAATTTATGTCATTAATTACTCATGTCGTTCCAAACCCGTAAGACCTTCGTTCATTTTCGGAACACAAATTAATATATTTTTTATGAAATCTGAGAGGTAAAAACAGTTGAAGTGACTAGAGTGGTTCAACCTTAATGTTATGAAGTGACAAGAATACTTTTTGTGCACAAAAACAAAACAAAAATAACGACTTTATTCAACAATGTTTTTTTTTGCACAAAAAGTATTCTTGTCGCTTCATAAAATTAAGGTTAAACCACTGCAGTCATGTTGACGGTTTTAACGATGTCTTTAGTACCTTTCTGGACCTTGAAAGTGTTGATTATATTGCTGTCTATGGACAAGTCATATACCTCTCGGATTTCATCAAAAATATTTTAATTTTATGTTCTGAAGACGAACGAAGGTCTTACGGGTTTGGAACGACATGAGGGTGAGTAATTAATGACTGAATTTTCATTTTTGGGTGAACTAACCCTTTAAACAAAAGCTCTTATCATGTACACTGCATTGTACGAATGCTTTTATGTTGTATAACTATTAAACTCGAGTCCTTAATGGTCAATTATATCAAGAATTCTGTAAACATGGCATAAGAACATGGCTAAATAGAGACAATTGACATCTTTGTTGTAGTGTATTGAAAGATAATTTTACATTACCCGCCAAGAGCATCTGCGGTTCCATCAGCCAATCCATCATAAACATCTACACCGCGACCGACACTCTTCATACTATGCACAGACCCTGCTCTCTTCATGGTGCCTTGGTAATGCCCAGCACCCATCAGACTGGTGCCCCCAGTGGACATCTGTTGCCACTGCATTGAGCTGCCGCTCAGTCTTTGCTGCTGTTGTTGCTGCACCTGACGATTATTTATGCGGTTGATGGTCCGGTGGGAAGGGCCTTTAAATGAATATTGATTAGCCAACTCTGCCTCCCTCCATCCTGTGTTGAAACCTTCCCGTGCCAGGGTCCCACTGAGGGTGCGTTGCCTGTGCACCGCGTTGGGTGAAGGGCTGTGGCCATAGGACGGCATCCAGTTCGCCACAGGAGATGGCTGCCTTTGCAATGTGAGCCCACCCATTGCTGACATCTCCTGCTCAGTCCGATTCAGTGTCCTCGATTCTGATGTTTGCATCTGGTTGTAACAGCCACTCAGATGTGAATCATCGTGGTACATGTATGGGCGGCCCACTACGGCAGGCATGGGCACACCATGGCTTATTCTCTGCCGTGTGCCCATTTCTACCGCAGAGCGAGAAGAAAATTCCCCTGCACACTGAGACAGTCGGGGCGTCTGTGTAAAAGCAAATCATAAAGTCATATGAATATGAAAATTATACAAAAGCAACATTGTCTGATATGAGTGATTAAGTACATGCTAACTACTCTTGCAGGCTCACTGCTATCTCACAGCAGGGGTAACGTGGCCTCTGGTCCACCATTTGGCACATGAGGTCTTGGGTTAGGAATGTTTCAGATGCACATTGGACTCTGAGCTCAACTCCACAGCTTGCTAAAACTGCACTTCATTTTCTAAACACAGCTCCCACAGGAGAATGCAAAATACCGCATCATTGTGTGTGCAGGGTGCAGCCACACAGAGTGTAATTGTCAAGGGATTTTGGACTTTGCAAATTAATCCAATAAAAAAACATTCATAGTAGGCTGTTCTGGCCTGATTTTAGGAGTGCTATCAGTGCAAAATAATGTAAAATGTAAGAATTTTACTTAGTAGCTAGCATAAAACTTGAAAAAACTTGCCAATTGAAATGAACAATGTGATTTCTTTCAGTAAAGGCTTCAACTCTGTGCTTTTAAAACTGGATCTTGAAATTAAATTGAAGTATTACAGCAGGCCCTTACGAAAAATAAGTTTATTATTATATACTTTCAGTCTACTTTTTACGTGCTTCTCAGAAATATGCTTAAAATTGCACTTAAGTATATTTGACTTAAACTGACAGAAAAGTCTAAGTATATTTGGCCTATACTTGTACTCAATCTATTGATCGAGATATACTTAAAAGTATAATTAATCATTCTAATTATACTCTGCTTGTAGTTGTGTTTACTCTTTTGATTGAGTAGCCTATTAAGTATACTTTTTTTCACATAGTTTTAGATACTGTCTTATAAACTTACATTGTTTGAAAATATTAATTTAATAAAAAAAAGATATGTTACTAATTCTGAGTATGTGATTTTTTTTTTTTTTTTTTTTTTTTTTTTGTGTGTGTGTGTAGTCCACTCATAGTGTGTATAGGAATTTATTTCAAATCTACTTTACTCTTTCCCCGTCACTGACTGAATTTTCCGGCTATCCATGTTTGCACTGTTACATGGAAGGAGGCGCTATTAAGCATCTTCTAGTACTGAATCTCCAGATCAAAACACACATGAAGAAGTAGCAGAAACAAGTGATAGAAGATTGCTTGTGCAAATATAAATAACGCGATCATCAAACATTAAACACCATATAAATCAAACTTGCCTAACATTACTGAATGAAATGTCGAACCCATGAAGAGGAAATGACTGTGAAACTTTAGGAGGTGTTGATGGACTACTCCATCTGTGTTTTGATCAGCGTTCTGAATCCGATCCGGATTTGCTGTAGTCTTTGACAAACATGCGATTTTTCTCAGATTTGTTTTTCAGATGTTTTTAATGAAATGTACCCACATTCAAGTGTTGATAAAAAAGGATGCATGAAGCTAGAATAAAATGTTTTTAAAATGGAAAGTGTTAAAGTACAGTTAAAGGTATAGTTTAAGTATATAAAAAAAAACCTAAATAGGAACATAGTAGTATACATAAAGTGCAAAAATAATATATAAATACTAGTAAACTTTAAGTATAATGTTATGTTCACTTAAAGAAAACTACTATAGTAGTAGTTTACTGAGTATAATTCAGTGTACTTTCATAAACTAAAAAATGTGCTGCAAGTATTAAAATTATAAACTACTAGTATATTTATAAGTTCACTTGTAATACAGATGCAGTACAAATGAGAAACGTAGTTTCTACTGTTCTAAGTTTACTACTGTTACACTTATAGTACACATAAAACATACTTTTATATACTAAAAAGTGGGCCAATTTAGTCCCAAGCAGTATTGAAATAGTACACTTACAAGTTTACTACTGTACATTGATATTAGTATGCTTACTACATAATGTATACTTAAAATATACTTGAATATTACTTAAGTATACTTCATAAAATGAACTTGAAGTATACTTCTTTTTAATAAGGGAAAATGGAAATGTTGCAACTTGCAAGGCTAAATCCATTACTAAAACAAGCTCAGGTATTATTGTTTCAAATAAGTGAGGATTCAATTGAAAGTGTGAATGTGGTCACACTTACCGTCATTGTTTTGTTGCCATTGTAGATAAGAGACTTGGAACTGAATCCAGGGCTTTTGGATTGGTATCTCACAGTGGATGAGTGGCCGTTAAATTCTGGAAAAGAGGACCATTAAGTACAATGTTAAAACAATGTATTTGTTTATGAGCATATTTGTGTCTAACTTGTTTGTATATTGCGTATATTATTTCCCTTTAAAAAAAAAAAAGAAAAAAGAAAAACGGAAATTCTGTCATCATTTGACTTACAAAAAAAAAAAAAATGACTTTCTTCTCCGGAACAGAAAATACAATATTATAAAGAATGTCTCACCTGTTTTTGTCTACAATTGAAGTCAGCGGGATTCAATACAACATCGAGACATTTGTTCACAATATTTTCTTTTGCGTTCCACAGAAAAGTTTTTTTTTTTTTTTTTCCTATTTTGCTATCAAGATAATTATTATTAAGAAACTACTCAGGAAAATTTCTCTCCCAGGTGGCTTTCATTTGAGGATTTCTTCCAAAGCATCACAGTGGTCAACAGTGACACAAGACCCAGCTGTGTCACCTGATCTTTGTTTGGCATTCAGCTCTCTACTTTGTGCTTCAGCAAATTTTAAGAGATCGGGTTTCTATCAGTGCTTGGCTTCTCAACCCAGTCTGCTGCAAACAGTGCTGATTAGTTGTCTACATCTAATAGATATGTGAACATACATTAGATTTAAATCTACTAAACAAGGGAGTTATTTCATGGGTGGGAGGGGAAGTCTGCACACCGTAAAAGAATGAAACAGAAGGAAAAGAGGATGACATCATAGGGAGGTCCTTTGTCTTATTTTCAATGTTTTTTGGAGGTATTTCAGTGCTCTATTTTCTATGTTCTTTATTGTCTTACTCTCTTTTTCTTTTTCTCTTTCTTTCCTCTGTACACTAACTTTTGCGAACAAACAAACAAACAACTTGAGTGGTTGATCCCTGTATGAAAGAAAACCTCATGATAAAGCAATGGGACAGTAAGAAACAGAAATTGTCTACATTCAACAAACCAAAGTGAGTCAGCTATCCATTCCAGTACCACTGGATATAAGGAAAAGCAAGGTTAAGAGGAGTGGAATAGCTTCAGTTTTTGTGATGACTGAAAGATGAGGTCAACCATATATTGCTCCTCAGCTTGAGCTCCATAAAATGTGAAACTCAGTCTGACATTGGATGTTACTAAAAAGCAGATTGACTTTGCACATCTTTACAATGTTTTTCTGAAGAAGAAAAATACTGAACTTATTAGACTAAAGTGGGTTAACCATCTATCTTAATATTTTTATTAAATTCTGCAATCTAATTAAAACATTATGTAAGACAATTTTAAGTTCCCCCCTTTAAGAAGAGCTATTATATTTTGGCAATAATAATGTAGAAAATGCTCTGATAATGCAATCTGCATTTTCGTAATCATTTAAAATGCTTAAAAGTTATTAATTAGCTTCATTATCACACCCTTCTCCTCAAACTGTCTTATCGTAAAACATTTTTTTCTAGTTAGTTCCTGTTTCTACTGAAGTTTCTAATCTGTCTGTTTGAAGCCTGACAGGAAGCACAAACGTCCAAATTAAAGTCTTGGCAAGAATGTCTAAAGGTTCAAGTCATGACCCAAGCTGTCTTTATCTTGATTAACTATGACTATAATTTTTTGAAAAAAATCAGCATTTTCTTGAACTGGCAGGATTTCAGATCTTTGAAGTGTACAGTATTTAGATGGCGCCCTGGTAGCCAGTACATACAGTAGTTTATTAAATGCTAAATTCTTTTATATTGGGTAGAAGAGAGTGTTTAGGGAAGATTACTTCTAAAATTGAAACATCTGTTTTGTTTTAGAGATACTTGACGTAACATGCATGTCTTAGCTCATCTCCTTCTGTTTTTCAGTGGATTAAGAGTACATTCCACTACCTTAATTAATTCCTTGAAATGCAGGCTGTATTGATATATACTTTAATGATGTTGATGTTTTTAAATACATATTATTAGACTACCGAATTTGTTTTAATGTTTTGTTTTCTACAAAAACATTTGCAAAATGTAAAAGTTAAAAAATACATAAAATAAAATAAAAACTAAAAAGGAAATCTGCCCCGTGACCACAAAGCTTACAAGTGCTGTAGCTGGACCATCTAAAAATGTTCAATTATAAACCCAAGTGCAATAACAACACAACACATACTAAACTTGCTGCTGCTGGTATTGATAAAGTGTGATATTTGAATCGCACATGCTCAATAAATCACCAGAATGAGTCTTAGGATGATTGAACCCATGCAATCCCCACATTCCCTGACATCTTGGTTACAAAATCCGAGTAACAAAGCATAAATCTTGATGATAATTCAAAAGCAGGCACTGTGCACCATATTTTTAGGATAATTGCAAAGCAGCAGCTGTCTGTTGCATGCGAATGAATGCGTCTTGTTTTTCTTCTCTGAAATGGTTTAACATCACACATCCTCCCATTCAAGTCTCCCATAGGCTAAAATAGATCTGCCCTATACTGATAAAACACTCTGAATCAAATGGCAGGAAACTCTTCTGCAAAGGACATGAAGGTGTGACCAAGTGTGTGTCAGACCGGGTCAAACTGAGATCATGTGTAAGCTGACTAAAAAAAAAAAAAAACACCTTGTGCATGTTGCATACAAAAAAAATGTACAAGATAAAAAAAACCAACTAAAATATAAATATTCAAATGATTTTTTCGGTTGTAGTTCATTCTGTATTTGAGAAAAATCACTCAAGAACAGCAGCTTGGTCATTTCGTCTTCTTTTCAAAAGGTCACGTCCAAACTCGTTCTCTAACATAGGCCAGATTGAAGCTCTACAAGTCACTTACTGTGATTAGGCTCAACAATAGGGTCAAAGTTTAAATGCCTAACATTCCTCTTGCTAACAGGCACCCCAAAGGCTAGAGTTTCTGCCAGATTTTATTTAGTGTTACTGGTTAGCAACGGTTTTTCTATTCATATTAATCACACTTCACAATTTTAGTAAAATATTAAGAAACGGACTTTGCATGAGATCTGTCTACTTCTTTAAGTATGAAATACTATACGATGTAATAGCTTAGGAACCTGTAGGTTCCTATTCCTGTTAATTTGTGATTTTTAATATAATGTTTGACCTAAGTGCTTCTGTCAAGCATTAGTTCAGTTATATTTCAGCCACCTTCTTAACAAGAGAAAGTTTCACTTATGCAGGGCAGTGGGGGTGGGGTGTTGGGGAGGTGGAGAGTGAGGTTTGCCCTAATTTCTACCTTTCTAAGCCAAAGAAGAAAGTGATACCTTTCCCACGGGTTATCTACACTCCTCCTCCTCCACAAACATCCACAAATACACTGCTCACAATGGCTTACATCTCTAAATCACATGTGCTGAGTGATCCATTTTACACATTTGCATTTGAAAGTCTCTATATATCTTGTCAAGGTTTCATTGTAGTGCAATGGGTCGATTTTCCATTCATACCAGCTTATGTAACATTTACAAGTTTAACTCAGTGGGCCAGTTGACCGTCTAGTTTTCAGGAAACTGTCAGGATATCATTTGTTCCACAATAAGTGTCCTGTTTGTTAGGGGATTCCCAGCAGCCAAACTCAGCCAAATGCAAAACAAAATGAATGAAAATGACCACTCACAAAAGTCAGTGTTTTGTCTCTTTTTATCCAAGATTCAATAGCAACACAACAAGCATGATGGAGAACCAGTGTGCACACCTGCAGAAAATGCAAGGACTGTGACCAACACATGAAGACCAAACAGATATTTGCATACTGATGCAAAACAAATCCTATCAGTGTCACCCAGAGTCTATGCAGAGCTATTGTGTTCACAAGTTCAGCTGTTGTAGGAATGTTGTAAAGTTTTGCTTAAGCATTACTGACAGAATGTTTTCTTAAACGTCACAATATATAATAGAATTATACATATTATAGTATTCATGTTATATTTACATAACTTGGCGTTGCTGCTTAATTAACAAATTAGTTAGAATTTTAAACTATAACAATATTGGTGACAAAACCACAAAAAAGAGGTATTTTAACATTTGAAAACATTAAAATTAGTCATTTAAATTGTATATATTATATTTGTGAAACAATAACAACAGTTTGTCTTTAGAATCATCAGGGAGCAACAAAATTCCCCTACTGTATACTACAGTGTTACGTACTATGTATGTAATATTAATATTTAAAATGTCCAGGAAAGTTGTGAAGAGTACAGGACCACAGATAACGGATCATCAGCAGGTTTTACTCACCTGTAGAGGCGTTAATTCGGGATGAGGATGAGGATTTCTCCGCCATTCGCTGCTGGACCTGCTGCTGGACGCGTCTGGCTTTCGATAGCTGATCTCTCCTGGGGAGGTCATCAGCCGGGATCGCATATGTTGTGACCGAGGTGCTGGGCTGTAAGGCGGAGAAGAACAGGCCGTCAGTGGCCACAACAGCACTCATCGTGAAGTCCGAAAACTCGCTCCAAAAATTACGCAATTCAAACTAGTTTTTATTCGCGTTGTTTTTTTTTTTCCTCCGAAATCCGTATTCCGAGGGAAACTATGTTTTTTTTCCCACGAATGTTCTTCTAAAAGAATTCCAATATCAAATAAAAGTAATTTGCCCGGAGCGGAGGTCAAATGAAAAGCGCTTCGTACACTTGATCTGTCCAGCTCTACGTAGGCAGCTGTGCTCCTAACTACTGTCGCCAATAGATACAGGGAGAGCGTAGTCGAGCGGGGGCGGGGCCTCCTCATTCACTGTGCTCTCAGCACTGAGATATGCATTTATCAGCCAGTTTAGAGTTACAATAGCAATATGAGACCCACCCCACCGTGTAGATTCTGTCTGAATGCTGTGAAGAGCTATCTACCTGTTTAGTCATCCTTCACCTAAAAGTAGTTTTATGTTTTTGGCATGGTATCATGGGCATATGGTTTTCTCTGAGTAATTGAAATGGTATTTGAATATGCTAAACATTCAGGTCCATGGTATTACCATCTGAGACAATCATGGTACTACCACAGTGTATGCAATGTTTAATTCATTATATCACATTTATATCACATTCTTTTTAAGTTATTTTAGGGTAGCTTAATAGTTTTTTGAATTAATAAATCACTTACAAAAAAAAAATACCATTTTTTTCTAAGGAATCTCAAACTATAAGGTTTCATTTGTTACATGAATAAAACATTTGTGACAGTATTTATTAATCTTAATAGTTAATCTTAATCTTAAATGTTAATACAAATCCAGAAGGTCATTCATTGTTTGTTCAAGTTAGTTCACACTGTGTTACCTAATGTTAACAAAATATATATAAACATAACAAAAATGATTACTCGCCTTCAATACAGAAGATGGTTCTGGTTTCATTGTTAGATATGTTCTTCCTTATTTATTTTTCTTTTGTTGGTTTTAGAGAACGTAGCCTCGCAATATCCTTTTATAAGCCCCTCTTGCTCGTCTCTTTCTTCTCTTGTCTTTAACTATTCTGTTTAAAGAGGAGTATCTTAAATGTGTTACCCACCCAAATACTGACCTTGCATCATCCCTCCTCCCAGAAACTTTAGTTAATCCTTAAAAAAAAGACTGGAGGGAAAATGCAGGGTTACAAAAAAATCCCACTTCAAGGAGGAGAGGATGTGCAAACTGTTTAGTCAACAGGCTGAATGAGATTTCAGGGTTTTTTCAGTTCATTTGGTCTAAATGTGATTATATTGTGTATACGATTAGAACGATCACTGACTCATACAGTAGTGAATGCATTCATTCAGCTGATTGCTTTATCCATTTACTGAAATGACTGTTGCCATTTGTTTTGAACAAAGAGAGGCCTAGAAAGACACACCCAATGCAGCAGTCCAGCAACTGACCAGGGAGGTCACTATATCTCAAAACACTGAAACTGTGAACTAAAACTGCACCTTTGGTGTCTATGTTTGGAGGTAATTTAAAATAAAATAAAAGTTTGGGGTTTTTTTTAGCAATTGGAGTTGACTGACAATAGAAGAATGTGCCAATGCACAAAGCATTATTCATGATGAAATATACTGAATTCATTCTAAAAAATCTTTTAAAGAGGAACAGCTGAAGAACAAATAATGCTGAAACTATGTATCTTGCTTTTTTTTTTTTCTATCCACACAATTGCATAGAACATACCTATCTGAGTTAAATAAATATTGTTTTTCCAATAGTAGAGTTCCATAAATATTGTTTTTGTGCCTGCAACTCAAAAAGTATTAAAGATATCTCAATGTGATATTAGATTCTGGTTCTTAACAAACTTTTCTTTTGAAAACTTCATTTTAAGGCCCTATATGCTTCAACCCCATAGATGTGTGGATCTCAATGCAGGTAAAATTGTTGAATTTTACCCATTCTCAAAGGTCGAAATCCAAATGTGAGATACTTTGCATACAGCTGATACATATTGAAGTTAAAGGTGAATGTTTGAAGAATAAATAACTAGAAATGTATCTTGTTTCCCTCTATCAAAACAACTGCATACAACACACCTCTCTGAGTGCCAAAAATACACTGAAATGGTCACGTTGAGGCACATTAGCTTGCTCTCAGAAGTGTATTTATAATAATCTATATTTGAATCATATTAACAAGAATCTAAAATGATGTTAAGATATCTTTAATATTGTATAATACTTCGAGTTACAGACATGCAAACTTTGGGAAAATAACTTTTTTGACAGGTATGTTATATGTTGTTTTGATAGAAGGAAAACAAGATACGTTTCTGGTTTGAACATTATTTGTTCATCAGACATTCTGCTTTAATCACAATAACTATCAGCTGTTTGAAGGTTTTCAACCATTGAAAATGGGCAAAATCCATCAATTTGGACATGGAGTTGAATTGGTTTCCCCATATCTATGGGATTGAACCATACAGGGCCTTAAAAATGAGGATTACAAAGAAAAATAAAATTATTAAGAATGAGAAGGATATTAAGATATCCTTAAAACTTTGGAAAAACAATATTTAGGCCTATGGCATTCAGAGGTGTGTTCTATGCAATTGTGTTGATCCATTTCAACATTTTTTTGTTCATAAGCTGTTCCTCTTTGAAAGTAAAAAGTATTAGTTGTATGAAAAGTGACCCACATTTAGGTTTTGACGACTAATAATTTGTACAATTTACCAGTTCACTCATTTAGCCACATTGAGAACCCTTTATCTCTGGAAATGAACCATATTGGGCCTTAAAATACCAAAAGAAAAGTTCATTAAGAACCAGAATCTAAAAGGATATTAAGAGATCTTTAATACTTCCTGAGATACAGGCATGCAAACTTTGGGCAAAAAACGCAAGAAGTGCTTCTTCCCATTTTTGAACTGTCACCGTTAGCATGTAATGCAACAAAGATTACTAAAGTCAACAGATTTTATTAATAGACCTACCGATCTCTGTTCTAAAGTCATTTTTACCCTCCTGTAATCTGGCTCCAAATCAAATGAAAATTGTCATTTTGACCCCCCTCTATAAAATTGTGTATTAGTAAACATTCATCCATGACATTTAATATTTTGGCTTTCTTCTTCATTTATCCATTTCTTTTACCATTTAAAAAAAAAAAAAAATTGAAAATCAACATTTTCAGTCAGTGAGTTGACACAGAATGACCCAAATGTAATTTCCATGCTTAGAAAAGAGCATGACAATCAATGGTATCTGATGACAACAACTTTTAGATCTCTTATTTACAACTGACAAGGCAAAAATGAAGACACAAGAACAACATGAAGACATGTTATTTGTAAAATACATTTAATTCCTGAATATTTGGGCAACAAAACCAGACCAAAATCTATAATTGGTGCATTAGGGTAAAGAGATTTGAGTGACAGCTGTCAATTTGGGTATCAAACAAGTATGAGATCCTTACAACACAAAGGTTATATTTGATAGTTTTCAAATACCATAATGTGTTTTAACTATAAGTTATTTTCATAAACAACTGTTTTGCCTTCATAATATTGAATAGTTAGAAGATCATGCTCGACCTATCAGGACCCCCTAAAATTCTTACATGCTTCAACTAAAATCATTGCTGAGCTTCTTCTTTTTTTTTTTTTTTTTTTTTTTTGACAAGTACCAGGAAAAAGATACCACAATTAAAGGCATACATTGTCTTTACATCGTAATTAGTATACTATATAGCTGTACAAGACACTTTTTAAGCATATCAGCATAGGCAATATGTGTTAACAAGACAGGGTTGCATAATGCATGTACTAGCCTAAATCACAAATCTGATGTATTTATACCTCAATGATGGGGGCGCTTCATATTAGTGCGGTCTAGAAGAATTAGTGCATGATAGACATGTACACAGGCATAGAAAGGGTGTAATCACCAGTTGTCAAAGTGAATAGTCTTTGCGCCACCTAGTGAAAGTGGCAAGGTATTACAGCAACTACATCTGTGATAAAGGTGGCAGTGAAGAGTAAATAGCTTCTATAACCATTCAAGCCTGTCCATCTGAATTCACTGTCAACAAATATCACACATTTTCATTCACACAAACTTTTTCAGTTGAGTGATATTACTCATTACAGCTATGACAGCATAGACAATTCCATTAGGAATCAATCTGGATTTTCTATCTAAGTGACTAAGGGATAGGGTGTTTAATTTATAAGGCTAGTAGGTATGTATGAATCCTCTCCATGGCTGTGATCACTGTAAAGTGTAAAGAGAGGCAGAACTTAAGTGATGGTGGCAGTATTTCTTAACATGTCCAACTCCTTGTATGACGGGCATGCAGGAAAATA
The DNA here is from genome assembly GCF_019924925.1 of Ctenopharyngodon idella. Lineage (NCBI taxonomy): Eukaryota > Metazoa > Chordata > Actinopteri > Cypriniformes > Xenocyprididae > Ctenopharyngodon > Ctenopharyngodon idella. Next base: position 8,194,135 of record NC_067226.1, read on the forward strand.
CATTACATAATATTAGTCTGATAGAGCATAAAAAGATAGTAGATTGTAGTAGCCATTAGGAGCTCTATGTTGCAAGAGAAAATGATCATAGATCAGTACTCTTTCTGTCATTAAAGGAATATTCCAAGTTCAATACAATTCACAAATTAAGCTCAGCTGACAGCATTTGTGGCCTGTTGTTGCCACAGAAACTAATCCTGTTACGAGACACTCAAAATGGAAGTGAACAGGCACATTTCTGCAGAAATGTGAAGCTTGTGTACTTTCATAAAATCACTAATGTTTCTGTTAAAAAGTTTAAAGTAGTTCTAATAATTTTAACGGTCATTTTAAGGTTTTAGATTTAATTTCTAATGGCAACTAAGTTGTAAAATTGTATATATCTTTGCACAGAAAAAAAAGGTTTTCACACTAAAATCATGTCCGCATGCATATTCTCGTCTTGTGCCTATAATATTGAAACAGTGAGTATTTAAATTTTTACGAATCAGCCCCATTCACCCCCATTGTAAGTACTTCAATGTAACCCAGATTGTTGCTGCTTTCGAAGAAAATGAGGGACAGTTAATTTGCAAAATTGCTGTCAACTGACAATAATTTCTACTGGACCCGGAATATATCTTTAAGTTTTGCACCGAATGAGCTCTACTGAATGGCATACAGTGTAAGAAGCAAACGTAGTGCTCGTCAACACTGTAAAGTATACTTCCCTTGTCCGCGTGTAACCGGATTTTTGTGTCCGCGCGAGCGATTTGAGGTCCAATAGGTAGGCAGTGCACGCGCGCTGTAAATAGAGTGTACTTGATCGCTCAACTGTGCGCTAAACGGTGCAGATCGCGAAAAATGAAGTATATCCGGGCTTTTAAACATTGTTAAATCTTTGCATTCTCACTTCCAATAACCACTGTATTCTGACTTTCTCTCTCACCTAGCTAACACTGTTTATTTAGTGGTTTCTCAAGAAGAAACGTGTACATACAAGCAGCAGTCTCAAGAGAGGAAGATGGACAGGATAGTTCAATACGAGATTCATGCTTATTCAGCCATACAGGGCTGCAAATATATACAGTTTATACATGTACATACGAAAAGGATGATAGTAACCTATAGCAATAGCAGTACTTAACAGTTAACACAAAAAAAACTACAAGCAAATAAATGTATCCATCCTTCATGTGATAATGTACTGTGTGTGTGTGTGTTTACAAGTCTACTGCTATAGCTACAGATCGCAACTAGTCATCGCCAACTACAGCGTAAACAATAGCAGACTAGTTGTTGATGGTTCCACTGCCACATATGAACAAAAATGCACAAAAATTCTTCTGAGACTTCAGGAACTGGACAGAGTGACTATATTATAAAACGATGGAAGATACAAAACAAAATAGGAGATGGTAGATATAAAAACAAAATGATTTTTTTTTTTGGCTGATGTTTTAAAGGACATATCTTGCTCGTGTTTTAGTAAACAGGGCTGTTCCTGATACCGCAGCAGAGCACCATGCTGAAGATCATCTCGAAGATCTAGAAAGAAAAAAGTGCAGAATAAGGGTAACATTTGATGCAAGCAACATTGAATGATAGTAGAATGTAACTTGACACACACTCAGAATCCCTCACCATGATTACAGCAACAACCAGGGCAGCGATGCCAATCAGGTAGATCTTCTCTGTGAAAAGGTCTTTGATCTTGCTGTGACAGTTCTGAAAAACAGAGAAAAAGATTTTTGTCATGCTATGAGGGACGATTTGGATGAGAATTCTCCATCCTGAGGGTTTACTGATGGGAGACTTACTTCAGCATTAATTTTCAAATCTCCAGGACACACGTCTGAGAACAGCTTGTCAGCAAATCCAAATACGCCTCCTTTGCCACAGCACTGAAGCTGAAAGCCAGAGATGACACTGATTAGAGATGTGTCTTTACAACATCATTTGGTTTGAGTGGAGTTTGTGTTAGCTTGATTATTATTGTGCCCCTCAGTACATGAGGACTACTTACAGTCTCGTGAAAGACCTTCAAGACTCCACTGGCAGTCTGCTTTTGCTCATCATTTAAGCCTGCATTTGAGGCTTTGTCATACACAGAGTCATAGAAAGTGATCATCTCTTTGGAGATCTGAAAGGAAAAAAAGAAGATATAATTACAAATATCTATAAACAGATGTGTATGTGTCAACTTGACATGGTGTATACATGATGAAACCAACCTTGTCTTTGTGCATGAATCCCCAGATTCCAGCAGCAACCTCACAGGCAAACAGAATGACCAGGCAGGCAAAGAACTGTAGGAGAGAAACGAAAAAAAAAAAGGATGTGTACTGTATATGGGCAGGAGTCTGTTCTCCGTACAGTGCAAGACCTCACACTTACTAACAGTAGTGTAAAATGGTCAGCAATTGTTAAAATAATAACAAAGTCACAGCACCATAACAAGTTCAGTGAATACTTAAAATAGTTTGATGAAATCAGCTAAAAAGCAAAGCAAACTTCAGTATTGCCTTCATTTTTTTTCTACTAAGGGGTTTTACAGTCATTCCTCAAATATATACTTCCGGTTATTGTTAAGCATCATGTGATTTGAGGAATTTGCTGATTGTTCACAGGATTTGTTACTCACTGTTCCGAGAAGACACTGGGATTCCTGTATGGCTCCATAGCAACCGAGGAATCCAACAAACATCATCACAGCACCAACAGCAATCAAGATGTAGACACCTACAAGAAGAAAGGAATATCCAAGATCCTTAAACAGAACTGGGATCAAAGAGGGAGCCATGAAGCTCAGTTGTTTTGATGCTTAATTAAACTGAACAACCAAGCTAGATTTGACAAGTCATCCAATCAAAACAGTTTATATATTGAGGGTGCAGTACTTCAACGTGACCAGCAGGAGTCACTGTGTGTTCACTTTTTGATAGGGTGGTAAGTTTACTTTAAGCAGAAGGAAAACTGCAGAACATTTGGAAGTCATACAAAGAGGCCCAAATTAACTTTTTGTTTCCATTCCCTCATTCACATAAAAAAAAAAAAAATGAAAAAATGCGCCTTGAGTTAACAGCAAATCAGGGTTCTTATGTAACATGACGTGCACTGCTAGAAGGAAAAAAAGAATAAAAAGAAAACTGTGGAGTTTAAGATTCTACAGCTTTCTCAGAAAGAAAGAACTCTTTTTCCAGTGTTTACATCAGTTAGTAACACAGGCTTAGTGATAACTGCTGTAACCATAGCAACCCCAGTAGGCCTTAGGGCGCAGTAGCAGTGTTTTTGCATGGATGTTCAAATGGCATCGAATAGAGAGACACAGAGAGAAATAGAACAGAAAACTCTCTCTCTCTTAAGAAACAATCAGCCACACATGCAAACTGAAGCTGTTGTGACTCAGCACGCACAATATGTGTGAGCATGAATTATCTTGCAATGTAGCTTCCTCTGTTGTCATACCTCTTCACTCTTGAAGTTAGAAGTTAGATTCTGTTGTTTTTTTTGTTCATTTACCATTGATATTTAAATGTTTTGTTGATTATTATTTTTGTTGTTATTAACATCATTATTTCTTCACTCCAGCAATAAATAAACACATACATAAACAAAACAACAGTAATTCAATTTGGTGAATGTTCTTGTCACGTTTAATGCTTATACATCAATAATAAATTGTATAATTTATAAACAAGCCTGTATGTCAACAAAAACTATTTTTGTGTCTGGAAAAAAAAAGTGCTTTACATCTTAATGAACTGAAAAATTATTTAATATTACTGGATCAACCTACATACATCAGGGTTACAATGACAAAGTAATTTTAACAGTCAGATTAAGCAAAAAAGTTAATCCACAGAAAAATGTCCTTGCAATCTGCAGTCAAAATCTGAAAATGTGAAAATGTGTCAGGTTTAATCAATTCACTGACGGATTATATCTTGTCAGTCACTTCATGCAGGGACATACGGCACATACATTCTTTCTCTGTAAGAACCTGTTGATTTGTTTTAGATTCCCTAATCTAAACCATCTACAATTTTAAAAGTACATAATTAAGGGGTTAGTTCACCCAAAAAATGAAAATAATGTCATTAATTACTCACCCTCATGTCGTTCATCTTCGGAACACAAAAATTAAGATATTTTTGATAAAATCCGATGGCTCAGTGAGGCCTGCATCGCCAGCAAGACAATTAACACTTACATTGCCCAGAAAGCTACTAAAGACATATTTAAAACAGTTCATGTGACTACAGTGGTTCAACCTTAATATTATAAAGCGACGAGAATACTATTTGTGCGCCAAAAAAAACAAAATAACGACTTTATTCAACAATATCTAGTGATGGGCGATTTCAAAACACTGCTTCAAAGCTTTACGAATCTTTTGTTTTGAATCATTGGTTCGGAGCGTGTATCAAACTGCCGAAGTCATGTGATTTCAGTAAACGAGGCTTCGTTACGCCACAAGTGTCTCGAAATTTCAATGGTTCACGTGACTTTGGCAGTTTGATACACGCTCCGAACCACTGATTCGAAATAAAAGATTCGTGAAGCTTTGAAGCAGTGTTTTGAGATCACCCATCACTAGATATTGTTGAATAAAGTCGTTATTTTGTTTTTTTTCGCCACACAAAAGTATTCTCGTCACTTTATAATATTAATATAAAATATCTTAATTTGCGTTCCGGAGATGAACGAAGGTCTTACGGGCGTAGAACGACAAGAGGGTGAGTAATAAATGACATTATTTTCATTTTTGAGTGAACTAACCCTTTAACATTGCATTGTTCATGTCTGAATGCTCATGATATTGTACTTACTGTATATTTTACACAAACTTCATGAAGCTTTTAAAGATGCAACTGTTTAAAATGATTTAAATTTCTTTCTCTGCAAGTGTAATGCAAACCCCACCTTATTTGTTTTCCTATCAGTTATTCAAATTCTCTCTCTCATCCTCCGGCCTGCATACAGACATGCCAAGGCACTTCTAGCTCTGATGCTGCTGGTAACACAAACTGAATTTCCACAGCATAATTAGATCCAGTTTTTAAAATGTCTAAATGTCTCGCTGTCATTTAGCAACTGTGCCCATTCCCTTGCAATAGAATTTTAAAAAAATCAATGCAATGTGGGCTGATGCGGGAGGGGACTGTCTGAGTCCTGGTTCCATTTACTTAATTGCAGTGGGTAAGGGGTTCAAGGAACCGCCACCAGACCATTTCTCAGTGTGACAGCTCTGAATGGAGCTCTACGATGTGACTAGCATACTGAACAGCTGCATAATACACTCCAACTCCCCCTCTGTCACACTTTTACTTTCTTTTTAAACAACCCTCTTTCTGTTTTGATTCTGATGTCTTTGGATGTCCATCTCCAATTACCAAGTCTATAACTACTGTATGACTACTACTGACTAGCCGTGCAGAGCGTTATTACTTTGAGATGAACTTCTTGTATAGTCCAAAAATAACTGATGTGAATATGGAGAAGAATGTAAGGATATTTCTATAGCCAGGTGCTTCCTGTAGAGAATGAGTGAGTGTCTTATGACACAATACACTGAAAAAACCCCCAACTCCCTAGATCTGAACATGAACTGACTCCGCTGTCTGCGTCTCTGTCTGTGTACGTGAATGTCTGAAAGAGCATCTGAATTCATGTGCGATTTCACAGAAAGTTGCCAAATGCAGCTGCTATTTCCGTTAACTCAAAGAGCAGATGACGAGAGAAATAAAGAGAGGGAGAAAGAGCTGGGCATGTCACATGAGGAAATGAGCAAAAAAAAAAAGAGATAGAGAGAAAAAAAACAGGAAAATATGATGGAGGAGAACAGGAAAAGGAGGATTGTGTGGACAAAAGAATTATGAGAAGAATAAGACAAAGATGTCAAGAAAGAAAAAGAGGTGAAGGAGTACACAGGGGTAAAGGTGTGGACAGGTTTACCCTTGTTTGACGAATTTTCATGGGCGAAATTCAGTGATTTCAATACACCTTATTCCAACACCACATGATGCTTTGCGCGAATTATGGGTGTAATCTCTGTTAAGTGCTCTATGAACGCAATAATACGTTTTTTTAAAACTGGGTACAATGAGATGACATTTATTCTACTCGCCCTTCAACCATCGAACGTTAAAAGGACATTTAAAAGTGTAAAAGCATCAACAAGGTACTTTCAACAGACCATGAATAACCCCAAAAGTGTGATTCTTTCCACAGCAATAAATGCAAAAGGGAAAAAAGAGAAAATAATCCAGAGGAAAAAACGACAGCGACTTGCCATAGATATTCTTGTTATAACATGTCACGTTAAAATACCAAGCGTTACGTTATTCTCGTGATATCTGAAAATAAAACATGAAGGAATAATGACAGCTCATTCAGTCAAACTGACAGATAAGCTTTATTTGTACGGCAACCAAATGATTTGAAATGATTCTTTTCAGTCTTTTTCAATGGAAGTTCCCCAAACCGGAAGTGCCACCCATAATTCAAAACACAGTAGGCTCGTCAGGAATAAGGTGGATAGGAATCTACAGAATTTCACATGAGAGTGGAAAATTTTTCAACACAGATTTTGCAATGGGTTCAAGTTGTTCACACGGATTTGCCGCATTGACCAGCTGCTTGAAAGTGACTTCTGTGTGAGCTGTGCTTCATACATCGCTACACTATTGACAAGACATAATTGACCTTTTTTGTTAGCAAAACTTCGCAGAAATTTACGCAATCAGGAATTTAGTGTGAGAGCGCAACATTTCCCAATGCAGATTTTGCAACGAATTCAAGTTGGTCACTTGGAATTGCCACAGTGAACGTCAGAAAGCTGCTTGATTTGAAAGTGACTTTTGTATGAGCTGTGCTTCATACATCAGCACACTATTGACAAGATACAATTGACATTTTCTGCCCACAAATTTTGCTAACGTGACTGCACCTTAAGGGAGAAAAAGGAATGGGAAAGTCAGTGCACACGCTGCAAACTTTAAGCACAAACAGATGATGCCAGAGTTCAGAGTTGAACCACAATGGAAGTAATGGTGAGTGGAAAAGCTGCAGGGAGAGAGAGCGGGAGAGAGGTAGAGTGGCATGTTCTCAGACAGCAGGCGGAGCTGTAGTGGAGGAGGGGTGCTGGGATGTGTGAGCAGATTTTTCCTCTTGTTTTTTTTTCTCTAGAGACTATTTTCTGTAACTTATGTCCTTTGAACACACAGCGACATCTCTGCTTTTGAAAGTCCAAACATGCACATTTGACTTGCTTTCTTTTGTCTGCATAATAGAGTGGTAACCGGCAACTGTTACGTATAGAGAGCTTTTTCTACCTGACCCAACCCTTAAATTTAGTTTTGTTGGTGTAACCCAATAAATTCTGATTGATTAAGTGATGTTAAATAACATTTTTGACTTGAATAAAATCAACTTTTTTTTTAGCGTACAAACACCAGCCTCCATTTTTGATGCTTTAACATCAATCATGATTTGTGCTATTTATCAACTAGCCTACATTTCACAAAAGCTATTTTTGTGTCAGGAAAAAAAAGAAATATTATTTAATAATAATGAATCAACTTAAAAACATCAAGTAACTGATAAATGTTTTTGTGCCAGATCAAGTGGAAATAGATCCTTGAGGAAACAATTGCATGTCAGCTCTTTTTAAGGTGTAGGCTGTGGCTGGTGTTATTCTAGAAGTACACTTTGTTGATTCTCTAAGGATAATTACTTCCTTGTCCTGTTTTCCTCATTAATCTTGCCTTTGGTTTTTTGTCTGATGATGCTGCCAGCTCCTTTTCCTCAGTCTCAATCATCACCATTCACTCAGTCTCAAACATGTGATATCATCTGGACTTTTGTGTCCCCAGTCTCACATCTCTGACTGATTTCAAGATTCACACCCTCACCCTTCATCTCGGTTCCCAAAACTTATTTTAAGACACTGTCTATATTTGATAGTATGTTATCTAGAAACTATGAAAGTAGGTTCTACAGTGGTAGAGCAAAGAGAGGGTTGGAAAAATCTTGGTTAGTACTCTTTTTTTTTTTTTTCCACCAACGAAAAAAATAAACTTTGTTTTAGCAAGTCAGGAAGTAACAGCCCAAACTGGATTCTTAAGGTGTTATTCAAATTTGAAGAAACTAGAGAAATCCAATGCAGAAAACACTGAAAAACACAAAAGGCCATGTCACAATGCTTCAAGGTCACTTCCTCAGAAGGAAGTGTAAAGTTTGCTGAGCTAAGAAACACAGTTTGACCTTTAGAATACAGCAAAATAAGCCATTCTTGTGGAAAAGCAAAGCTTTAAAACAATTAATACTCATTTGAAATACATTTTTTTTGGCCTGTAAGCCAGAAAAGAACTGGAGATAAATATACAAATGCATGTCTGCAGCAGTCTGTTGAGCAAAAGCATACCGGAGCAAATTGCATTAGTTTTGCATTCCAAAGAAGGCTATACAACATACTGACTGCTTAAAAAAAAAAAAAAACTAACATTAATGTATTTTATGTTTTTTTCCATTAAGTCAAATGTGATATAGTGATTTTCAAGCTAATAACATTTTGTACACTGTACAATACAGGAACCAAAAACAAGTTACATTATTAACACATACATTAAACGAGCTAAAACAAAAATTAGTAGCATGATTACGTAAGATGTATCTCAATAAGGTCTGATGATTATTTTTTATTTTTCTCATCAACTCATCACAAAGCACTTCCAATAAAATTAATCTGTACACTTGAACAGGCTTTCAGTGGAGAATAGCATAAAGCAGTTCTGTGGTACAAATAACTCAAGACTATGAGCTGCAAAGCTAATGGTGAGTGCTGATGGATTTGCTAAGTGATTGTAATCATATGAACAGGAAGCCATTTGTGCTAACTAAATATAAATGAATTTTAAGTATTGACTAAAAACAATTTAGCTAAGTGTCTCATGAGACCTATTGACACTGGTATGCTTACACATTGTGGCCGGTAAGCCAGAAGGTGGAGACTTTTAAAATGAGAACATTCAACAAATAATGTTAAGCTTACTTTTTTTTTTTTTTTTCTCAGTATCATGCTGGTAAACAAGTTTTATCTTTGTAATCCATGCAGGAGTACTTGAGTTTTTCTTTCAGACTCATAGCTCCCACTGGGGATCTCCATAGGATGTTTTTATTAGATTGCCATTGAGTTTATAGTTTGCCATGTGTCTGTTATTGGTCGAAAAATACATTATCATTTTAGCCACAATCAGCTTGTGGCTGACTGGGTGGAGTTGGCTACTAAAGGAGGAACTAATAAGACATTCATTCATTATGTTTTCTTTACTAAAAGAAAGTGGGGATTTCTCTGGTGAATGAATCACAAAAACATCCTTTCTGGAAAAAATGACCCAATAAACAAAATGTCATATACATGAGACTGTGTTACATACATAACAAACCTTTGTGTGGGGTTACCCTATACATTGGTTTGTGGTTAGTGATATAGTGTCAGTGATGACTGCTATGAAACTTTCAATATGATTATAAAGTTTTGAAAAAAGAGAGGAGGCGTATATGGCGCTTATGAAAATACTGCTATTACTCACCAATGGTGCTTTCAAACTGATCTTGCATCTACACACTTGTCAAATGAGGAACATTCACCGACTCATGAACTGTTGAATAAGTGAACCAAGGTCCATTTACAGTAGGCATTTACAATAAAAACAGTAACATTGTAAAATATTATTACAATTGAAAACGACGTTGACTTCATTGTTTTAATATATTTTACAATGTAATGTATTCTAATATGCTGATTTGTTCCTTAAGAAACACATCTGTCCTGTTTAACTCCTGAATGATGAGCTCCTTAAAAGCCCTGATCTTTAATGGGGAGTGTTGCTCAACTCGTCTCTTCAGAATCCCCCACAGGTGCTCAAGAGTGTTAAGATTGGGTGAAATACATGTCCACAGAAGGTTTTTCTTGTCATGTTGACAAAATGCCCAACAACGCAGGGAATGGGGAGAGGGTAGCATTTTCTGTTTCAAGTTTTTGTATTACATCATACAGTGGTGTGTCATGACAGCATTGATAAAGTACAACTCCCTCACACCTTCTGCACTCATACATCCCTATATAAAAGCTGTACTACCACTGAGCTTCACTGTGGGAACCAGGCACTTTTCAATGCACTCCTTATCTAGCATTGCCATAATATTTTGGATGCTGTAAGATCCAAAAATTTTGATTGGTCTCATGAGACCAGAGTGTGGATTCCCAGAAGTCTATATTTTGTAAATATGGGCCTTGGAAAAGGCTAATTGACTTCATTGTGCTTTGGCTACAGTAGGTAGGTCCAGTGTGGACAACAACCATGCATGTCACTTCCAAAGGCTGCATCTCACTCTGTGTGATAAACAGTCACTCTTTTCATAGCTTTTGCTGCCTCTGAGAGACTCACTTGGTATTTCTCTTGCTCTTTGTCTAGCAAAAAAAAAAAAAAAAAAAACTTATCACTAAATGAAAGTTTAAAATGAAGGCCTGATTATTTCAGGGGCCTTATAACAAGTCCATTGTTTTTTAATTTCTGTGTTACTTTTGCTATATTTTCACACTCAAAACAATGATTTGGTAATCCTCTTGAACCACTGTCCTCTTTTGTGCTAAGAAGTAAGTCTCCTGACAGTTCTCTCTAAAGTGGTTCAGTTGTTGTCAGCATTAAGTCTGAGAATGATTCAGCTGGCTATATAGAACACTTTTAACTGTCAAGAAATTACTTCTCTTTAAATGGTTTGGTTCAACATACTTACCTGTTGATCAAGAATTGCCTTAAAGGGATAGTTCACCCAAAAATGAAATTTACCCCATGATTTACTCACCCTCAAGCCATCCTAGGTGTATATGACATTCTTCTCTCAGACGAATACATTTGGAGTTATATTAAATAATGTCCAGGGTAATCCATGCTTTATAATGGGAGTGGATGGTGCCCCAAAATTTGAAGTCCAAATACACCCATCCATTATAAAAGAAGTCCACACAGCTCCAGGGGGTTAATAAAGGTCTTCTGAAGCGAAGCAATGCGTTTGTATGAGAAAAATATCCATATTTAAAACTTTATAACCTGTAATCTCTAGCTTCCGCTAACCGTCATACGCGCGTTCACGAGAGAGTGGCGTCCCAGCTTATGACGCAGGCGCAGTGTGAGCTCCGGTGACGAACGCGGAAGTGCAGAGGAGAGAGCAAAACAAAATACCAGTCACGAATTAAAAGTACAAAACTAGGTTTTGTAAAGAAAAATGTCGGACGATTTTGATATAAGCCAAGAGGAGACTGAGTTTTTTGCCCAGCCATATTTGTTTAAACCAGAATACGGATAAGGAACTCCGGGAGATGGAGGAGGCTGCTGGAGCAGCGGCACAAACAACAGAACTGAGGTGACGGAGAGCTCATGATCCCTTATTTACACTGTCTGTCAAAAATAGACTTGCCGCCTATCTTTAGCGAAGCGGTGCGGCGAGCCGCTTCTGAAACGTGCCGCGGCAGGTGTAAACACAAGCACTGACTAGAGTGGCCGCAGATCAGCACTGGTAGCTGTGTCGCAGCCGCAACGTGCTGCCGTGGTGGTGCTCGTGCGGGACATGCAAAGCTATACCAACAGAGGTTAAGAGTGTTTGTTGCCACAAATGGGAGATTGGAATGCCACCTTTAGAAGGTTTTGATGCTGCCAGTGAGAGGACTAAGCACTGCTGTCTAAAACAATATGAAGGCTTTCTGCCTTTGTTGAGCCAAAGTGTATTCGAAGTAGTATTCTCGTTACCTCGTATAACCTGGAGGCTTCGACCAAGGCCTGAAGGACCTGGTGGTACACAGTCTGTGGTGTAAGTATTTTTTTGTTTGTGTAAATATGTTGTTATAGGTGTGGGCTAGCTGTATTCACTCTATGCATTTGTTTTACAGTCAGGTTGGTGGAATACCGAGTTGTGTTAGTTTTAAATGTTAAATTGTATGTAGAGATTAAAAAAAATAATAATTAAAGAAAAACTTTTTACATAAAAGAAAAGAAAAACAATTACATAAGCGATTAGTTAAAAACTTTATATAGCAATCATATTACAGTATTTGTTGACAATATACCTCGTTTGGCTGAAACAACAGCGCAGGCATAGGCACAGCTGACGATTTCAGAACTCGTCTTGTACTTCCACTCTTCTCTGCCTTGTATTTCTCAGAGCGAAAATGTTGACTGCACAGCACGCGTTTATATAATTTTTCCACGGGTGTATTTACATTCCAGTGAATAGCGAGCAGCCATAGCTTCAATCGCTCCAGATCCTTTACAGGGAATTTGTGAAACGGTGCATCTCCTTTTGATGTCGTCGCACGTAATCACAATAATAATAATAATAATAAGTTTTATTTATATAGCGCCTAGCTTTAGCTTTGTTGAAGCAACCTGGATATTCACAAGAAATCAGCATTTTAACTCTAATAAAATGTAGAGTATAGCTCAAACAATTCACGTGGATTTCCTTTGCTGTACACAACTTGGTTCTCGCGAGACTAGCATATTCTCACCGGAGCTCACACTGCGCCTGCGTCTTACATCATAAGCTGGGACGCCACTCTCGTGAACGCGCGTATGACGGTTAGCAGAAGATAGAGATTACAGGTTATAAAGTTTTAAATATGGATATTTTTCTTACACAAACTTTGCTTTGCTTCAGAAGACCTTTATTAACCCCCTGGGGCCGTGTAAACTTCTTTGATAATGGATGGCTGCATTTTTTCTGTCTTTAGAATTTGGGGCACCATCCACTCCCATTATAAAGCATGGATTATCCTGGACATTATTTAATATAACTCCGATTGTATTCGTCTGAAAGAAGAATGTCATATACACCAAGGATGGCTTGAGGGTGAGTAAATCATGGGATAATTTTCATCTTTGGGTGAATTATCCCTTTAAACTTACACCAAAAAAAAATATTTCATTTTATTTAGTAACTTTCTGGAGTGTGTACTCATTTTTGCAACAAAACATTATTGCTGAGCCCTATGATTGGTTGGCAATTTTGTGAACGGGCAAAGACAGCAAGAAGATGCACTAATGGCACTAAATTAATTTTTGTTTAAATTGTGAATACAGTCTTATTCAAACTGTAGTGTTTAAGTACAGCAGAAGCCACTCATCTAATTTTGTTGCTATGGATGCATCCCTCCCTTGCCAATATGGAATAATTGAGTCACCCGGGCAGCTCCATTCCCCTCACACTCAGCAGCAGGCATTTTCAGGGAAAGGCTGACCTGACCACACACCACCACGAAATTACACAATGGCTGATGAGAACTGCTCAAGTAAAGATAAGTGAAGGAAAAGAGTCTCAAATGTTTATACAACAAAGACAATGATGAGTTTAGATATTTTTAGTCACTGAGTTTGTGTTTACCTACAGTATATCACATCCTGACACTGTTTCTAGAATATAATGTATTAGTAAATATCACAACAATGACTTATGGAAATAAATGATTGACTTACTATATATTATTTATGAGTGCTCATTCTTTAAATCGCATACTATATTGTAGCCATGAGATGAAGTGATGACTTTTAAAGAGACTATTAAAACAAGCACAATGCCTTATCCTATTCAGAGCAAAAAGCTTCCCCACCTGGAGCTGTCCACTGCTCTTTCTCTGATGGACTTCTGAGCTCTAGTTGTGTTCTCTCACATTACACTCCATAAAGAGCAAGGCAGAGTGTATAGAGCTTCTGGCTGCAGGCCATTTCCTCACATTAAGATGTTGAGAGCTGTAATGTTTCATCTGCAGCTCCTTACATGGCATCTTTGCACTTTGCAGACAGACAATAGATCACAGTATGCTCATTCTGTTTCAGCCTGAGATCCAAAACACATTCTGTCATTCATCACTTGTATTGTGTCATTCCCTTAAATCTCTTTTTCACTGTTCTGCCAAATGTATTGTACAACTGTTGAATTTGCTGATTCTCTGTCTTTGCATTGAGATCTGCTAACTTACAAAAATATGCTGCTCTGTATTTTCCTGACAGTATTCTTTATTAGGTTACCATGTGTTTGGATGCCACAAATCTGAGTTTCACCTCTTGCCTTCATGCCAACCCCCCCGCCCCAACCCCTGCCACTCCCATAGTGCCTGAGCCATGTGTGATCCTCCAGCCAAGCCCTCAGCTGTTCCCAGACATCATGCAGGCCACCCGCTGGGCTTTTATAATAGTGGCTGTGTACCACTGAAACGCTGGATCTATAGGCACCCACACGCTACAGGTTATCTTATCAGATTTTCCTGTGGATTGAGATGTGGTAAGTGTGATTGAATCTGCTCGGAAGAATGTTGGGCCCGCACCAATCTAAAATCATAAATATTCAACATGAAATGTTGTGTGGGGGAAACAGTGGACAAAAGCAGAAAGCGAGCTGACAGACGATGGAAGCATAACACAACTTAATTCGAACCTTCTTCTTTTTTCCGCAAATGTTCTGTAAAAAGCAGTCCAAACACTATTATTGCCATTTCATTTTGCCTGTCGCACGCCATGTTTGTTTGCTCTAAAGTCAAATTTTAACCACAGATTTTGCGAGATTTCCCGTGTTCACAGTCAGGACTCTGGTTGTTTGTGAATGAAATCTGTTAGTGTGTGGTCAAGTGTATTGTCCTGGTCACATAGTGGCACTCTATACACTATAGGAACAAAATGTTTGTGGTCTCTCACATTTTGAAAATCTGATAAGATTTAAAAAAAAAAATCTTTTAGTGTTGGCCAACCTTAAAGGGATATTTCACCCAAAAATAAAAATTTTGTCATCATTTACTCACCCTCTTGTTGTTCCAAACCTGTATGTGTTCCTGTCTTCTGTTGAACACAAAAGATATTTTAAAGAATGTTGGTGATCAGACAGTTGACGGTAGCCATTGACTTCCATAGTAGGAAAAAAAAAATACTATAGAAGTCAATGGATACCGTCAAAAAAAAAAAAAAAACCATTATAGAAGTCAATGGCTATCGTTAACTGTCTGGTTACCAGAATTCTTTAAAATATCTTCTTTTACGTTCAACAAAACAATCTCATACAGGTTTGGAACAACATGAGGGTGAGTAAATGATGACAAAATTTTATTTTTGGGTAAACTGTCCCTTTAAACAGACAGTGAGTGAGAGAGAGACTGACTGAGCATGTACGATTACCTGCGTCTTTCCTTCTTCAGGTCAAGTCATATATTTGTGAAAAAAAATAAGTTTGCCATGTCCGAAGAGGAAAGCAATCTTTGTCGTAGCATCCTTTCAACGTTTAAGGCATTGATGTCCAAAGTCCGGCCCGCGGGCCAAAATACGGGATGAATTTCAAACAGCCTGCAGCTTGTCTATTAAAATATATTATATGTTCCCCGCCACACAAAATATTCAAATCATGCAGTTTCAAAATGTCAACAGAAGGTGAACTAAATTTTAGGCCAAGTTTAGCAGTAAACCGTGACAACAATTTGATAACTGATAAGCGCTGTCATTTCTGTTTTGTATAAAAACAAACCTTAAAAGCAGCAAATCAAAACAGCGCTACTTTTGAACACAGCACACAGACCATTAATTAGCCATTAATAAGTTTGTAAACAGGACCTTAACACAAGCCAGAAATGGGACACGCTGAAGACGAACGCAAAGAGGAGTACACAGATGCTCCAGCAGAGAAAATACTGTACCAGGCACAGCAAGCTGATGCTGCTTTGTTTACAGCGATAACCAATGAAAACGCTATATCTCTACTGTTTCATAAGTGCCACCTACTGACAGAGAGTGAATTTGCATTTTCATTCTGCCCGTCTGCTGTATTTGTTTTGTGCAGGTATGTAATTTCACAAAGCTAAAGTCAAACCATTCCTGATTTTGCTTTAAATCTTGAAATTCTACAATCTAATTTAAATAAAAAACAACTGCTCATGCTACATGTGTATTGTTTGGCTCATGATTAAAATGCAGTGGTTGTCTAATTTCAAATGGCTACAGATATTTTAAGGCCAGTTTGGACTGTAATAGAGCAAACAAACAACAAATACAAAGAAAAAAATATCGGAATTGGCCCATTTGCTTCTAAAAAATTGGCAATCATAATCAGTCATGAAAAATCATGATCGGTGCATCCCTACCCGAAACAAACTTTATTTTTTTAGCCTGTTTTTGTTCGAATTTATGTTACACCAGTCCATTCTTCAATTCTGATTTAGGTATATTGTGGCCCTTTAAAGCCTTCTTTAACCACTATTTCACATTTTCTCATGTTTATATAATCATTTATTGAGATAAAGGAAACTATATTTGAATTAAAAAGCTTTGGACTTCATACATGAAAGTTATAAAATTGACACAAAGTTGGTGATGGGGTGGTGAAGTGATGCCTGAAGAATTGTCACTGTGAAGCAGAAATTACACTAGACTTTGAACAATTTTTGCAAGGACATTGCAACAGTCCTAATATGATGACACACACTTCGGTGACTTTTTAAAAACATTCATCATATAAAATTCATCATATAATACATCCAAAATGTAAAAAAGTGCAATCTACTCCACTTCACTGCACTGCTGCAATCCTGCTGATTTCAAGTTTGCTGTCTTGCAATTTAGCTAAGTAGTAGTCACGCCGTGACATATCTTCTGTTGGTTACAAGTCTACATGTGATATGAAATTTACATGTCAGAGTTTACCAAAGTTGAGCTTTGGAACATACAGAAATTTGCGTGAGTTTCCGTTTCCTGCCTCCTGCATTTGCATGCAATGGAAGTCAATTGATTGAAAAATGTAGTGTGACTGCACTTTGAGGTAAGCAGCCATTTACTCTTGCAATGTGATTGGCAGGATTAGGTGAACATTCTCCTTCCAAACTTTTTATTTAGAACTCATTTTGGAAACTTGTGCCAAATAGCTGTTCAAAATTAGTTTTAAATGGTATGAAACGCAAACATTTTGTTTCAGGCAATCCAGTCAGGGGTGTTAGTAGTACTATTTAAGCTATATCCGTGTATACACGCAAGACATACACACACACAGTTAGTCACATCTGTAGCCAGCCCTAAATGTTTAGGAAATACTTAACATGACTCACTGGGAATTTCACAATTTCCAAACCCTAAGCAGGACCACACGTATTAAACTCCTCCCTTTAGCACACAGAGTTGCAAAAATATCTCCAGTTAAGCATAATATATAATATTCTGCATTCCAGAAGAAAGAAATGTATGTTGAGTCAATGTGTTTATGTGTGTTTGGGGGTAGGGGATGAGGAAAGGGGCACAGAGAAGGAGAACAGACAGTGCAAACCCTCTGTGGCTCTTTAAAGCAATTTTCCTGTTTCCATTAGTTATAAGCTCATTAACAAACATGTTGAAAATACTAGGTTTCACTTTTGGATGAGTGTGAGCCACGTGTTTTCCATATTGCAGGCAAAGTGATCAAGCTGAAAAATACCTTCAAGACCAATGGATAAGAGAGACGAAAAGGGAAAGAGAACAGTGTTTTCCAAAAAGCGACAGTGAGGGTTTTTTTCACAGCCTGAGAAAGCAGACACCTGCACTTAAACGTTACAGTTTCCATGTATCACAAGATAAAATGCACAGCTGAGCTAAAAATAAAATGACAAATTGATTTAAAAAAAAAAAAAAGGTATATATGTATATTGCAACAAAACATAAGAATGGCTAAACACCACTCTATTTCCTCATTTCTCTTTTCTAATATGCTCTTCAGTCCCTAATATCAATTTAGTTGGTTTGCTTTAGCTGCAGAGCGATTTTTTTTTATCAATATTGCGATTTCGATTTTAATCACAATTTTAAATTTTTTTTTACTTACAGATATACTTGTGTGTATAATTTTTTGGAAGCTGGCTTTATTGCAGATATTTGCAAGCACCATATATTTGCATAAATGATATGTGACATTGTCAGTTATTTCTTTATGACTTTTTTTGAATTCTTTTCGTATGTTGTGCAGTTCGCAAAGGTCTGTATTGTATATTTTTGTATACCTCGTTTGGAATATGCCATCGTTTTTCGAAATGAAAGTAAAATGCACACGGCCGCACATGCATTCCTAGTGGTGCGGGTTTATTCCTATGGAAGCTCAACTTATATGGGAATGAACTGAAAACGCTTGCTCTGCGCCAGTGGACACGCACCATTATAAATGCATGTGCAGCCAGCCTTTTGAATTAGAGGCAATTCGGAGACGGCAACTGCTTCATTATTATTCTTAATGAAAAAACAAAACAACAAAACAGTACAATGACAAACATGTTTAAATAGGCACTTTTCAATTTCACATTGAAACCATCTTCCGCCATCATCTTGTCAGTCAAGAGTGAGGCGAGAAAATCTGACTCCTGCTGCTGATCTGTGCTGCGACTCTTGTTCAGCTCACGCTGAATTGAGCAGATGCATTCAGTGTTTAATGTTGTGTTCTTTAACTGAACTAAATGATTTTTATTACTATAAAATATCAAAACGACGGTGGGGGCGGTGCTGCGGTGGGCAAATGATGTAACCTTGCATCTTTTGCAGCATCTTGCACATGACAGCATTCTACGTGGCGCTCTTAGTGAAAGAAGTTTTAAAAAAAACTTTTAAAAAATGTACCTCTAGACCTGCGTCTCGGGTTTTACTGATATATTATCTTTCCTGTATCCAAAATATTCCCAAACCACATTTCACCTTCCCTGCTTCTGTGGTTTCTTCCATGTCGTAACGGTAAACCCACTCTGTTCTGTCCTTGAGCTAGATTAAGGCGCGCTGCATTCAGATTGCACACTGGGGGGAAAATCGTGCTTTCTGCGGTTTAGAAATCGCACTTGCTCACATCGCAATTTTATTATGATTTCGATTAATCGCACAACCCTAATGGGAACTCGCACTGCGTCCTCTAGAGGACATAATGAGGAACGCCTCCAGCATGACCGGTGTCTGAAGCACGTGATTCAAATGCGACAATGTCATTGGCCGGCGACAGTACACGTCATCAATTTCTTTTGTCTTCAGGATCTGTTTGTTTGTGTACAAGTGAACATAAATATAATGAAGAAACACTCTGCCAAGCGTTTTCTGGAAGCGTGTGCGGGTGCGTTTTGTGCATGAGTGAGGAGCGCGTTTAGTTCTCAAGGGAGCTGAATGCGTGCATTGTAAGGATTTCTCAATGAAAGTTCCGTTTGCGTCGCCCCTATTTTATGGATGTGGGACGTGATTTTGGGTGAAAAGCCTTCAACTCATCAAGGAGGCTGGATGTGCTGGGTAGGATGCAGTCACAAAACTATCTACAGAGACAGGTAAGGAGCTTTGTCTTTTCTGTTCTCACCTGAGGGATAGTAGTTAGCATTTACACGAGTGCTTTCGTTTCTCGAGTTGAAGGCACTCATAGCTATACATTCGTGGCTGTTCTCGGATTCTTTTCAGAGTTACAGAATCTGGCGTTTGAACTTAGTTAGCTTAACTCCCGAGGGGGGTAATGTACATTGTGTGATGCGGTCGCAGTGAACCCAGACTTGACTCTCTCTTGAGGGATGAGTTAAGCACCAACTCTCTGTGGCTTGGGTCATACAGCCGCTATATCAGTGAGGTATGATCAAACGCAGGGGTTGTAGGCGGAGAGCGGGAGGAGTTGAACAGGAATGTTTGTTTAAGCTCCTTTTGCTAGCTCTGGTACTGCTACTGATTAATTTGCTAGATCTAATTTTGAGGAATTAGATGTAGAAATAAGGTTAAATAGGCAACATCCTTATGTTTTCTGAAGTTGAAGCCGCTTCCCCCAGAGGCTGGAGTTTAAGCAGGCGGCTCCTTTATGAGCCTTTAAATTAGAGCATTTTCCTGAGGCCACCTTGGTAAACTGTCTTTGAGGTTGAGTATGGTTGGCCTTCTCTCGCTATAGAGAGTCGTTCCGCGAGGCCTCCACTCACCCGAGCTCCAGCTAGACAGTAACTGGGTGCTGGCACTCTGTGAGCCGCTGTAATAAGCTGTCCTTAAGGTTGAGTGTAGTTTTGCCTCCTCTCGCATTAGAGAGTCATACTGCTAGGCCTCTGCTCTCCAAAAAACCCGTCTGAGGCCCTATGAGTAATATTGGGCTCAGAGATACTGACTTCGAGTCAGGCAGGTTTGAGCATTTCATTAACAGCCCCCCTGGGGTTTTTAGGGGTTGAACCAGATCCCCCTAGTAGCGTGACAGGCGAAGGAACTTATGTTTCTTTACGCCAGTATTCCCTTGAAGGTAATGCCTGGCAGTAAGGCTGGCACTACCAGACCTTTGAGCTCTGCCCTTGGAACAGGTTCTGACGCCCACTCCGGTAAGTAAGGCAGAAAGGATTTGATGCCGGGATTTCCTTGCATAGGGTTGGAAACTTGGGTAATGGCAGTAGGGAATAGTGTCACTGACAGTCCGTGAGAGACCTGAATGAGGAAATGAGGCTCCAGCATCTAAATCTGTTGAGTTGATCTTATGCTGACCACAGCCGATATGGCGGAGTGGGTATTTCGTTTCCCATTGTGTCCTCTAGAGGAAGCAGTACGAGTTCTCATTTGTTCCTTCTCAGTGAACCATGGTTACATGCGTAACCAGAGACGTTTTTATTTGCTTTGCCAACATTTTACCCAATTAATTTTTTTCATGTATTTTTTTATGTGGAAGAAAATATTTACATTATTAATTTTAAAATATTAGAATATATTTTTAGTCTTTATATTTTTCATTGAACCTTAAATAAAAAAAAAAATAATAATAATAATTCATACTGACTAATTGTAAATAATAGCTGTAAGTTATAATAAAAGTCGTATGAAATCTATATTCAAAAACTCTATTTGGAAAACAATGGCCTACAATGCAAAACATATCTGAATTCTATCCCAGTCCAAGACTATAACAAGCTATTCTTACTATTTCCACAAAACTTCAAATATGTCAAGCCAACCTTGGTTCCACATTTAAATCAGCAGAATGTACAATAACAATATTAAAATAAAATGCAATGTATACATTTGCAAGGCATTAAAAGACATCTGGAATAAAAAAAAATCCTTAAAAATGTGGAAAATGATGAATGAATGATGACAAAATTTTCATTTTAGGTTGACTTTAAAAAGTTTTTGTTCACATGTAAGGTATAGATAAGATATTTTTTAAAATCCATTCCTCAATAAATATTAGGTCTTATAATACCATTGACATGAACTGAAGAACTGTTTACCCAGTTGTTAACCTCTGTGCCTAAACAGGCACAAGGCCTTCCTGAATAAACAAAGCTTTTAACAGTTGCCATCAGAAACAGCCCACTTGTGCATCTGTAAGAGTCCTTGACAGTAACCTCTGACCTTACAAATGTCCATGTGAACCAACCAATCAGTTCTCCCTAAAGCCAACTGATATTGTGTTTTTATTTACTTGTCATCAATCACTGGAAAGAAATGAACCATGTGTACTAGGGGTGACGAGATCTCGTGCCATGAGATCTTGTGTTATTAAAATGAGCTGTAGAGTCGCATACAGCGCAGCAGGAATCACAGTTCACTTATTGATGACTGACAAGACCATGGAGGAGGATTTGTTGCACAACAGAGCATGGGTATAAGGCCCGGGTATACTTCATTTTCTGTGTATCCGCGCACAGTTGAGCATGAGAGCCTTTTAAAGTATACTAATTTGGCCGTGAGATGCGTTCGGTACATGCACACGAAAAGAACAATTGAAAACAATTTTGATTTGAACAACAAAAAAAGGATTTCAGGACGGGTCAACATAAGTGAGCAGTAAGTGAGTGAGCAGTGTAATACAAGTGAGTAACATTAATAGTGAGTTATGTGATTTCAATTATTTCTTATTAAACTGAAATTGAAGTAAAAAGTTTTTGGAAAACCACATCCTGGCTTCAGTATTTGAATGGATTTTGGCTTGCTATTGAATTGTGTTAACACACATATAGAAACACACAAGGAGAGCAAGGAGATTTGTAATTGTAAGATTTGTGATTGTAAGAGTCAGTTTATTTTTCATTAATACTAAAGTAGTTCAGCTGCTTTTACATCCTTAAATATCTGTTAATTTATCCATTGAATGGGTGACCAATCATGCAAACAATTGACCCCCTGAGAGATTTGGCAGGAGCCGCCACTGATCCCAACACTAACAGCACCAAGACCATCCTGTGTAAAGAGGTGTCTAAAAAACTAGTACTAAAGTTACTAGCCCGAATTTAGTGATTCAGGTAGTCAGGAATGATACTTTTATTTCTTATGCATATGTTGTAATTATTTTATGATTATTTTAATTCTTTTTCTATGTAAAGCACTTTGAATTATCATTGTGTATGAAATGTGCTATATAAATCAACTTGCCTTGCCTAAAGTTAGCATTTCTTTTCTGTTTCAGTTGACTTCCCTTTTAGGTGAAATTGCAAAATTCATTTGGGTGTGTCTCACTGCTGGGCTCGTTGCTTCTCACCAATACAGTTATCCAGTAAGCTAAATATTTATTGAACAAAAGTTCTCTTTCTTTATTTTTATAATTTAATTTATTTTTAACACACATACCGTATAAAATGTAATACAATGGATCTTTGTGCCATTTAAAAAAGGCGAAAAAAGTGTTTAGCATTGCTGTGTTTATTCTTAGTAGCAGCGTGCCTGTTAACTCACCGAAAACATCAGAACAAGTGATGCAACTAAATGATTTTTTACTGAAACCGAAATTAAATTTTTTATTTTGTCGAAAACCGAAAAAATAAAGTTTCTTTAATGAAATTTAGGTTCTCAGGTGATAAATTAAACCAGTCATTGTAAAGTTATTTGGCAACGAGCTGAACACCAAAATCATTTCAGCTGAAACTTTGTTTTTTTTGCTGCTTTAGCCGAATATTTTCAGTTGCCAAAATATTGGTGTATCACTTATTAGAAAGGATTTTACTGTATATATATATATATATATTTTACTGTAATATTATATATATATATATATATATATATATATATATATATATATATTAGGGGTGTAACGGTACACAAACATGACGGTTCGGTACGTACCTCGGTTTTGAAGTCACGGTTCAGTACGGGTTTGGTACAGCAGGGTGAGAAAACAAAAACAAAAAAAATCTCTTTTTTTATTAAACAATGTTTTACTGAACCAACTGTGTCTCTGTCTTTAAATTTATTCATTTATAATTAAAGAAAAAAAATCTATGCTAATACTGTGAACTATTAGGGAGTCCTTACTTGCACATTATTATAATAAAGGTTACAATTAACAACAGCCCAAATTATTAAATTCAGTTGCTATTTATTTTTAGACATAATCATCAACACTCAAATAATAATAAAAAAAATGTATGTATTGTAAGCAAGTAAATTACACATAAGGCAGTTTTTGCATTAACTTCTGTTTCTCCAATTCGTTATTGAAATATAATCATTTACACAGTGGCTGTCATAACTTGTTTTCATGACGGATTTATTTAGGCCTAACATTAACTAAGTAAAATATAATTAATATATAGGCTAATATAGTGCATATATTTAGCGAAACAGTTCATTTCTCTAGCGAACTAACAAGCTGTTGACACTGAATGGCTTTTCTGAGGTAAATGTAATACTACGTGAGATTGTTTACAAACTGGTTTACTGACATCTTTCCGCGGTTGAAACACTAAGTTGTACTGTATCTTTCAACATGCCTTCATGTTCATTCATGTTCATTCTGTAGTAGTGAAGAGGAAGAGATGATTGCGTTCACTCGCGCTCCGCGCTGCCGTTTAAACTAAGGCGCCTATACAGCGATCTGTTACGCCACATCAAAAAGCGTCAAAACGGCATTTATTGTTTGAAAACGGACAGAATTTGAAAGCTTTTTTCTTATCGAAAGTAACAAAACACAGAGCTTATTGTGATTATTAGTGGTTAATGCTGGTTAAAAAATAGGTTGAATAGGTTATGCTAAAAAGCATTACTGTGCGTGCCCCCTTCTGGATTGGAGTGTGGATCGCCTGTATTCATTGTCATACTGCGTGAACCGAACCGTGACGTCCATGCCGTGATGGTTCGGAACGAATACATGTGCCGTTACACCCCTAATATATATATGTGTGTGTGTATCACTCAAATAAATCCTATGTACTGCAATTATTCATTGACTTAGTCGAAAACTTTGTGTGATACGATTTATGGATGGGTTGAGAGACTGAGGAATGAGAGATGGATAAAAAATGTGAGTAAAGAGGGTAATAATGGAAAGAGAAAGTGATGTACTTACTGATATAGAAGGTGCTGGGTGGTTCAGTGTCCTGATACCTCAAATCCAGAAGACTGCTTGTTTTAGTGTCATGACGAAGCCAGAGTGAAACCCCCAAGATTACACAACCAGCCAGCTGAAAAAAACAAACAAAAAAAACAAGGAGGAAAAGAAATTATGCAACTTGAACATTTGTGATCACTGTTATTAAATGCACAAAAGAAACCAGCAAGACTTTTTGCGAACTTCATATATATTATTTTTTCTAGACTTTAAGCTTTATATTTAAAGAAAGGTGTATCTACATATTTAGATACACCTTTCTTTTTCATTTCGACTCTTAAAGTGGTGCGTGGATGCATTTTGTCAATCTCCTTGGATCTATCTCTTGTAGTCTGCTTATTTTCCATTCAACGAAGAGAAAGAGAGACACATTCTGTGAGGCAGGGTGGAGGGAAGGATCTTGTTACAGACCCCATCTAGAGGCCCACAGTGCCGAGGGTTAAGAATATCAAAACATCACTGTACGCCACAGCAGTATGGTTCAGCCCGCTTTTCTCTTTACACAGCTCACAGTGATGAGCATTCAGTTGAGTGAGGCCCATAAACACATGGCATATTCACGAGAGAGGGTGCTCACAGACTCTTGCGTCTAGGGGGAGGGAGAGATAGAAAATGGGGGAAAAAGAAAGAGGGCGTAGGCAGTTGAGAAGACCATTTAAAGTAGCTCTACAATGTGTGGTATTGTATGCACAAGCGGATAAGAAGCGGGAAAGTTCTGGAGGGGGAGGGGCAGCTGCATGACAAGCAGCAGAGGTTTATTTGGCTTTGTTTATATGGCTTTATTTACAGCGAAATTAATGTCAAATCAGACAAGAGCTGGGCCCTGCGAGAGCAGCTGGATCTCGTCAGGAATGCGTAGGCTCTGTGGAGGAATGCAGAGTGCAGTTAAAGAGCACTGGAGACCGCCAAGATCCTGGTGGGTGCCGTTAGAAGCAAGGAGATCCAGCTACACCGCACAGGGGAGAGTAACGGGAATGTGAGACGAAGCAAAGACCATTAGCAGGAATGCTGGGATGGGCAGAACGCACAACTCTGGCTGTGAAAACAATGGACTCATACTTCCTTCCTTTCCTTTATCTCGTTCTGCTACTCTTTTCCAATCAAGAATCCAACACTCGCACTAGTTCTACAAATGCGAACAGCTGCATCGCCACAGATATTCACTTCAAGTCAAACCAAAAAGCATTTGTTGGTGCAGTTCTTACACACCACACTCCCCATAAAGGATCACGAGGGAAACACTGGGCACTTTCTCTTCTCTCTAAATGGTTTTTCCCACCATTACTGGTCTTTCACACCTGTTGATGTAAAAAGAAACCACAGCCTCTCCTCTACAAAATCAATTTTGAGCATTTATAACCACTGTTGTTATTGTTAACTGAAACTAAAACTATCAAAAAAAAATTTCGTTAATTGAAATAAAGCTGAAATAAAATAAATAGTAGATAAAAAAAATTGTTGCCTTGGGAACTAACTGAAAAAAAAAAAAAAGTTGATGTACTAAAATTACTATTACTGAAACTAAAACTGGACTAAATTAAAAGGTAAATAGAAATAGTAAAGATATGACAAAAGCACATTCATCAAATTTAAACTCAAATTAAAATAAAAACTTAAAATATATTAAATTTAATTCAAAATGTCATTTCTTGAAACGTCATGTTTTATCTAATGCAAATGGTATTTTTGGATATTTTAATTATTTTCCAAAATTTGCATGCTGAATAATAAACAATTTCTCAATAAGGAACTTTCTCTCCAACTAAACATAGGGGAGAAAATCGTTTCCAGAAAGGGTAAAAGTGTGAGAGAAAGAGTTCTTTCCATTTCTCTTTCTGTCTTTCTCACTCTCTCCAAAGGCCAGATAGGCCCATTCCAGAGCTCAAGCAGCCCGCTGCTTAGCAACTGAGTAAACAGAGGGCCAGCCAAAGGGAGAGGTTCTAAAGTGATGGTTCATGGAGAAGCTCTGTCACTTTAAGCAACCCATTCTCGATGGATTCCACATTCACCCATAATGAATATCTGAGTAAACAGAGATTCCCCTAAACACAGGAGTTTCCAGTTGACCAGAGGTGTCAGGGGGAGTTATAAGCAGAATAAGCCATAATTCTTGTGGGGCGATCTGGGGGCATCCTCCCTTCTCAGTTTCCATACTTTAACTGAATTTATGTAGAAAAAGGCAGGAAATGCCATTCATTTTTTAGAGCCAAACACAAGGATTAATTTAATAATAATCTATTTGCCATACAGGATATTTGGCCCTATTACAAGCTATTACAGGCAATAATATTGCAATCCATGCTATAATGCTTTTAAATAAAAACTAAGTATGCTCACAAAAACTTTCACTGATTGAATTACAACTTTGTTTTGTCATTTTATTGTAAATTTTAAAACATCAAATGGCCTATTTACACAGAAAAAGCATGGATGGTGACTACTCAATTATTGCAGAATTGCACAAAATGCTTGATGAATAAATGCTACAGATGTATTCTGTTGTATGCAAAGCACACACACACACACACACAAAAAAAAAAAAAAAAAAACCAAAAAAAAAAAACCACTATTCAGCAGAGCGCAAATAGCCAATACTAAGTTGGCGTAAAAAGGAAATTGTAGTTTTGCTGGTGTAAGCTGAATTGCATAAAATACTATTTAAGAGTACCAACTTGGGTCTTTTGGGGAAACATCAGAACACAAGACTTAACTTTCTACATGAACGTCTTCCCTCTAATTCTCATGCTTTAAATATTCGCAGCATATATAGTCAATACTGGGTTTTTTTTACACAAGTGTTTTACTGCATTTTTGCAGAGCAAACATCAATATTTTGAGAATTACCTTCCTGATAGGGAAGGAAGTGTGACCCTGAGTAAAAGTTTAATGGAGGACAGTCACAAGGTTTGTGAACACATACACAAAATGTAACAAATTCTGAATTTTAATAACAAGTCTCAGGCTAAGTAGGTGTAATGATTAGGCTATTATTACAGAACAAACACTTCCTCAAATGAATGTTCTCAAATGCAACGGCTGATGTCATTTGCATGTTTTGTATTACCAGCAACAGCATGTCCATGCAAACTATACTAGACTTAATTACAACACACAGTTAGAGACTATAATAATAGACATACATCACTAGTTTGATAACTTTGTCATTTTTAGCTTATAAATATAAGCAATCTGTGATACAACAACCTTAAAAAACATACATGAAGCTAGGGCTGCACGATTATTTTGCTCAAAATTATAATCACGATTATTCTATCAAAAAGGGTAATGAAGTTATGGCCATTTTGCACGTTCTTATCAACCTACACTTCACCCAAAAGGCCTGTAGGTGGCACACCGACTTCATTTAACCAACTACGATAACTTTGTTAGATGGTAAATCAATAAAAAACACATGGTTTTGGTGAGCGCTTCGAAGCTTTACGAATCTTTTGTTTCGAATCAGTAGTTCGGATTGCATGTCAAACTGCCAAACTACTGAAATGACATGACCTTGGTGCTCAGAACCACTGATTTGAAACAAAAGATTGGTAAAGCTTCGAAGCTGCATGAAGCAGTGTTTTGAAATCGGCCATCACTAGATATTGTTGAAAAGTCTTTATTTTGTTTTTTTTGCACACAAAAAGTATTCTTGTTGCTTTATAATATTAAGGTTGAACCACTGTAGTCACATGAACTGTTTTAAATATGTCTTTAGTAGCTTTCTGGGCACTGAAAGTGTAAATTAACTTGCTGTCAATGCAGGCCTCACTGAGCCATCGGATTTTATCAAAAATATCTTAATTTGTGTTCCGAAGATGAATGAAGGCCTTACAGATGTAGAACGGCATGAGGGTGAGTAATAAATTACATTATTTTCATTTTTGGGTGAACTAACCCTTTAATATTTTCTGCAACATGACGAAATTAGCATCTGACCCCCCACACACTTCTCTCTATCTCTCACACACTGTTATCATCCTGTGTAAGGGTCTTAGAAATAAAGCCTCCTCTCAGACCTCTCCCTTCTGTTGCCAGCAGTCTGGTGCGGCGGGTTCTATTTTTGACCCATGACCCAGTGTGAGGTGGTTGTAGAATGTTTGGCATGTCAAAGCATGAGGCTCAGAAGTAGAAGGCCCAGACCTTCTGTCAAACCCCCGCACCTATTCTGCATTAACCACAAGTTACTGTCAAACTCGTCCTATCGGCTTGGCAATGGACACTTAGATCTAACACCTTCTTTATAGGTATTTTTACCATCACCATCTCTATGGGTCAGTTCTCAAAGCAAAATTCCTCAAAGTAAGAAGCCATCATGCTGTTTTGCATGTTCATTCACACGAGTGGTCTCAGCACCTGTTGGGCCTGTAGAGAAATGAGCATGGGTGTTAAACCCATTAGCCAAGGGGGAAAATAGGCTTCTGTTTTATGGTTGATGTTGGTTTCATGTTTCATCTCAATGGCTATAGGATTTAGCTTCTCAATGTGCCTAAAGGCCCATTCATGGTAAGAGCACTAACCTTAAAGATAACAATATTTGCATCTACACCAACGGACAATAACGTTTTCTTTATTCTAAGTGTACACTGCAGTTTAGCCTGACGCTTTAAATGCACAAGCTCTTTAAAGCTCTTTTTGAATTCTGATTGGCTGACATTGTTTTCATCATTTATCAACAGGGAAAAAAACATTCTGAAATCGATTCAAACAATATTGTTCCTCTGTGTTGTTATCGTTATAGCTGTGGTGTGGACTTTGCTATTCTCATAGAATTAGAACAATTATTAAAACTTTATAGTTATCATCCTTGGTGTAAACGGGCCTAAACACTGCAACTGTAATGAATTCCAGTTGTATTGTTCATGATGCCACTTTCTGGGAAGAAAAAGAAGAACATTTTAGTTTTAGCACTTATCAACCTTCTTACGTAATTATCAATGCAGTTACGCAATGTACTTCTTATTTCTTTGGTTTAGAAATAACCTACCAAGTGACAAAATGTAAAATGAGACCTGATTAACTGACCAGCCATTTTGAGAGGACACTGTGAATGCTTGACTAACAACTAAGAAAGAGCATGACGCATATTTATCAGAAATATGCGTCATGAATGATTTTTTATCAAGGCTGTTTGGTAGGAGTAAGTTCCTAAAAGGAAATGAGTTAAAAAACAAAAAAAACGAAATTAGAGAAGACACAGGCAATGTGACTATTATACACTGGCATGATACGCTACAACTCTCAACACAATCTGGCTATGGTGGAATATTTTATGGTCATTCACTTTTCCAGGTTGTTTTCCAAATTACAGCGAGCGGGAGGGACCAGACAACGCCAATTTTATTACTGCGCTATTTTAATACTTCAACATGTCGCCAAGTGTGAACTGGGAAACTATCAGTTAGTAACGTAGTTTTGTGAAATTAAAAACATAATAAGAAAAAGAAAATAGTAAGTTTAACAAGTATAATAAACATAAGACTAGTCTTTGTGGGGAGTTTTAATAGACGAGAGCAGTGATGAAATCTTGTTGCTGGACTCCTCCGCCCCACGTCCGTTATGTTCGCTCTGAGGTCGAAAAAAAGAGCTCCTGTTATAGCATTTTGCTGCCTTTATCATTTTGTCTTAGCCATTCTACAATCTAGCAATCTGTCTTCCACATAAAACACCTGTATTCAAAATAATTTCACGTTCAGCGAATAAGTCATAGCCTAACAGAAGTTATCGGTTCATCTGCGTTTTCGTAATCAAACTTAAGTCTACGATTTAAATTCCTGTTCATAACGGAAAACATGAAGGATAAACAGTCCTCTTAATACAAAATACCAATGGCGGTTTCTCAGGCCAGACTCAGGACCATCGCACAGAATGAATGACCACTTACCCAGAAGATGAAATTGAAGAAGAAGAGCATGTATTTGATACATTTCGTGCAGCCTTCAACGCCCATGGTGTCGGTTATTGGAGGATGTTTTTAAAGCCGGTTAACGAAGAAGTGTCTCGATGAAGCCGCCGTTCCGCAGAGCTCGCGCAGACTGAACTCCAATCTCCTTATGTGCTGCTGCTGCTGCTGCTTGAATTCAGACGACGTAAAAAAACGGGCAACACCCAGTTTCCTCCCCCTTAGAGAGTCCCCCTAAACAGAGCCAAATAACATCATAGAAACCGTACAGAAATATTCATTATTAAATCAGTAAATATACTAGTGAGGAGATACTCATTCAAAATAGAATTTTTAGCAGCTGCCTGATTAACGGATATCCTAAATCCTCTGAATTCAAGATGCATCCAAATTATTTCTGAACATTTTGATTTTGATGCGCTTAAGTCACACCTTTTTAAAATCGATTTGGGGTGTTAAAATAACTATATCGATGTTCTTTGTTACAGATGGAAAAATGTAATGGCAGGGTATAAATTACAGTCTAATACTGCTGTGTTTACAAGTCTCACTCATCCAGAATTAGTGATGTCTCCACCTTGTGGCTGAAAAGGAAACAGAGCTTCAGAAATTTTCGCGAACATTTCCAGCAGTTAGCAGCACTACACATGTAAAGAAAAACTTTTATTTATTAAAAATAAATAAAAAATAAAGACTACTTTCTGCCGCTAGATGTCACCAATATTTCAATATAGGCCTACAGCATCACCACTAGAAAAGCTTGTATTAAGTCTCTAATAAATCTGTAGCCTACAGCCTATTTTAGGATTATGTATAGGCTACGGTTTTTATTATAGTATTTTATTAAATATTTATTTTGATGTAATGCATTAGCATACTAAACACTTTTTGTCTGATTTCTACTAATCCAACACTGAAATCAGTCCTTACTTCTTTTTTTATTATATAATAAAGGTTATGATATATCATAATAAAGGTTTGTGATATAAGAATCAATTCAATTGCTATTACAAGCAGTAAACGAATGCTGAGGTTGTTCAAACATTTTGGCTGACAATCATAATTCCTACACTATAAGGGTTAATGGGTTTCTGACAGTGGAGGCGATGCCCATGGGACCATGTACCAAGAACCCACCACTGAGAGTGGACGTTATCTATCCTTTGAAGCCTAATTGCTTTTCCTCCTCAACAGAACAGGATAATTTGGGATAAATCCCATTATGTGTTTTCTGAGACGAAGCATATCTGTAATCTGCCTTTAAATTGTCAGGAAAGATGATTAACTGAAAACATTAACTGAAAACAGGCCTAGTCACCAATAATGTGATTTCTTAATAAGTTGATGCACTTTGTTAAAAATAATGTTGCATTATTTGAAGTTATTTTGATGCTTTTTAAACATTACAAGGCCTGATTGGTTATTTGACATTTAATGGACTGATATTCTGATAGATATTAAGATATTAGTACATATACATTCAAATTAGTGTTAGAAATGAAGTTTTTTTTAAATGATTTATTCGCCCTCTAGAATTTATTTTTTAGAGTTTTATGAAAATGTCCTTGCATTGTATGTCAGATAGCCTTTACACACATGTTGAACAATTACAGCTGTTACCTTAAAAAAAATCAAATCAACTTCAAATACAGTCTTATCTGCAAATAAATAATAAAATAAACAGACTTATTAAATTATTTTGAAAAATTGTCAGTCACATTACACACAGTGCATTTGGAAATAGGCCTAATTGTTGTTTATTTTGCATTCAGTGTTTTTAGAGCTGATTTTATTTTATTCATGAAAACACTTCATATTATAGATATATAGGCCTACTGTACATTCAACAACAGTGAATTCAGGTAGGCTATCTGACAGCTATGGGTTATTATACAGTGTCTTCAGAAGCACTACTAAACCAACCACTTAAACTTAGAATAGTCAAATAAAAAAGGGTTAGTTCACCCAAAAATAATGTCATTTATTACTCACCCTCATGTCGTTCCACACCCGTAAGACCTTCGTTCATCTTCGGAACACAAATTAAGATATTTTTGATGAAATCAAATACTTTTTGTACACCAAAAAAACAAACAAAAAAACAACAGTTTCAAGACACTGCTTCGAAGCTTTACGAATCTTTTGTTTCGAATCAGTAGTTCGGATTGCATGTCAAACTGCCAAACTACTGAAATGACATGACCTTGGTGCTCAGAACCACTGATTTGAAACACAAGATTGGTAAAGCTTTGAGCTGCATGAAGCAGTGTTTTGAAATCGGCCATCACTAGATATTGTTGAAAAGTCTTTATTTTGTTTTTTTTTGCACACAAAAAGTATTCTTGTTGCTTTATAATATTAAGGTTGAACCACTGTAGTCACATGAACTGTTTTAAATATGTCTTTAGTAGCTTTCTGGGCACTGAAAGTGTAAATTAACTTGCTGTCAATGCAGGCCTCACTGAGCCATCGGATTTTATCAAAAATATCTTCATTTGTGTTCCGAAGATGAACGAAGGTCTTACAGGTGTAGAACAACATGAGTAATTAATGACAGAATTTACATTTTTGGGTGAACTAACACTTTAAGCTAGATAACAAATAAAGTGTGCTATATTTACCCCCAAATTTAAATCTGGGGTATGTCGGCTTTTTTTGCCCCAAACCCTATTTAATTTCTGACCCTAAATCACACTTAATGTTATTGTTTATTCTGGACTTTCAATTTAGCAAATATGTTTTGTGTGCAGTGTGTAAGCTATACTACATCTCATGAACAGTCCTGCAGAAACGAGATAATGAGGGGAGGGAAAGCACAGCAAGGCGCAACGCTTTTGCAAGCTTTGTCTTCTGAATAATATTGCATGTCGCTCTGAATAGAGCTTTCCACCGTCTGAAACCATCCCAATATCTGATCTCGTGCACGCGTCGACTGAGCCACTCAGCAATTGCGCATGCGCGTCGGTGGGCTCTAGAGAAGGCTCATGTTGTCTCTCCGCAGGAATGACGAGTCTCGCTCCACTCGCATCGACAGGCACGCGCGGAAAATGAGAACATATTCATATGGTGGAAATAAAGAGGATACGATCAATCACTTCTGAACAAACACCGGATGTCCTCGCCAAACTGGACATTGTGGAGACAAAAGAAGATTTTTAAAGGACCCCTCCTCTTCCACTTCAAAGCTGACGTCTCCTGTGTTAAGTATAGCTACACATCCAGTGGCAAAACATTTTCTAGATGTGATGTCTGTCGTGTTTGTCAACAAACGGCTTCTGGTCATGGGCATCTGGACATGCTTAGAAGAAAACGACTGATGTCAGATCGAAAAACCGCTTAAAATGTGACCGTTTCCGTGTAGCCTCGATCCCTCCACTTTGTCGGATTTGAGGAGTCGTCTACAGGGAATCACGGCAGTTCATGTGTCTCGTTTTGGAGAGAGGGGGGAAAAAAGCGTGCGCCTTGGAGCTGTCCGTTCAGAACCACACACACACACACACACACACACACGCCACCAGCGGTGCACCACAAGCCACCAGCCTCGCGCCTCATCTGGACCTGATGGTGTGGAGCGCAGATTTATGACATTCTCTGCATGAATTTGTTTTGTTTAACGTCTTTATTTTCTAATTTTCTCTCGGCATCTGGAAGCAATCTCTTATTCACCTGACAAGAACATCAAACGCTCATGCACCGATTTGCTGCAGCTGAGTTGCCTTTGCGCACCTGTTTTTTCTGCGTTTATTCATTTCAGTGTCCTTTTTCCGTTGCCTAACAATTGCGCACATGTATCCTCCGGGTCTTTCAGCATTTTAATGCCTGGCCCGGGCTCGAGACATGCCTAAGCGACGAGATGGGCCAGGGCGACGAGAAAGACCGTGTTGTGATTAACGTGGGAGGGATTCGACACCAGACCTACCGCAGCACCCTGCGCACTCTCCCCGGCACTCGTTTAGCCTGGCTCGCCGAGCCCGATGCCCACAGTCACTTTGACTATGACGCCCAGATCGACGAGTTTTTCTTTGACCGCCACCCCGGAGTTTTTGCACACATTCTCAATTATTATAGGACTGGCAAGTTGCATTGCCCCGCTGATGTTTGTGGCCCTCTTTATGAGGAAGAGTTGGCCTTCTGGGGCATCGATGAGACAGATGTGGAGCCCTGCTGCTGGATGACGTACCGGCAGCACCGTGAAGCCGAAGAGGCACTGGACAGTTTCGGTGGAGGGCCAGCTGAAATGGGCAACGATGATATGGACACAGAAGTTTTGGGTGATCCAGGGGATGGAGACGAGGAACTTGAGATGACTAAACGCCTGGCCCTCGGCGACTCACCTGACGCCAAAGGTGCAGGGTTGTGGCAACGTTGGCAGCGTCGTGTTTGGGCGCTCTTTGAAGATCCATATTCTTCGAAATATGCAAGGGTGAGTTATGAACATGTTTTAATGTGGCAGCCCTGTCTTTAGCCCTGGAATCCACTATTCGTAACATATCTAAGCACATGTTGCATTGGATAAGAACAGCCTGTCTATATTAACGTTTTCTTGAGTTTATGTTATGAATTAGGCCTAATAAATAGTTGAGTTTGACGTAAACTTTTATTATCTCTTGAAAACGAACAGTGAAGCATATAAATGTATATTAACATTTAAAAACATTTGTCCGCCAAATCCAAGTCATCATGGCTTAACCAACATGGAAGTGGCCATTTTGTCATGTGACAAGAAAAACATAAAACGGAGAAGACCTCTTTAGGTCCTCGTGACCTTTTTTTTCCAGGTCAAATTAAGTGACCCTATAAGAAAATATACTCCATGACTCAAAAAATAATTTTAAATTCGTTAAAAAATATATTTAATCTTGAAAAATATGTTGAAAATATTAATTTATTTATTGGAAAATAATGAAGTAGCATGTACATGTATCCAAGGTGCAAAGAAAGTATTTTAGTATGTTTAACTTGATACTTACAGTTACACCATCACTTGCCATTAATTCAAAATGTTTATAGTTGTAAACTATAGTATTTTTTAATGTTTGAAACCAACATGCATTTTGATGTCACTTTCACAACCTGCTAAAAGGCTAAAAAACTGATCACATAGGTCTGTAGCTATTGAAACAAACAAGAAGCAACTGGTTGTCTATATATTTGACAGTGTGTTTGATTGAATTATATTCCTTGCTTTTTCTTTAGCATTATTAGCGATAGGCCTATATCAAACTGAAGCGACTAAATTCAGTCACCCTGGGGAAAACATGTGCAGTCATTCCAGGCGTCTTGCATGTAGCATTGATCGACAGCTCCTCTGACTGCAATACTGCTGTTCCACGCGCCGTGAGATCCCTTCCACGCCGCGGGCGTGCTCGTGCACAAATTAATCACTCTGGGAGAACATTAAAGAGAATACATCACGAAGCAAAGGCTTTTCTTTATTTATGTGCCCATGCTGCTTTGAGATAAGACACACAAGGCCGATAACATC
This sequence comes from Ctenopharyngodon idella, assembly GCF_019924925.1. NCBI lineage: Eukaryota > Metazoa > Chordata > Actinopteri > Cypriniformes > Xenocyprididae > Ctenopharyngodon > Ctenopharyngodon idella. Next base: position 8,229,852 of record NC_067226.1, read on the forward strand.
ATTCTGATCAGCAGGTCTGAGTGACAGCACTTGAGATGCTAGATGATTTAGTGTTATGTGTCGAGCATTAGTTTGGTCCTCCTGTCAGACTTTTATAGTGGGCATTAGCTGTTGTAATGTGTAAGGTATTTGCCGTATGCTGTAGCTCAAACAGCAAGGCACTAGCAAAGCCAAGGGCATGGTTTCGATTCCAGGGAATGCAAAAACTGATAAAATGTATACTTCAATGCAATTTAAGTTGATTTGGATAAAAATGTCAGCCAAATGTGTTCAATAGACTTTTATGCAGTCTATTTAAGCCAATTACAAGGCCAGTCTGATTTGGACAATTATGAGATTGTCCTATTTGTTTTATGCCTGTTTAATAGGAGTAAAATGGACCAGGACCACTGCTAAGATCTGGGTATTGCACCCTATAGGCTACAGGACGCTGATAAACCAGTCAAGGAATGTCGATGCACAGTTAGAAGTAGAGTAGATTTATGTCAGAAATCAATCAATCAATCTCTCAAAGTGTGCTATTACTAACAAGGGAGTATGCATTTTTTTTGCAACAAGAAATATACAGTCAAGCCAAAAATTATTCAGACATTTTTGATATTTTTGATAAATTCTATTAGTGGGTGCAGGACACTATAGTCCATTTAGTGAGGATAGGAAAATAAAGTAAACTGTGACATATTAAACCCAAAAATTCTTCATACAGTGGACTACCAGTAAAATTGATAAAAATTTGGGAACAAAAATTATTCAGACACTTTGACCTGACCATGTTTTGCTTAAGTGTTATCTTATTGCTTAAGTTTTTTTTTCTGACACAGTTTAACTCTGAGATCTTGTCATATTTTATTACAATTTTTTTAAACTGTAGTGAATAAACTGTATTAATGAATGAAATGTTCAAGGTGTCTGAATAAATTTTGGTGTGACCATATGGTACCACTTTCACGTTTGTAGATTATTTGTATTTTAATTGTAAACAATATTCCCAAAACATTAATTTATTTGATGTTATATTTAAAGATGACAGGTTTACTTAACATTTTGTCAAAATATGCAAAATAATGTGGCACATAATATTGTTTTGGATATTAATAATTGAAATATTATTAATTTCCTGAAATTATTTGTATATTGAATAATAATGTGGCGAAGTGTTTGTGAAGTGCTCTGAATCAGATCTGAGCAAGTCAGCCTTATAGCATTTTCAACAATCAGTGAATCAGCTATTCAGCACATCTGAATTAGTAAAAAAAATGAGTCATGCATCTGAATGAACTGCAGGCTTTACCCAACACACGATGGACATGCCTCAGACATTCTTTATGTTTATTGTTCCTGCACGTGTGTGGGAGCATGGGATTGAGAGACAAAGACAAGAGCAAAAGAGTGAAAGAGAGACAGAGTTGTTATCCTGTTGTCATCTGGCAGATGTTTGCACTGGTTCCCAAAGGCACCTGATATTTTCATGTCCTTGGCAGGCAAGATGCTGCTTTTTACAGTGTATGTCTTGGGAATAAGTTGTCATGGCAACGGTTTCAGAGCTCTGCTGAAACCGATGAAAGCTGGTCTTCCTCGGGAGATGTCAGGAAAACGCGACAAACTTCTCTGGAGGCTTTCGGATGATGATTTGTCTATGTACATGTTTGCCCCATGTGTCGGTGTTGTATTTCATACAATTCCATCATTTAGTGTGCAGTTTTGTTTATCCAGTGACAAAATATATGCTAATATATGAATAAAACATTGGAATGAAATAAAAATATTCAAGCACATTATGAAAAGTGAGAGTTGTTATTAGTTCCCAAAGGTTTACCTAGTTTGGAGGCTAATAGTGATTAACAAAATAGTTAACCAGGCTGTCTGGGTAAACACAAACCTCAACTTATACCACATATTATTCATATACCAGATGAATTATACAAACAGCAAAAGCAGTTTGCTAAAATGCAGCCCATACTCAAGTGTCTTCCCAGTTGTGCTATGTGATATTCCCATAATGTCCCATTCTCCCATGAGACCATCTCGGCCATTATGTGCTCCAGTGGGCCTTACCTTGTACAACAACAGGAAAAGTGTTGATAATTAATGCACTGGTCGATATGTGAATGCACCTGCTGGCTGATTCCTGGATGAGGGAATTGGCATGTCTCCCAGACTTCCTTCCAGGCTCTCCCAATGGAAATCCCACCATTGTGGGACAGAGAATGGTAGGGATTTATCTGGTTATCTCGTCACACTTGTCTTGTGAGAAACAAAGCAATTCTCACTTTTCCCTCACTGTGATTAGCAACAATTTTTTTAAACAAATATAAAATAAATGGTTAAATAATGGGGCTTGAACTTTTTTCATGAGCAATATAATGAAAGATGGATTTATTTAGGAGATACATTTACTCCGAAGTAACTTGCGTATAAAGGTAAAGTACAAAACAAGTGATGAATTATTAAAAGTGCTGCAATCCAAAATTTTTAAATGTGATTAGATGAGAAAAAGCTAGTTGCAGGTCTATTACAGTATGGAACATTTGATTTAGTAAAAAAATTCAGGTCATTGGTGTTGTAAAAATACAGATCCAGTTAAAAGCTTATAGTGGGATAGGAAAGTATCAGCGACACAGCTGTTTGGGATAAATAGTAAGATTTTATTTCTGATTGTACAGAATAAAAAAATACATGGAAATAACTGGAATCTGATACTGCGTCATGTGCATATCGCATATGGGAATTAAAATCGCAATAAAACAAATAATGACAGATCTTTTCTTCTGTATTGTGACATACGTCGAAGTGTAACTAATTATCGAAAAGGAAAAAATGAAGGGTGAGGGCTTGGTTCTATCCGTTGGTTGTTGATTGGATTTTGAAATGTGGGTGTTGCCCTCAAAAATGAATGAAAATGCTCTTTAACTGGTTTAAGTGGACTAAATGATTGGAGAAGTCCTGCAGGCTCTCCCAATGGAAATCCCACCATTGTGGGACAGAGAATGGTTGCTGCTAGGGATTTATCTGGTTATCTCGGATTTATCTGGTTATCAGAGAGAAGAGTTTTCTCTTTGTCATGATGTACAGAAAATCTGACAACTCCATGCTGTCCTGCAGGTCAGGCATTCCAACTGTCTTTTTCAGTTTTTTTCTGTTTTGGCCTGGCTGTGATGAGTTTGTCACAGTAACATCACATGACCTCCCACCTCCGACTCTTGTTTCTTTACCTGCAGAGAGGGAGGATTCACACATTATCACCTTCACCTCAACACCTTGACTCCCTCCAGCCCCGACCCGCTCACCCACTGTTCCCATACTGTCACAAACAAAGAGCAGAAAGCACTTTCCTGCCTCTCCACACTGAATCACTACAAGGCTGTCCTACCTGCCCCTTGGCAGATCTCGAAACAGCCTAATTAGGAACAAAACAAGTTCTTAGATTCCTTGTTTTTGCTAATAGAGAGTCATTTGAATGGATAATGACTAGCTTTGATTGTATACAGTTCTTAACAGAGAAATGTTTAATAAGAAAATTAGGGACAACCATATGTATTCTAAAAAAAAAAAAAATAGTATAGAAGGTATGGACATAAAGTGTTGGGGCAAACTTTCATTTTAAACTTGTGTAGCATGAAATCTGGAAGATGCTCATCAAATGTATCTTGTTTGCCATCAAGACATTAAAAGGGGGTTTAGGAATCATTTGGGAGAGGAAACAAACCACAGAACCAACAGAGTTGACCAGATTAAATCTGTTATCATGACTTTCAATAATTAATCAAAAAGACAGGGCTCTTCAATTATGTTCTTGCGTGGGCGGCAGATGAAAATTTAAGATGATCAAACATTTTCCAAAGTCAATTAAATTTTTTTTTTTTTTTTTTTTTTACAAAAATATTAAAACTGAGGAAAAATATTTAAAAAATCTGGGTATATATTTGAGAATATTAATCCACAAGGGAAAAAAATCCATTGTAGAGTATATTTACATAAGAAATAAATTGGGGGGGAAATGCCTATTTCTACTTGTTTCTCTATAACCATCCCAATCACTGAGGAAAATTCTTTCTGTGTCCTGCAAATTTTGCACATTTGGATAAGACACAATTGAAAGTGCCTATGTGCTAGTTCATATTTAAAACTAATGTTGCTGAAATCTGGCCAGAAAAGTCTTAAACACGCTTGGCTGGGTCCAGATCTGGACAAAGGACCACTAACTGATGACAATTGAATGGTACTGAGCTCCGCTTTGACTTCTCTAATGTACAGTATCAGGCAGAGATGATTTCCTTGTTATCAATCTAAAGGTCATTTAAAAATAACTGACAGTCCTGATTTGGTCTGGGGGTCACCTTTTAAAAAAGCACTGGTGATATAAGAAATTTATATAATAATTTAAGGGACATATAGGTAAAAGTTAAACAGGCAAAAAGGATATTAGATAAAGCTCAAATGTACACTACAGTTCAAAAGTTGGGGTCATTATGTTTTTTTTTTAATTAAAACAAGGACTCATTAAATTGATCAAAATTGACAGTAAAGACAAAAAGATTTCTATTTAAAATAAATGCTGTTCTTTTGAACTTTCTATTACTCAAAGAATCCTGAAAAATGTATCAGGGTGTCCACAAACATATTAAGCAGCACAACTGTTTTCAACATTAATAATAAGAAATGTTTCTTGAGTACCAAATGAGACAATTAGAATGATTTCTGAAGGATCATGTGACACTGAAGACTTTGCTATCACAGGAATTAAATAAAATTGTATGGGTACAAAAGATAATGATGTAATTGAAATGGATAGTACTCATTCATCAGATCTCTGCATGGACAGAAAAATATACACGCACCAAAGGTTAAACACGTCAAATCAAATGACAATAGTTTTTTTGTACCCGTTACGTAATCATAATAATGTGCACAATAATGTATTGTGCCGTTTGGTCACATTACAAGTCAAGCGCACCATCTGTTATAATAAACTGGGTGTTTTTGTTCAGGCGAGGTTGCACACTGTGTGTGCTTTGCTGGGTGAACCAGGGCTCCAGAAGCTTGGACAGAGAATGGTTAGGTATATAACAGGTCCCTCTGTGTGTTATTTGTTGTTCCTTTATGCTGAGTCATTAATCATGGCTATTTAAATGGAAAGAGACTTAACTGATGCCTGGTCCAGCTTTTAAACTGAACACATCAGCTAAAACTGAATATTTCTGCTACCTGTGTCTTTCATAGGACAAAAAGCTCCTTAAAGGGTTAGTTCACCCAAAAATGAAATTTCTGTCATTAATTACTCACCCTCATGTCGTTCCAAACCTGTAAAACCTTCATTCATCTTCGGAACACAAATTAAGATATTTTTGATGAAATCCGAGAAGTCCATAGAAATCAACGTAATTATCACATTCAAGGTCCAGAAAAGTAGTAAAGACATCATTAAAATAGTCGACATGACTAATGTGGTTCAACCTTAATGTTATGAAGCTACGAGAATACTTTTTGTGCACAAACACAAAACAAAAATAACGAATTTATTCAACAATTTCTTGTTGAATTTCTCTCCCCTGTCATTCCGACTCAGTACTGTACATGTGAGCATCATGACGCATACGTGTGCTGCTGACGCAGGAGCCGGCCAATAGTGAGTCGGAGTTCTGATGTAGAACCTGGAAGTGCTGCAACATAAACAGCATAGGAGACTGACACGGAAGAGAAGAAATTGTTGAATAAAGTCGTTATTTTTGTTTTGTTTTTTTTGCGCACAAAAAGTATTTTCGTCGCTGCATAACATTAACATTGAACCACTGTAGTCACGTTGATTATTTTATTGATGTCTTTATTACCTTTCTGGACCTTGAATGTACCTTGAACTGAAGGACATGAGAGTGAGTAATGAATGACAGAAATTTAATTTTTGGGTGAACTAACCCTTTAAAAATGTAATGCTGGGATTTCCTCTGATTGTAATGTTTACTGTCAGTGTCAGTTCTGCCCACCTTATTTTTAACATAAGAGCAAGCCATTTTTTAATATAATATACACTTTCACAGGAAATAGCTTACTTCTGCATTGAAAAATAAGGTGGATAAGTGCTGGAATATTTCAAGACAGAATAAGAAATTGGGAACATATAGTAATAGAGCATTTTGGTACATACACATAAGTGGATTTATGTAATATGTATTTTTTTTAATGTAATTTAAGTCAGCAAGAAAAATTGAAACAGGACTGGAAGAGGTTTCCCAATCCCTGAATTCATTTTTATTTAATAGAACACTTTTCTTTTGGCCTTGTGGCCACAGGCACATTCCTTTTTTTCTCCTTAGTAATTATTCTCCTCTCTGTTTCTCTTAGTGCGTCATTTGTTTACATGCTCATTTTCATTTTTATGGTACAGTTCAAGTTCTTCTCTTGGAGACAGTATTCCAAGACATTGGACATTAGCACCGGCAACCATGGAATGATTAGAGGGCAAGGCTAGTGATAAGACAGACCTATACCTGCTGTGAGACGTCTTACCCTTCTCTCATCTGAACTGGCAGCTGATCCTTAGAGTGAGACTTGCACAGATTCTTGCTATATAAATGCAGAACAGAAGTCAGCCCCAGAGGAAGCCTACGGTGATTAACGTTAATTAGACTGCAGTAGCAGAGCAGAGCCCAGACCCCCTTAATTACCGGAGAGAGTGGAGTACCTTGACACAGCATGCATGCCAACCTCTGGCTCATTCCACTCAACATGATCTGCTGAGAAAGGGACAGAGTAAGGTACTCTATAGCAAAAACAGGTTCAAATTGCCTAATCAATCAGCAAGAGATAAGGCCTATATATATATATATATATATATATATATATATATATAAACATAGCCGACTCACCTACGTTCCTCAGCAGTTTTCTGCATCCCTCCACCTCCCCGTCTCCTCACACTCGCCTGGTTACTATCCTAACCCGAGGTACAGGAGAAGTACTCTGGGTTCAAGCCAAAATACAGAGCTCGGAGCCCTTCCCTCAGACAGCACGCCAAATACGCATACGTTTTATTCTGATTATTTGTAAGAGTGAACTCATGAAACACAAAATAGCAAGGCAACATATACTGTAATATACAGATCCTGCTGTCCCATTCCTCCTAATTTTTAGGACACCCTTTATTTCTGACTACCCCCGCCATTTCTCCCAGTTCTGTCTATGAGGAGTAAGTAGAGCAGGACACCCTTTTAAAAAGCTGCAGGGCAGTGGCTCTAGAGACCCAGCAACTGTGAATAGCCTTGATACCATGAGCCATGAGAATTAGGTGATAGATGCTCAAACTGGGGCACCCAAATGTGAAGAGTCCTGGTTTTATGGTGGATTTTGCTCAAGGCAGGTGGAGATGCATTTAAGCTCTAGAGGATTTTGCTTCTGTGCTCACAAACAGTTTTAAAGGCATTGTTCCACCAAAAAAAAAATTTCTGTTATTTACTCACCCCCATGTTATCCCAAACATGTATTACTTTCTTTCTTATGTGCAACACAAAAGAAGATATTTTAAAAGTCAGTGGGGCCTAAATAACAATGGATATATATTAGGGCTGTTACAATACATCGATTTGGATCAATGATCTGATCAAATAATATATTTAAGATACACTAGAAGATTTGTTTGGTTGTTATAAAAAGATGTCAAATTGTCAAACTGAGCTGTCATCAAATATATTATTATTTTTTAGATTTCTTTGGATAAATGTTTGTATATTTATCCAAAGATTGTGTGTATATCCTAATTTGATTACTAGATTTGCACATTTAACAGATGTCACTGTTTATCTCATTTATCTCAAGCTAATTATGAGCTCTTATCAGGTGATTGATGATCCTATGTGTGATTCCCCATTTATTTTTCTAAATTATTTAAAATACTAAAATAATTTTTTTTAATTTATTTTTTTATTTTTTTATCAGGCCCCTGAATCTAATCAAATCGTATCATGTTTTGAGGCATCAGCAAATATCATATTGCTGACTAGGAGACCGTTCCACCACGTCCCAAAGGTGCTCTATTGGATTGAGAGCTTGTGACTGTGGAGGCCATTTGAGTTTATTGAATTGTGATGTTCAAGAAACCAGATTGAGATGATTTGAGCCTTGTGACATGACGCGTTATCCTGCTGGAAATAGCCATCAGATAATGGGTACACTGTGGTCGTAAAGGGATGGACATGGTCAGCAACAATACTCAGATAGGCTGTGGTGTTTAATCGATGCTCAGTTGGTACTAAGGGGCCCAAAGTGTGCCAAAAAATATCCCCCACACCATTACACCACCACCAGCCTAAAACGTTGATTTAAGGCAGAATGGATCCATGCTTTCATATTGTTTACGTCAGTTTCTGACCCTGCCATCTGAATGTTGCATCAGAAAGCGAGACTCATCAGACCAGGCAAAACATTTTCCAATCTTCTATTGTCCAAGTTTGGTGAGCATGTGTGAATTGCAGGCTCAGTTTCCTGTTCTTAGCTGACAGTAGGTGCACCCGGTGCAAGTAGGGCTCGCTGCAGCCTGCGGTGGACATCCAACTCCCCCCACATCCAAATGTGACGTCAGAAGCCACGCTCTAGATATATCTATGGTGACTCCCCATCCCCGTGTCGCCCTGGAAACCCGATTTGTTGTATGTAGGTTCCCGATTGAAAGGGTTTTTAAGGGTAAAGATAGGTTTTAAATGTGTTTCAGGCGTAAGGGTAGGTTTTGAGTGTGTTTCGGTCATATGTTTTAGGTGGGTTTCAGTGCGGTCTGTCAAAAAAAGACAAATATAATAAGTAAATGATAAAGAATTAGGTGTGAGGGTTGAGTCTTCTCGATGCTCAAAGTTAATGAGGATAAGCACGTTTTCCCCCCCCAAACCAGTTCACCAGAAATCCTGCTCTGCAGCTAATTTCATGTGCTTCTGCTGCTGTAGTCCATCTGCTTCAAGGTTCAACGTGTTGTAAAAAAATTCCCAACCCTAGCAAACAGTATCACATATATTTATGATGACTCCCTTCATTAATTTAAGTTTCTTTTAAGGAACAAGGACCTCTGTCTGACCTCTCACATTCAGTCCACAAGTGTACACAACGCTTGCCTATCGTGCACGCTTTACCCACACATAGACCCTCCACTCAAAGAAATCAGGACAGAAGTGGTTGAAAGTGGACAAAAGAGATGGATTAAGGCCCCATCCACACAAAGCCAGATCTTTCCCTATCCGATCTTTTTTTTTCCTCGTCTCAAGAAATATCTGCGTACACACGAAACCACTGAAACGACTCAAAACGATGTAGTATACATGCCAGACCAGTATGTGGCGCTGTAATTCTGCCACAGAGATACACTTAAAACAGAGAATAAGACTTGGAGCATGCGCATAAACCTTGCGCGCTGTATACAAACTTTAGTAAAGCTTAGAAATAACACTTTTTTTTTGGCTCAGTAGCTTCTGCAGCACGAACACAAGCATCTAGAGTCTGCTATTGTTGTTGTTGTTGCTGTTAAGTGGAAAAATTTGCTTCAAGTAAAAAAAAAAAAAAATTAAAAACATTTATTGACACTAGGGCTGGGCATTGACACAAATTTCACAATTGGATTTGATTTTGATTCAGAAGCTTGCGATTTGATTTCAATTTGATTACCTTCAATTCAATATTGATTAATCTGGGGCCTATCAGGTGCAGCACATGGCAAATTTCCTCAAAGAAAAAAATCTCTCAACTAATGCTGTAAACTATACAGGGAACCAGTCAGTACATCATTATATTATTAAAGGTTAAAATTAATTGATTTGTATGCTACTTAAATATAAATTACACAAAGAAGTTTTTATAGTAACGTTATAACTAATACATTTTTAATGACATAATTATGTTTCTACTCGTTTTTATATAGGCCTAAACATTTAAATGGTGGCTGTCATAAAACAGATTTATACATTCAATATTGAAGCACATGTTAAGTACAATAAATATGCAATAGCCTAGTCACAGTGGATATATATCAAAATGCTCCTCTCTAAGTTCATTTTTGTAGCTGACTAGCGAGTTTTTGGACATTGAACGGCTTTTCTGAGGTTAATGATACAGGTAAATATGACATTTTTACAAGCTGTTTTATTAACGCCTTTCCGCGGTTGAAACACTGATTGATCGATTAATGTGACATGATATGGATTTCGGTAAGTTGTACTGTATCTTTCAACATACCTTCGGATATTTATTCACGTTTATTTCGTATTGTAAAGCGGAAGAGATGATCGGTTCACGTGCTACAGCGATGTGTCAGTCACGCCACAGAGCGCCAAAAAAGATCACGACAGCTCGAGACACATATGCTCTGCAGTCTATGGGAAAGTAGCCCATTTTCGATTCTTGTTAGGTTTATTGTGCCTGCAAATTCACCCTGACACCCATCCCACCCATTTATTCACATAAATGACCTATTTTGATTCAAAACGGCGAATTTTGCAGAAAAGCAACTAGTTTGCAGGTATGTGTGCTGTTAGCAGTGTCTGACTAGGGTCGACACATGGGGTGATGACTTAATTGTTTTGCAAAATATATGGACTGGCTGTACCCACGAAAACGCAAAGGCGGTGTTTTCAGATTTATCCACTCTGGGACCCAGTTTCAAAAAATAGCAGTTTCACCTTCCGAAAACGCCAGATCCGCATGGACGAAACGCCTGTCTGATACAAAATTTGTACGTATACACAGAAACGCATCTCCGTGTGGACGGGGCCTAAAACACCAGGGGCCTATACCATGAAGCCGGTTTAGATGGCTAGCCAGGTATGTTTCAGTTTAGTTTCCGCCAACCCTGGGTTTTAGGCGCCATTAAAGTAGTTTGGCTTTTAGCAGTGTTCAGCATCATGGTACCAACAAAGCTTGATTGGATTGGTTTGGTTTTGTCAACTCAAAACTAATCCTGTAACACTGAGTTTGTTTAACTACCATCATGGTATGCCCCCCAGGCATAAACAGGAATGTCTCCCTCTACTTGTGATCCGATTGACCAAAAACGCATCTTAATACCAGGTGTAAACAGGGCCTTCCAGTGCTGGCTGCGAGTTTTATTGATAAATCTAAAACTCCTTGTTTGATGAGGGAGATATACCGACAGGATAAATATTTTCCTAAACAATGTTAAAGCAATCATGGCTTGTGTCTCCTATTTTTCGATGCAGGATTTGTGAATGAATCACTTTAGAATTGGTTCTTTACGTGAAAAGGTCAAAACGGTTTGAATTAGTTAGTGCAATTCCGTCTGAATCAATCAGACAGTCAATTTATGCACTGAATTGTTTGGAGTGGTTTCTCAAAATAATGAGACAAATTAGCACTGGATGAAGTGAATATTGATCTAGTCAATTTAAACAACCTGCCAAACCATGATATTGCCAGCGATGAAGAAGGTCTTCGTTAAGTTCAACGCATGTGAATTTGAATGAGTCTGTGCAGTTAAAGACATCTTCCATCTAGGAGTATCGTACACTAACACTATAGCCTACATGAAAACACAGACAGGTCTTAATCTAAGCCAGGAGTAAGCACATTAGTTTAATTAGGGCATTTAAGTAGCTTTTATAAACGTGCCTTAGAAAAAAAAAACATGCATTTTAGTCTGGGACTAGGCTTAAGCCTTGTCTGTGAAACCGGGATATAAAATGAATTTTTGGGGCATGTTCCTTAGAGTACCATTCAAGTTAATCAGAATGAGTTGCACTTTATATCCATGTTCAATGGCTTTGCCTGTGTCATTGTTGTGGCATAGATTTTTTAATCTCTTCTCTGTATTCAGAAAAAATGTTGTTGCTGCTGTTTTGGTTGAGAGAATATAACCTCGCTTATTGACTGGAAAACAGGCAGCTGGCTCTGCCTCAGTAAAGCACACAACATTGTGGTCGACAGTGGTCTGACTAATCTGCAAAGGAAGTAGAACAGTCAGCATACCATAAAGTCCATTAAAAAGAAAGGTATCGGTTATCTTCTCTTGTTTACCCAAATGCCTTTCGGCTATATGCATAATAAGCCATCCCTCAATAGCCATTAGAACATTAATTTCTGTGAGGCTGACAGGTGGCTGAATCTGAATGACCAGTTCATGCACTGTTGAATGGCTTTGTCAGCACAAATGTTTACCTGTGATATTGATTCTTTTCTTTTTCCATATTCAAACAGATGAATTACCCCTGCTGGACAGTTTGGGTTGAGAATCATGTTAACCCATTGTTTGCTGTAGTCAAAGAAACAAAGGTAGAAACTCTCTCAGAACAACAAATAGTGATCTGACTAATAGAGTGCATTAAAAAGAAAGGTATCAGGTATTTTCCTGTTTTCACAGACAAGCTGCCATGTCTCTCACAGTGAAACCACTTCTCCAGCCCCTCCTCCAGTACTTTATACCCCAAGCTCTCACTGTGTGCTTTGTTTTAAGCTCCGTTTAATGTGTTGTTCTATTCTGGGATCTCCCTTCAGGATAAAACAGGATTTTAAATCTACCATGAATTCAATGGCTAAATTTTAAATGAACACTGCTATAGACATTTTGTTTTAAAATGAACTTTTTTTCTGATTTAGAAGAAGTGCAGATTTTATGCAACGTTCAAGTTACCTTAAAGCTACAATATGTAAGATTTTTGCAGTAAAATATCCAAAAACCACTAGGCCAGTGTTTTGTTCAGTTGAGTACTTTAAATATCCCAAATGTTTCCAACTATTTGTAAATCGTGAGAAAATCACGATTTTAACCAAGGATATGGGACGTGTCCGGGAGTCGCCTGTCAATGGCGTCATATCCGCGTTACCCTCGGTTTCCGGTTTTATTTTGTAGAAACCATGGAAACACTAAAGACGCTTTAATATATTACATGTTTTATTAGACAAGGGAACAACTGTTTGGTTACATTTATAGACAGAAAACGAATTATTGTTATATAGCTCAACACGTTTAGTCTTATTGTTTAAATCTAGTTTCCTTGATTTTCCGAGAGTACCATGCTTCAGAGAAAACACTGTAATACAGCATTTTCTCCATCATACAATACATTTTAAAATTAATTGCATGCCATTTATCAACACAAGCCACCCAGCATTTATTAATATGATATTCTAAAATCAATCTAGCTTACTGCAGTGTGCAACAAGTGTCTCACAACAGCCAGCGAGGGAACACAGATTAACATCATAACATCATTTTCAACACAGTCAAATGTATGATAAACAGCGCTGTGTTACCTCATACGATTGACCGGAAGAAGCGGAAGCGGCAACTACGGCATAATAAAAGTTCCGCTGCTCGCGAGGTGTGTGTCGCATTCGTCTCTCATTTGCAATCTCTCCAGCGGCCTCGTTCAGCTCCAACATCATTCGGCCCTGGGCTGCTTCCTACTACAGTAACGTTAATAATCTCATCCATGGACATGATTTCTGCCATGAGTCACATGAGTCACATAAGTCTTTTCCACTGGCTGTGAGGTAAAGACGACATCTCCCAAGATTCCACGCTCAAACTCTGCGTCATCAAGCTATGCCTTTGTTTTGAAAAGGCACCATCTTGCGGCGAAAAAGTTACATATTGTAGCTTTAATAAACATATTTGCTTGTTTGAATTATTAAGATATTGAACTGTTTTTGTCAAATAAGCTTCATTCATAATGCTTCCCCTGTTACAAACCTGTGCGCTCTCTAAACTGTCTGGATGCTGCACAGTTGACTGCAGTCTTCTTTGTTTCGACAACATCACGTTATTAACAAACATTTAGAAAATCAACTTTTAAAATTTGTGAAGCGATTCGAATCAGTAGAAAATAGAATCGCGATTCAAATGTGAATCAATTTTTTTCCCCACACTTACTGTTTGCTGAGATGGACCTGTGTTTTATCCCTTATGCAGTTGATGATTTTGCACATGGATAAATATAGATATTTAGAAAGTGATGTGTGCTCAGTTGTGTTGATACGAGTTGCCCCATTAATAATCATTTGGACAATGCTGTTGTCATTTGAGATCTAATGGTACGGTGATAACATGAACAAATTCAAACTTGATGAATGAAGCTACAGTATTTAACCCTGGGTAATTAACTGACTGACTTCATAAATCTGTTGACTGGGGATGCTAATTTAGAATAGTGTGTATACTAAAGTACACAACCTTTTTTATATTTAAAAAATGCAATTAACAAGTTTCAAACCCTTCCACTGTTTTTTTTTTTTTTCCTTTTTCTTTTCTTTTCTTTCTTTTTTTTTAATGCAGATGCAAAAAACACGAGAGATTTGAGGAGCCCCTTGCTGACCGAAAGCGATTTAATGCATCAATCAATGTGTTCTGCATTTTTATTTTCTGCATAACAAATTACATGCAGCCAGCTAATCAGGAATTACAATAAATCATGTCAAAATCACTTTTTCACAGACTGAGACAAGAAACAGAGACAGGAAATTAGTTTGTGATTTTGCATCCTGCTTCTGTTTGCATACTTTTTAAACGACAAAGCATATTTGCACTTAGTAGCGGTGGGTTTCACTCTTGGATCAATATCCAGAGCTTTTTAAAAGACAGGGTGTGTCCCTGTGTACTGCGCACAATGAGCAAGAACAGGCATCTTTACACTTTTACAAATTAAATTCTGTATTGACCTTAGGTAGCCCCACCCCTTTTCAGCGCTGCACTCGTTGTGTTCTGTCTTCCGGTTTGTATTTCCACAGCATGAAGGTAAGATCTTACAAATTTATGAATTAACCTCTCGTTTTAAAATCTTCCTGGTCTACTGACATTTGTTATGACATCTGCCTTTAAATATTACAATGCTCATGATAACTTTCGTAAGTAAATCCTCTTCACCAGCTAATTACTCTTCGACAGCGATGCCATAGAATTATACAGAGCTACTGCAAAAATGAAAGTTCAAAGACAAAATTCAAAAGATGGCTGCTCACTTGTTTCTCTGGCGCATAAGGTCTATAAAGACGCAATGCTGCATCTGTAGGTGTACCAAAGCAAGCATCTGACTCACTTCATGACCTAGTATCAGAGGCAGCTCAGATGATAATTTCCCCCCATTCAAATATGTAATCCAACCCCAAATTCGTGCTATTGGTTGAGCCAGTGTTCTGTCATGCCCAGCAGGTCACTCAAACAAATAAATTGCAATTCTGATTGATGTAGAAATGTAACACTTTACCTTTAACCATGTACATCATACAGTAATGCTCCTTTCATATACAAAAGTGTCTTTTGAGTCGCTCTGCTGCTAGCCTTGAACACAGAAAACCCAACAAACACAGAGAACCCAACAAACCAGATAAAAAATGTGTCAGTTGATCACTAAGGGGAAGCCAAGGGAAAGGAAGTGTTTAAATATTGAGAGCAGAGTGTTAGTTTGTGTGTTGCCTGTGACTAAAAGAGTGAAAAAGGCTGAGCTATATTGGTGGCTTTTAAGGCTGTAAAAAATTACAGTTGAGGTTTGTGATGGAGTATGTTTAAATAACTGTAGTTAGTTTAAAGTTGATGAAGTAATTGTGGTTACTAAATTAGTGGAATGTCTTACTGCATTTCAGCCATTTGTAATGCGCAATGGATGAGGTTAAAGCGGTTAGCAATTCTTAAATATTTGAAGAGATGAATTGCTACCTCTCACTCCTTCAAGAATGGCCAGCACCATCTTTTCCATTAATCTCCCATCAGTGGAGAGGACCACTTATTTCTGCTTTGAGTAGAGGAACTTCATTGTACATTAATGGCATAACAGTGTAATGTACATTTAACAGCCCTCCTCTTATCTGTACACGTCATCTTCACTGACAGGCAAACTGAGGCTTGAGTGGAATATATTTATGAATTACTGCAAGCTAATGGAATTTTGTTGTGTGGATTCAATGTCAAGCATGCTAACACACATACACAGGAAGTTTGTGTTAACGTGGCCCACAGCCACTTGCCTGTGACTGTTTTTATTTTCTGTTAAAATATTTAACATAAATAATTTAGAGAAATGTGGTTTGCAAACAGCATAGTTTGAAAAGGCTGTCCTTGGTTAAATGTGCTTATGAAATATTAACTGATAGACACGTGCTTATGAAAGAGATTGAGACTGGATTTGGCAAAAAACAAAAAAGTGAAGATAAGGACATGTTAACTGCCATTTCCTATAAGAACCCTATAGTTTTGTTTAATACTTACTGAGCTTCAGAAATTAATGGGGGCTTAGGACAAAATGCCACAACATTGAAAACTGTATGATTGATTGATTAATTGATTGTTATATAATTTTTTTATGTATATACATTTTTAGGACAGGCTAATTACTTAAAATATTCATAATACACTCAAAAATGAATTCATTACCCTTAATTTAATTAAAGAAAGTTTTTACACAATTTAATTTAGTTCATGCAAAATAAATCAAGCAGTTTCATTCATCATTATGCACAACAATGAACAAATAATAAGACTGGTGTAAAGGCCTTTGCACACTGAGTCCGAAATCCGCATGCGAAATTTTCGCACGTTAAAAAATAAATACGACCTCACGTTATGTCAATCACATTTGCACACTGCCTCCGAAACTTTCGTCCATCATAAAAAAAATTTGTATCAGGTTCGATTTTCTGCGTTTTTCGCATCCGTGGCACGCATTTTGAGAGACGTTTTGACAATTCAGAGCCACCGTACATGAACGCCAAAATCCCCAATGCCATCTGACAAGTTGATCCATGTCGTCTACAGCACAAAGCAGCAGCACTGTATGACAAACAAAGTGCAGAAAGAGACATAATATAAAGACAGATTGCTCCAGTATCGCTAGCAAAGCATCAAACTGAGGCACTGACATCCTGAAGTAAACTTTGAAACGCTCGGGATAATCACGCAGCTCCTTGATGAGGTGGAACACTCCTTCCTCTCTACGCAATCTCAGGATTGGATGTACCCAATATTTCCTCTTTCTTTTTGTCTTTTTAAGAAGAGAGAGGACAACTAAATCATGCTCACTGCTTGAAGACTTCATTTTGTATTATTTTGCGAATTTTTTCACAACGGATTCATTAATACGCATCGGACTCAGTGTGCAAGGTCTCTGTGCGTGACAAATTTTTAGGATCACGAATACGAAAAAACGCATACGAAAATTTCGGACTCAGTGTGCAAAGGCCTTAAGTATTGACTTTTGTATTGATTGTATAAAGTATTATAGTATAGAGTGTCCACAGCCTAAACATATGCTCCACTTTCAGCACAATGGTAACCACAAAATTCAAAAACATACTCCTCTAAATGTCCAGCATAACTGAACATTAAACACTAACACGTCTTTCCCTTTACTGAAAAGAAAGAAAAAAAAAACATAAAATAACACTTAATCCCTAAATTTACTCTTCTTATGTCGTTCTTTGCAAAGCATGCTGGGAACTACTGATCTACTGCCCAGTTGAAAGTGAAAGTGACATGTGAAAGCCAAGTATGGTAACCTATACTCTGCATTTAACCCATCCAAGTTAGTGCACACACATTAGGAGTAGTGAACACACACACTGCAAACCATGGACACACACCCCCGGAGCAGTGAGCAGTCATTTAGCTGTGGTGCCCTGGGAGTGATTAGGGGTTAGGTGCCTTGCTCAAGGTCACCTCAGTCATTTCCTGCTAGTAATGAGACTCGAACCCATAACCTTCGGGTTACCAGTCTGACTCTCTAGCTCAGGGGTGGGGAACGTTCATCCTGGAGGGCCATTGTCCTGCAGAGTTTAGCTTTAACCCTAAGTAAACACACCTGAAGCTAATTAAGGTCTTCAAGATTACTAAAGTTACAGGCAGGTGAGTGTTTTTTTTAGGGTTGGAGCTAAACTCTGCAGGACAATGGCCCTCCAGGATCAACGTTCCCCACCCTTGCTCTAGCCATTGGGCCACAACTTGAACTTGGTTTTCCATAATTAAAACGCAATGCCTTAACCACTGAGCCGGTCAACTAGTTAGTTATGTCAACAAAAATGATTCATGTAGTCCCAACACAAATGGATTAAGTAAACTTTGGTTTTAAATGGGTGGATTGAACATAAAGAGATCAAGTTGTAACAAATACTTTTGTTACTTTAGCTCATTCTAATTAATTAAACTGAACAAGAGGCAAAAGGATGATTGCATAGGATGAGTGTTTCTATATGGGTAGAAAAATAATGCTGGTCAGTGGACAAATTTTGGCACTTATTTAAAAAAGGTTGTGTAACCTCTGTATTCCACTCTGCTAATCTCATCTCTTTCCCCACAGAAAGCAAACATGACCTGCGGCATTTATAATCTCAGTAGTTATCTCTGAGGGCTGGATTTCTGACCCTGTTATTTGTGTCTTGAACTCGAGAAAGAGTCGTTTATAGGGAGACACAATTTGCAGTGCTGGTCTGATTGTAAAGCAGAATGAGTTCACTTGTTTGTTCATATATAAAAAGAAGTTAATATTGAGTTACTTACATTTTACACAGAATTTCAATTAATGTCAGTCAGCTTTTGCTTCACCAACAAAAATAGTTCCAAACAGAGCAGCAAAACCATTGTCATGGTGGAGTTTTGTTAGTATTTTTAAACAAATTGCATGAGTGCATGATTGATTCAATGATTCATTTATAAAGGCAGTCACTTGTTTCGGTCCTAAATTAATCCAAAACCAATTGGTTCATTGAATGATTTAGTGATTCACTCATAAAGACTATGGCTGCGTCCAAAATCACATACTTCCCTATATATAGTAGGCAAAAAACAGTATGTAACAAAATAAGTATGTCCAAATTCACAGTACTCATAAAAGAGAAGGCAAAAAGTACCTGGATGACCTTATACTTCCAGCGAGATTCTGAAGTGTGTATACGATGGCCACTGTCCCATGAGGCCACGGGAGAGGATTTGTGAATGATAGTAAAGTGACGCAAATAACGCTGGTAGGTCACATGATAATGACAACATAGCGAATGTAGTATGTCCAGATTACATTCATACTACACACATTTATACCAAAATACCATAAACATTGGTGTGTTTTTGGTATTTTTAGGAAAGAAAGAAACCAGCTTTGCCACCAGCTCCTTTATAATTAATACAGATGGTCATAAACAGGCGGGAATTAACTAGAAGTCCCCAACTCTTTTCTATCAAGCCCCAGTGGGACATTATTGTTAAAAAATGAAAGCACAGCAGCGGCAACACTCACAGCCATGTACGAAAAACCCAATAGCCAGGCCCTCCCCATAGATGCAAAACACATGAATCCACAAATACAGACGCAGTCCCAAATGTGGGTGCACTGTGTTAGGCAGTGTTTGGTTACATAAGAGAACGTGACAAGCTTTCATCTCCAGGAAGAGAGGTACAACCATAGAATGAGAGCAGGTGATGTAAGGGAGAAGAGGGAGGATTTTGTGCTATTTCTGAGACACTTGAATGAGCCTCTTTCCTTCTCTTTCACTTCGTCTCTCCCTCTTGCACCCTCTCCATTTTTGCCCATGCAGTGCAGCAGAAAAGCTTTGGCAAAGGGATCACTTTGAACTTTTCATCTAATCTTTTACTCACTTCATCTTTGTCTGCAAAACAAAGATGATGTGACTGATTTGTCTGAGTGTGTATTACTCCAATTTGTTTATTGTAGTGATTTTAACTTCCATATTTAGTATAGCAATAAAATAACAGCTTGTTTCATGTGGGCTGAGTGAGTACATAAAAAATGAAAACAGCTACTCTGCCATTTGCCTGAATGAAGCAAACTTAAGAAGTTCATATTTTAGTTAAAAAAAAAAAAGTGCACTGAGTGTTCAACATACATAGTGTTCATCATTTTAATCAGACACAATTCATCCGTTATGTGTTTTGTTGAGGTAGAGAACCTGACCGAGAGAGTGTCGGGTAACTAGTCTTTAATCTTTTGATGACAGTATGCGGAGTAACATGATTCTCAACCCAAACAGTCCAGCAGGGGTAATTCATCTGGTCGTATAGAAGGAGAAAATAATCAATATCATGGGTAAACAATTGTGCTGACAAAGCCATTTAACATGGACATCTCTTGAACTGGTCATTAAGATTCAGCCACCTGTCAGCCCTACAGAAATGGATTTCTAATGTTTTAATGGCCATTGTGTTGATGAATTATTACTGCTAATGAGAAATTCTAGTAATTAAGAAATTCTAGCCTGTGATTTTATTCTGTGAAAGGAGTTTAAAAAAAAATAAATAAATAAATAAAAAAAAAATAATATATATATATATATATATATATATATACATATATATATAATGTTGAAAACAGTTGTGCTGCTTAATATTTAGTGGAAACTGTGATTCCCTTTCATGGGAACATCAACGCTGCGTTGAATCGCATTGGGATCACTTCTGCGTGATTACGTCTTGAAGCACTCGTGAAATCGAACCAATAGTGTGACGGGACGTCAGAGCGGGTGACGTCACGGACCAGGAAACTATAAAGCACTCCTGAGAACAAAGAACGCCAGCTTCTGTGTCTTCAGCAGCGCTCTGTGTTTTCGTGTGTCTTATTTGGTGTTTTCTGTCCGTTATATACACAGCAAACGAATATCTCTTTGTCCGAGGACAAAGCACTTATATAATATAGATATATATAAGAAAAAGACACTTATGGCGACAAGCAAGCAGGAGTTTGTCAAGTGTGTTCCTCCCTGCCCTCGCTTCATCACGGGCGGGGATACACACGAGATGTGCGTTGCTTGCTTGGGAGTGGAGCATGCCCAGGCAGCTCTCGAGGGAGCTGTCTGCGTGCATTGTGAGAAGCTAACGCTCCATATACTCCGTTCACGCCGGGCGTTCTTCGACAAAGAGAAAGAAGGCGCCGCGGCGAGTGTTCCCCAGGGATCGGGTCCCGCTGCTGCTGAGGCACAGCGACGGCTTCATTCCTGGGGTTCACAAATGGATCTGGTGGAGGGGTTAGAGACGGGCCCAGCCTTATCTCGGCCCTCACCTGCCAGACCCAGTGTCTCTCCTCTGGTTGTGGAAGCACGCGCTGCGGTTTCTTCCCCCAGGAGAGTGGCGCCGGCGCTTCATCTATCCAGCTCCGAGGAGTTGGATGTGATGAGCGTCGAGGCTGGAGAGGAGGTCTCGCCATCCTCATCTCCAGCGTATGAGGAGCTGTTGGAGGTTGTGACGCGGGCGGTAGCCAAATTAAATATCGACTGGCCAGCCGAAAGACCTGAAATGCGGCAGAAGAGCAAGTTAGATGAGCGCTTTTTGCCCGCCCGGTCACAGCCTCAGCGTCAGGGATTGCCGTTCTTCCCCGATCTCCACACCGAGGTGTCGAGATCATGGCAAAAGCCGGCTCAATATAGAGTTTACAGCCCCCAGACATCTATATATTCTAACATCGTGGGGCTGAAACAACATGGTTATGGGACGATGCCCCGGGTTGAAGAGACGCTTGCGGGCTATCTCTCGCCCGAGTCTGCGTCGTCCCTTAAATCCCCGACGCTGCCCACCAGGCCATTACGTACAACATCGGCCCTGGTGGGCAAAGCTTATGCCTCAGCAGGTCAGGCTGCAGCCTGCTTACATACAATGTCGATCCTGCAAGCCTACCAGGCCGACCTGCTGGGGGAGATTGATGAAAGCGGTGAGACGAGCTTTGAGACCATACAGGAACTGCGAAAGGCCACTGATCTAGCTCTAGGCCACCAAGGAGACGGCAAAAACAATCGGCCGTTCTATGGTAGCCCTGGTGGCCATGAAGAGGCACTTATGGTTAAATCTCTCAGACATCAGGGAAAGAGATAAAAGCGTGCTGCTGGATTCGCCACTATCTCCCCTGGGCCTCTTCGGCGATTCTGTCACCTCGGTCGTCGAGAGGTTCCAGGAGGCCAAAAAACAGTCAGCGGCCTTTCAAAAGTTCCTCCCTCGCCGCTCTCTCCCCGCCGAGGCTGCTGAGCAGGAGCAGCCTCGGCCATCTACCAGCTCCTCATCTGCGCATAGAGCGCAGCAAAAACAAAGTGTGCTCCCCCGCAAAGATCTTGGGGACCGGGGCGAGCGACGCAGTCGAAGCCTTCCAAGGGTAAGACAGATCTGCTGACTGTCATTATCGCAAGGAAGGCTTCGAAGAAGTCCTGACGCCAGGGGCACAGGACTTCTGAGGGCAGCCCCCTCCGGAGAGGGTCCTGTATTGAGATCTATAAAGTTAACCCCTCTTCGGTGCCCTCAGGGGGCCGTTCTGCCAACCCTGCCACCTCGTGTGCTTCAGGGCGCAGCGGTCCCCACCGACTCTCCGAGGAGAGTCGGCCAGCGTCTGATTCGGCTGTTCCCTGCCGGTGCGCCGCTTCAGGGCGCCAAATCAGGTGCTCAAATAACACCAGAGGCCAGCCTCGAGAGGCTGGTTCCCTTAGTAGAATTTCTAGAAGAATGGAAACGTCTTCCCAATATTTCTCGATGGGTGCTGCTCACAATAGAAAAGGGTTACAAAATACAGTTCGTGTTTCGCCCGCCCCAGTTCAAAGGGGTCCTTCCTACAGTGGTGGGTCCCGAGCAGTCTCTGGTTATGGAACAAGAAGTTTTGACACTCTTGCAAAAAGGAGCTATAGAAAGGGTTCCTCCTCCCAGCAAGCAGTCAGGGTTTTACAGCCGCTACTTCATCATTCCGAAGAAGGATGGAGCGTTGCGTCCTATTCTAGATTTGTGCATGTTAAATCGTTCAGTGCAAAAGCTCAAGTTCAAGATGCTTACACTCAAACAGATCACTACACAGATCAGGTCCGAGGACTGGTTTGTGACAATAGATCTGAAAGACGCTTACTTTCATGTGTCAATCCATCCTTCGTATTGGAAGTTCCTCAGGTTTGCTTTCGGGGGCGAAGCTTACCAATACAAGGTTCTTCCGTTCTGTGTCTCTTTCACCCCGCACCTTCACGAAGTGCGTGGATGCAGCTCTGGCTCCCCTGAGACTCCAGGGCATCCGCGTACTAAATTATATCGACGATTGGTTGATTCTAGCTCGAGATGTAGTTCTGTCACAAATGAGAAGGTTAGGGCTGAGACTCAATGCCAAGAAGAGCGTACTTCTTCCAGCACAAACTACCAATTATCTAGGAGTAGTCTGGGATTCCACCACGATGCAGGCACGTCTGTCTCCTGCTCGGGTGAATGCCATTCTCTCAGCCGTGAAAGGGGTGAAATTAGGCCAGTCACTCACTGTAAAACAGTTTCAGAGACTGTTGGGTCTGATGGCAGCTGCGTCCAACGTGATACCTTTTGGCCTGCTGCACATGAGACCCTTACAGTGGTGGCTCAGGACCAAGGGGTTTTCTCCGAGGGGAAACCCTTTCCGCATGATCAAGGTCACGTGGCGATGCCTTCGTGCCTTAGTCATGTGGAAGAAGCCTTGGTTCCTGTCCCAGGGACCTGTGCTGGGAGCTCCTTGTCGTCGCGTAATGCTAACGACGGATGCGTCTCTCACAGGCTGGGGGGCGATCATGAGTGGTCGCTCGGCTCAGGGTCTTTGGGATGACCATCATCGTTCCTGGCACATAAATCGGCTGGAAATGATGGCGGTATTTCGAGCACTCAAATACTTCCTCCCAGACCTTTGGGGCCACCATGTGTTAGTTCGCACAGACAACATGTCGGTGGTTTCCTACATCAATCATCAGGGGGGTCTGAGGTCTCGCCAGCTGTGCAAGTTAGCCCATCAGATCCTCCTGTGGTCCCCGAGGTGGTGGATCTCATTTGGAAGAAATTCGGTCGCGCAGAAGTCGATCTATTTGCCTCGAAAGAGACCTCTCATTGCCCGTTGTGGTATTCCCTGACCCATCCAGCCCCGCTGGGGTTGGATGCCATGGTACAGGCGTGGCCGAGGCTGCGTCTGTACGCATTTCCCCCGATTGCTCTGCTCCCAGGAGTTCTGGAGAGGGTTCGCCGGGACGGGGTCCGTCTCATATTAATAGCCCCGTTCTGGCCGACCCGAATATGGTTCTCGGATCTAGTGTCCCTATTAGAAGGCTCCCCCATGGTGATTCCAATCAGACAGGACCTCCTGTCTCAAGCGGGCGGCACGATAATTCACCCCTGCCCGGAGTTGTGGAAACTGTGGGCTTGGCCTCTGAGGGGGACGAGCTCATAGAATCCAGTCTCTCAACTGAGGTTGTGGAGACCATACTCCACTCCAGAGCTCCGTCCACGAGAAAACTGTATGCATATAAGTGGAAGCTGTTTGCTACTTGGTGTAGCCGATCTCAGGTGGACCCGTTCCACTCATCCATCAGTCATGTACTGCAATTTCTCCAAGAAAAATTCTCGGATGGCCTATCCCCTTCTACATTGAAGGTTTATATTGCAGCTATTTCCGCCTATCATGCACATTTGGGGGGCATTTCTGTGGGAAAGAACCCCCTAGTTATACGTTTTCTCCGTGGTACCCAGAGGCTGAGGCCTGCTGTGGGTACAAGAACTCCGTCCTGGGACTTGGCTATCGTATTGGAAGGGTTGGCTGCGGCTCCCTTTGAACCTTTAAAGGAAGTATCTGAAAAGTTCCTCACTTTGAAAACTAAATTTTTGTTGGCTATTATTTGTCTGTTACGGGTCCCCTAAGAAAGGGGGCCCAGCGTCTAAGCAGAGAATGAGCAAGTGGGTGGTCGAGGCCATCTCTCTTGCCTATGAGTCCAGCCTTCACCTTTGGCTGTCCGGGCACACTCCACCAGGGGTATGGCTGCTTCAAAAGCTTTGTTCTCTGGAGTTCCCATCAACGAGATCTGTGATGCGGCTGGGTGGTCATCTCAGCACACCTTTATTAGGTTTTACAACCTTGACTTGGGCTCCACTCCGGGGTCCGCGGTGCTCTCGTCCCAAAGTTAACAGGACAGGCACTTGGTCCTATGGCCTAGTTGGGATAGGGTTCCCAATGCGATTCAACGCAGTGTCGATGTTCCCATGAAAGGGAACGTCTCGGGTTACGTCTGTAACCCTGGTTCCCTGAATAGGGAACGAGACGCTGCGTTGCTTAGCCATACTCCCTGCGCACCTATGAGCGTCTGCTTCATCCACATCAGAAGCTGGCGTTCTTTGTTCTCAGGAGTGCTTTATAGTTTCCTGGTCCGTGACGTCACCCGCTCTGACGTCCCGTCACACTATTGGTTCGATTTCACGAGTGCTTCAAGACGTAATCACGCAGAAGTGATCCCAATGCGATTCAACGCAGTGTCTCGTTCCCTATTCAGGGAACCAGGGTTACAGACGTAACCCGAGACGTTTTTTTGTTTGTTTGTTTTTTTGTCAGGATTATTTGATAAATAGAAAGTTCAAAAGCATTTCTTTTACAACATTTATTTGCCAAATAAAACTATTCATTTCTTTCAAAAAAAAAAGAAAAAAAAAACTACAGCCAGATGTGAAAAAGAGATACAAGTGACATTATGTACTAATTTATAATGCAAGCAAATTTGAATTCCAATGTTTAGAAAACTCAAACAATGCCCACCATAAGACTTGAGCTTTATGTTACAGGGCTAAGGTCAGTCTGGGGTCAAAGGTCATCATTAGGGCTAGTTTTTCCCTCCTTTGATGTTTGTCTGCTGCTATGTACTGCACTATAACACCTGACTTGTTACTGAGATCCTTCTGCTGAGCTGTGGTATTGCTGCATTGAGTTTCACCTCTGAGATTGGAAGTGTTGCTCAAGCATGTGGTCTTGGTGTAAGACTTTATGCGTGGGACTTGCTGTAGGAGGTTTGCACAAGGCCATGTTATGCGGACCATTCTGCTCACCTGTAAAGAAATGTAAGGACACGCTAACAGGCGGAGAACTCATTTACTTCAAATATATCACATATGCTATCTAAAATTAAAAAAAAAAAAAAGTTGTTTGAGAGGACAACTTGAGGAGACATTCTTGAGGTTATTTTTAACAGTAGAATCAAATGTGCAGGGTCAAATCGCTCCTTTAATGACTGAGAAATTTATTTGGGAATAATAACATTTAGCTTGGATATACAATATGGTGTATGATACCATACATTTTGTAAGCTTGGTGAGATTACATTTAAGTTAACATTGAGTTAACTCAATTCACCACCCTTTCAGAGAAGGGCAATGGAGTAACAGTCCATATTTATTTAGCTGTGGGACTATTAGACTATTAGGGCATAAAAGATTAAATAAAACAAAGAAACAGAGAAGTGACGTCATTTTTTTTTTTTTTTTTTTAACATATTTTCATTGTAGTGTACAGTATAGCATAGTGAGTGAAAAAGTGAGAGGGTGTGAGAGAAAGAAAAAGTGATTCAGATCCCAAGAGCAGACAGAGTTCTTTGTTTAATGTTCCTTCATTGTATTCATCACAATACTTCTATCTTTGAGTATCTTTGAGAGCCCTTAGCTCCTGAAATCACTGCTAATATTTTTCTAGCTTAGTTTTATCATTGCTGGTTTTGTTTAGATGGTTCGTTACATTGTTTCCAACTTGTATATAGAAAATGTCTAGGTTACTATTGTAACTCCCGTTCCCTGAAGGAGGGTACAGAGACGTTAACATCAGTGACTGACGAATTTGGATCTCCCCTGAGAGCCCCAATCACCTTTGAGTGGTAACAAGAACAAGCCAATGAACATTGACGATTGAGATCTGCATCGCAGCCTCTCCCCTGCTTCCGGGTATATAAGGCAGCGTGCAGATACTCACGTTAGGTTTTCCACTTTGTGTTGACTGAGCTCTCACTCTGGCTTGTCTGGGTATTGGTACACGAAGACGATGGCATCCACTATCCAGTGGGCTAACCTCTGTTTGGAGACAGCCTTTCCCTTCTGCTGGCCTCTATAGCAGAAAAAGAGCTGCTCTGAAGTTCTGAAGCTCCCACATACAAATGCAAGACGCAAACGGGACACAGCAATGCACAGGCTGGGTCTGCCTCCTCTGGGGGCAGCACTTGCAAGTTCACCACCTGGAGTGGTGGGAATTTTGGGCACGTATCTAGGCCGGGGTCTCAGGATGACATGAGAGTCAGCCGGCCCGAATTCTAGGCACGCTTTGTTGACCAAAAATGCCTGCAGGTGCCCCACCCTATTGATGGATGTGAGCACAGTCAGGAGCACTGTCTTAAGGGACAGGATCTTTATTACCATTGACTGTAAAGGCACAAAGGGAGCTCTCTGCAGGGCTATTAAGACCAGAGAGAGATCTCAAGAGGTGAGGAGGTTTGGCTGAGGAGGGTTCAGTCTCCTGGCACCTCTCAGGAACCTGACCACCAAGTCGTGTTTCCTCAAAGACTTACTGTCTACTGCATAGTGATATGCAACAATAGCGGCAACATACTCTTTCAGGGTGGAGGGAGACAGCCTTCGCTCCAACTCCTCTTGCAAAAAAGAAAGCACAACATTGATAGGGCATCTACAGGGGTCTTCCGTATGGGAAGAAAACCAAGTAACGAAGAGGTTCCATTTCAAAGCATAAAGGCGCCTTGTTGAGGGGACTCTCACTGAAGTGATAGTGTCAACTACCCTTGGAGGTAGGTGCCTTGATGTATGCAACGGTCTATGTGTTATCCGTATGGACCTGCAATTTTTTCACCCTCAGCAACCGGCTCAGGGCAAGTTGTACTGCTAGTAACTCGGGGCAACTGATATGCCACTGCAGGCGAGGTCCTGTCCAGGAGCTCGCTGCTGCTTGCCCTTTGCATACAGCACTCCAGCACATAGAAAAGCAAGGTCCGACCACGGGCTGAACATATGGCAACAGATCGGAGTAATTTCCACAAGATGTGTGCCACGGTACCATGCCCAGCTCGGGACTTGGTCGTGAAGCCAGCGCTGAAGCGGTCTCATATGAA
The DNA here is from genome assembly GCF_019924925.1 of Ctenopharyngodon idella. Classification (NCBI taxonomy): domain Eukaryota; kingdom Metazoa; phylum Chordata; class Actinopteri; order Cypriniformes; family Xenocyprididae; genus Ctenopharyngodon; species Ctenopharyngodon idella. The sequence continues at coordinate 8,257,662 of NC_067226.1, forward strand.
GCAATCCGAGTGGTGTGACCATGGCTGCAGATGCCATATGCCCCAGGAGCCTCTGAAACAGTTCTTGTGGAACCGTCATCCTGCCTCTGAACAATTTCAAGCAGTTCAGCACTGACTGGGCGCGCTCATTCGTGAGACACGCTGTCATGTTTACCGAGTCCAGCTCCACACCAAGAAAAGAGATTCTCTGCACAGGGGAGAGTTTGCTCTTTTCCCAGTTGACCTGAATCCCCAAATGGCTGAGGTGACTGAGCACCAGGTCCCTGTGTTCACATAGCTGATCTCATGACTGGGCCAATATGAGCCAGTCGTCGAGATAGTTGAGGATGCGAATGCCCGTCTCCTTTAACGGGGTAAGGGCGGCCTCCACAATCTTCGTGAAGATGCGGGGTGACAGGGACTGCCCGAAGGGGAGGACCTTGTACTGAGATACCCGTCCCTCGAACGCAAAACTGTGTGGTCTGTGTCGAGGTAGAATCGAGACATTCCTTCAGGTCGATCGCTGCAAACTAATCTTGATTGCGAATGCACTTGAGAATGCATTATTGCATCAGCATCTTGAACGGGAGCTTGTGAAAGGCCTGGTTCAAGACTTGCAGATCCAAGATCGGTCGTAACCACCACCTTTCTTGGGCACAATGAAGTATGGGCTGTAAAACTCTATTGCGTCCTTCGCCAGTAGGACCGCAATCTCCGCGCGCAGGACAAGAGCAGCTCCCTCCATCTCTGGGTTACTGCTTAAACATTGCAGGGGGCTCGAAGTTGAGACCTAGGTGAAAGCTGCTGCTGAGACCACGACGAAGCGGAGGAAGAGGCCGCGGGGGGAGGCCCTCAGTGTCTGCTTTCGGACTGCCGAGAACTGCTGGGCGAAGTTCTCAACAGTGTCACTGAAAAGGCCAGCCTGGGAGATGGGGGCGTCAAGAAAGTGAACATTGTCGACCTCCTTCATCTCAGCCAGGTTCAGCCAGAGATGGCGCACCTGGACCACTAGCGTGGACATCGTCTGCCCAAGGGACTGAGCAGTGACTTTTGTCACCCAGAGGGCGAGGTCCGTCACTGTGTGCAGCTCCTGCATCCCTGGGTCAGAACTACTCTCGTGCAGCTCTTTTAGGGCCTTGGCTTGGTACACTTGCAGGAGAGCCATAGCATGCAGGGTGGAGGCGGTCTGTCCAGCGGCGCTGTAAGCCTTGGCCACTAGTGTGGCTGAGAACCTACATGCCTTGTTTGGGAAACATGGACGGCCCCTCCAGGTAGCAGCATTTTGCGGGCATAACTGCACCGCAACTGCACGCTCCACCTGAGGGACATCCACGTACCCTTTGGCAACCACACCAACGAGGGTAGTAAGAGCGGAGGAGGCAGCGGAATGGCTTTGGGCAGAAAAAGGTGCCTTCCACTACTTTGTGACCTCCTTGTGCACTTCCGGGAAGAAAGGCACTGGAGCAGGACACTGCTGTTCAGCACACTGCTGTTCAGCATTCGAGGTATCTCAGTCTCGACCTCAACATGGTCATCTTTCCTCAGTGGGTGCATGTCTCATCTACAGTATGAATGCTACTTCAGCATGCTTACAGTCCAGACATGTGAGGCAATGATAGTGTCTGTCAGACTGGGCCAGGAAATGACCTCATCCAGAGACACACGGGTGGAATGCCATCTTTAAAAAGATGCAACGTCACATCGTGATTTACTCTTTTAGGGAAATCTGCTCTTTGATGTTGAAGCGCCCAGGAGAACAGCTGCTGCACTCTTAACGTGCACACTCAGTATTCGCGACCTCCGCTGGAACGCGCCGTCACACCAACATCTTGCGATGCAGATCTCACTTGTTCTGTTACCATTTGAAGGTGATTAGGGCTCTCAAGTGAGATCCTAATTTGTTAGTCACTGACGTTAACGTCGAACGTGACTGACCGAAAGGGAATCACAGTGTCACAGAATTGGACTATGTGTTTTTTTTCTGCTATAACAATAAACAGACTATAGGGCCTAAATATTATTAAACATAAAGACATCCTTATTTCTTTTTTAATAAATTCACCTTTGATTTTATATTTGTGTTGTTATGTGAATAGAATCGACAGTCATATCAAAATCATAATAGAAGTGGTGCTCTGTTGGGTCTATCTGTTCATTTTCTTTTCATTAGCTTGTGTTTGAGAGTGTTTTTTCAATAGATGTCAGGATGTCAGGATGAGCTTTTCAGTAATCTTTTGACAGTAAGCAGAATTACAGGTTTAGTAAGTAAGTAAATAAATAAATAAAATAAAAAATTCTGCAAGGATGCATTAAATTGATCGGAAGTGACAGAAATGACATTTATACTGTTACAAAATATGTATTTAAATTAAATTTAAATTTTCAACAAATCCTGGAAAAAAAAAAGGTTTTCACAAGAAAATTAATCAGCACAATTGTTTTCAATATTGGTAATAATAAGAAATGTTTCTTGAGCACCAAATCAGCATATTAGAATGATTTCTGAAGAATCATGTGACACTGAAGACTGCTGAAAATTCAGCTGTGCCATTACAGGAATAAATTACATATTAAAATATATTCAAATAGAAAATTCAAATTATTTTAAATTGTAATAATATTGCACAATGTTACTGTTTTGACTATTTTTGACCAAATAAATGCAGCCTTGAGAGACTTCTTTCAAAAACATTTTTAAAAATCTTACCGACCTCAAAGCCCCTATCAGACACCTTTGGCTAGTTTATGTCTAAGTCAGCTCTAGGCTAAAAAAATAAAAACACCTATTCAAATCAATTAGTGTTGTGTGGCACTGACAGTGGTCATAAGGTGAAGGTGAAGGTAGTGTGTACACTCCTGCTTCTTTGGGAAGTTGTTTTTGGATGCAAACAAAAGGTTTTTAAATTAACATTGTGTTTTTCCCTTCTCTCTCTTTCTCTGCTGCAGTGGGTGGCATTTGCCTCGCTGTTCTTCATACTGGTTTCCATAACCACATTCTGCCTGGAGACACACGAGGCCTTCAATCCCATCATTAACCGCACATCTATTAACCCTCATGACAACAGCTCCAAGTTTCACCTGGAGACAGAGACGGTGGTCTACCTAACCTACATCGAGGGAGTGTGTGTGGTGTGGTTCACCTTTGAGTTCCTCATGCGTGTCACCTTCTGTCCAGACAAAAAGAAATTCATCAAAAACACCCTAAACATCATAGACTTTGTGGCCATCCTGCCATTTTACCTGGAGGTGGGCCTGAGCGGGCTGTCTGGTTCTGAAGCAAAGGACGTTCTGGGTTTCCTCAGAGTGGTGCGATTCGTTCGGATCCTCCGAATCTTCAAGCTGACGCGACACTTCGTGGGCCTGCGTGTACTGGGACACACTCTCCGCGCCAGCACCAATGAGTTCCTCCTGCTCATCATCTTTCTTGCGCTCGGAGTGCTCATCTTCGCCACCATGATCTACTATGCCGAGCGAATCGGTGCCAATCCCAATGACCCTCGTGCCAGCGAGCACACCCACTTCAAAAACATCCCAATTGGCTTCTGGTGGGCTGTTGTGACTATGACTACGTTGGGCTATGGAGACATGTATCCTCAGACTTGGTCAGGCATGTTGGTGGGTGCATTGTGTGCTCTGGCGGGTGTATTAACCATTGCCATGCCTGTGCCTGTCATCGTCAATAACTTTGGGATGTACTACTCTCTAGCCATGGCTAAGCAGAAGCTACCAAAGAAAAAGAACAAGCATATTCCCCGTGCCCCCCAGCTTGGCTCACCTAATTACTGTAAGTCTGCCATGAACTCACCCCACCACAGTCCACAAAGTGAGCATTGTGCTCTCGCTGCCCAGGAGGAGATTTTAGAAATGAACAGAGCAGGTAGGACACTTGTTTTAGTAATATCCATCTGAATTAATATCATAGAACACATTTGGGCACAGAAATTAGATTTAACTCACTTTTTCTTCCCTTCTACCTCACCATGTTTCTAGACCAGCCTAAAATCACACATGTAACCTGTTTTCAAAATCTCTCATTTGGGAATCGTTCAAATACAGCTCAACCATCTGGAGACATTATAAAATCTCATTGCACTGCATTCTATTCAGCCTCTTTACAAAGATGTGCATAGAAACAAACACAAGTCTTCACCATGGTTGCATAACGACCAATACCCCGTGCAACATTTTGCATATCTATATGTTTTTCCATTAGACTCCTGTGAGGATCAATTATATTCACCCAGACAAACAGGAGCACACTCATTCAACAGCTTGCTTTTGTTTTTGTCCATCAGATTGCCCTAATTACATATTATTTAAATGTCATTATGCAATATTTCTTGTTTGCTTCTGTGACATTAAGCATGTTTGACTGCTATGTCTTTCACTATATAGCTGAATGGTTTTAAGCAAGTGAAAATTCCACAGAAGAATATAGTAGGGCTGCAACAACTAATCTGTAATAAAAACACAACAACAAATTTCGTTATCGATTAGTTTAGTTTGTGTCGCACATTTAAAAAGGTGGCAGAGTGAGCTGTTACGTGAAAAGTGCACATCCTAAGATGTGCAATGCAGGAACTTTATTAAACGGTTCAAAGCTGATCATAAGCAGTTTTCATGTGGGTTGCCCTGTCAGGTGCTTGTGCTCTTTAATCCACCTGAGAGGTGTTTTCCCCAGCACATAACCTTTTACTAGAGCATTTGAGTGCTATTTTCTTATCTGTACTAGATATTTATTTATTTTCCATAAAAGCGTGCCCAGACAGCGAGTCTCATTGTGGACATAGTTTTTTAAATAATGTAATGCTTATATTTTAAACCTTTTATGCACCTTTTATGCACTTAATGTATAGCCTAGATTGCATTTTTACATTTATATTTGTGTTTGTATCCTAGTTTATAGCCTTTTAGAGGAGGACAGGATGTGGAGTAACTTTTTTTTTCAGTATATACAGAAAATAAACCATATAATCAGAAATACTTTGTTAATGTTCACCACTGATGGATACTGATTTTAAATGTAGTTCCAAACGTAGGTTCGGGAGGAGCCTAAACATTCAGCCCTTTCAATCATCATTACGAGCGTATATAAGCAGCAGCAGAATTCTTCCAGCATCCCTCCTCCTCCCCATCTCCTCCTCTATTTCTCTTATTCTCCCTCTGCGCGTTATAGGGGGGTTTAACTGGGAGCTCGAGCCGAGCCATTGTTTTACCATTAACCATTCAGACTGAATGGGCAGGCGAACTTGTGAATGCTATGGTACTTGAGTACATTTTTCAAGTATCTGTACTTAATCAGAGTGTTTTTATTTTGGGAAACTTTAGTTTTACTTCACTACATTCCAAAGCATAATATTGTACTTTTTACTCCACTACACTCCATAACAACGTATTATTCCTTTTGAACTAAAGAAATCGTCTCCTCCTCTGAGACGCATGTGTGCTGTTCGATTTGTGAACGAGTTAATTCTTTCCAATGAACCTGTTGAATTGGTTCACAAAAAATAACACTGAATGATTAGGCCTAATTCGCGAATTGGACTGATCCAATTGCAGCTGTTCTTGAGTCAGCGTCTCACTTATTCAACGATATGGTCAGAATGAGCCAAGAACAACAAGAATATCATCGGAGCTGTGATACTTATTGCACAAAAAGTAAGTTACTAATGAATTTTTGTATTGATTATTGTCAATTAAATCATATTTAGGTCACAACTGTGAGTTATTTGTGAAATAAATCTCCAGTAAAAGGGCAAGCTTTTTAATCCCATTGATATGCTTAAATGTGGACATGTGTGTGTCACCGTCTGTATGGAGTAGGCGATTTTAGCTAAAATAATGCAAATTAATGCCTATGCATCTTCCCCGCTGCTGTAGCAGTTTCAAATGATATAAAACTATGTTTGCATAGTGTTATTCTTGAAATGTTATTGCATTTTGCTCCATGTGACGTCTGTACATTATATATATTTTTTCTTTTTTAGTATTTGTCACAACATATTTGCACAAAATTTATTTTCCCCTGTTTTTAAAAATTCTATAAGGTATATTATTTCACTAGTTTGCACACTTGAATGATCAGTAACTTAAGTTGATTTTTTTTTTGTATAGTATAGCTTAATGTTTTGTTTTATGTATAATAAGTGTATGCAGTAAAATAAAACATTTGCTTATGAGCATACATTTTAAATTTATGCACTAATCTTTCTTATTAGTGCTGACTTTGTCTGGCTAGAATAAATATATGGTTCATTGATCAGAACTTTTTACTGTTAATACTTTAAATTAGTACATTTAAAATCAAGTACTTTTGCACTTTTACTCAAGTAAACCCAAAAAATTAGTACTTTCCCTGGAGTAATATTTTAAAGGTGGGGTAAGTCATTTTTCAAAAACACTGTTTGGAAGTTAGTCAGGCTGACACCATCAACAAACCTGTAACCAAGCAGCATTAGGGGGTGTATGACGGTTGAAGAGACAGAGATTTAAAGAAAAACAGAAAAAGTGATGAGACGATACAAAAGAGCTCAAAAGAATATCACTGGAATGAAGGGTTATGACTGGGCAAACGCTTTAGGACCCATTTTAATATTAGAAAAGCTTTTTGCTGGAGAGAGCTAAGCGGGAAAGCCTGAAAACAGACGCGGAGGCTGCTTTGATTCCGCTCCACAAGTGAGTAACACTGGGTTTGAGTGTTATTGATTGTCTGGAGCTGCTGTGCTGTTGGCGACTAACAACAAACTCTTGTTTGTATTTACTCTTGTGTACTGTACGTTCATTTTTTTGTGCTTCCTTATCCTTCGTTCTTCATCTGCGCTTTATTTTTCGTGAAGCGTTACTTTATTGTGGTTTGTCAACCACTGCGCACTGACGACTGCTAGAGAATGCGGTGTTTAGCGTCATTATTAGTGCACTCGCCTCACCTGCCAGCAGCGAACGGGCAGAGGTTCGAGACTGACTTGGAGCAGGGTGGTTAGGATTGGAGGGTGAGTTTTGGAGGCAGAGCAATGAAGAGAGGGGTGGGTTTGTTTGGGTTGATTTCAAATACCAACAATGTCCAACAGCTTTTTTGAAAAATGGCTTACCCCGCCTTTAATAGTATCTGTACTATTACTCAAGTAGCCTACTTGATTTTTGTACTGCGTCTACCACTGGTATGGTATCCATGTTACCTAATGTTGGTTTGAGTTCAGTTTTGTGGTAAAATTACAAATTAGAAAAGTAAATATGAATTAAATTTGTTGTTGCCTATCCACCGCATGCACTCACATGTGAATGTGACACAGTAAGAGGGCCTGACCAGCATAAATAAGATATTCCAAACCACTCCACTCAGCATTCTCACCACGAGTAAGTGGTGGTGAGTGCCTTCATTTGGAGCACTCATTCAGAGATTGTGTGGATAGCTGTAAAAGAGAAGTGAAGAGATGTTTGGCTTGTTGGCTGTGTCTGATCAGACTGGGTAAAGAATCTCTCATTAATCTGTGAGAGAGTAATTGTGAGTGACTCCTTCATAAGTCTAACTAGATTGGAGGGTTTCCCTTATTTCTAAATGGCATAATTACATCCTGGCTTTACATGGAATAATCCATGGGCTTTCAAGCTTTTTACTGCTAAGGACCCCCAAATATAACGATATATAATTATATATATACTAATATACCATTGTGAGTGACCCACTTCCTAAAATATAAAGCTAAAGACAAAGGTAGAAAGGAGTTACTCTACTGAAAGATACAGCACAAACAGTGCTTTCTAGATTTAGCATGTAAGGTGGCTCATTGGCCTCAGGATCATCCCATTGTTGTGAGAGTTTGTGACAAACACTTAACTTTGAGAACTCACTCAGTGGATAATGATGCTATTAGAGACAGAGCTCAAGTATGTCAGTTATTTATACAAGGCAGAAAAGGAGAGTCCTTCCTCCAGTCTTTACTTACGTGATCATTCTGTCCTGTTAGTTTAAGACAAAGCTTTGTTATGAAGTGAAAGGATGGGTTTTCACACAATCTCTTTATTATTTCAATCTCTGTATTTTTACACTGCACTAGAGCCTGTTGCTATGGCAACAGTGTCCAAGCAACCGCACAATAGGAATCGCACTCTGCAATGAGCTGCAGTCATTCACTCGCCTTGCACGACTCCTGTGCTGTTCACACGGTGCTGCAAAAACACACATACCTCACACACACAGTAAGATTGTCTGAGGATGAAAGCAGTATAAATCAATGCGTGACCTACTGTTAATTGGTGCTCTGGTTTTTAGGAATAAAATGTCTCTGGTTGTTTTTTAGGGATTCATCTGCACCATTTGTAATGTTTAGATGAGACGTTAGATGAGAGTGAGATGCATAATACATATTGAAACCAATTCAATTTTGGTCTTTACATTCTTAAAAAAACTATAGATATTCTACCTTTCCTTTATTGTCTCTCTCTCTCTCTCCCTCTCTCTTCAGAGCAGCTTTTCTAAATTTCTCTTGTAAATGAGTTTACAGATGGCACAAAGGCCTTGATTATCAGCTCCATCCATTTGACTTTGGGCAGAGAACCGTAAGAATCACCAGCACATAGAGCGAAAGCATCTGTTGAATTGGCCACGGCCACAGAGAAACACAGCAAACACTCACTGCAGCTCCGTGACACACACACACACACACACACACACACACACACACACACACACACACACACACACACTGTTTGAGATGAGTCAACACTCTGTCCTCTATAGACAGTGCCTATATCCATCCCTGTCGTATAGTTATTTCTAAATCTGAGGTCTCTTGAGAAATATGAGTTGTGTAATTATCATTATGCTTTTGGCCCTGTTTTTTATTCAAAATGGTCCACTCACACTTAACACATCCAGCATAATGGTATTTTAAGAGCTGCTCTTGATTTCACTGTAAATTGTGTCATTCATAGATTTAAAGATAACACAGAATATAAATATTGTTATATTTATCATTAAAGGGTTGGTAACACACACAGTTTCTAACAATCTCATGTTAATCTTGAGTACCTGTAGAGTAGTATTGCATCCTTCATATCTCCGAAAAGTCTTTAGTTTTATCATATTTATAAAAGATAGATACGCTGTACCGAGTCTTTCCGAAAAAAAGCCGAGCTCCTGGAGGCGTGCCGTGGGCAGAGCTAAAGAGTCACGAGCGCGCACAGCTTTTGCGTAGGGATCATCTGCAAGCTGCGACATCATTATAAATAAAAAGGTAACAAAAACGTTCTTGTTGTTTACATTTTACGCACTTAAATTAAAACGCGCCAATTGCCAACAAAGCACAGACATTGATGCAGTAACTCACCGCCCGCAATCCAGTGACGAGCTGGGACTTACTTACAAAGCATTCATTACCGAAATTCCGGGAACAAACAAACATACATGCACAACTCTGCTGCTGTCCCCGGAAAAACAAACTTCATCCACTGTTCCCTTAACGCTGGGTTCTTTAGGAAGCTGAAAAGGGTAATCTTTCCCTCACAACCAAAAAAAATTCCTTTGGTGACAAGAGCTGCGTCTCATTTTGGAGGTTGCGTCCTCCGGAGGTTGCATTTGAAGGCTGCATACGTCATCAAGGATGTCTTATTTAAGAAAAGTAACCCTAATAAAATTGACTGATATTCATTGTGAGGTGTAAAATACTGTAATTTCTTTCTTACTTTGCAATCTAATGGTTATTTTTCTTAAATGAGACTGCCTCGATGATGTATGCAGCCTTCAAATGCGGCCTTCAAAGGGTGCAGCCCCTGAATTGAAACAGCCATTGTTGAAGAATCTCTCGGCTTCTGTATCCCGAACAAAGTGTGTTAATGGGCGTGCTCTTGCTCTTGCTTTGGGTGATGTGTGTGTGCACGCTTATCAGGAAGAAGTGCTTATACAAGGAATTCCGCCCTTTATTACATGATAAAGGGCCATACTCGAATAAAACTCTCCGAAAGTAGTGTATTTGGCACAGAAATACTCCGTCATACATCCAACTCGTGTTTTGAAACTTTGGCCATGTTTAGCATGAGAATGCAACTCTTTAACAGTGTAAATAAGTCAGAATGCATGAAATAGCATTAGACCACCCCTTTAATATATAGTTTGGGTTCGACATATTGTATATAATCAGCACCCTTGTATATTTTAAGGAATAGTTGCTATTAATTGGATCCAGTGACAGGAAAAAAAAACAAAAAAAACATGTTAGGCACATTCAGTCCATCGTTTTAATAAAGTTCCTCTGCTGACGCAGTATAAAACCATGAATGTTCTGTATGAAACCCTCAGTTTTCCCTTAAGGATGTCAAAAAAATAGATCTTAAAATCATACTGTCACTGCTGGAAAAGATTCAAAGAAGATGCTATGTTCATATATTATTGTATATATATATATATATATATATATATATATATATATATAGGATGAACGTACCTATTAAGCTCACCAAAATCTACATTGAGACATTTTTAGTGCACAGAATATTGGTTTCAGTACAAGAAGTTATGTTAAAATAAAATATTAATCTCTCACACCATAATATTTAATTTTATTTTAAATGACAAAAGAATTTCAATTAAGATGTACATCATTAAATGCAAAAAGTCTGGCTGTGCTTAATGGGTACATTTTGGTACCCTTTAAGCACACCCCGGTTGCCATTAAGCTCACAACAGTTTTATTAAAAATTCTTGTTTATTGTAAACAACCTTTTTAACGAATTGAAAAATGTTTTATTTGAAGGTGCAGAGTCAATCACAAAAACAAAAAACAAAAAAAACAAAAAACGGAACACTAAAATCAAGCAACAAGGCATTCAATTTTATCAGTTATATATTCTAATTCGTGACCGGTGTTTTGTTTTGCTCTATCCGCTGCGCTTCCGCATTCGTCATTACGTCATGCATCCAGTCAGAGTTCACTCTTTCGCCGTAAATCGATGTGTACGGCTGTCTGTCAGAAAGTTTTAAATATGGATATTTTTCTTACACAAATGCATCGCTTCGCTTCGGAAGGCCTTTATTACCCCCCGGATATATTTTATGATGGATGGTTGCACTTTTTTGGGCTTCAAAATCTCATCCTCTATTTACTGTCATTACAAAGCTTGGAAGAGCCAGGACATTATTTAATATAACTCCGATTGTATTCGTCTGAAAGAAGAAAGTCATATACACCGAGGATAGCTTGATGGTGAGTAAATCATGGGGTAATTTTTATTTTTGGGTGAACTATCCCTTTAAGGCTGTGAAAATAAGTTATTAATCATTTTATAAAGATTAACTTAAAGTGACAACCATCAGTTAATATTTAAAGTCAGTTTATGAAGTATTTACATAGATGTTTAATGTGGATGAGCTTTAAGGGAGCACACTGAGCTTAATTGGAGCAGCAATAATTTTTAATTAATAAATATTACATTAAATTTAAAGGACAAGATTTTGTGAAATAAATAATCTAGGTCATGTATTAAGTTTATACATATTTTAATATAAAAAACTATTATTGACAATATCTATGAAATTATACTTTTTCTTATTGATGTCACACTGAAGCTGTGTGATTTTCATAGTAGTGCACCCTTTAAGCTCACCTAACAATAATATGACGTCTTTAAATATTGCAGCATTGTAAAACCACAGACCATTAATAAACTGTAAATTTATAATATTAAAAATTTAGAAGTACAACCCAGTAATGCCTGTAAAATAATGTATTACGGTAGCAAACAATCTTATACAGCTAGTAGGCTAACTATGTTCTGTAGCATCTGCGCTATGTTGCTAAAACTATCTTTTGGATCTAACTAATTATTTTCAACATGCAGGTTCCAGGTTATAATGTGCAAAAGTCTAAACATTAATCTCTTAATTTTGCAGTAAGTAGTTATAACTACCCCCCAAAAAAGGCTTAACTACCTTAAAAATGCACATTTAAGGAGCTCCTCTTTTGGTGAAAGCTTTCAGACAGGTTTCAAAATGGCCGCCAGACAGTGTGAACACATGGATACCCATATCTCAGTGTGCAATGGTCTGATTTTCTTGAAATTACAGGAGGTATGTAGTAACAAACACATCAATTGGTTAAGACATCAAGTAGGGTAATACATTATTTTTTCTTTTTATAATCTGAGCTCAAAGATGGTAGTGTGCTTAATGGGTACTTGAGCTTACGTTTACCCTATATATATATATATATATATATATATATATATATATATGATCCTGCACACTCTACACATTTATTTATTGTAAATGTGCTTGTGAATTTTTCAAGACTGAATTTGATTGTAAAATAGTTCCCAGTAATCCATAAACAACTGAACAGTGTGTACAGAACAACATAAAACTTACAACCATTTTTATGTACTATGTATGTGGCCAATGATCTGAATTGATGCCTAAACTTTATATGTCATATTATAGGGGTTTATAAATGGATAAAAATGAGGAAAGTGCAGAAAGTGAGGGGACTGATGAAGAGAAGGATTTGATGGTGTTAAACACTCGAAGCAGAAATAGCAGTGAGGAAGTAGGGCAGGTGCAGCAGGGTCCCAGGAGATCTGTCCTTCACTGGGGCTCTACCTCAAATATGTAAATAATAATGACCGTGTGTGTACTTAAAGTGAGCAGGTTCTCATTCACACAGAATTAGAGCTGAAAATTCCTGCTTGAGGAGAAAGACAGTCTAAAATAGCCATTATCATGTATTCATACACTTTGTTTAACCGCACATACTGTACACACTTTGAGAAGAGACAATATTGAATTGAGAATCATTATTGGATGAATTGGATTATTTTTTCTATACACTAACCAGCTGAACAAAATGTCTCAAACGCCTTTGAGATTTTAGCTATATTTAATGGTACTATATTTGGTACTGTTATATTCTTTATACATTTCATACATTTTTTAACAAGTTACAAATTATTCATGTGTTGTGACTAGGAACTTGACAGACATCAAAAATGTGACTGCGACAGGTGGCAAAACCAGGCATAGCATTTTACATGAGAAAAAGGTATACTGGGTATGGAAATTAAAATAACTTCACAAACACTATTTGAAACTTTTTAAGTCAATCACCTGAGCTGTAAATGCCATGTGATGAGTCACTCCACAAAATATCTATTAATATAATGAAATAGAGACTTTATTATTGCTTGATTTTTTTGTTTTGTTATACAATAATTGTTGACAAATTTTTAAATGGCCATCATGGAGAAACAGTTTTTTTGCCTGCTGTGTGAAAGTGAAAGAAAAACAGAAACAACTGTAGAGACAGTGAGAGGAATGCCTGTTCATCAGATTATTCATAAAGATGAGTCATCCATCTAAGAGGCTTGTATCTCTTCACAACTTTTCCTGTGTGTGTGTGTGTGTGTTTTTAAGTTAGCTCATACTATAAATGTGCACACACCATGAACTATGAATAAACACACTCAGAAAATACCAATACAAATAACAGCAGCCTTGAAATTTCTTAGAATTCTCTATTCTCTATTCACAGTTGCAGAGTTAAACTTGCTAGACTGGACAAATGACAATATGTGACCTGAATCATGCTTAGCCTCATGTTTTATTTTCTGGAATAACATGACCTAAAGGGAATTAAAGCACCAATTAATGGGAAAGTTCACTAAAATGAAAATTCTGCCATCATTTACTCACCCTCATGTCATTCCAAACCTTTATGACTTTCTTCGGTTATTTTTGAAGAATATAATGACCGCTCTTTTCAGTATAATAAAGTGAAAAAGACCTGGGGCTGTTTCATAAAGTATCATGAAAGTGGGTCATATGACTTGTGCTCTATAAGCTTCCAAGTCAGAAGCTTAATGATAGCTTTGTGTGACCGTTCGCAAAGACCTGCCCCCTTTAGTTACTGTTGCTATGTCCGACAAGCCATGCCGATCTCTTGCCACACATCATGTTCTCACGCAGTGAAAAACACATCGCGTAGCAAAGAGGACACTGGCAACGCATCGACAGGCTAGACAGAGCAGGTTACTTTTGATATGAAACAAAGTCTCAAATTTCAAATTTTGTAATTTTTAAAGAAATTTAAACAATAAATACTGTTTTGTGGCTCTTTAATGTGTCGTGACAGATCACTGCAGCACCCTCAATTCAAGCGGCTCGTGAACCGATCATCTCATCCTACTAATTCATGTATAGCATCAAATAAACATGAATGAACATCATGAGGAATGGTGTTTCAATCGCGGAAAGACGTCAGTACACACCATTTTTCAAGTTCAAGTCCACCTACGTTAATCTGCTAACTCCCCTGACTGCTTTGTCGGACAAAATGGAGGATTCGGCGTTATGATTGGTTAGATCGCCTCTCAATCAAACTCCTGCCGAAGGGTCAGTTATCAGAGTTTATTCGAGAATTGGTGATGTCAAATTGTTGAACAAATCATTCTTTTGAATCTTTCCAGTTGATTCAGTTTCAGTTTGTTCATCACAAAACTTTTGTATGGCTTTGGAAGACTTAAAAAATATAGTGTACACGTCATATGGACTACTTTAATGATATCTTTATGATACTTCTGATATGCCTTTAGAAGCTTAAAAGCTCCAGTCCCCATTCACTGTAATTGCATAGAAAAGAACAACCAGTACATACATTTTTTCCTGTTGTATTCCACGGAAGAAGTCATACAGGTTTGGAACGACATGATGGTGAGTAAATGATGATAGGATTTTCATTATGATGTTTTATTAACAAAATTCGGAAGGAGCGCTTTCAAATGATCCTTCCAATCATCACGTCATTCCAACCAGCTGTCAGCAATCAGTAATCAACATGTCTACCCAATCAGCATAAGTGGAGGACATTATAAATACGCAGTCGACTCACCCATGTTCCTCGGCAGTTTCTCAGCATCCCTCCACCACCCCGTCTCCTCACACTCGCCCGGTTATCTTCCTAACCAAATCTCACACTCGCCTGGCTATCTTCCTAACCAGAATACGGGGGGAGTACTCTGGGTTCAGGCCAAATACCGAGCTCGGAGCCCTCTCCTCGGACAGCACGCCAAATACGCATACTATTTATTTATCTGACTTATTTGTAAGTGTGAACTCGTGAATTATTTTTGGGTGAAATAACCCTTCAAGCAGTTATCAATAATTTGTTGAGTCACCATGGTAATGTACACCATAGTGCGCATGTGTCTACAGGGTATGCATGTTGTACTATCTATCAATAGACCATAATGAAATGTAGCCAGTCTAATATAACCAACAGGACTCCTGTCCCATTTGAATAACCGCAATGTACTTGCTGATAGATGCTCTTTTGTTGACACTAATATGTTAGCAAGAGCCTGCTTGAATCAGTGTTGGCGATACAATGGAAAATCCAGGTGGGAGAAATGATAGTTCACAGCACTCTTTCCTCTGAGGAGCTTTGGCAGTGCTCTCCCTTCTCACAGGTCTGATCGATGAGGCGTAAATCGACTGAGCAGAAGCTTCTGGCTGCCAGAGAGCTCACAGGTGAAAAGGCAGGTTGCCATGAGCTGTTTCTATATATTACACCATGGCTAGGGGCTATAATTCAATGCTCCTCCTTTTTTTTTTTTTTTTTTTTGGAACAAAACCAGAGCTGCACCCTGCTGTTTGGTCAAATGTAGTGCTGAAAACAAGAGAGGTTTGGATTTTTTAATTTTTTTATTTAACTAATTCTCAGCTAAATTTGTTCCCATACAATAAATATATGGGTGAAAACGTGGGATACAATTAGATTATATTATTTACATTTATGCATTTAGCAGCCACTTTTATCAAATACAAAATATGAATAACAACTGCATCTAAGCTATGTATTTTATCAGTTCATGCTTTTCTTGGGAACTGAACCAGTGTCCTTGGTGTTACTCCACAAGTTGGTAATAATTTAAAAATGTAGGTTTAATTTGGTTGATAATTTAGATTACATAGAATATAATAGATGGAAATTATGAAAACACCATTTTATTTGGACACTATGAGCATTCTTAAAAACAAATTTCTACTTTTGCACATTATTATTTTGCCCACTATTTTACTAATGCATATTACTATTATTACTAGTTAATTTTATAGTAATTTTTACTATTGCATATTATTAACTGCATATTAAAAATGGAAACAGTTAGTTTACATGATCAAAGACAACAAATTCCTGGGACCTTTTAGGATTTTAATTGCACATTAATTTTAGTTTGAACTGGATTTTACTTAAAAATGGACAGAGATAGAGTGAAGTGAAGGAATGAAGTGAATGTGGCCTAACCAGTGAAAAAGCATATGAAAAAAGCAAATTTAGTGGTTCTCAGACATTAACTAATTTATTTTTGGAGTGTATTTCCCCAGAAACCTTTAAGTATGATAGTTAAACCAGAACCCCTACTGAAACACTGTATCAGGTGAACATTACTTTTGTTGTTGAATGAGTATGCTTCAAAAACACTAGTCGCTTATTTACACCTCAAAATAATTTATTAAATGCATGCATACATAAAATAGATTTACTTCCATGTCACAAGCTGGGCTTCCCATTACTCTCTTTCGTCCTCGCTTGCATCAGCCTTGGTGTATCTCCATGGCTACATGTTGTTCTTACATCTGCTTGTGTGTTTGAAGATCCCAAAGTGAACGGTGAGGCAGCAAAAGCAGCGCTGGCCAATGAGGATTGTCCCCACATAGACCAAGCCATTTCCCCTGAGGACGGCCAGCTCTTTAACCCAAGCGAGTCACGGGGAGACACTCCATGTTTTCTGCTGAACGTCGGCAGACGATCTACAAACACAGGCACCCGAGTGAGGAAGGGTATGTTACCTCTGCGTGAGGCTATTGTCTGACATACACATACACATTCACATGAACAAATGTATTACACAGTAAATAAAGTAAATAAAGACAGTCAAAGCATACAGACAAGCAGAGCGCGCCCACAACAGACAGTAACAATGATGCAAAGCTGCCATTTTTATCACAAATGAAATAAAAGGCCAAATTTATACTTAAATTTCCTCAGTCACAAACTGCATCTTTTGTTTTAAGTTTCACTTCCATTAGTTATTTTATAATATCAAACATTACTGTCAAATTTGTTCATATGTAAATAATATTAGACAGGAAATATCCAATAAGGACCCTTCCCTGCACGCTCAGATCCTTCCACAAGCCACATTTCTTCAACCTTCTTCTCTTTTAACATATTGTAAATAAGTTTTTTTTTCCACACCACGCTGCATTACGTCAAACTCATATTAACACACATACAACTGCCTTCTGGGGCCAACCTTAATATTCCCTTTTTTCTGTTTTTCTTTGTTGTTTGTTTGTTTTTTTACTTGTTTCTTCCACCACTGTACATGCCTGTGGTCTGTCTCTATGTTTGTACCTCCTTCCATCTCTCACTCTCTCCCCGTCTTCCTTATGCTACCCGAATGGCTCATAGCCGGAATGTTCTCAGGGAGGTCAGGGGCGGAGCCGGCCGGCCCGACGCATGGCACACAGGGTTACCCACTGCTGCAGCTAGGCTGGGCGCACAGCCCAGAAGATGGCCATGCCAGGGTCACCACCTGATATCCATCCCTGTTTCGCTGTCATACGTCATAGCGTTCAAACCGCTCACAGCAGCCTTAGATAAATAAAAGGCCCCTACACGCTATGTAGCTTCACAGGCTGTCAATTAACATCAGCAAATGTAGTGATATTAAGACCAACACGTTTTCATGTCATCTGACATCACTGTTCTAGTTTATAAATAGACTTCAGATCGCATATAGAGTGAACTTTCCACCTACAGCGGCCATTTCTGATTACATTCAAAAGAATATCCTGTTACCGTCCACCAATTTGTCACATGATCATTTTCTAACCAGTAACGCTGTCTGTCTGTGTCTTATGACATGTTGCTCTGTGTGAGCATGCTCTGTTTGACTCCAGATCTTACCCGCAGCCAAAAGCACCACAAGATGGTCAACATCATCACCAAGCAAAACTACACACACTTTTCCCAACAAATGTGTTTCGTTGTCTTTGTGTTTTATATATGTTTGTGTAAGAGTGTTTTTTGAGAGATGTGTGTGAGGTGTGTGTGTGTGTGTGTGGATGCGTGCACGCATGTAGTGCTTTTTCGGAGTGCCGTTTTCTTTCTGTAGCATTATGTTGTGCATGTGTTGGGACAGTCTTTTGATCCTTGCTGCACAATCTGTCCTGATGCCTGTATGGTATTGGATGAGAAAGGGAAGACTTGGTTTTGCACAAAGGCAAAGAATATGTTGGAGATGGTGTACAGTATACACCACTGACATATGTGACACACTCTTTCATTTTGAGTCAAATGTCGCAATGAGTCATTAGTGGAGAAATGTGATAAGCAAAAAATTCTTTATTTTTAATAAAACAACGCTTCTGTTTTCAAATTATGTACATTTTAAGATTCAAACAATTACGGAATGCACATAAACTGATCGTCTCTTTCTTTTTACTACTAGTTGTAGCACAAAAAAATAAGCAAAAATGAATGAACATCAGAGGTATGTTCAGTTTATCTATTACTTTATAATCTCTCAAGTAATTGCCCAATAAACGTTGTCACCAGATGATACAGTTTCCCCAGGAAATTCATTCACTGTCCATAACTTGCTAGAAAAAAAATCACATAGCTTTTAAATCGTAAATGTATTGTTAAATATATTCAGTATTTTAGCATTATGTTTTTTATGCTACTGATGTCTTAATTGTTTAATGTATGTTTGAATAAATGTCCTAATTCTGGAAAAACAAGTTTGAAACGAAACAGGTTTTCATTACAGGCACAATTTAAATGATTATATCTCGATAACAGTTTGTAAACATACACTGTAAACCCAAAAATGTTGGCAAAACTCAAAAAATTTGAGGTAATCAGTTTTTCTAAATCATTTTTAAGTTAAGAAATTCAAATTCAAGTAAGCAGAACTGGAAGATTTCAATTTTGTACTCATACATTTTGATTGCTCAACTTGAAATTTTTTAGTAAGTTCATACATTAAACTTAAAATTATCATGTAATCTTAACTTATATATATTTTACATAAGCAGACAGGAAGCAAAGTGGGAGAGAGAGAGGGGGTTCGCGAGCCAGGACTCGAACTTGGGTTGCCCGAAGCGCAATGGTGCTATATGTCGGCGCACTGCCCACGAGGCTATTGGCAACCACATCTTAAATTATATTTTTAGTAGTGCAAATTTAGCTAGCTATAACTAGCTAATTCAACAAATGCTAATTAACACAATGCTTTGATAAAATGAACATAGCATAGCAATTGCTGAAAGGGTACGGCGATACAGAACAGTAACCCCCCAAAAAACCCACATAACAGAAACTCTTCTAAATTGGGACAGCAAAGCATATAACACTACTAAATTCACCACTTAACATTAATCTTGCACAAAAAAACATTATATAACTTAATTTTAGCATTTATTCTCCCTTTCAACTGTCATGGCAAAGCATGCTGGGCAATAGAAATCCCAGCCCAGTTTCAGGTAAATTTAAGTTTGTCAAAATTAAAAGAAACAAGTTCGTAAAACTGAAAACAATTAAACAATTCAGATGACTTAAAATGTGTCAGTTTCGTGAACTCAAAAGAAAAAGAAAGTTCTAAATACTCATAAAAGTTAATTAGCTAATTTGTTTAATTTGAGTTTGTCCTACTCAAACCAATTAATTATTTTGAGCGTTAGAGTTTACAGTGTAATAACTATATCATTTGAAAGCAGAGACGTTCCTTTTTCATTGTGCATATAATCAAAATGTTTTTGGTCAGAATGACTCAAAATGATAGCGTAAGTCATTTAAATAGACTATAGAAAAGTGCCTGAAACTGAGGGTCTGACCCTGACAAATCAATGGACTGGATTCTCGGTTGCCTTAATTTCAAATTTATGAGTTAATTTGATTTTCTAGATCAACAAATCTGTGAACTGCTAAATTCAACTCGAAACTTTTGCCTTGCAATCCACAGCCTTCTTTGCTCGCTCTAATGCCAGATTAACCAACCGATCTTTCTGCATGCCCTCACACAGAGATTGCATGCAATCTTAAACCCTTTAAACCTGACCCATAGCAGCAAACATGGTGTGGAGCAAACTGACAGATGTCAAGACTAAACCTTTGGGTCTCAGCAACTGCCATGTGCACATTTCTCTCCAATAAACCAAGGTTATCAAAAGTCCCGAAGCCTGGGCACCATAACCAGCAAGGCCCGAACACTGGCCGAGGTAGTATCGATGTCCACCGGGTCCTGCGGCCCACCTGTTCTCCTCCGGCGGTCCCATTCTCCAATTCCCTCCATTCTCTAAGAAATGGAGCAGTGGTGTAGTTAGAGCTGTCTCCCTGGGTCTTCCTCCTGCTCTGCTGCCTTCTGTTCTCTGCGGTGTTTGATTTGGTCTGGTTTGTCTTGTTCTCTGGTCCTTGTCTTCTGGAGCTGTGTTTTTGTCTCCTCCTCTCCTCTTCCGTCCGTTTTGCTTGTTTCTTGTCTTAACATACACCGACTCTTGACTCATACAAAGCCATCAGAGAAAGCAAATCTACAAAAGATCTCAGGGAAATTTTTAAGGATTCCCTAGTTACGAGTGTTTATCAGACATAATAAAAGAACTGGGATGAGGAAGGTAAACCTTTCTTTAAGAGCACATTATTTTTCCAGGGACCACTTCAGAACTGGAAACTTCTGATAGAAAGACTGCCATCTAATGAGGGAAAACCTCCATTCAAATGATATAAATCATGACATTTTTAAGGATTTGCTATGAATATTTACTTATAAATCCTCTCCCATCTGAGTATATTCTTGCATAAAATGCTTTCTGACACCTGGAAGACAAAACAATAGCCATCTCTATCCTCTATCAGTTTCTTTTTTTGTTTAGTTTCCCCATTTAATTTTTGCTTTGCTTTAGTGGAGTCTTGCTCCCTTCTTTCTTCATCACTTGTTTAATGAGACCCCAGGTAGGAGGTATCAGGACTCCCTTTTCCTCTCCTCCGCTGTCTCCGGCAAATGTTTCTCCTTCCTCTGCAATTCTTTCATTCTCCCTGTGCATTTCTGTCCATCTCTCTTTCTCCAAACTTTTTAGCCCTGGATTGCGAAAGCAACCCAAAAGAACGTTTTTACCATACAGAAATGGCTTATTTTCTCAGCCCATTTCTTCCTCATTCTGTGAGCTGAATGAAAACAAGACCCAATGGCTGGATGACCCTGAGCAATCCCATCCTCCCCTGTATTTTCTACTGCAGATCCCTGCAAAGAGGAAACTGCCCTAGTTAAGTATATGCAGTCAGAGGTGCTCAAAGTGACC
The DNA here is from genome assembly GCF_019924925.1 of Ctenopharyngodon idella. Lineage (NCBI taxonomy): Eukaryota > Metazoa > Chordata > Actinopteri > Cypriniformes > Xenocyprididae > Ctenopharyngodon > Ctenopharyngodon idella. The sequence goes on from NC_067226.1 coordinate 8,278,990, forward strand.
TGAGAAGGCAGCAGCATCTCAAAACCTTCCCTTCTCCAGCCTTGCTGGACTCCACAATGGCCAGAGGGATTTCAGGCTGGAATTCAAAGGAGGGACGTACATGTAGAGAGAAAAAGAGCACAATTGAGGATGTTGCCAGTCGACGCAGTGGCAAACGTTTTTATTCAGATTCCGACTGTGTGAGGGATCTCATGGACCAGGACTTTTTTTAAAGGAAGACCTTAAGGACCATCGACTGCAGAGCGACACGAATTGATGGCTTTAAAGCCAGCAAAATGAGTTTTATAATCATAATACTAATGATAGTACCTGCAGTGACAGATGTAGTGGACTCTTACCTGTTCATTTTAGCATGAGCTGCATGGTGTTACATTAAAAAAAAAAAGAGGAAAATATTCTATATCTGTTATGAATATCTGTATAAAACAAATATTTTCTTTCAAGAGTTCTTGACTTTTGCAGAATTGACATGTAGCCATGAATAATGAGATGTTCAGAGACCATGTTCTTTATTTCAGCATCAGATTTCTTTCGTTTCATTCTGTCTTTGTTGTTAACCACACGACTCAGCTCTGGTCACATTGACCTCAAATTCTGAATGAGACACTAGTGGTTACTGTCATGAGATAGATTGTAAATTCCACTTTTCAACTTTGTTTCTGTCTGGCATGCTTGTGATTCTGGATCTTATAGAGAAAAAAACTGAGCAAAATGAGTTATTTTTCTGTTTTATGTCATAATTATCAGTGAATAGATCCTGTGGAAACTGTCGTGAGCAACTGTTTATTTCACATATCAAGTGCAAACTTTTGACAGTGTTATTTTTGGAGAAAAAACATCAAAAATAAGAAAAATGGCATCCTGTCGAGATGTTTTACATTTTCGCTCATTACTTTTAGGTACTAAAACAAAGAAAAGCAAAAAAGACAGATGTATATTTACATTATAAGAGAATTGTATGCAATTTAGAACTTTGGGGGAAAACAAATGCATGCACTATGTTATGCAACAATAACTGCATAGAAAAACAGGAAAACATGACTACAATCATAGCATGAAATAAATTTTGTATGAAACTTGTTAGCGTGCTTGTTTTTTGTTTTTGTTTTTTTCCCATTGATTCCCATTGATGTTTCTCTGTACCAATACTCTCTTTGACCTGAAGTTGACAGGCACAAAGAGCTGGATTGGAAGGTGAAAAAGCAAGTGAAAAGGAACAAAAAAAAAAAAGTGTCTCCAGGTGGAGCAGCATGGCAGACTGCACTGATGAGCATGGTGATGAATTAAACCATTAACATTTGAAGGAAACAGTGAAACACCTGCATGCTGTGAACAAGCTGAAGTTTTGAACAAGCGGTGTCAACATACACTCTGCTCAATGAGGTATGATGCTAAAGCCTGCCTTACGCCTGCTAAACGTGCCTGCTAGCAGACCGCATTAACGTCACCCTCTGCTCTCCTTTCATCCCTTCCTCCTACTCCTCCTGACCCTTTCCATCTCTCCTCTGCGCTGGCTCGCACGTCATCCCGCACCCTCTTCACCCGTCTTTGTTCTCTAGGTGTCTGGGTAATAACTTGTCTGTTGTCTCTCTTCTTTTTCATGTCTGTAGAGGCTTCCCGGCTGGGCCGGCACAAACCGCCTGCAGACTCTGTGTGTGTCATGAATCGTGGTGTTCCAACCACTGTGTGCATGGCCCAGAACACCCCTCCCACTTCCTGATAAAGCTCTTTAAGTCTGTTTGTTGTACAAGAATAGATGGAAGACCCGCTCTGACACGTTTAAATGTATTTCAGAGGGACATTTTTGTTGGTGGCTGACAGTTTTGTCAACTTGAAGTGGTGTGTAAAATGTGTATTTGAGTGCATGCGTGTTTAATATGTGTGTGTTTGTACATGTGTCTGTACTGTAAATATGCTTTTCGTGTTGCCCACGCTTGCGAATGAATATTTAGAGTATCTAGAATGTTTACAGGGTTATAAGGTCAAACCTATCCATTAACTTTTTGTTGTTTTTGTGGATCACAACAAATATTCACAAAGCTGCCTTTAAATTGGAATGGGCTCAAACTAATGATGTTGTTCTCTGTTGTGCTGCTGCTGTAATCATCAGTTGCCTTTGTTTGCTGTTTGCACTTTGGGACTCAACAATAAGAATTTTTCCTGCTGGCCCCATCACAGATAAATGTTATTATTTTTAGTAACATTATTAAATATGTGACCCTGAACCACAAAACCAATCATAAGTCGCACGGGTATATCTGTAGTAATAGCCAACAATGCATTGTATGGGTCAAAATTATCGATTTTTCTTTTATGCCAAAAATCATTGGGATATTAAGTAAAGATCATGTTCCATAAAGATATTTTGTAAATTTCCTACAGTAAATATATCAAAAATGTATTTCTGTGTTGCTAAGAACTTCATTTGGACAACTTTAAAGGCGATTTTCTCAATATTTAGATTTTTTTTGCACCCTCAGATTCCAGATTTTCCAAATATTGTCCAATCCTAACAAACCATACATCAACGGAAAGCTTATTTATTCATCAAAAAATAAAAAAAAATAAACTGGTTTTGTGGTCCAGGGTCACATATGTTAGAAAAACAGATTTATATATTTGAACATTTAAGTTTTAAGTTTACGTTTTTACAACAAATAATTTATTAGATTCTTATTACTACTTGTTATGTTAAAGGGATATTTCACCCAAAAATGAAATCTCTATCATAATTTACTCACTATCATGTTGTTCTAAACCTGCATGCCTTTCTTTCTTCTGTGGAACATGAAAGAAGATATTTTGAAGAATGCTGGTAACCAAACCGTTTCTTTTCCCATTGACTTTCATTTTTTGTTCATATAATGGAAGTCAATGGGAACCAAGTAGATTGCTAATATTCTTCAAAATATCTTCTTTTGTATTCTGCAGAAGAAAGAAAGACATACAGGTTTGGAATTACATGAGGGTGAGTAAATTATGACAATTTTAATTTGCAGCTTTCAAAGAAACTTCACAGTATGTTAGTAAGCCACATGACCTTGATCTTGGTGGCATTTTTCAGCAGAATTTGCAACTGCAATGTTCAGTACATCACAGAAATGCACAGAAAAAGTTTGGAAGGCATAAAAAAAAAAAGATCAATGAACAACTGTGACAATATGCTCTAGCATCTGATAACTGACCCGAAACTCTTTCACTCTGGCCCTGGGCCATCATGCAGTCCTTATTGTTAAGTCCTGTGTTTGCTTAGGGTATAAGTGTTAGTGGACAAATTGAATCTCGAGTTGGTATTTATAATGTTCTTAATTGCTTTCTAACACTTTCTTTTCCCAGCGAGGACATCAGTACACTCCAGTGAAAATGAGGTTATTTAAATGAAGTGAGATTCTAAACTTGTCAAACAGAAAGTCGACTGCACTCATGCTTTCTTTTAGAATCATGCAGCAGAAACTATCAAACTGATGTGTCAAAATGTGCAAAACATTTTAACCAACCAATAAGTATATCTATATCCAGTTAGTTTGAAGTGAACTCACTGCCAATACGTTTTTTATGGAGTTTTTACAATCTACAAGTGGAGAAACTAGATTGACAAGTAGCAATACTTCCTCAAAAGCTTTGTTGCAAATGTTATGTTCAATAATGATGCCAAGATAGACACTACTAAAATTTTTTAATTTAACACAATCTCAAATTTTCATAAATACTTAGCATCTTTTTTTATATATATTTTTTTTTTGTACATTATAGCTACTCTTCTCTAGATCGAGTGGTTCTCTCGACACTGAAGAGAGGCTCACAGATTAATGTATTTATATTTTAAGAACCAAGGTTGAACCTAAATCTGTCACCAAGCATTTATATGTTTGTAAATATTACAGTAATACATTATATATTATAATATGTAGCTAAAATTTGCAAGGTTATTCTTAGGTAAATTTTCCTCCCATCCATAGGTAGCTACTGTACAATCTGCATTTGTTAGGTGGATTAAGAGTTATTAATGAATGCAAACCGCATGATGTTAATGGTAAATAATAAATATACCTCAGTTCCAAAAAAAAAAAACAATAAATAATAATAATTTTGTGGAAATAAACAATATTGGCATGATTCCACTTACACAATGAGCTAAATATAACCGAATTCTGTTAGTTGATGCTTCAAAGGCTGTTTTATTGCTTCCAACAGATTGTTAACAAATTGCAATTAACCGTTAGTTATCAGCTTGTCAGAAAGGCTGCTTTATGATAACCTACTATTTAGTAAAGCAACAAAAAAAAAAAAATTAGGGGAACTTCTAATGATTTCAGTCAATACAAATTAAGTATAAGAAAAAAATAAATAAATGAAACATTTAAATAACCTGTTGTATTTCTCCTATTTTTGTCCTTTTATTTTTCATGTACTGTATAACTTAGCATGTCTGTCATTTGAAACCAAAAATGCCACTTCCTAAGAAATATTCCCAAGGTTTGTTTTATGGTTTTGTTTTCATGTTTTTATCTCCATATTGACTGATAAGAAACCAAGTCCATGTGTGGCCTTGTGTGAGTGCGTGTACGGGTGCAAGGGTGTGTGTTTTCTCTGTTTGAGTGCATGTACCCCCAGTTCTTTGCTCTGCTTCTGAGCTTTGATCTTTTCAGACACTATGGCAACCTAGTTACCTAATAGGGACCGTAACCATAGCAACACAAGTATGTGCTATGCTTTTAAGGGCAGCCCATTTCTCCCATGCCTCCCTGCTGCCTGGGTACATTTGTACGTGCTATTTGGGTCCACAATTCATCAGACACGTTTACACATCAGAACACAGAGTTCTTCACATAATTATCACTGGTGCTATTCTATGTCAGTAACGGTATCATTACAATCTGCTGCATCTGCCTACATAGATCCAATGCTGTTCAGGGGGTACATAAACAAGACTAGACCCTGTGATAATTGGGATATTTACAGTGATAATTACCTCACCAGTAATTACACACCTGTGTTTATGTGTGTGCATGAAATCAAAACCCTAGTTATTCACTTCCTCCTTCTGCAGTTATAATAAATTACCATACATACCCTCACACACAGAAAGCTGAACACCTGTAAAGTTCTGTAGGGTGGTCCTAGTCAAGGTAAGGAGACAAAGGGTGCGTCTCAATCAGCTCCCTAGCTTCCGAGCTCGTGAATCAGTATATCATGTATGAATTCGGGCGCTGGTAATGACAGTAAGGACTCTGGCTCACTACTCATTGAGACATTGATGACTCTATTTCCGGCGACATGACAACGGCCTCATTGTACAACATCACTACTGGTATTTAAGAACAACAGCAGAACTGATATCTTTCTGATGTTATTTTTTAATGTTATTTAAAGTACATTATGATAAATACTTTGCTTGTTACATACACGTGCAACATTTCAGCCTTAAATAAATTATAAATGTTAGCTAGGTTATGATCATTACCTGTTTAGCGATATATGTTTATGTTGAAATATAATAAAATAATGGTTTGTTCTTTAAAAAACATCGATCATGTGTCATTATGTGTAGTGAGTTGGCTCACGCAATATATGTTTCGCACTTCAGAACTTCCATTAAGGGAACATAGTGAGCATTGATGCTCCTTTTCACAGTGCATTGTGAAACTTTTTAGGGAATGCACTGGAAGGATTTTGTGATTGAGACAGCCCTCAAAATGGCCGACTCCCTGATCAGTGCCCTGACTACTGAACTAGGGAGCTGATTGAGACACACCCAAACACTGTCCTGCAGAGCTTAGCTCTAACTTGCCTCAATACACCTGGAAGTTTCTAGTATGCCTAGTAAGACCTTGATTAGCTAGTTCAGGTGTGTTTAATTGTGGTTGGAGCTAAACTCTGCAGGATAGTGGCCCTCCAGGAGCAAGATTTAACACACATGCTGTAGAGATTAATAAAATGTTTAATAAAGTAGCATGGAAGTGGTACATTTTTTTATACATTGCTTGGTTAAAAAAAAAAAAAGTTGCTGTTTGAATTTAAATAGTTAATTAAGAGTCTGCATCATTATTGCTAATTATTATGTTTCAAGCATGTTATATGTTTGGCAACGGTTCTTTTAACCCTGATTGATGGAGTGTGTAGCTTTTCATTTCTTAAACAACCATGTAAGAAGACGTTTCATGGCCATATTCCAGGGTGACAAAACCAAGATTCATCAGGCTCAAATTGTGAAAGAATGGTTGGGAGGGAGCATGAAGAATCATTTTCACACATGAATCGGCACTGATCTTAACATTAGTGTAAGTTTTTGGCATGTGCTAGAGGAGACTTTACAGAGTGCTCACCTCTTGCATTGTCAATACAAGATCTTCACCAAAATTGATGCACCTCTTGATGGAAATAACATCACAACATTTATTTCCATCAAGAGGTGCGTGATCCAATCATAGACTCTTAACCCATTTCAGCCCACCGGCAACTATAGTTGCCGCAGTGTATAGTTGTCATTTTCCTTTTGTAAGTATTTTTCTAGATGTTATCCAATGACAACCAAATAAAGGATTTCAAGAACAAAAAAAAGGTATTCACTTCCTTCCTGCCACATGAGGCTGTCAACTTCCTACCCCTACTTCCAGGAAGCATGGCGAAGGCAAACTCTCCCAAAGAAACATCATTTTCATGTTACTAATAAGTATTTTTTGTTGACATATACATATCTACATAATCATGAAGGTCTCTAGAATCATCCAAACAAAACAAATCTTACAAGAGATCTATAATTTTTTGTACACTTAGTCAAAAGTCCAAGCGGCAACTATAGTTGTCAGTGGGCAAATGACTTGTAAGTACATATATCATGGGGAAATGGGGTATACTGTGTTAATAGCTTATTAAGTCAAGGTTATTGTTCTTGTTTAGTGCTTTTTTCTTTCATAATATCCCACCTAGAACATAACTTAACCCTTTAACTGACATCTCTGCTGTACAGCTTAATTTGATAGTGATGGACACACTTCCTTTGCATGTGAGAAATGCGGTGTTGCCTTGCGGGGAGGACACAAATGACATAACTTCCTATTCCGAATGTCTTTTGAAAGAAATTGTCTGTATGCACTGTTATTTATATATTTATTTATTTGTTATATGTGACCCTGGACCACAAAACCAGTCATAAGGGTCTTTTTTTTTTTTTTAAATTGATAATTTGTCTCTTATTATTTTTCACTATAAACTGCTTTAATTTGGAGCGAGTGATACGGGGGAGTGGCTTTATTGCATCAGATACATGTCACTTTACTCACATTGATGTATGGTTTGTTAGGATAGGACAATATTTGGCTGAGATACAACTATTTGAAAATCTGGAATCTAAAGGTGCAAAAAAAAAAAAAAAATCAAAATATTGAGAAAATCACCTTTAAAGTTGTCCAAATGAAGTCCTTAGCAGTGCATATACACACAAAAATACATTTTTGATATATTTATGGTAGGAAATTTACAAAATATCTTCATGGAACATTTTTCCTAATGATTTTGGGAATAAAAGAAAAATCGATAATTTTGACCCATACAATGTATTGTTGACTATTGCTACAAATATACCCATGCGACTTATAACTGGTCTTGTGGTCCAGGGTCACATATAGATGTAAAAATTTTTCATTCTATTTATTTTTATTTACTTATTTTCATTTAACTTTTTGATTCAATGCCCTGTTGGGGCAACTTAATGGGCTGCACTTTGTTCTGCACTGTGTTCCGCCACTTTAAAACAAATGGATCTGTTGTGTTGTCATATTCAAGAGATTATAAGCTAGATGCAGCTTTTTTGGGTTTGCATCAAATGTTCTTCGACTTTTATACATAATAAATGTGTTTATGAATAGAGATTGATCTGTTGAAAGCAGTTATTTTGAGTTAGATGCCAAATGTTCTCCTCCTATTCAAATTTGACAATGAAAGGGAGCTTAGAACATATTTGCCCACCGGAAACTATAGTTGCCGCACATTCAAATACAATTTTTAAGAAAAAAAAACTAAAACCTGGGGAACCATGGGACACTATTAACACAACTATATGCATTAAACCATTTAGAAAAATTTGGGCACAAATGGGTTAAGCATTTGCCTAATCCAAATAGTGACTTTTTTTTTTTTTTTTGGCCAGGCAGTGTATATATATATATATATATATATATAATGTTCTTTGTAACTTTATATTAATAGAAGAATTCTGAAAAATGTATCACTTCAGGATCACTTGAAAATCATATAGGGTTCTTCTCAAACAGAAGGCTGTTTCCTAATCCTCTTCAGCATTAAATGCTAGAATGAGACGGTCTAGTAAGCCTATGGCTACGTCACACGTTCACGCCCATATTATGAAAGGTTTTGTCTTACTTTTCATAATGAACTGAGGACAAGCTCAGTGCCAACTCGTTTTCCGTCAGTTCTTTTTTGTAAACTGGAATATGTGCAACGGATTGTCGGTAATTTAAAGATAGGCTACACTTGAGCTGAATGAAGGATGCAAAACGAAAACTGCCTTCCAAGGATGATGACGTGGCAGCTGAGATATGCAGCCTTACTAGGATGCAGCCTCCCGTTTGAGAAGCATCCATTGGTGTGAAATTCAGTTGTGCTGAAGCAGGCTGTCATTAAGGTTGTCATTCTTTAAATAATACATTACAAGTAAGAGAATCCTTTTCAATGATACAAAGGTCAATGGTGTGTATTGGAATAAGGCAGGGTTTCTCTTGCAGATTGAACTTCAATTGGAACTGAAATCAGGAAAGCCCTGGAGGGTCTTACTTCTGCTTGGAACTGTCATATTTCACAGAGGGAATCAGAGTGTGAGAGAGACAGAGATTCCAAAAGGTCTATAGGACATAAGAGTTTTAAAATAATTGCTGTTTATATAGCTCAGTTTCTCTAAGTGAAACCAGAGCAATGACAGTTACATGTTTGATGACGGGACTTCTTCCTGTAGGACTCTGCTGCTCACTGGAGGTGAGTAATGAGCTAAAATATCTGTAACTGTGCTGATGATGAGGCTGAAGGCCACTGAGCATGTGCAGTAAGTCTGCTCAGGGCCTTCTGCTGCTCATGCAGTTACTTCATCTTCCTGTGCTGTCACAGGACAGTCTGCCATCGAGCAGCCAGCCCTGAAAGTTTAATGAACACCAATTAAGCCTTCACAATCGCTTAAGTGGTTGGGACTATACTGGCAGTGGATATAGAGGAGCGCTAGGATGAGATAATGAGGAGAGAGGAGAAAAGGAATGGAGTAGAAAACAAAAAGAAGTTGTTTATAAAAGATTATAAATAAAATTTTAAACTATTTAAAGTTACAGACATTTATTTTAATTAGTGAATTATGATTATCTGCTCTTGAGGTTATATTCTTGTTAATATTATTTAGAATTGTGATGAAATTAAACTCATGTTAATATGAATGCCACAATATTTAATAAATTGATTAACATTGCAGCTCATGTGATATTCCAATATGAAATTCCATTAGTGTCATCCTGTGATTTTTATATCAGTGCTGAGTTCAGAGCAGCTCTGACTGCATGCCCACATGAAACGTCGACACACATGTATTTCATCTACAGCTCTTTGCTGTCTGCCCTTTCATAACTTTTCTGGTGGGAACCCTGTAAAGCAGCCAAGCCCCCCCCCCTCTCTCATTCCCATTCTCATTCTACGACTACAAAAGGAGGACTGGAGTGTGCGTATACAGATCTTTTACTGCCCCAATGGAATAAGCTTGAAATGCACTAGGAAAACCTGTGGCCTAACAACCAGTGAAAATTTGTAGCCTATTGCTGCAACTGACAAAGACTCGGGCATCATAGAGGAGCTGAATTGGATCCAACAACAAATACTTATAACTGCATGACTGAACACCCAGTCTATGGGCAATATATGCACATATATGCATACTACAAAATCTAAATAACCCCATACAGATCTGAATGTCTATTAATAGCAATATGGCATGTTTTACAGTATTGTCATAGTGCATGACATTTTTAGGATGTTGCATAAGGATTCAAAGATGTAAACTGAAGATCATTGATTTTTAATGTGGCTGTCTACCAGAAATCTCCAGAGGACATTGAATGTTCTGTTGTTGGAAGCGGTTCTGGAAACAGTCGGAGTACTTTGATGTTAGTGCTCCTCCATTAAACAGGCCAAGCATCTCCTTCAGTGATCACAATATATAATGTGCATGAAATCAAATCTTGAAATGTAGGCTACTTCAGCTGTTAATCTAATTATAGTGTACTTCTTCATATTTGTAATGAAAAGGGATCTTGGAAATATCCCAAGCTCGTGCTTTTCTCTTTTTAGAGCTCAGTAGCTACCTCAACAACAGTGTAAGTCAGTACTAGGCTAACACCTGTGGCCTGTTGCATGAAGCCAATTTCAGTTGCTACCCAGTTAAGTTTGAGATTAGTTTAAGCAAACTGTAGTTTTTTGGGATCAAGAAGTTGGATTGGTTTTTAGCTGTGTTCATCACCATGTTAACTTACGCTACACGTCTGGATTAGAGATAGCAAACCCAAACTGGACCAATCAGCTGTGAGTAAAGTGACATGTATCTGATGCAATAAAGCCACTCCCCCTGTATCTCTCGCTCCAAATTAAAGCAGTTTATAGTGAAAAAAAATTTGAGACAAAATTGCTCATCTTTTGCTGCTAATTATTTTTTTTTTATATTAATTATAATTATGTATAGCTTCCTAAGTGTATATGACTTTCTTCCATCATAAAAGTAATCCATATGGCTCCAGGGGTTTAATAAAAGAGTTCTGAAGCGAAGCGATGCTTTTTGTAAGAAAAATATCCATAATTATAACTTTATAAACTGTAATCACTAGCTTCCGATAATGATCGTACGCAGGTCTAGTTCCGGCTTACGCAACGCCTACATCCTGCATCATACTCCAGAACTCGACTGTCTTGTGAACACACAGAATCTAGGACAGTAATTATACACCTAGGATTAAAATATTTGCTTTTTATATAGCTCAATTTCTCTAAGTGAAACCAGGGAAATGACAGTTACAATCCCCCGGTTTCACAGACAAGGCTTAAGTTAGTCCCAGACTAAAATGCATGTTTGAGCAGTTTTAACTGAAAGTAACTTGCACTGACGTATCTTAAAATATGTCAGTGCAATTGTCTTGTCTCAAGATGCACACCAGTAATGCTTTTTCCTAGTGAATGTTTATAAAAGCTACTTAAATGCCTTAAAGTGCCCCTATTTTTAAAGTTCATAATATTGTTTTGGGAGTCTCCTACAACAGGTTTACATGAATGCAAGGTAAAAAAACACTTTTTGTTTTCTCATAATATACGTTTAATTTCACCTCAGTTCTCAATGTTTTGTTAACGATTCGTTAGAAGCAGTTTGAAGAATCAGTCTCTCTAAACCCCTCCTTTCCGTGCGCCTACACTGCTCTGATTGGTCAGATGGCCCAGTCCTTTGTGATTGGTCTACTGCGCGCACCATGCGTGCCCATTGCCAAAACTGAATGGCAGCTATCAATTCGCAAGACATTGTATACAGAAAAGATAGCATCGATTTTATCTTATCAATTTGAGCCCGAGTCCGACGATGAAATGTCTGAAGTAGTTGATCAACCAGAAACTGATTCGCAATCACGACTGGATTAGGACGTTTCTCTATGGTAAGTGTCACCTTAGTTTGCGTTATTTATAAGACGTGATAGCAGAGTCATTGTTATACTTTATGTAGGTGCACCTGTGGGAACTGTATCAGAATCCCAAGCGAAGCTGAAAACCTCTAACATAAGATAAACATTAAGGCCAGATGTGTACACAGACTTTTTCGTCATAACTATAACAAAGTAAAAAATGGCTATATCATTGTTTGACATTACAATGGGTGTTTACTGTTTACAGAGAGAATACTTCAACTAATTAGTACAGACTAGCATCTTAACATCCTATTACAATACAGATAGAGCTCCACTCTATTATAATAATAAAAACGCAGAGAAAAAACAGTTTGTTTTACAGTTATGTAAGCGAACCGGGCACACAGTTATGTTGTAAACTCCCACATTAGCTGAGCACAAAGGTGAATAGCTGATAATGCATTACACTTTGTAAACAAAAGTCGTGCTTCATCCTTGATCATTACTCCAAGTAATAATACAGACAAGCTGCATTAATTGACACATTTTTAGACAATATTGGACCCACATCTGAATAGCAGAACTACAGAAACGTGAGTTAGCCGGTTAGCAGGAGACATACAGACTAGGGTGTACGTTACACAACATAACATACAAAACTACGAATTTTGAACGATCGCTAGAACATATAAACATCAATTATTAATCATACTTACAGGTTGAGATTCAGAGGAGCAAGCTGGTCCAAATAAACTGGTCATTGATGCATATTTTAAGACCAAGCATTTTGTGAATCCTGCGTTAAACTCCCCGAGGTTTGAGAAGCAGTCGTCAGTAAAATGACGGGAACACAACAAAAGATTGTACTGCTGTGGTATTGTTGAAATAATTAATTTTCTCTGGCTTCTGCACGCACAATAAGTGGGTGGGCAATATGCTAATATTTTGTTGTGACGTCACAACGAAACGACTTGGGATTCGTTTTACAAATGACTCGTTTAATTGACTCTGAGTCGACTCTTACTTTTGAGAGACAGTAACTTTATATACGGTGCACTTTCAGATTTAAAACTTTGCAGGGTGTTTTCATTCACTTAGAGCTGTTACACACTACATGAAAGGTCATTTTCAAAAATCCATAATAGGGGCAGTTTAATTGAACTAAGGTCTAATCCTGGCTTAGGCTAAGCCCTGTCTGTGAAACTGGGCCAATATGTTAAAGGGTTCACCCAAAAATGAAAATAATGTCATTTATTACTCACCCTCATGCGTTCCACACCCGTAAGACCTTCGTTAATCTTCGGAACACAAATTAAGATATTTTTGTTGAAATCTGATGGCTCAGTGAGGCCTCCATAGCCAGCAATGACATTTCCTCTCCCAAGATCCATTAATGTACTAAAAACATATTTAAATCGGTTCATGTGAGTACAGTGGTTCGATATTAATATTATAAAGCGACGAGAATATTTTTGGTGTGCCAAAAAAAAAACTAAATAACGACTTATATATTGATGGCCGATTTCAAAACACTGCGTCAGGAAGCTTCAGAGCATTATGAATCAGCGTGTCGAATCAGCGGTTCGGAGCGCCAAAGTCACGTGATTTCAGTAGTTTGGTGGTTTGACACGTGATCCGAATCATGATTCGATACGCTGATTCATAATGCTCTGAAGCAGTGTTTTGAAATCGGCCATCACTATATAAGTCGTTATTTAGTTTTTTTGGCGCACCAAAAATATTCTCGTCGCTTTATAATATTAATATTGAACCACTGTACTCACATGAACTGATTTAAATATGTTTTTAGTACATTAATGGATCTTGAGAGAGAAATGTCATTGCTGGCTATGGAGGCCTCACTGAGCCATCGGATTTCAACAAAAATATTTTAATTTGTGTTCTGAAGATGAATGAAGGTCTTACGGGTGTGGAACGGCATGAGGGTGAGTAATAAATGACATTATTTTCATTTTTGGGTGAACAAACCCTTTAAGCAGTCATTAAAAATGTTAACATATTATCAGCATTAGGCTACGTGTTCTTAGTTTGCTTATGTATTTTAGCAATAATTGTAATTTTCTCACAACTGTAAACACAAAACTACAAACAATAAATGCAAAATACATCAAACCTAAAATGAATGCAATCAACACTTGGCCTATGCTTTGCTCAAAATAGTATTTTTGCACAATGACAAAAACATGCACCATATAGCCTAATGACCTTGATTATGAAAATGTTTGCAAACAATTAAATATATGCCTGGATTTTTTTGCAAACATTGCATTACTTGAATTTCAGGGTATATTGATTGTGTAAAGCAGAGGTCTCCAAACTCGGTCCTGCAAAGTTTAGCTCCAACCACAATTAAACACACCTGAACCAGCTAATCAAGGTCTCACAAGACATAAGAAACTTTCAAGCAGGTGTGTTGGAGCTGGTTGTAGCTAAACTCAGCAGAACAGCAGCCCTCCAGGACCGAGTTTGGAGACCTCTGGTGTTAAGTGTCAGTTTTAGTAATTTAAGTAATCACTGTAATAGAACAACATTGCCCTCTGCTGGTAAATATGATTTTTGAGGAGTAATTTTTACTTCATGTCTAAAAACTAATAACAATATTTGATGAGAAATACTCATGAAGATGATGATTAAAGGCCAACAAACATCAAAATTGTGGATTTTTATGAGCTACTTTGTTTCAATAATTCCACCTGAATCATTTGTGTGATTCAGATTAAGTTTGCTAATAAATAATTTAATTTATGCATTAATTTATTTATTACATTTTGATCTCTACTTGTTCACTATAATTCAGTAAAATATAAATGGCCACAGACAAGCAGCAAAAAGGCTATTACAGTCTTCAGAACAAACACAATATACACACACCAGACCTTCAGATTCACATCAGGATAACTAGAAAAAGGTGAAACATTTTGGTTATAAGGCTTATTTTTATATCACAAACGCCAAAAAATAAATTATTCAGCTCATGGTAAGAAATAGGTACATTTACTTAATTATACAGTAGGTTTGATGTTGGGGAAACCTTTAACTGGTTGAGAATACACAACAAATTATGAATTTAGAGTAATCTAAGTTTTAGTTTATATAGTTTGATCCTTTTACACCTATAACACAAATGTGTGAAAGTCTCAAGATATAATGTTTGTAGGAGTGTTTTTCAAACCTGAGCTTTGTCTTTGAAGATCAGACAAGGATGAACCATTTCCATGTTTCTTGTGTATTTACAGAGACTGAAGTCAGAGTGGTATATACACTTTATGAATATAGTGATCATGAGATAATGTGGTGGCTGTAGTTTTTGCGGTGGTGCTGTTTGAATAGCAGTGAAGGACTCTGAGCTTAGCACTTAAAGACTCTCCTGAAAGCAGTGCTTGGATTTTTAAATGCTTTGTGGTATTTGGCAGATTTTCATTAGCAGAGGAAAGATGCTCACAAAGACATTAAGAGTGATTCACCTCTGCAGTCAGAGAAGGCAGATAATGAGATAACATTATGGCAGTTCTGAATGTTGAATAACATGCTCTGATATAAGAGAAAGCAGGAATAAAAGCCTATTAATATGAGCAAGAGTCATAATGGTTTCAGACACCAAGGTGTGCGCTGAGTCGACAGAGAGCGTCTCCTACAATGTCCAGCTCGTGTCTGAGCTCCTCGACCACATCGTTGATGCTGGGCATGTCCTTCAGCACACATACGCTCTGTGTGTACGGGTTATAACGCAGGGAGAATGGACGCTGGATTGTCTTTGCAAACTCACTGTGAAGGATATATGTGGTTAAAACAAATTAATATTGATATAGAAATATAACAGGTCACATATAAAAAAAAATATATATATATATAGATTTACCGCATTCTAAATTTAGCTTCCTCAAAGCTCTCGGATACAAAGTAAACATCTTGGAAGGTGGTGATGAGACACTCCTGCTTACAGGTGACCTTGGGCTCAAAGGGCAGGATTTTAGCAGCGCCTGAGAGAGAGTGCTTTAAAACAAAACATGTGTTTCAGAGTCATGGCTTCATTAGCTGCTACCGTTGAAAAGTTTGGGCTCAGTATGATTTTTTTTTTCAAATAAATAAATACTTTTTATTCAGCCAGAATGCATTAAATTGCTCAAAAGTGACAGTATATAATGCTATTCTTTTGATCTTTCTATTCATCAAAGAATCTTTTTTTTTAAAACTGATAAGAAATGTTTCTTGAGCAGCATATCAGTATTTAGAATGATTTCTGAATGATCGTGTGACACTGAAAACTGGAGTAATGATGCTGAAAATTCAGCTTTGCCATTGCATGAATGAATTACATTTTTAAAAAATATATTAAAATAGAAAACAGATATTTTAAATTGTAACAATATTACTGTTTTCACTGTATTTTCAATCAAGTAAATGCAGCCTTGGTGAGCATAAGAAACTTCTTTCAAAAAACATTATTAAAGGTAAATAGGAAACAACGTGGTTAGATTACACAGATTACCCAAACTAGTGGTTAGATTACACATAAAAATATAATTGTTCTAATCCTTAATTCTAAAACTGATAATGTGTATTTGGTGTACCTTAAGTTCACTGATGGATGAGAGAAGTCCAGCACCGTATGCTCGGAGTGAACCCTCCTGCTTGCACAGGCCAAACTCTACCGTGAAGAAATAGCACTGCAATGGCGCACACACCAACATAACCATCAAAACTTTTGCAAAAAATAACAATGCTTTATGCCTATATAAGAACAACAGGACAGCAAAATGTACTGAAATACATACTGTTGCTAATTTCTGCACAGCATCATCAGACGCCCCTAGAGAAGCCAGTCCTAATTCCTGAGAGAACTGTGCAAAACTTGGTTCAGCCAACAGAGGAACATGACCCAGCAGCTCATGACATGTATCCCTGAAAGACAGAGACATGAAGATCTCTTTAATTTATTTGTATGTGCCTATTTCACATGACTCATACAAACAGTGTTTATGTGAAACAGGAGAAAGCTCTAATAAAGCACTAATAGTGTTTCTGATGCATAACAGAGCTGCAGCTTTTATTTCTGGGTTGCTACATTGAGTATTTCTTTAAACATTTATTGTTTTTATTATTATTATTTTACCTTTCCTTTTAGTGTGCAATTAGATTCGTAAAGCTTTGAAGCTTCATGAAGCAGTGTTTTGAAATCGCCCATCACTAGATATTGTTGAATAAAGTTGTTATTTTGTTTTTTTGGAGCACAAAAAGTATTCTCGTCGCTTCATAACATTAAGGTTGAACCACTGTAGTCACATGAACTGTTTTAAATATGTCTTTAGTAGACTTCTGGGCATTTGATTAAGTTAATCAGTTAATTATCTTGCTGTCAATGGAGGCCTCACTGAGCCATCGGATTTTATCAAAAATATCTTAATTTGTGTTCTGAAGATGAACAAAGGTCTTACAGGTGTAGAACGACATGAGGGTGAGTAATTAATGACAGAATTTTCATTTTTGGGTGAACTAACCTTTTAATCTCTCTAACAGAAAACATTTGCCTGAAACACTTTGTTTGTCGTCCTGCCATTATTTCAGTGACTTAACTACGACACCATGTACACATTTGCATATTGCCCACCTGTACTGGCTGCTTTGGCCCACCCTCAAAGAACAGTTGGGTAAGTGATTTTGCTATGTCAAGACACTGTTTTTTCACAGCAGCAGCAGCAAAAAAAAAAAAAAAAAAGTTTAAAAAAGTATTTTTCTTTCAACCCTGATGCCATAATTACCATCGATAAAATACTGTTTACAGCTGCTCATGAAGTCTTGGAAGCTGAAACCCGATTATGTTAAGGAGTGTTACATTTTTGACACACAACAGACTGGTCAATGACCATGATCAGCTGACCAATCAGAGCAGACTGGAATGGCGGGGTTCACAGAGACAGTAAAGCCCTGGGTATACTTCATTTTCCGCTTTCTGCTCCATCTCTTGCACAATTGAATGTGCAAGACAATAAAACAATGTTGCAATATATCAACATTGATTCGCCATTCAAAATTGAAACAAAATTCAACTTTGTTTTAACTGGATTCATGATGTTGATTCACCCATGAAGAAATGTTAAAATGACGGCAACATGAAATGGAGCCCAAACCTCAAAGTATAAAATATAAACTTCTTAAATAATCTGGATTTAGTTTGATTTATTGAATAAAAGGTGCTGTGTTTGTTTCCATCCCTGCATGTGTAACTTTTTCATGCATCAAATGTGACAGACAGTGGGTGTTGCTTCAACAATGGGTGCTGCTTCATAAAAGGCTATTTCAAAAGATTGTGTTGATAAATAGTCCTGAAGAGATAAAGCGATATGTGCTTTGTACTCACGGTTCAGGAGTGTAGAGAGGATCTGAGCTGTGACGCACATATTGTGTGCAGTGAAACACTCTGAAGGCCAGACCAGCCAGAAAGTCTCTCGGTGACAAGTACCCAGCAACAGGGCGAATGGTGAAGCCAGTTCGCTCTGAAACACACATACACAGCCACACATCTACTGTCCTCTGCTGCTGACACAACTAAAATTTCTCTTCAGTTCCTCTTGTACTTATTGTAAGGTTAAAATGTATCTTTAAAAAACTGTGTGTGTTTTGATCATGTGCGCTCAGTCTCACCTCTCAGGAAGTTGGACACGTCCTCCAGCTGTGGTATGTTGTCTTCTCTGTAGCCGCAGTACTGGGTGAGCAGAGGCAGGTTCTGCAGGTACTCTCTACAGGCATGTGTGGGGTACAGCTTATTCAGCTCCCGAAACACTACACCCCATGTCTTCACCTCTTCCTCTGTAAACTCCACACGTGGTATGGGATCTCCACTGCAGAGTGAGATAGAACCATGTGAATAAATAAAGAGATATATATATATATATATATATATATATATATATATATACACACACACAAACATACAGTATTGTGAAAAAGTCTTAGGCACGTTAGTATTTTCACCAAACAAACAAACAAAAAAAAAGGTTTTAAGTCAGTTATTTATATCTTTTGCTGTAGTGTGTCAGTAGGAAATGTCAGTTTACATTTCCAAACATTCCTTTTGCCATTAATTGTAATAATCCAGTGAGATTTTTGTATGCACAAGGAGTCTGACAACAGCCGGTATGATCCACATGGAGATCATCATCGAGTCCATCTATGATTACATGAAGAAACAGAAAAAAATGGAGACAAATTAAATCCAGAAGAACTGTGGCAACGTCTCCAAGACGCTTGAAGAAACCTTCCTGCAAAACTACCTGAAAAACTACAGTATGTGCAACCTAGAACAAAAGCTGCAAAGGGTGGTCACACCAAATATTGATTTGATTTAATTAATTGAAGTTAATTGATAAATAAAATCTATTTATGACATTATTTTTGAAAGCATCCTCACTTTACAGCATTTTTACACAAGTGCCTAAAACTTTTCACAGTACAGTAGCTTTGCAGGCAGGTTTCTTCAAGGATCTTGGAGACACGGCCACAGTTCTTCTGGATTTACTGTCTTTCTCAGTTTTTTTCTGATTCTTCATCTAATCCCAGATGGATTCGATGATGGTGAGATCAGATCTCCATGTGGAGCACCGGCTGTTGTCAGACTCCTTGTGCATACAAAAATCTCACTGGATTATTACAAATAATGGCAAAAGGAATGTTTGGAAATGTAAACTGATATCTCCTACTGACACACTACAAAATATATAAATAACTGACCTGAAACTTTTTTTTTTTTTTTTGGTGAAAACAGTAACACGGTCTAAGACTTTTGAACAGTACTGTATAATAAAATATTTGGAATTAATCCAGTTATTGTTAAAACCTTATTATTAAACGTACTGTTTGTAACTCATGGCAAGATCAGCAAAATATTTCCTTCTCTTACGATAAACGTTGTCTTTAAATCCCTGAAAATATATAAGGACACACGGTCACAACTCAAACACTGAAGATTATTACATGATGAGTATGACATAAATACTACTGATTATTAATAACCAGTGAATTTCTATTGTCTAATCTCTGTGGCAGACAATACCGACCGGATGATCCGCATCCAAATCTGAACCATACATCAGAACACGACAGGCACTCTTATCCAAATCTGAGATCTTCTTAGGGAACCAAGGCACCTCAGCAAGATCTGAAAAATGTATTTACACAGGTTTACACATGATATTTTTTTTTACTTTCTGTACAGTACTTGTCTATCTAATGAAGGAGTAAAACACAGTACCATTTACAGGAGTCCAGAATTTATCAGGTGAGTCCATGGCTATAATGCTTGTTTGTTTGCGCAGCAGCTGAACAATATCTTTCAGAGTTTCTCGATCACTGTCACAATCCACTAGTACTTCCAACTCCGAGTTACGCCGTCGGGACTTACGTGACTCAATATGCAAAAGGTTAACCTGGTTGTCCTGTTTATAATAAATGAAAATACAGTCAAACCAAAATTTATTCAGACACCTTGAACATTTCATTCATTAATACAGTTTATTCACTATAGTTTAAAAAAAAAATGGTAATAAAATATGACAAGATCTCAGAGTTAAACTGTGTCAGAAAAAATGAATCTGGTAACACTTTACAATAAGGTTCATTAGTTAACATTAGTTAACTACATTAGTTAACATGAACTAATAATGAACTGCACTTCTACAGAATTTATTAATCTTTGTTAATGTTAATTTCAACATTTACTAATACATTATTAAAATCTTGTTAACATTAGTTAATGCACTGTGAACTAACATGAACAAACAATGAACAACTGTATTTGCATTAAATAACGTTAACAAAGATTAGTAAATACAGTATCAAATGTATTACTCATGGTTAGTTCATGTTAGTTAATACATTAACTAATGTTTAACTAATGAACCTTATTGTAAAGTGTTATCATGAATCTTAATTATGTCAGAAAACACTTAAGCAAAACATGGTCAGTGTCTGAATCATTTTTGGTCCCAAATTTTTATCAATTTTACTGGTAGTCCACTGTATGAAGAATTTTTGGGTATAATATGTCACAGTTTATTTTATTTTGCTATCCTCACTTACATAAATGAACTATAGTGTCCTGCACCCACTAGTAAAAATATATTAAAAAAATGATATCTAGTGTCTGAATAATTTTTGGTTTGACTGTATGTCATTTAGCCCACTTTAAATTTTCCATATTTACTGTTTGAATAATATGTATAATATTCAATAATTATACAAAGAAAACATATATTTGGAGATGTACTTGTGAGAAGGTACTTGGATTTAAACATATCACCAGCATTTTTTCATTCAAAAATATAGTCCATACTTTCCATGATTGAATACTCACTCACAATTTGACAATTTATTGTAAATTAGAAGTTAAATGATTAATTAACTTCTATTTATTGTACATATGTTTAACTTCTGTTTATTGTATATATGCTTTAGCTGGACTTACTAAACAATTAGTTATTTAACCACTCACCTTTTTAAGTGCCTACTATGTATAACATGATTCTACTAAAGCTAAGAATAACCAAATAATACAGAAAGATAGAATAGAAAACATTTATGTATACCTGAAATAGTTTTAAAGCCTTCACCAGCCCTCCAACTTCATTCTTCAGAGAGAAGACAATTGCGGCATGTTCCCTCTTGGAGGAAAGTATCTTGTCTTTGTTCTCGTCTGTCTTATGAAAAGTAGTTTTCTTCAGCTTAATAAAAAAGAGAGAGATGCCTATATTCAGTACTCAGGTGTTTATTTACATTACCATGACAATCTCTCTACTACAGAGCAGATAATATCATGCGTGAGTGAACTTATGTTTGTTTTTGAGCTGCTTTTCAAATAGGAAATTGGTATTCAAATGCAAATTACATGTAAAAAACATTATAGTCAACAGGTTGTGTAGGGTCATATAAATAGTTATATGACAGACCAGCACTATGTGGTGGACAGCAACTTTAAAGTCACGTGAAAGCCAATGACATCAACAAATCACCTTTTTTTCTGTTATATATTAACAATATACAATGCATAACAGATCATAAGTTCGTGTGAAAATATATGAAAGTTTTGTTATATTTAAACTATTTAAATGCACATTAATGATATGTTAAGCACAAAATATACTTAATATATTATTAAAGAAAGTTATTGTAAAGAGTTAGAATAAATATCAAAATATCTATCAGCTATTTTATTCCTTTCTTTGAACCTCAATAATTCATGATTGCATACAAGTCTATTGGAACTCGTCCAAAGTTCTAATAAAGCAATACAAGAATACATCCGTCTCTCCATATTCAAACATGTTTAAGCATATTGAATTGGCCTACATATAAAATTTGTTTTTACCTCATTGTTGAGTTGCTTCTCTTCGTTGCTCTTACTGATGGAGTCAAAAGACCGTCCTCGACGAGGTCCGTCAAGCTTGTTGGCGAGCATGGATGTGTGCTCTTGATTTTATAGTAGAATATGGAGAGGTGCGTGGATCAGATAGACGCTGCTATCAGTCTGATAATGATGTTTTCTCTTTGGATTTATAAAGAGATCCGACGGAAGAGGGGGAGGAGCGCGACCAGCCCGACCAGAAGATTTCACATATTGGAAAAAGGTTCAGCAAATGAAAACCATTTGACCGTTAGATCATTATGAAACAATTAAAAATGAATAATAATAATAGTAGGCTAATAATAATAATACTGTTATTGATAGAAGCACAAAATGGGAGAACGGGGCTAGTTGTCACATTTTTTTTGTTTACTCTGGTGACTATTCATGTTTTGTCCAGTATATTAGCCTACTTTTGACAGTTCCGTACTGTAAAGTTTCCTGTCTGAGTGTAAGTTTGCTTTTATTGTGTTCAATTGTTTTCCCAACATCTACTTCAAATAGGCCTATAATGTGGAAATGTATTCATTAATTCACAAAAACTGATATAATGTAAGGTTGTTTTGAACTAAATGTACATACAGAACCACTGCTACAAAATTACTCTTGACTCAAAACCTTATTTAATGAGATATCCCAGTGACAACGAGCCCCTGTCTCTTCTGTTTACATCTTATTTTGCTTACATATTGATAATTATCTAAAACATATTGGTTATCACCCTGAAAGTGCGAAGAGTCAGAACATAATAGACATGTACTTAAGCTATTCATAATGTTCATTAATTTATTATATTTATACTTAAAATTGATTCACAACATGCCACACCAGCCTTTCAGTAGATCATAAGGAAAGAGAAGAAAAAAAAACTTTGAACAAAAAGGAAAGGAAATTGAAATAAAATTGAAAATCGAGTGTCATGCAATGGTGTGATCTCTGCTGATATGTTTCAGCACTATTGCCAAACGAACAGCTCCGACAATGCATTAAAAAATTCATAAAAATCGAGTCGTAGACCTTGGCATTTAAACACACCCAATCTTTCATTTGGTTCATATTGTTGATTTATTTACTCTTTCCAAGGTTGGTCTGGGATCAGCGAGCTTTATTTCCACGCCTCTGTGGAAAACTCAGTGATGAAAGTGATGTGGATAACGGTCTAATAAGACACGGCAGCAGGTCTAGATTAACTGGTGATGACTGATTCGGAATGTTGTCACTGGTTTCTGTTGTCTCCAAACCAAAGGCCCCAATCCACACTATAGTTCCAGTCCGGGGGTGATTTGTTCCAAAGGGAGAAACATGGAAAATAATAAAAGCACGTCAATGAGCGCGGCTCGGATTAATAATGATGTGGTAGTTATGAGCAATGGCTGTTTACAAGCTCACACCAGCATTAATTAGCTCAAAATGCAATATAATTAGGTACTGCTGTACGTCCATTTCCAAACAACATGACTAATCTTTTATTCAGACGTTCTCACGCTACTTCTGTGCTTTATTGGTCCATTGTCTGTGCCTCCCACTGTTTGGTCATTGATCTGAAAGACCTCCATACCCTTCCTCAGGGGGACAGACAGTCTTTTGTGTGGCAGCCCATAAGTACACATCTCATTAGGCTTCATGAAGTGAGAGATTCACCATCTATTGAAACACAGCTAGTTTATACCAGTTCCAACAGCAGGCCGAGATGTAGAATATCTTTAGCTTTGCAAACAAATTTCCCATAATATTAAAATGATGAAAACCAAAATGTGTGTGAATCGAAACGCTTTGAACTTTATGACTCAGAAAATCTCATTCATATAACCACAACTCATTTGGAGTTAAGGCACAGGAAATGCTTGAACTTTTTTTGTGGTAATAGCCATCAGGAGGTCCAGAGGAACCAGGAAAAAAGATGCATACACCTTAATATGGTTAGCATGTGTACCTTATATTTATGTATGAGATTTACATTCATTTCCTTTTGGCCATATATAGTAATGATGTTTGTGCAGAACCGGTGACGTACAGTGTGATTGAGCCAAGTCAAATCATGCTCAGACTAATCCAATGCAGCACTGGAGTCTGGCATATTAGCATACAGTAAGCTTCACTGTAGGCACACGGCTTCTGCAATCAGAGACTTCATTCTGAGACAATTCAATCTACAGTCAGACTCAGCAACAGGAAGTTCCCTTCAATCTATGTCACGAGAAAAAGGCCATTATAGAATAAGCGATGATACACGCTGTACGAGTTCATTGGTCTGTCAAACAACCTGAAGTTCCTTCAAGGCATTAGTGCTTCTTGTCCTCCCATGTGAGCAAGACAAGGTATGTGATGCAGAACAATGTCAGGAAAGATTAAGTCAGGTCATGATCACTGAGCTTCAGTTGAAAGATGACAATCGTAAGAAATATTTGGCCAGTCTATAAAACCTATTACAGTATAGGTGGACCAAATAAGATTTGCTCCAATGCAGGGAAAAAGAACTAGGCAACCCCTCATTAGTGGTTTAACTGAGCTGCAAGGCACCTGAGTCAAGTTTTGGCATGGTCTACAAATTTTATGAGACTTTAGATTTTCTTGCTGACCTTTTATATCTTTTACTTAAAGGTAAAGGTCTCCTTTCATTGATATACAAAGGAAGGAAGAAATGAATGTGTATAGACCAGTGTTCAAAAGCTCTGAGAGCTAATTCTGTGACCAGGCATGAACGTGCGTCAGCATGCTGTATGCGCATCTGGCATGTTCAACAACCTGTGATCTCTTCATCATCCTGTATGGATGATGGAGAGCGCAAAACAGGGCTATGTGACATAAAAGATTCATAATCTTTATATATATATATATATATATGACCCTGGACCACAAAACCAGTCATAAAGGTAAATTTTTTGAAATTGAGATTTCTACATAATCTGAAAGCTGAATAAATAAGCTTTCCATTGATGTATGGTTTGTTAGGAGGACAATATTTGGCCGAGATACAACTATTTGAAAATCTGGAATCTGAGGGTGCAAAAAAATCAAAATATTGAAAAAAATTGCCTTTAAAGTTGTCCAAATGAAGTCCTTAGCAATGCATATCCACTCACAAAAATACATTTTTGATATATTTACGGTAGCAAATTTACAAAATATCTTCATGGAACATGATCTTTACTTAATATCCTAATAATTTTTGGCATAAAAGAAAAATTGATAATTTTGACCCATACAATGTGTTGTTGGCTATTGCTACAAATATACCTGTGCGACTTATGACTGGTTTTGTGGTCCAGGGTCTCACACACACACACACACACACACACACACACACACACACACACACACACACACACACACACATATATATATATTAAAGATATTAATACTTTTTTTTTCATTAAGAATGCATTAAATTGATCAAAAGTGACAGCAAAGACACTTATAACGTTCCAAAAGATTTCTATTTAAATCAAATGTTGTCTTTTAGAACTTTCTATTCATCAAAGAATCCTGAATGGTTTCTGTATAGTACAATGGTTTCTACAAAAATATTAAGCAGCACGTTTTTAACATTGATAATAATAAATGTTTCTTGAGCACTAAATCAGTATATATGAATGATTTCTGAAGGAACATGTAACACTGAAGACTGGAGTAGTCAGTTACTTTAACAGTTAAAGTGTAATAATAATTAACAAAATTAGTGTTTTTACTGGATTTCTGAATAAATAAATGCAGCTTTAAAAGCATAAGAGACTTCTTTCACATATAAAAATTAAATTGACCCCACTCTTTTGAACATTAGTGTAAGTATTTATGACAGTAGCTTTTTATGCTTATTCAAAACAACACCTCTTTTCTAAGAAACTTTCCACAATCATAATGAGTTATTGACTCACCAGTGTTAGCGTGGTATTGACATTAAACGCTATGACTCAGGAAATTAGCTGCAATACACATTAAAAGGTTTACTTACTGTTAATTTTTTAACATTATACCTCTCAACTACTCTGAGGTCATTTTTAGAATATCATTAAGAGAATGGGATGTGTTATGGAAAGAGGTCAGGAGCTTTTGATCTAATAAAACTTGAATTTGCAAGGCTTAGAATTAATATTGAACTTCCTAATGCTGTGTTAAAGTACGTGGGATCAGTTATTTGACATTTCCAATGAAATTGATTTTATGATTAGTTTGAAATGTGTTGCATTGTAGCATATTTCTTACAGTGACTGCCTTTTTAGAGGGATTTCATCAGAGCAGAATCAAGAGAGGCTTGACATTTTCACAACGCAGGTATAGATAACAGTAAACACATACAGATGGAAGAATGTTACAGCCATGACAGCAGCCAGACCAATGTAATGGACTAACTGAACAGAATGACTGACAGCTGTTGAGACACTGACAGACTGGACTGTACATGAGCAGTCACATCTGATTAAATTCTTGCTTGTATGATATACTGCCGGCCAACCATCGACCATATCCAGTTCTTTCTTAGGAAGCAAAGAACTCACTCAGAGGAAAGGAAATGCTTGTTTCATTTTTAACGATTGAGAAAGGCTAACCAAGTCTACAAACAACATGGACATGAACATGGTTTGTATCACTACAAAACATTTTTTCAAGTGAAATTTACCTTTAAAAGTTCAGATAATAGGGGAAAAAAACAATGTATTGCCCAGGATGAACATTAAATACATACAGAGAATGTGATTAATTCATCTTAGGCGATTCAGATTTTCACATCTGTTTAATAGGTAGCGTCGTTTGAGGCCAATGTTTTTTCATAAACCAAAATCACTAGCCTAAATGAGTTTGACGTTAGAGTAACACACTATACAATATAGTTTGAATATACTGTATACATTTATTCAAGACAAAGTTCAATTATGTATGAAATTTGTTCCAATAGCTTGTGGAAGTGGCGGACGGACTTAACAGCTCATAATGCACTGCCAAGTATACCAGCACCAACAGATTTGAATTAAAAAGAGCGCCATCTGGTGGTCATGACAGTAATTACCCTACTGCTAATCATCTCCCCAACCCTCATCTGAGAAAATATCAGCCTGTCGTTGTTTGAAACTGTTTTTGAAATCCTCATCAAAGTGCTCCAGATCATCTTCTTTGAAAATACCCTAGTAAAAAAGGAAAATAAGAAAAACAGATGTGTGATAACAAATACATGCTCTAAATAATGATGAATCTGAGCATGCAAGATGTCTAACAAACAACAAGCATCTGTGTACTATGGTGCTGTGTTCTCACCTTTGGTAGGTATCCCAGCAGTTTTGTCGCATGCTGTTTTAGGAGCCTCTGTCTCTCCTCTTCGATGATCTTCCGACGCTGAGCCTCCCTCTCCTGCTCCATTGCTCTCTCCTCTTCCTCCCTCTCCTGTTGAATATTTAGATTAATTCATTCCACATTATCAGCAGTTACTGGTATAGTCAGAATCAGAAGGAACTAATGACTGAGCTGCATATTTACATGTTTTGAGGTTGATTTGTGGGTTTGAGTCTTACTTGTTCAGCCAGATACTGCTGTCTCCTGTCTTCCAGCAGCTTCTCCACAGCCCGTTTGTGTTCCAACTGTTTCATACGGCGCTTCTGGGCATTCATCTGCTCAATTCGGTCATCCTCTGCAAACTTGGCCATCATCATCTGTCTGAAGGCCTCCTCTTCCTCTTTCTCGGCTTGTATGCGCAACTGCTTGAAAGCCATCATCTCCCGACGCGTCTGCTGCAGCTCCAAGCGCTGCCGGATCCTCTTCTCCATCTCTTCCTGTGAGTGACATGATAGTAAATATTTTACATGGGGCTAGTGAATCTCACAAAGCATAGATAAATACAAAATTATACAAATTATTACAAATAATTATTACTACAAATTACAAATAAGTATTACAAATTATTATTAATATAAAAGATAAAACAGTATTTGGTAACACTTTATTTTACTGTGTCCTTTTTACACATTATATGTAGTTACTATACTAATAATTACTATAAATTGTGCATCATTACATGCAACTAACCCTAAACCACACCCTAATCCTAACCCTAACCCTATGTAGTAATTCATTATTTAATTACACTGGACAGCTTAAAATAAAGTGCAACCCAGTATTTTAATACAGTAAAAAAACCTATTACACAAATAACAATCATTATTGTCTGATCATAAAGTAACAGAATAGAAAATCTTAAAGGTCCCTTTTTTGGGGGTTATCTGAAATATGACTGGGACATTTTCATGACAGGAATCATGAGATTGACCTTTGTCTTCTTTGGAAAATATTCAAAGTGCATCCAGTAAAGTATAATGTAGTAAGACAGTTCTCACAATTTCTTGTTGTCTTGCAGCCTCTGCCTGCTCTTCCAAGTAGAGTTCCTCACGGACGCGCTCCATCTTCTCGCGCTGTCTTTTTTCCATCTCGATCTGCTCAGAGAGCTAAACCAGAAGAAAAGAAAGAACATATTAATATTTGAATCCTGATTACTCGCCTGTACTTGATGGCCCAGAGGGGTAAGCTGTCACGTACCATTTTGTGCAGGGTTTCTTTCGCCTGCTCTCGCTCTCTAACTTTTGCCATCCTGTCCTCCTCCTTCCTTTGCTGGTATTGGGCAAACTCAATGATGCGCCTGTTCTCTGCTTCCACCTTTTCTCGCTCCATACGTCTCCACTCTGCTTGCTGCTTTTTAAAATCTTCAATGTATCTCTGAGTGGCCGTCACCTTCTCGAGTCGTAACTGAAGCTCCCTATAAATTAAGCTTGCCAGTTTTAAACCATCCTAGAACTATCTTACCAACTCATCTAAAACAGATGTTGTGATGGTCTGTTTTCTCCAGAATTTCAAAAAAAGAAGTAGAAAATAATATGTTTAAGAAAAATGAACACTCACATCTGGTCCTCCTCATAGATCTTTCGCACTATTTCGTCCACCATGAGTTTCTCTTTAAGAAACTCGTCATAGGCCTCCTGTCTCTTGCGCTCCTTCTCCTCAAGCTGCCGCTCAAGTTCTTGCTGGTAACGCACCACATCCTCATACTTCTTCTGCTCCTGCTTCTCCTTCTCCATTTCTGAACGCTCATGCTCGTCCTTCATCTTACGGGCAATAGTAGCCTCTTGTCGCTGGTAATATGTAAATTCACAATAAGAAAAACCACAAAATAGATGGCCAAATGTAAGAAACACCTTTGGAGTTCACACTCACCATGGTCTCATATCGCATGGCCTCTTTTTCTGCCATCTGTGCTGCCCGTTCTCTGTTCAGGTATGCAGATTTGAGCTTCAACTCTAGCTCTCGAAGCTCAACGCTGCCAATAAAACACAGAGTTTAATAAATGGCAAACCTATAAAAACATTATATGGTGCTACAGAGTGCCATTAAACAACAAAACTGGTCTGTTACCTGTTCTCTTTAATGTACTGCCTCATCTTCTCATCTCTGAGTTTCTCATTATTAATTCTCGCCAGTTCCTTGGCCATCCTCTCTTCTTGTTCAAGCTGCCTCTCTTTGAACTTCCTGTCCTCTTCTGCCTAAAAACATACATTTTGCAATATGAGTCATAAGTGTCATTACCATGCAATGAAGGATACAACAGCTGTGTCCCAATTCAGAGGCTTCATCCGACTCAGACTTCAAAGGCCACGCCTTCGAAGGCTGCACAGGTTGGAACGAGCGTTGTTAAACGAGCGGTTTAGCCTACGGAGGACGGTTCTTGTCACATAGCAACTGTGACAGCTGCCTTTGACGAGTGGCAGTAACATTTGCTCTGGACTTTTTTTTAAGTTATATTAAACTGTCTGAAAACAAAACAGGGTTTACAAACTATCTAAATATGTTCACCATGGCCCATTTCTGCATATAATAAAGAGCATAAACTATATATAATTGCATAGTAAGATATGTCAACATTTGAACCGATTTAAAGGTTTATTTATTTTTACATTTGTATCATTAGATATTTGAGTAACCCAGTACTTACGTATTTGAAACCCAATACTTGCGTTCAGAAGTGTTATTCGGTAATTCTCTCAAAAAAAAATCCTGTCGTCACCGGTGCACAATGAATTCTGGGGAAGGCAAGGCCACGAAGGATCCATCTGTTGTATCCTTCATTTCACAGGAAATGAAGGAGGCATTTAAAGGGGCCTTCGAATTGGGGTAGCCTTTATTATATACAGAAATGGACCATGGTGAACATAAACTGTCTAACAGTTTATAAACCCTGTTTTGTTTAAGTTTAATATAACTTTCAAAAAAGTCCAGTACAAACGTTACTGCCACTCATCAACGGTGACCGTCACAGTTGCTAGGTGACAAGAACCGTCCCATTTAACAACGCTCAGTCTGACCTTTGTGGCCTTCGAAGGATGCAGCCTCTAAATTGGCCGCTGATGTTCAAAGTCACAATGTAGAAAAAAGTTTATTCTCCCCAGTTTGTTAAAGACAGCACTGGTGACGATCTGATCTGGATGTAAACACCATTCTCTCAGCTTTTTGTTCAAATTGTTGCTTTTTTTTATGAAACACACATTCAAGTGTTGATAAAAAAAAAAAAAAATACTTGAAGCTTTTTTTTTTTTCTCTTTTTTTTAAAAGCAGAGGCTCTGTTCTTTCTTTTGATATAGCCTATTGTATTCTCAGATATTCATACAACAAAATATTCTGGGGGCCATGAAAGTTTTGTGAAAATGATCAAAAATGCTGGTGCTGGCTGTCAAAAAACAAACAAACAAACAGAAAACCTGGTGGGGAAAGATTTGAAGTACAGTTAAAGATATATTTCAAGTATAAAAATTAATACCTTAATAGGAACATAACAGTATACCTATAACTCAGTTTCACAGACAGGGCTTAGATTAAGTCAGGATTATTAGGACATTTAAGTAGCATTATAAACATGCCTTAGAAAAAAAAAAAAAAAAAAACATCACTGGTGTGCATTTTGAGACAAAACAATGGCAGTGACATATTTTAAGATATTTCAGTGCAAGTTACATTCAGTTAACAAACATGCATTTTAGTCTGAGACTAGGCTTAAAGGATTAGTTCACTTTCAAATGAAAATTAGTTCAAGCTTTACTCACCCTCAAGCCATCCTAAGTGTTTATGACTTTCTTCTTTCTGATGAACACAATTGGAGATATAATAATAAATATCCTGACGCATCCGAGCTTTATAATGGCAATGAACAGGGGTCATGAGTATGAGCTGAAAGAGAAAGTGCCTCCATCCACATCCATCCATCATAAAGGCCTTCTGAATCGAAGTGATTGTGTAAAAAAAAAAATCAATTTTTAACATGTTATGAAATAAAATATCTAGCTTCCACCAGACTGCCTTCCATATTCAACCTACGAAGAAAGTGTAAAACTCTCGCAGTTCAAAAAGCCTCCCCAACGTCCTACGCCTTCCCTATTCAACTTATGGAAAAAGCTTAACTGACGCGACACCAGTTTACACTCTCTGCGTAAGTTGAATACGGAAGGCGGTCTGGCGGAAGCTAGATTTTTTATTTCATAACTTGTTAAAAATTGTTTTTTTTTTTTTTTTACACAAACGCATCAGTTTGCGTCAGGATATTCATTAATATATCTCTGATTGTGTTCATCAGATGGTAAGTAAAGCTTGGAGTAATTTTCATTTGAAAGTGAACTAATCCTTTAAGCCTTGTCTGTGAAACCAGGGGTATAAGTATGATGTTAAGTTCACTTAAAGAAAACAAGTATACTTGCAGTATAAAACTACTAAACTAGTAGTTTACTCAGAGTATACTTCAAAGTGCATTTTCATAAACTAAAAAAAATGTGCTACAAGTATTTAACTAGTAAACTATCAGCATCTATGAATTCACTTGTAGAATAGTTGCAGTACAAATTAAAAATGTAGTTGTAAACTAGTTGTGTACTCAAGTTTACTACTGTAACATTTAAAGTATACTTGTATTCACTAAAAAGTGGGCCAATTTAGTCCCAAGTATTACACTTACAAGTATACTATTAGTACAGTACATTGATATTAGTATACTTACTACATATTTAAAATATACTTGAACTTTACTTAAGTATACTTGATAAAATTGACTTAAATATACTTCTTTTTGTAAGGGTACGCTAACGTATTTTATAAAACCAACCTTGAGAAGTGATTCCTCGATTTGTTTGCCATACTCCTCATCTTGCATCTTGCGCAGGAAGCGTTTTTTCTCGACTCTCTCTTCGCACTGGAGGTTGGCTTGCAGCTGTCGCTCTTTGGCGATGCGCTTGGTCTGATCTTCACGCATTTCCTCCTGTTTGCGGTAATCCAGGATCATCTTCTGATGGTGGTTGTGAGAGATGTTGCGCCGCTGGCTCATGAAAGACTGCAAAGACACGGTCATTTATAAATTCTACAACACAACCTCGCTAATTAATGACTTAAACCGGGTCTTACATGTCGTCTTTATTCGCGTATCGCCTGTAGCATTTATATAAAACGATTAGTTTGTTACAACAGATTGTTCATGGCCTTTTAACTATTAAAATCTGCGTCATATTTACCATTCCTCAGGTGTGCTCGACAGCTCCGTCGAATTTGTGATATAAATGCTTTTGTTTCTATCCAAACAAAAGTAGGAAACACCACGCTCATTTGTTTATGAGTCGTTGTCCTAGAAACGCCGGGCTTTCAGACCTGGGAATAAAGACGAATTTTATTGGGCGGCGCAACTCTTGCACAGCCAATAAAGCTCAACAGGTTCCGGAAGTAAACATTCTATTTATTTTCTCAGAAGAAAAACTTTATATTGAAGGATTCTTTAAAAACCTTTGACGACAGACCTACTATATGTTATTAATCTATGATAGGCTATATGTTTCTGCTGAAGCCATCAGCGTTAATTCAACTTAATTTATAACAATAAAGCGGTTGTGCTCGGCCAGCCAGTTTCATGTACAGTTTCTCCTCTCTTGGCTGCACTTGCCCTGCCTTTTCTCCACTGTTCTATATAATAAAGGCAAAGACAAAATGATTTTAAAACATAAGGATATATAAACGAAATGTATTTTAATATAACCACTGAAGATAAAAAAAAAATAAAAAAAAAAAAATATATATATATATATATATATATATATATATATAATATTTGTTGCTTATGATAGTGTAAGGTGAATGTTGTGCCAGAAACTGAGAACATCAAATGGAAAAGGGTAATTCGGTATTTAAAAAACAAACAAAAAAACTACATTTAATTTTCTAAATACCCCACATCATTAGGCACATATAAAACCTTCAACAAATCATATTTTCTCACCTCAGGCATTAAAGACCTTTTATTGTTTCCAGATTTTTTTATTTTTCTTTGTTCAGATTTAAGCACCTTTTATTCTCAAACCTGTAATGGACAAAATGGGATTGGTTTAAAAAAGATTGTCCCTCATAACAATTTAATAACTACAAATGTAACATTTATAATAATTTTCACAGTTTTATAGGACTGAATTTAAAAATAAATTGTGTTTAGATGTTTAACTAAAACTACAATTTTATTGTGTTAGTCATTAACATGTCAGGGTGTAATCAGCAAGAAATGCTTTAATTTTTAATTGTCTTCCCTATTTTTTCCAAAAATATTAATGTGACAAGGTTGAGAATAGTGTGATGGGGTTGAAGACTAACCAGTTTGAAGAGAGACATTGCCTTCAATTTTACATTTTTTATTTAGTCTCTGTCTCATTTGTGCCCTTTTTTCTGGGTCAACATATCTGCATGCACAACACAGTCTTTCTGCTGCTGATGTGGCTGCCATTTCTGACATAGGATGCTTGTCAAGGATGCTGTCACAGGGTCATTTGTGACAGAGTTGAGTTTTTCAACCCTGTCATGACATTGTATATACTTATGGATTAAAATAAGAAATTTAAAAAATAATAATTTTGCATCTTAATTTTATGTGATGGGGTTGAGTTGTTAAGCTTGACAGTACCCTTCCTGACTATAATACGCCTATAAAATATGAATAAAAAGTATGATACTACATACCGTCTTCTGCACCACTGTTAAAGAGAGCCAAATGATGTAATTTCTGGTAAATGATTTCACATATGGGTAGAGTCTAAATTATTATGGGTGGAGAATGGTTGGTGTGAC
This sequence comes from Ctenopharyngodon idella, assembly GCF_019924925.1. NCBI lineage: Eukaryota > Metazoa > Chordata > Actinopteri > Cypriniformes > Xenocyprididae > Ctenopharyngodon > Ctenopharyngodon idella. The sequence goes on from NC_067226.1 coordinate 8,313,178, forward strand.
GGGGTTGAGCTCAGATGGAGGGACATAACTTTATTGTCTGTTTTTTTTAAATAAAATATATCTTGCATTTTTTTTTTTAGAAAAATATTTTTCACAGCAAAGTAACACAAATAGATACTTACAATACTGTCAAAAATTATAGACACTGCACATTTTATACAAATTCAGTGAAGTGCCTCAGGGACAAAATTCTTAGTGTACAATTGAAATTATTATTATTAAGACATTATTTTATGATAAGAATTATTTAAATGCAATAAATATTTTTATTCATTACAATGAACAGAACAAAGTATTGTGAAAAGCTTTTAACAGTACATTTTGGTGAACCCTTACTTAAAAAAAGTCTGGGGGACTGCAATATTACTGAATCCCATGAATGACAGAAATAAGTAGGAGTGTCACAATCTCTGCATGTGTTCCCTGTGTCTGTCATGGACTCTTATTTTGAAGTTAAGTTTTGTGCTGTCTCCATTGTTGCTTTGTTCACCTCATGTTTCCCTGCTACTCTGTTCCCTTGTTTATCAATAGGGGCTGGCTGCAGCCTAAGGGGGCAAGTGGAGCTCCACTGAAGGGCGGAAATACGTCACCTCCACTAGTGGAGCCAGCTACAGCTATGGCCGCTGGGCATGCGCACATCAATATTGCATCATTTAATTACTGTATTTGCATTATTGTAAGGGTAGGTTTAGGGTTGGGGTAGGTGTAGATCATTTGACCAAACCCATTTCCTTGTCTGTTTCTATAGTAATTCATTCACTGTAAAAAACATTCAGACCTCTCCAACTCCAAATTTTCTAGTGACTGGCTCAACATATTATTTCTGATTGAGCCAATGTTAACAGACTGTTGCCACAATTGATAAAATTCAATTCACTCAAATTCAATTAGGCCAATTTAAATTTTTTGATGTGACCAGTCACTAGAAAAATTTGAGTTATTAAAATGTTATTGGTTTATACTTTCATTTTGATCCAATGCAGATGAATGAGCAAAGTTATTTCAGAGCAAGAGCGCCCTGATTGTAAAGCAAATAGTGATTGGATGGAGCGAGAGTGTACTTTGATTGATCAGGGCAAATGGCTGTTATTTGATTGACTTAAGTAGACGGTGAGTGGAGTCGACTATTTGTGGATTTGTCCGCACATCTTCATGCTAGAAATGTTCAAAATTGACAAATGTGTGCGAGAATTTACAAATGCACAGGAACGATTCACAAATGCGTGCAGCGATTGACAAATGTACAGAAAGCGATTTACAAATGCACGGAAGTGATTCACGAATGTCATGCAGAGTTGTGTTTGTGACATAAAACACAAGTACATTTTTTTTATTTTATTTTTTTTTGCAAATCTCATTTTATTTATTTGTGATTTGTGTGGGTTTTTTTTTTTAATTTTTGTGAAATTCTTTACATTTATTTGTGGATCTTAATTATTTATTTGTGAATAATTAATTTTTGTGAATCTCTTTACATTTATTTGTGAATTTATTTACAAATAAATTCACAAATAAATGTGAATTTCGGTCATTAGTCAGGTGTACCTGCTAATTCTAGCTTTTGCCCTGTTTTCTCTGTATCCCAATTAGAACTGTAAATTTCTAGTTTTTCAGGGGCATTCGCTTGTTCAGACAGTCATTTATATTTTAGTTAATTATTATTATTATTATTATTATTATTATTATTACTGTGTGTCGTTTTTATCACACAACCTTAAGTTTTGTTGCAGACATAATGTTCCGGTTACTAACATAACCTTGGTTCCTTGAGATAACGGGAACGAGCAATGCGCAAGAGTTATTCCTGACGCTTAGGGGGGAATACTGAAGCCTGGTTGGTTCACGTCTGTGCACTTGACAAATGGCTTTTCAGCCCACTAAAATGGCTGAAAAATCTGATAAAGAATATTTAATTTCCACTTTGGAATTTTGAGTCATATTTTTTTGACTGAATAGCAGTAGCATCAACTTGAGCGTATGTGCAGTAGAATGGCAAACTATGCAATGCTCGTTCCTGTTATCTCAGGGAACCATGGTTACGTTAGTAACTGGAACGTTCCCTTTTGATACGGTTCACTTGCATTGTATCAGAGTTATTCCTGATGCTTATGGGGAACGTACTGCAAAATGCTGTTCTACTAGCGCAGAACGGAGACCATCCTGCGCAGGCTACTAAAGGCAGGGACTAAGGATGTCCAAAAATGGGATACTGCCTTTGGGAGAAAAAAGAATAACACACACACACACGAGTAGTGTGCACAGAAAGATGCGCACCAGTATCATGTTCTCTTTCACGCTTAAACAAACAATAAAACACAGAATTATGCCAAAATGCCCATTTTGTTGAGTATCCTCACAAGAGCAATCTTAAATGAGTTAAATAACATCTTAAATTAACTTAAAGAGTTGTGAGAAAATGAGATGTGTGTCAGATCCGCGTCATGTGCAGCAGTGGCAGGTCTTAAAGTGACAGTAGCCTAATAAACCAGTTGCTGTGTGTCTGTCATTAATGTTAATCAAAGAACAAAGGTAACAGAGAAAATGGTGGCTTTAATAAGGATTAATATATATTTAATTTATACACTGCTCAAAAAAATTAAAGGAACACTTTGAAAACACATCAGATCTCAATGGGGAAAAATATCATGCTGGCTACCTATACTGATATGGACTGGGTAATGTGTTAGGAACGAAAGGATGCCACATCGTTTGATGGAAATGAAAAATATCAACCTACAGAGGACTGAATTCAAAGACACCCCGAAAATCAAAGAGAAAAAATGATGCAGCAGGCTAGTCCATTTTGCTGAAATTTCATTGCAGCAACTCAAAATGGTACTCAGTAGTTTGTATGGCCCCCACGTGCTTGTATGCATGCCTGACAACGTCGGGGCATGCTCCTAATGAGACGATGGATGGTGTCCTGGGGTATTTCCTCCCAGATCTGGACCAGGGCATCACTGAGCTCCTGGACAGTCTGGGGTGGAACCTGGCGGTGTCGGATGGACCGAAGCATAATGTCCCAGAGGTGTTCTATTGGATTTAGGTCAGGCGAGCATGGGGACCATTCAATGGTATCCTTCATCCTCCAAGAACTGCCTGCATACTCTCGCCACATGAGGCTGGGCATTGTCGTGCACCAGGAGGATCCCAGGACCCACTGCACCAGCGTAGGATCTGACAATGGGTCCAAGGATTTTATCCCGATACCTAATGGCAGTCAGGGTGCCATTGTCTAGCTTGTAGAGGTCTGTGCGTCCCTCCATGGAAATGCCTCCCCAGACCATCACTGACCCTCCACCAAACCGGTCATGCTGAACAATGTTACAGGCAGCATAACGTTCTCCACGTCTTCTCCAGACCCTTTCACGTCTGTCACATGTGCTCAGGGTGAACCTGCTCTCATCTGTGAAAAGCACAGGGCGCCAGTGTCGGACCTGCTAATTCTGGTGTTCAATGGCAAATGCCAATCGAGCTCCACGGTCCTACAGTGAGGATAGGGCCCACTAGAGGATGTCGGGCCTTCAGGCCACCCTCATGAAGTCTGTTTCTGATTGTTTGGTCAGAGACATTCACACCAGTGCCCTGCTGGAGGTCATTTTGTAGGGCTCTGACAGTGCTCATCCTATTCCTCCTTGCACAAAGGAGCAGATACCGGTCCTGCTGATGGGTTAAGGACTTTCTACGGCCCTGTCCAGCAAGAGTAACTGCCTGTCTCCTGGAATGTCCTCCATGCTCTTGAGACTGTGCTGGGAGACACAGCAAACCTTCTGGCTATGGCACGTATTGATGTGCCATCCTGGAGGAGTTGGACTGCCTGAACTCTGTAGGGTCCATGTATCGCCTCATGCTACCAGTAGTGACACTGACACTATCCAAATGCAAAACTAGTGAAAAACAGTCAGAAAAAATGAGTAGGGAAAAAATGTCAGTGGTCTCCACCTGTAAAACCATTCCTGTTTTGGGGGTCGTCTCATTGTTGCCCATCTAGTGCACTTGTTGTTAATTTCATTAACACCAAAGCAGCTGAAACTGATTAACAACCCCCTACAACCCCTGATTAACAACCCCGCTACTTAACTTAACTGACTATATTTTCTACCAGTTAGACAGGAAGGCCACAGGAAAATATATGATATTTAATATAATAGGTTTATGTGAAGATTTTTTAAGTTCACTTAAATGTTTTAAAGTTTTTAAATGTGCTGGCCTTTGCCAATAAACATAGCATTTTTTATGTCTTGTCTTTACAGAAAAATAGGGCTGGGAATTTAACGCATTAATTAGATTAATTACGTCGTTATGTCGTTAAAAAATGTCATAGTAAAGTGAACTATAAAAATGAAAAGAATGTTGCGTCTGAACACTGCAGTCATTTATTATTGGTTAAAATGAAAGAGAATATCTCATGTTTTTCCGTGGGTGCTCAGAGCCTATATAGCCTATAGTTCATGATTAACAAGTATGTGAATATTTTATATAAAAAATGGAAAAACTAAATAAAAGTGATATATCTGTCATACAGAGCTATTGTGTCTGCGTGACATGTCGCACTCAACATTAATAATAAATGTGCACATATTGTGAATTAATTTAATAAACTTAGTAACCTAGCTTTCTCGGTAGCCTTCAGTAAATTAACTTCTCTAAGAAAATGATTCATAAAACATCAGTTGACCATGTTTACTTTCAGTTTCATATTTACATATTGATACAAATAAATAAATAAGTAAATAAAAATCAAGATGTAGTTCACCAAAAAAATTAAAATCCAGTCATCATTTACTCAACCTCATGGTCCAAAAGTCTGTGTAATAAATTCTATGTTGAATCAAATAAAGTATTTCTTTCTTAAGCTACTTTTTGTCCATTTGATGCTTTACACAATAATGACTTCAAATTATCTTTTGGGGATAATTTCTCAGCCAAATTTGATGTACGAAAAAAATTGCGATTAATTAGATTAATTAATCACCACATCATGAAATTAATTAGATAAAAAATTTTAATCGCTTCCCAGCCCTACAGAAAACATACAGTTTTTCAAGACAATCACCTTTTACACTGCTCTTTACAGACATGTGGTTATAAAGTATATAAACAAGGTTTAAAATAGAAGACAGACATATGGTCTCTAAGACAGCAATAGCTTTAGCCGCATTTGTTGTGGAACTGCAGGCACATCAACTGAAATGGCGATTTGATTTGACTCAAAAGTAACTTGAATTATGTAATCAGATTACTTTTTCAAGTAACTAGTAAAGTAATGCTTTACATTTTCAGTTTACAACAAAATATATAAGTTATGCTGGGTATACACTAAAAGATTTTTGAAAACGTATTTATTGTTATAAAACTTATTACAAAGTGTGAGAGACCACAAACAAGAGGACAAAAAAAATCCTAGATTTAACCGTTTTGCTCCTATAGTGTGTGGTGTGCCGTGATGTGACAAAGACAGCACACCACACACAAACAGATTTTTAACCAGCGTCCCGACTGTGAACACGGGAAATCTCACAAAATCTCTGAGACTTCAGAGTAAACATGATGGAAGATAGGCAGGAAGAAATTGCGTTGATAGTGTTTGGAATGATTTTGGTATGTTTTACAGGACACGTTGTATAAACAATCATGCTGTTGCCACAAATCGACAAGCTGATTCTTTATCTCTGCTGTCCAAATCCATTTAACTTTGTGCTGCGCTATGACTGCGTTTGTTATGCTTCCGTCTTCTGTCAGCTTGATTTATGATTGGATATTGTTTTGTTTCATGTCATAATCGCCAGAGTATGCGCACATTTGTCCTCGGGGTTCCCCCCACACATCAGGATTTCTGATCGTAAATATTCAACATGTTGAATTCAACATTTACAATTCATGATCGGGGCGCCTCCGACATTCTTCTGAGCAGATTCAGTCACTCTTAACACACCTCATACCACAGGAAAATCTGATAATCTGTAGAACCATCAAGATAATCGGGACATTACCTAGGATTGTCGGAAGGGGAGAAATCAGCCCAAAATCAGCCCGATTATCTTGTGGTGTGTACCCAGCATTACTTTTTCAAATAAGTAACGGAAGTTTCTTTTTCACATTTATTGATTAACAGCTCTCCTGTCCCCATGTTGAGAGAAATAAAGTGCAGAGGTGTTGTGTGCGCTGTGTGAACATGTGGGTATTGTAGTTCTAGACTAAATGTGAACATGCATTTTCTCATCTCACTTGCACGAAAACATTCAGTATTGACAGTATGACTCTTTTCACTTTTGGTGTGAAAGGGCCTTAACATTTGCCAAAAATATAACTTTCTTTTGTTTGCTTTTTTTTTAACTTGCACATTCTGCATACGGTTGTCCGCCGGAAGCTAGTTATTTGAATTTATAAACTTTTAAATTTGGATATTTTTTTTTTTAGAAAAATGCATCACTTCCCTTCAGAAGGCCTTTATTAAGCCACTGGAGTCATATGGATTACTTTTTTTTATGGATGGATGCATTATTTTTTACTTCAAAATGCGGCCCCCCATTCATAACCATTATAAACCTTGGAGGACTAAGGATATTTTTAAAGTGCCCCTCATTGCCTATGGATTTTTGAAAATTACCTTTCATGTAGTGTGTAACATAGCTGTAAGTGAATGAAAACATCCTGCAAAGTTTTAAATCTGAAAGCGCCCCGTATATAAAGTTATTGTCTCTCAAAAGTAAGAGTCGACTCTGAGTCAATTAAACAAGTGATTTGTAAAACGAATCCCAAGCCGTTTCGTTGTGACGTCAAGATGAAACATTAGCATATTGCCCACCCACTTATTGCGCACGCAGACACCGGGGAAAATTCATATTTTCAACAATACCACAGCAGTACAATCTTTTGTTGTGTTCCCCCGTCATTTTACTGATGACTGCTTCTCAAACCTCGGGGAGTTTAACACAGGATTCACAAAACTCTTGCTCTTAAAATATGGATCAACTCACATTTCGTTTCTGGCATGCGGTGCATGAAGTAGACCAATCACAAAGGATTGGGCCATCTGACCAATCACAGCAGTGTAGGCGCACGGAAAGGAGGGGTTTAGAGATACTGATTCTTCAAACTGCTTCTAATGAATCGTTTACGAATAATTGAGAACTGAGGTGAAATTAAATGTATATTATAAGAAAAAAAAGTGTTTTTTGACCTTGCATGCATGTAAACCTGTTGTAGGAGACTCCCAAAACAATATTAGGAACCTTAAAAAAGCATAATAGGGGCACTTTAAATATATCTCTGATTATGTTCGTCTGAAAGAAGATAGTCATATACACCTGGCTGGATGGCTTGAGGGTGAGTAAATCATGGGATCATTTTCATTTTTGGGTGAACTATCCCTTTAAGTCAGGATTAGTCCTTAGTTCAATTCTCCTATGCTGTTTACATTCACCGCTTTCAGTTTTTTTGTCAGAACGCCGACTCATTATTGGCCGGCTCCTGCATCAGCATCACACGCATGCGTCGTGCATGCGTCATGTCGGCCAATACTGAGCCGGCGTTCTCACGTAGAACCTGGAAGCGCTGGACGTAAACAGTGTATGAGAATGACACTGAAGAGAAAATAATGTTGAATAAAGTCGTTATTTTTGTTTTGTTTTTGTGCACAAAAATTATTCTTGTCGCTTCATAAAATTAAGGTTGAACCACTGTTGTCACATGGACTATTTTAATGATGTTTTTAGTACCTTTCTGGACCTTGAAAGTGGTGGTTAAATTGCTGTCTATGGAGAAGTCAGAGATCTTTTGGATTAGGGAGAGAGCGCTGGATATTCACTCCCCTCACCAACAATCCCTGTCGGACCTGAGACTCAAACCCATGACCTTTAGGTTACAAGTCCGACTCTCTATCCATTAGGCCACGACTGCCCATTCGTTCATGTTAACTAAAGTAGTTACCATCTAAGTTACTAATATAACCCCTGTTCCCTGAAAGAGGGAACGGACATGTTACGTCAGAACTGAACAGACGAATTGAGATCTTGCCTGAGAGCCCAATCACCTTCAAGTCTAAACAAAACAAGCCAATGGACATTGGCAAGTGAGATTTTCATCGCAAATAAATAAATAATTTAAATAAATAAAATTAATATTATATATTATTATTTGCGTAATAAGTACACTTTATAAAAGTATGCTAAAATGCACTTCTTATTCACGACGGCAGGTGTTTAAAATCAAACACCTAGCCATGCTGTCAGGCTTTGGTTGTATGAAGTACACGACGAAGATGTGAACAAAAACAGTCTTTATTATAATCCACGAGGCAAACACAGGAGAATGCTGGAGAACGCAACCAGGAAAATACTGACTATACGGGACAAACAACTAGAGAGAACTCTGGGCTTATATAGACAGGTGATGATTAACATAACTTAGGAACATGTTCGAACTCAATGAATTACCATGGAAACAAACTAAAAAAGAGAGCACGGGCAAAACAGGAACAGAACACAGAGAAAATTAAACCAATACAGGTGAACAGGTTGGATGAACTGGAACGAAGATTGCGAGCCAGGCCTTCTCAACCAACATCAGTGCCTGACATCACAAATGCTCTACTGGATGAATGGGCAAAAATTCAAAACACTCAAAAATCTTGTGGAAAGCCTTCCCAGAAGAGTGGAAGCTGTTATAGCTGCAAAATACATAGACATTAATATGGAATCCCCTTTTGCCTTCAAAACTGCCTTAATTCTTAATGGCATAGATTCAACAAGGTGTTGGAAACATTCCTCAGATATTTTGGTCCATATTGACATGATAGCATCATGCAGTTGCTACAGATTCGTCAGAACAACCATGATGCCAATCTCCCATTCTACCACATCCCAAAGGAGTTCTATTGGATTGAGAGCAGGTGACTGTGGAGGTCATGTGGATGGGTACACTCTGTGGTCATAATGGGATGGAAATGTCAGCAACTATACTCAGGTAGGCTGGGGTGTTTATGTTGGTACAGTTGGTTAAAAGGAGCCCAGAGTGTGCCAAGAAAATACCCCCATACCATTACATCACCACCACCAGCCTGAACTGTTGATGCAAGGCAGGATGGATCTGTGCTTTTATGTTATTTACTATCTGAATGTCGCAGCAGACATTGAGACTCATCAGACCAGACAACGTTTTTTGCAATCCTCTATTGTCCAGTTTTGGTGAGCCAGTGCGAATTGTAGCCTCAGTTTCCTGTTCTTAGCTGACAGGAGTGGTACCCGCTGTGGTCTTCTGCTGCTGTAGCCCATCTGCTTCAAGGTTCGATGCGGTGTGTGTTCAGAGATGCTATTCTGCATACCTTGGTTATAAAAAGTGATTATCAACAAGGCATTTTTGCCCACAAAACTGCTGCTCACTGGATATTATCTCTTTTTCAGACTATTCCATAGAGATCGTTTCAAAAGTTTCTACAAATACTCAGACCATGCCACGTTCAAAATCACTTAAATCACCTTTCTTTCCCATTCTGATGCTCAGTTTGGACTTCAGCAAATCATCTTGACCATGACTACATGTGTAAATGCATTGAGTTGCTGCCATGTGATTGGCTGATTAGATATTTGCGTTAACAAGAACAGGTAATAAAGTGGCTGGTGCGTGTGTGTGTAAATATATATTAGTATATATATAATATATATATATATAGTATATATATATATATATATATAGTATATATAAGCAAGTCTTCACAATTGAGTTATAGAATCATTTATTTAACAGATTCATTCAAACCGACTTCTTCAAAAGCAAGTAACCACTGTTTTTATGAATGCAAGAACGATACACCACTCTGTGTTGTGTTGCAACTGTTCAGCTTTGTTTGAAACTATTTTCGTTGATAATATTGTGTCTAAAATTTGTCAATTAACATTAACTTACTGTTCATTGAACTGTTATATATATAAAACAAGATAAATTAATCTGTGCAAAAAGGGCACTTAACAGAGAACAAAAGGGCATTATTTGCGGTTTATCTCTACATGTCTGTGAGGACGTGCTGCTAAACTAGGGCAGATTTCTCACTAGATATGCATACATATAGAGTACATATAAACCGTCTAATCTGAATTTACAATGTCGTTTTACAGCCAGTTTAAATTAACCATTGATAAGGTTGTTTCCTTATACCACTTTTGCAACATAGAGAAATGTGCTGATTGGAAAAATGTGTCACCTACATTTTTGCAAAACTCCAGAAACGTACATACATATAGGCAGGGCTGGAAATGGCTGAGATTCACTGGGGGGACTCTATGGGAAGGATTTTTTTTTTTTTTTTTTACTTTCAATGACTTTTCAGATGTATTTAAATATAAAATATTATATAATTATATAATATGCTAACATTAAACAGGCCTATTTCATGTTTCCTCCAAACAATATTTTCTTAATTATCATGCAGACACATGAAAAGTCAGTGAACAACATTTATGAATTGTGTGTGTGGCACAAACATGTTCATTCAACAGAATCTTTGCTTGGAGAAAATTACCAGTTTGATTTTGGCCAAATTAAAGATACATTGTCTAGGAATTTGCATATGTGGTGCATACTGAATTGAACAGGTCACAAACATTTTAAATACATTTGTCCCCTGAATGTTTTGGATGGCTACCTAGAAATTATAATAATATTCACTCATCCCTTTTCTTAATGGTTAAAAGGGTTGAAAAACTTTTTGTTTTGAGGATGTTACCATAAACATGGGTTTTTTTTAAAACATTGATACCTGAACATGCAGTTCTATTTTAATATTCGCTGAAATAACTTCAACTGCAACCCCCACTCCACCCCCCGCCCCGCAGTCTATTTACAAAAAACATTAATTATTTTAAATGAATTATTATTATTTTTTTTAAATCGGTTTGAATAAATGATTCAATGACTCAACTATAAAGATGTCACTTGTTTCATAGATGAATCAACCTTTTTGAACAAATCTTTGTATTGAATGAGTCAATGACAAATACATTTTTAACAATCATTTGTCGCCACGTATACTGGTGGAAGGATGTAATTGACGCAATCTTTATTTGAAGTATCAAGTTACTTTCAAACGGGTGATTTACTCTATTTTGTTCACTTCCATTTGGGATGGGGGACTGGTTGTCTTCCTTGGTTGCGAGGAGTTTGGGTTTGCTCCCTCGTGAGGTTTATTTATTTGTTTGTTGCTTTATTTTTGCAAAATGGTCCACACATGCAAAGTTGGTTGATAACACAACTGCAATAAAGTAACAGCCTATAGTTAACAATTACTTGTTTACAAAGTGCCATGGGAAGTCAAATTATCTTTACTTAAAAAGTTCTTATACAACTGAACATGTTAATTCTTGGAATACAGCCAGGTGTTTCCTAATGGGCATATCTGTCATATTAGCAGACACATTTTACACATGAGGAAAACTAATGTTCAATAGTCAATAATTCAAGAAGATCCATGATTCTAACTTGTACTTGGCCTTATGAAAAAGTAGTTCTTGTAATTGTTTAACCATAGTATTTGTTACAATAAGGAAATAATTAAAGCTAGACCATTGATGGCTCCTCATTGCATGCTTAGGGCAATGTTAACTTTTTTCTCTCTTTTTTAAATCTATTCCCTTAATAGATTATAAATTCTTTAACAAGTTAGTTCAAATGTACCACAATAAATACAATAGAACGTGATCAATTCTAGGAAAGATGGTCATGAGAAGTTTAAAAAGCTTACAAGATCATGTTTTACCCTCTTTTCATGAGTCTTTTTAGTGGCTGTCTTTAGATCATGTTTGACTTTCTCCATAGCGTTTTACTACATTCTCAATAGAATTCAAATGGGTTTCACATTTTATCATAGGAATGTCTCGCGCAAATCTTATCACACTTTTGGAGCGCGCTGGTGAACGCGCCTGCGGAGATTCGCACGCGGTGCGCCACTCATACTTATAAAAGCTCCGGACGCGCGATTTATAAAATTAATTAACAGCCTGATTCTATGTTTCGGTGTGGTGGTTAGGGTACCGGCAACATATGAGAAGTGGCGGTACGCAAGACAAAGCGTGGGTACGCTACAGATTAAAGAAGTGCCGGTGCGTACCGGCCCTCTTCGAGCGCTGAGTAAGATCGCTTGGGTGTTTGAATCCAGATTGCGATCTTTTTATGATTAATCATGCAATTTTATTGTGCTATGTTTTTGCTCTGATTCGGTTTCGTTTTCGTAGGCTATTGAGTGAATAAATACAGAAATCTCTTCATTTCTATATAAAAAAAAAAAAAAAAATCGAACCAATTTGAACTGGAACGCCGTCCCCCCTCGAAATTCACTCCCGGGACGCCGTCCCCCCGCGTTACCCCCCATTTCCTCCCCTGCATATAGGAATATATACAATTCGCTACAGCTTCCAGCTGAAATGAGCACTAGTGATAGTAAAATACCAACGTTTATTTTTTATTTTCACACAGTCTGGTGTCATCTTAATGGATAAGATGGTGCAGATCCGAAAACCTCTTTGTGTGCTCTTTGAGGGACAGAACCCTCTGTGAGAGCAGGAGGATGTCATGTTAGGTTGCAAAAACCGAAACAAAAAAAGCTGGTTTTAATTGCAGCAGTGCACAAACAGACAGGCATTTATAACTACAACTGGACTTTTGTCTCAAAACCATATAGTTACAGTTGGCCAATAACCTATAAGACTTTCACTAATCTGTGGAGCACAATAGAAGATATATTGACTGTATGAACTGTTTTTGTTTCAGAACAAAACATTTTAATAAAAGAAACATCCATATTTTAACTATAGTTTCCTCAAGTGGAGCATACGCGCTTTCTTTCTAATAGCATCAGTGTTTGCCTCAAAAAGTTAGTTTGTCATCAAATACTTAAACTGTTCAGCAGCCTTTACAGGTCGTCCCTTGATGAGAATAGGTCTAATAAGTAACTGACACTGTCTACACTGGATACAGTATACAGATGCCCATTTAATTTTTGACATACCCTATGCTCTTGAGCTACTCCTGACAACAGGACAAATGGAAAAATAAAAGAATATTTGTTTTGCTGCATCCTGTTTAAACAGCTTTTTTGAATCTCTGTACAGACTTCAGAAGGACCCCAGCATCAGGAACAATTGGATGATTGGTCATTACTCCGGTCTTCAGTGTCACATGATCCTTCAGAAATCATTCTAATATGCTGATTTGCTGCTTAAGAAACATTTCTTATTATTATCAATGTTAAAAACAGTATTTTTTTTCAGGATTCCTTGATGAATAGAAAGTTCAAAAGAACAAAATTTATCTGAAATACAAAGCTTTTGTAACATTATACACTACCATTCAAAAGTTTGGAGTCAGTAAGAATTTTTATTTTTTGAAAAGAAATGAAAGAAATTAATACTTTTATTCAGCAAGGACGCATTAAATCGATCAAAAGTGACAGTAAAGACATTTATAATGTTATGAAAGATTATATTTCATTATAAACACTGTTTTTTTGAACTTTCTATTCATCAAATCCTGAAAATTGTACACAATAAATGTTTCTTGAGCAGCAAATCAGCATATTAGAATAATTTCTGAAGGATCATGGGACACTGAAGACTGGAGTAATGATGCTGAAAATTCAGCTTTGCCAACACAGGAATAAATTTACATTAGTATTTTCAAATAGAAAAGTTATTTTAAATTGTAATAATATTTCACAATATTACTGTTTTTTTTGTCATTTTAATTAAAAAATGAAGCCTTGATGAGCATAAGAGACTTCTTTTAAAAACATTAAAAATCTTACTGATCCCAAAATTGTGAACGGCAGTGTATATAGTATACTTGTTTTTTGTGCAAAAAAAAAAAAAAAAAAATCTACGTCATGACCTATTTAAACCATTATAGATTATGATATAACATACTGTAATGTCTGTAAACTTTAGTTACTCATAAATCAGCCATTGATAAGAAAATGATATAAATACACATCATTTCCTTATGCCACTTTAGACATCAGGAACACAAAAAAACCATTTTCCTCTGCCTCGTTCAAATGGTAAGTTAATATGTTATCTTGTTCAGATAATTGAACTGTAAAAAAAGATTATACAGTATATTTGATAATTTATTGAATGTAATGAATTGTTTGAAAGAAAAATGTGCTGAATGTGTGAAACAGATTTGTCATCATCTTTTGCTTTTAGTAAACATTCTTCACACAAAAACATGGAACCAAACACATCACAATTTCAAGTTTACATATTTCAGTGTTTTTTTCTTTTTTCTTTGTTTTTTTTTTTTTAATTATGAAGAACTTTTCTCCTTTTGTTTGCAGACTGTCTTTCTTACAAAAATGTTTTTAGGGATCCTTCTCAGTCTCTCACTGAGTTTATGGTTCAGTGATGCTAAATCAAGTAAGTATTTTTCATTATTATTATCAGTAATCTAGATTATAGATAATTACTTCTGACATGCATTACAGCAAAACCAGTGTTTACTCTATTGATGATCTTTCTACAGCTGGAGCTATGTATGTAATACAAGAAGCAGAAGCACCATGTATTAATATCAGTGATTCCAACAACAACCATGAGCTTGAAAAACTTCTGGGCAGAGTTAAATATGTTGCTCGAAGCTGCAAAGAAATTCTTGACAAATATCATGTTTATGAGGGTATGTCTTATTTATTTATTTAATTTTTTTGTTATCTTAAGCAACAACTCAATTTAGGTGACTCAAGCAATTCTTCTGTTCACACAGATGGCCTGTACTATCTGATCTCATCAAGAGGGGTCCTTTACCAGACGTTCTGTGATATGACCACTGCAGGCGGCGGCTGGACGCTGGTGGCCAGTGTTCACGAAAACAACATGTACGGAAAGTGTACTGTTGGTGATCGCTGGTCTAGTGAGCAGGGCAGCAATGCAAACCGGCCTGATGGTGAAGGGACATGGGCAAACAGAGTCACGTTTGGAACAGCAGAGGCTGCCACAAGTGATGATTATAAGGTGCCTTTTTATTAAATTCAATATCAAAACATGTTTATCTGGAATCTGAATTGACAATTCCTTTCCTTTCTGTCATAGAATCCTGGATACTATGAAATTGCAGCACAGGATATTTCTGTGTGGCATGTTCCTAATAATGTGGATTCGGAACATTGGACCATTGCCTCCATCCTGCGATACCACACTGAAAATCGCTTCTTCAGTCTCTACGGAGGAAACCTTTTCAATTTATTCAAGGTCAGATAAACTCTGACATCAGATTTGAGTTTTAAATATTCACAGAAATATATGAGAAGTATTTAGTAATAACAAAAAACTGTTTACTTGTTTTAAATTCTTTTTTCCTTTTTTTTTTCCTATATAATTTTTTTTTTTTTTTTTTAAAATGGGTGAAAAGCTGAGGTATACATTTAGGAATGAATGCAGAATTTTTCTCTTATCTTCATTTTCCCAGAAATATCCTGTGAAGTATGGAATTGGATCGTGCAAAATTGATAATGGACCTGCTATTTCTGTCGTGTATGATATCGGAAATGCGGATTACAACAAAAACCTGTATGGTCCCAGTATTAGAAGTATGGCAATATTTTTGTTCAATAATCTTTTTAAAAAGTCAGACAGTCTTAATATTAGTGTACATTATAATTTCTTCAGTGATTGTGTATTATTTACATCATGGCATCATTGTTGAGATCACTGAATATAATGAAAGTGGTGTCAAGCGTGCATGACAGATTATATTTTTTTCAGTGGAACATAAATCATTAATAATTTATTCTGTATTTCTTTTCCAGCGCAATTTGAGCCTGGATTCATCACATTCAGAGTCTTCAATAATGAAAAGGCAGCCATGGCTCTTTGTTCGGCTGTTAAACCAACCGGCTGTGACACTGAATATGTGAGTTATATTCTGGATTACATACAACAACGTTTATGAATGGCATTTGTGACAATGGCAGACCAGAGGATTTTAAAAACAGAAACATGAATTATGTATTTTTTAAATATTCAGTGAAATTTTTTAGATGCAACTATATTTTGAGTTGTTATACTTCTGGTTATGCACTTGTTCTTGATCAAGAGAGCTTATGGATAGTTATTAATGTACTCATATTTTTGCAGTTCTGTATTGGTGGAGGTGGACACTTTCCTGAGGGGGCCCCTAGACAGTGCGGGGACTTTACGGGTTTTGACTGGAGTGGCTATGGTACTCATTCAGGCAACAGTGCTTCCAGAGAGATAACCGAAGCAGCTGTACTTCTTTTTTATCGCTGACACTGAAACTAAAAACACCTGTTTCATTTCCTTCTCTCTTGAGACATATCACATTATCTGATATATCACAATTATGTAACTCTTTACGGCATATCTCCTTTATATTGGTCTGTAATCTAAGAATAAGTGAAGTTTGTTCGGTGGGAATTTTAGGTATACATGTTTAAGTGTTTGTAACTGAGCTGTCAGTTTCTGCTAGTTTTTAAATCCATATCTAGTACGTGTCATGTGTTATATAGATGTATGTATGTATCTGTTCAAAAGAAAGAAAAGTTTAAATAAATCCAGTGGATTTATTTCCACTAATTGAAACATTCATTTATAAACACTCATCCTTTTTCCAAATTCTTTTTTATTTGATATTCATTTTTATTATCTTGGACATATATAATAAAGCATTGAAGAAAAGGGGTCCCTGACTACAGTACATCTGCAAATGATAAGGATGTTTCATAGCACTGTAAACACTCAACATCTTTTAACATTAGGGAACATTTGATCAATATTCTTAATTTTTTAAATGAATAAATCATAAGTTTGGTTGATGTACTGTATAGGCAGCATACCCTTTCTCAAAGGCTACTTGTTGAGGTGTGAAGCATATCATGTAAGCTAAACTAGGTCTGATGTGTCGCTAGAGATACATTGCAATGCCACAATCTTTATGAAAGCACACATTTGAAACTTGTTTTACAAAGATAAACTGTATATTTACAAAATTCAAGTTTGTATCACTACAATACTGTATAAAAAAGTGCATCAATGTTTTTAAAAAAGTCAAATAGTAAATGTCCACCTCTATTGTTATTTGAGATTAAAAAATGAGCATATAGAAAAAAAAATGTTTATGTATAATTATTAAGGGTATTAGAGGAGGATAGTTCATAAAAATGTAATAAAGTACACAACACGGTTCATTTTCTATTCAATAAATTATGACCACTGAAAAAAAAAAAAAAAAAAAAAAACAGAGCTACAAACTCCAGTGCCTAATATTATATTACATATAATAACAATGGCCATTACAATAAAGTGAGCCAAATTTTCCACTTTTTTTTCCCTCCAAGATGGCCCATTTTTTCCAGATGTCAAAGAAGAAGCACCAGAACCAAACATGGCTGTTTTATGGAGTTACAGCCCTTTGAGGTTTCTCTTGTATATTTTCCTGTCTCTTGTCAGACACTATATTTGGCCAAGGATCAAATGTATTGACTGCGAGTCCAAAGACCCTGTGAAAAAGTTCTTTCCTTTGAATTCATGTCAAAAGTCAAGCTTTTCTTCTTGAATGCATCTTCCAAAAGTCTCTCTTTTGAACATGTCTCTCAGAAGAACGTCCTTTAAGAGGTTGTGAACATCATGTCATCTGAGGGTTTTGATCTGGAGTGAGAAGAGAGATGGAGACCCATCTATGGGGTTGGCTCAGTAAGCAGTGCAGGCATGATGAGGGTCATTGCAGTGTTTTTCATGGTTGAACAACAGGTCGTCCAGTGCACAGAGCATATCCCTCTCCTTTCTTTATTGCCTCAAGTCCTGTTTTTCTCTCTTTCTCCCTTTCTCTCTGTTTCAGAGACATCTAATGTTGCTGTTGGTTGGTCCCTGAGATGTAGGCCTGTCTGAACCCTCTTGAGCAGCCTGCGTTATCGCTCTTCCACCATCTTGCCATTAGCCTCATTCTCAGCCTCCTCTTGCCTTTTCTGCCTTTGGAAAAATCCCAACTAGTTGAGTGAGAGAAAAAAAAAAAAAAAAAAAAAAATACAACAAAGAAACATAAAATAAGAAAGATATTCAAGATTCAAGAAATAATCTAAAAAATAAATAAATAAATAAATAAATAAAGGGCTCAATTTAAGGGGGGGATGGCATCCCTCTTGTTGAAAAAAATTACAAAAAGCATCCCCCCTGTAAAACCACCATCCCCATTAGATTAGCAGTATTATGCATTAAGTAAAACTTATGCAAATGAAATATTAAAATTCTCTAAATATGATAATAAATGAACTATAAATAACAGAGATTGACCAGTCAGAACTCAATATTATAATGTGCTGAGCTTGCACAGTGTTTAAGGGTTAGTTCACACAAAAATGAAAATAATGTCATTAATTACTCACCCTCATGTCGTTTCACACCCGTAAGACCTTCATTCATCTTTGGAACACAAATTAAGATATTTTTGATAAAATCCGATGGCTCAGTGAGACCTCTATTGCCAGCAAGACAATTAACACTTTCAGGTGCCCATAAAGCTACTACAAACATATTTAAAACAGTTCATGTGAGTACAGTGATTCAACCTTTATATTATAAAGCGACGAGAATACTTTTGTGCGCCAACCCCACCCCCAAAATAATGACTTTTCAACAATATCCAGTGATGGGTGATTTCAAAACACTGATTCGAAGCTTTACGAATCTTTTGTTTCGAATCAGTGGTTTGGAGCACCAAAGTCACGTGATTTCAGTAAACAAGGCTTCATTACGTCATAAGTGTTTTGAAATTTCAATGGTTCTTGTGACTTTGGCAGTTTGATACGCACTCCGAACCACTGATTTGAAACAAAAGATTCGTAAAGCTTTGAAGCAGTGTTTTGAAATCGCCCATCACTAGATATTGTTGAAAAGTCGTTATTTAGTTTTTTTGGCGCACAAAAAGTATTCTCGTCACTTCATAATATTAAGGTTGAATCACTGTACTCACATGAACTGATTTAAATATGTTTTTAGTAGCTTTCTAGGCATCTGAAAGTGTTAATTGACTTGCTGTCAATGGAGGCCTCACTGAGCCATCGGATTTTACCAAAAATATCTTAATGTGTGTTCTGAAGATGAACGAAGCTCTTACAGGTGTGGAACGACATGAGGGTGAGTAATTAATGACAGAATTTCCATTTTTGGAACTCTTCACACGCATTATTTGATGTTCTTTAAAAAGAAGAGAACAGAAGGTATGATATTTCAGTAACACTTCACATTAACGTTCCCTTTGTAAAGGGTTTATAAAGGTGTTTATTAATGAGTAATAAGTCATTTATGAATGCATTATAAATCATTAATATTAATATTAATATTAATAATAAAAAGGGCGACTTTAACGCAATACCTGCCAAATAGTGAGCCGTTTTTAACTCATATGTTATAAATGCTTAATAAATGTATTTATTCACACCTATTTAACTCAAAAACAGATTGATTTATTTCATAATGCAACAAATATTGACTATCATAATTAGACTGAAGGGTGTTATATTTGTGGTTTTCTTATTAATATCTCATGACTGCCACTTTTCTTACTATGTTGCTTACCAGAAGTTTCTGTCTTACCCATGATACTCTCCAAAAAGGTCATTATACCTATCCGTAGCAGTGTATAAAAACTGATTTCTTGTTTATCAAGATGAAATTCAAACTTTATTTTGAAAATAAATAATATAAATTTTAATATAAATTCATAATAAAAATAGTACTGCTGCATCTAAATCATGCTTCCTCACTGCTCTTCACAACCAACTGTGACAATAATGTATAATATGCAATGTATTCTTTTTATTATTATTAGTAGTAGTAATAGTAAGCTATATACTTTATTATACTCTTTCAAGTTCACATCACTATGCGTGTTCTGGCATGTGACAGGAATTGGCGCTAGTGAGCATCCAATAAAGCCTTGCCACTTTTCATGAGAAGAAGTCATGCAGTTAGTAGTACCCGTACTGTTCCAACATGCTCTGAAGTGAAATTTTGTGTTACTGATTTGATGGGTAAGCTAACTGAGGTCAAATCGCAGACTATGTTTTTGTATTATATGTGTAATCGCTGTGTTTGTAGTTATCTTAAACAAATAAGTGTGGCCAAGTGTGGATGGCCAAAGCAAAATACTCAAGTTACGATGGCCTTTATCATGACATCAAAAATAATTATTGAATGCATATTAATATGCTAATGTTCTGTAACGGTGCATTCGGTCATTGATTCAATGATTTACTCAACTGTTAAATAAAATAATACATATTTAGGTGCCTTTATTCAGCTTGTATCAAATATATTTGGCTTATAGTTGTGATGCTCATTATCTTTTTTGGAATACGAGATTGTTTCTCTGAATTTTTTAAGTTAGTTTACTTCAGTGAGTTTACTTGCATAAGTCACTTTTCATGAGAAGTCATGCTCAGTAATTTTGTGCTGTAAAAAAAGTTTAAACTTTTTTTGTTTCAAGTTTAAAGTTGTTCTTACTGATACATGCATCAAACAAAATATTTCATCAGAAAAAATACTATCTTCTGTGTGTACATTAATAATTAATAAATGCATGTGTGTTCACTTTACATTAATGTTCACTTTCACAGGTTATTAATGTTTATAACTCATGAATAAATGGTTCATAAGTCTCCACCCTACATTAAGGTTCACAGGTAACTAATAATTGAATCAAATTTTTCATTATTAATATCTCATCAAGTTATGGTTATTATCTTATGTTTTATTTTCAAAATAAAGTTTTTGTTGCATCATGAAATAAATCAAGAATCTGTTTTTGAGTTAAATAAGTGTGAATAAATACATTTATTAAGCATTCATAACATGACTTAAAAACGGCTCACTATTTGGCAGGTATTGCGTTAAAGTCGCCCTTTTTATTCATGCAGTTATAACTGCTTATTAATGATTTATAATGCATTTATAAATGACTAAGTTATTACTCATTAACAAACACCTTTATAAACCCTTTACAAAGGAAAACTTAATGTAAAGTGTTACCAATATTTATTTGATTAGTGTTTAAGGACATTCCCCTGACATAACATTAGAAAGAATAACGAACATAGCTAAAGAAGGATCATTGTCAGAGTTGCATTGAAGTGATAATGCACACATGCAAATGTTGGCCAAATGTACGCGTGTTTAATTAGGTATTTAATTAAAAACAACTATGAGCTATGATCCAATGACACTGTTTAAATCTGCACAGAATCCATTCAAGCCACAGCTAACAAAGACTGTACCACTAATAGCTCGACATGAGCACTCAAGCCGCCGACCACTAATAGCGGGAAAAAAAGGAAAGAGGCACTTTTGACGGAGTTTCTGGCTGTTTCTATTTTCTGTCGCTATTTTCTATCCAGTTATTTATTTAGAAAGGATGCATGCTGTACATGTGTGAAGGACTCAGAGATGATTCTGTGTGAGAGAGGGGAGATGCATTTCATTAAAATCACCCTATTCTTATCGTCTTTCATCTTTACCATCCAACTTTGGAGCCCAGAAAAGTGTCTGTCTGCCTGTCAATCAATCAATCAATCAATCAATCAATCAATCAATCTATCAATCTATCTATCAGTCTGTCTGTGTGTGCTTATAAATGTATAGGACACATTACCTTCCAAAGTGCCAGGATTAGGAGAGAGAGGAGTAACAGGCCTCCAAGTGTGCTGCCTATGATAATCCAGATGGGAACTCGGTAATCCTCCTCTTTCCTAATCTCTAGGATTATCTGAGAAAACACACATACAAAAGAAAAATATAAAACACTATAATGCTTTATCAGAGATTCCTCACAGTGCAATTATGACATAACTGCTTATGATTTGACTGCTGGTTACCTCAGAGCTTTCCCTCTGGCTATCATGCCACTGTCACGTTTCATGTTTTATCAAATGTTTCATCTGCTGCAGTTGAGATCAGATTTGCTGATGTTAGTATTTATGTCTATTTCCTGTCCTGCCTATAGATGGCAGCACCACACAGCAATAAAGAAAAGAACAGAACTCAAGAGTGCTGCTGGTCCTTTCGGTCCCCTTGGCTCTAGGTTCTTTTACTGGGGTGAAACAACTCTCTCAGTAGCTCACCAAAAGACACTGATGTGTAAAGGGGAGGTTCTGGCATGAAAGCCTAACTTCGTCAAGTCAAATATTCAGTAATGTTAGCATGAAGGCATTTATGTTTCATGTCTGTGTAAAATTGTTCTTAACTCTTTCTGACAGATGGATGAAAATACATTGTTTGTCAATGTTTTCCTCTCTCAAAATTGCCATGGATGGAAAAGACAAAAGCAACTTATCATAATAACCACATCTTCACATATTCAGTCATGGATTTATATTTACCTATTCTAATCATGTTTCTGTAACGTGGCTTTCTGTAAATGCTAATGTGTACAGAGGGTGACTCACATGTCTGACCGGCCTCTCTTCAGGCAGAAACATGGGGCTGGAAGGGTTCAGCTCCACTGAGGCTGTTGTTACAAGCTCAAGGGTTTTGAACTTCAGCTGCCGTGACAAGAAAAAGTTTTCAGTATTTCTGACAGATACTTACTCCAGTGGATGTGAGAAAGTGAGAGAGGACCAGCACTAGAGGTGAGAGGCTAGAGAGGTTGTAGAAAGAGTCAAGGTATTTGGACATTTAAGCCACGTTTGTCACACAATGTCTGAATTTCATTGCATTAGATACAAAATATCGAATCAACTGGAATCTACAAACAAATGAAGCTAGAGCTTTTTTCATAGCTAACAATTTTTCTGAACAAACTGATCTCAAGGTAATTTTAGTGCATTTTTTAGTTGTTCCACTAACATATACAAATGTGTCTTAATTTTGAACAATATATCAATTGTTTTCTAATCTGAAACAAACATTTTATGAAATGATTAACTTGAAAAGTGTACAAATATAAGCAAAAATATGTACTGTTTCACTTGTTGTCTCTAATTACTGCTCTAGACATAGATTTGCATTGGTTTTAGGAGATCCTCCTCTTGACTTCATATTATGTGCGAACACTATGCCTTGATGTCAAGTTCTTCCCACATTGTACTTCTTCATCTTCATCAGATTGCTACTCACCGCATGCAGTGCATCAGTACGAAGGGATCCGCCAATTTTCACACTAACATCTCTGTTGGAAGGCAGGTTGATGGTACACTGCACTGGCACTGCCAGGGTGTTGGAGTAGTTCTGTGCAAAGGAACAAGATTCTCACAAACAGACAATCTTACTGATGAAACCCAGCTGCTTGTGGTGGAAATCTGACATGAGTTAGAGTTGCATGAGTTAGAGTTGCATTCCCTACCTCAGATGAGAATCTTCAAAAACACAATAACATTTCTAGAACTGTTTGAAACACATTTACTAATAATAAGCCTTATTTATGGCACAATTTATTAAACTCAAGTGGCTTTATTCAGAGACTATAAACTAACTATTTTGCAGAGCAGTGCTTTACTGTTGTGCATTAAATCAACATCTCATATCTGAAATCGGGCAAACTATAAAATGCCGTAAACAGCACAAACCACACTTTTATAAAGTTCTATAGTGCTAGTCTGAAATGTGGCACAAGTCTTGTCTTTGAT
Organism: Ctenopharyngodon idella; assembly: GCF_019924925.1. Lineage (NCBI taxonomy): Eukaryota > Metazoa > Chordata > Actinopteri > Cypriniformes > Xenocyprididae > Ctenopharyngodon > Ctenopharyngodon idella. The sequence continues at coordinate 8,336,798 of NC_067226.1, forward strand.
AACAGGCAGACACTATAAGCCTTTACAGAAAGTGTCTTACCAGTCGTGATGTTCGTGAGAGGTCCTCTGGAGAGGCCCGACTGTGTGCCACATGCTGAGGGGGGATACAATGACTTCCACCTACCTGATGAAAAAATGACACAAATCACTATTAATATAATTCCTGTAGCACATGGCACTAGCAGCGCCAAGGTCATGGGTTTGATTCCCAGAACTGAAGAAAGTATATCTTGAATGATATGTAGATCATTTTGGATAAAAGATTTAAAGTGCCCCTATTATGCTATTTTAAAGGTTCCTCATTTTATTTTGTAGGTCTCCTGCAGTTGGCCTACATGCATCCAAGGTCAAAAGACACTTTAATTTTCTCATAATATACAATGCACATCACCTCATTTCTCAAAGAGTCTGAAAACAGCTTTTTTTTGAAGATTCGCTCTCTCTAAACCCCTCCTTTCCAAGAGTCTACTCTGCTCTGATTGGTCAGATTCCAGTCTGTTGTGATTGGCACCAAACCAAACGTCCATTACCATATCTGGATTTGAACACGAACCAAACTTTTCCAGGCCTCGGCTACAACAACGGACACCAGTTTTTGCGATGTCTAGTTATCGACAAAGCAAATATGTGCAAAAAAATATTGGCAAAATTTGCTGTCTCGAAGCTGTTTCCATCCAGTTGGCCTATTACCGATAAAATGGTGTGCGTAATGACATCATCCCTAAAAAAAATGCATTGTCGCATTACTTTTGTTATATCGCTAAAAAAATATGCCCTTGCACTGTTTCCATACATAATTTTGTGTATAGGCCATCGCAAATTCGTATCTTTTGCATCCCATATTTGTAAAATGTACAGAGTAATGAGACTACTGAAATTTGCCAGTACTGCTTATTTTCACATATAATGTTATTAAATAGGAAATATAGGAAGACAACAGCGAAGTTGAGCAGCTCGTCTGACAGGGCTTTACTGCCTTTATTTCACGAAGCGTAGGTTTTGAAAAAAAAAAGAAGCTCATTGGTCCTGTATGCAAAAATGTTTAGGGTCCATAAAAAGACTGGTACAGTGAAATATTCAGTCTTTGCATATTGAAACAATCTTTAATGCCATGAAAATGCAGTCAAGCCAATCGCGGTTTGACGCAGCTGGGAATGCATTCAAAGCAAAACATCATTCAAAGCAAAGAGTTATTCATTCTGGTTTCAGATTTCAATAACATCAAATCAATCAAAAACATCAAATCGCTGAAACAGACTCACGATTTTATGTCAGTACTTTTATTTATACTGATACAGAAGTAACATTTCTGTATTTTATTTTACCTTTTTTTTTGTCAGTGTTGAAAACTCCAACATTCTGCCTTAATTTGACAGACACACTGCTTTTTTTTTTTTTTTGTTGAGTTGCATAGTTTTTCAAGGCACTATTTTCCCCATCCTTGTGATGCACCTTTGAACTACAGAGAAACAGTCCTTTAACGGGAGCAACAGCACGAACACGGACGCTGCATGACATGTATAGGCTAATTCTGCCATGTGACACCATTTATTTGCGTTAATGCCCCTTTTCTCAGCAAAATGTGTTTCCAAACCAATTTTTGTGACCTTTGAAGTACTGACCTAGAATTTATGCGGTAAAGATAAACGGGAAAAGATTGTGACGACATTTGAGAAATTTTATCGACAAATGGCATTTCCATCCGCTACATCGCTAAACATTTTGAAGCGCTAAACCTTTTTTGACAAAAAAAATCCTTTGATGGAAACCTGGCTACTGTTTGAAGGCGGGTCAAAGTAGACATTCCCTTGCAGCCAATGAAGACTATATGCTGGCATTGTGCAAATGTGTTACATTGTTACATAGGTAGGGAGTAAGACTAGAATTGCTGACAACTCGTAATATTTCAAGAAGCGTAATAGAGGCACTATAAGACTTGAAAGGCTTAAGGCTAGAATACACTGTGACTGAAATCTGAACAGATTTTAGAACACTAGGCATCATACACTTGTAAATGGCTACAGAGGAAAAAATGGTCATCATACACAAAATGACTGATCATCAACACAATATCAATATTTTTCATATCCTCCAACTGAATCATAGTCTGAAGCTTAAAAATCATCTGCCCATCATACACAACAAATCTCAAATTTGAAGACTCGCTCTGACTTTTGGCAACTAGTGTCAACTTATCCAGACTGTAAATCGGGACAAACATCTGAGCAAAAAGGCAAAACATTTTTGAAAATCTAAGGGAAAAATTTAATGTATTAAAAGGTAGAGTAAAACTATAGTCTAGGTGTATTCTCCTCACCTGGTCAATATGGAAATCTCTGATCTGTAGGAGTTGATTGCCATTTTTCGTGACCTCAGGGATTGCAATGTAGAGTTGCAAATCTTGGACTAGAAAATAACCAAGGTTCTGGATCTGTGATGCATAGAGGAAACATGTTTGGTTTTTAAAACATCAGTTTTTGGGGTCCTGCTCTCTTTTGTAACAGATAGCTAGGAAGTGGACCTCACCTGAAAGGTAAAGTTGAATGGAGGGTTCAAATCACCCGGTTCTTCTAGAGAGAGGTCAGGTTTAAGCTCATATCGGGTTGGGTAAAAATCCCTGCAAGAATGAATATTTATTGTAACTATTCTAAATCCCACAATCACGCGTATTGATTAGAGCGTTTAAACAAACACATCAATCTTACCTTGTGAAGAGCAGATCAGCCTCATATTTCAGAGTGTAGAAAATGTCGTTAATGTTATCGTGTAGGACAACTTCCTCACCCTCACTGCAGAAAAATAAGAACAAGCATGAGAAACCTCCCAGGCAGATACATCCTGTAACTCATCGCGCAGCGACACTTGGCCGCGTATATGAAGAATTTAACTTTCCAGCTCAGGCATCATTGTTGTCCAGGATCCTTTTTCCTCAGAGTTTCATAACATTCCAAACCATCAGCAATGCTCTAGATACTTTAACTGCAGCCACATCTAGCAGATTTCAATCTGAGTGTGGCCATTTAGTAATCCAGTGATCCATGCGTATTTTCTTTTTATTTCTTTCTTTCTTTCTTTCTTTTTTTTCATATAAAAGTTATATGATTTTCAAACAACTTTTTGAATTTTTTAAAGCAAATAATCTGCCTGAAATAGTGCAGAATCGATTATCTCAGATAGATGTTAGACCGGCTAAATGTTAGCTGTGTCCTACCTGGTAACCTGCAGAATGAGCCGTACGTGATCAAGCAGCACAGAGTTACTGAATTCAAATTCCAAACGAAATGTTACCTGGGGAGTAAGAGAGAAAAGTAATGTTTAATAACAACAGCCACATGATAGTAACATAAGTGACTGACTACTGTTAGTAGCTTTCTTTGTATTTTAAAGATCTCCAAGAAAAAAAAAAACCCCAAGCTTTAGCGGAGGATTTAGGAGTAAAGCCTGCAATAACCTGCCTTAAGCTGGGGGCCTCAAAGTCAAGCTAGAGAAACTGCTGACAATTGATGACGAATAGGGAAAAACAAAAACATTTGCATGCTCACACTTCTTCATACACTTTTCATATTTATTCATTTAGCAGATGCTTTTACCCAAAGCAACAGACATGTACACAAACTCAAAAGTGCTCCAAACACAAGCTACTTAAACATTACATTTAGAGGTTAAAAAGATCCATAACATAATGCCATTTTGATCCATATACATGCTCAAAAATGAGTTCATCCCCAGGATTTTGGGTTCCCTGGCCTCCAAAATTTAGATTTAAGCTATGATCACTTGCAAAACCATAACATTTTAGAAATGAATCAGTATTTTCCAGGGCAAACAGCCTTTCTGGATGTAGAAGAATAACACAAACAGGCCAAGACTCTGCCAGATAGCCTATTCCTAGCCTTATTCTACAGACCAATAACATCATTTTTGTGGGAGAAGGCACTTCATCCACTGCTGCTGGCTATCCTCTAACCACCACATGAGGTATTAACTTCCATATCCTGTATATACATCTCTTAAAAGTGACAAAACACAGATACAGAAGATATACAGACTCTAACAAAGAAAATCTGCTCCAATTCATGAAGCATCTGCTCTCGCCACCACTTCTGAGTTGATACAAGTCTCCATACAGTTTAAAGAATGAATGTTTGTCTCTTTTTTTTCCTGATATTTTATAATACACTATAGGTGGAACAGCATTCATCTTTGTTGTTCCAAACTGCGTGACAGTCTATCTTCTGTGAAACATAAAATGCGATATTTTGAAGAACTCTTCTTGTCGATACAATGAAAATCAGTGAGGTCCAAAACAACACTAGACCCCATTGACTTTTTCATTATATAGGGAGATTTTTTGTTCCACAAAAGAAAGTCATACAGGTTTGGAACAACATGAGGGCGAGTAAATTATGACAGAATGTTCATTTTTATGTGAACTATCCCTTTAAAGCACATAAATTGGCATTTAGTTTTATACTTGCTTAAAGAAATGGAAGCATTTGGACACAGCTATAACTACGTGGGCAAACTCTTCATTCCCTCTTGGTGAGTAGTGGCACAAAGCAGCATGGAAAATCCTTTTTACGTTCTCTCCTCCTGAGTTCTCCTCCTATTATTCCACTTTTGCCCCATCTCAAACTGTTCTGAGCTGAACCAGGCTCCCATGTGGGCCCATAAAATCTCTCTCTGTAGCCACAAGTGTAGCTCCAATGACCCCCAAACCTCAAGAAAATGAATCAGGACTCTGTGAGAAGCTGTTGACCCGTTTCCTATCAAAGCAGTGCCCTAGCACAGGACAGACTTCTGTGCTCCAGGCATTGTGATTGATGGGTTTTGCTCTGTACGGATGTAGTATCCGTATGGCAGCAGTATTCTTGCATTACATTCCTGCCTCATGTTTTTCTTTTTCTGTAGAGGCCTGAACACAAGCTTAAGCAAAAAAGGACACTAAGTGAATCATTCTGTGACTTCAGGGTGCTGGTGACCTTGTGAGTAGGTTTATGTTCTGTGGAACATTCCAGACGTAAAGATTTGGTATTTCTGTGACAGATTCTGACAGTTCTGCACATGGGTAATGTGAAGAAGTCTATAGGGTTTTTGACTGTGTGGTCCAGTGTGTTTTGGTAAGCAAGGCTTCCTAGAGCACAGACTCCTAGTCCTAACCCTGGCGTAACCTCTAAATGTATACTGTTGCTGAACATGGCAATAAAAAATTCTCACATTAGGATTATACATATATATATAATTCTGCATATATAATAATATGCAGTCACTGGCGAATTGTTAGTTGTGTACATATGGCTGGAGTACCATATGCTAAAAGTATGCTAAAATTTACTACATTTGTTACATTAAGGTTCCTGAAAAACATAACACAAACCCAAAACTTTTTAACTGCAGTGTAGTTACAGTAACCTCACTAGAGAGCTAGCTTAGCACAAAAAGCGTTTTATTAATTTGTCAGTATTGGTGTAAAAGTGTATAGTCTTACTGGTTGGTAATAGTTTCTGATATGGTTCAGTGTACAGTAACTGTCTAACTGTATAAATGTGGCAATGACAACTCACCTGTGACTTTGCTCTCATAAAGGGTGCACTGATATTGCAAAATTTCTCATATGTTCGCTTGTTCTCACTCCGGCAGTCTATATGTATATCAGAGTTATCCTATAAATAAAGACAGAGAGATCAACCTGATTTAACTTACAGTAACAATTACTATTGCAGATGCATTTCTAAAAGGTCTTTAGTATCAATCAAGATTATGAATAAACAAAGGAACAAATCAATCAATCCTTGTAAGATACCAAACAACCAAAGGTATTAGATTGATGTACCTTCACTATAAGGCTGGAGAAGCGTAGGTTTGGAGTGTAAGTGATGTTAAGCTGGGCTCCATATGCGTTCTCTCCTCTGTTTTCTAGACGTACATCCACTACCATCCTTCTCCTGGATCCCTCCATAATGCGTTCAGAAGGTTCTGCTGCTGTCTGACTCTGACATAACAGACTGCCTGCTCGAAACGCCTGGGCACAGAACTGCCTGTAGAGCAACAGAGTGGGCATGAGCATGCGTATAAGTGTGTTAGCATGCGTGTGTGTCTGTGACTTATCTTACTTGCGATTTATTAGATCAGTCTGAGATTGTAACACCAAGTCTGGAACACAATGGTCATCTTCATCACACCCGTTCCAGAAGGGAAGCTGGAGAAAACCAGGGGGGAAAAAAAATGCAAAGCGGAATTACATTTATATTAATATTAATAAACATACAAAAGAGTTTCATCGTGTGTTAATGTTGTTAACGAAAGTTCAATCATGACAACTCTCGGAAGATGTGGTAATGGATATGACAATGTATTTGGTCTTGGCGGAATAAATCTGCTACGCTGCTGTTGATTATTGCTGTTGTTATAGATTATTGCTGCTGCTGATTATTGCTGCTGCTGCAGAGCAAGTACAGGAACTTGCTACTGCCAATACATACGCCGATACGCTGCTGCGAGTAAGACATAGTGCTGCTGCAAAACAGCATACATCAATAACCCATAGCAGATCTATACAGGTGGAGCTGGGGAAGGTGGAGGGTTTTAGAGGAAGTCTGAAGCGCGCTGCAAACTGCTATAGTGAATGTAACCAACCAGCCATTTAAATGTGTGAGCAAAAAGCTCATTGGCTGCAGAAGTGATATGGACCAATTAGCTTGTGCCAAGTAGTTAATGCTGTAATTATCATCAGCTTGCATCAAGGACCATAAGCCTGCGCCCTCTAGAGTTTCATGACTGAACTATGTATATATACAGTGTGACAATGAAGTTTGCTTTGACCTACAGACACTCACCTGTGTTTTCACAGTAGTTGGCCAGCCATCATCCAGAGCTGGGCCTTGTTCCAGGTCCAATAGCTCCGTCTCTACAGTGAATATAATGGGCCTGGCGTAGTCTGTGGTCTCCTGTATCAACATTACAATATCATAAATCTAAATAAATGGCTATAAAAGAGTAACCTGCAAGAATATAATCTGCTGTTGTAATGTTAGAAAGTGAACTTAATAAAATAGGAATGTTATTGCAATTGGAAAATCTGAATGAACAGACACAAAAGTACATAATTAACAGAACAAATAATGACTTGGCTGTTATTGCAGATACTGTGACCAAAAGGGTGAAAGCTAACCATGACGTGGAAGTAGATGTGGTCACAGGTCTCCTCTCCAGGAAGCAGTGTAAGATTCTGAGGCTGCAGGCGATCTGGATCATCAAACACGGCTCGAGGGTTAAAGCGCTTCTCCTCAAAGAAAGCACTATAGCTAAGAGCTAAGAGAAGTGGAAGGAATACAGTGAACATACAGTGGAAGATTTAATTATCATTAATAATTAAATTATTTATGAACAATGCTAGACAACATGTTGGTGTATACGCTACCATTCAAAAGTTTAAGGTCAGTACTATTTTTTAATGTTTCTGAAAAAAGTATTTTATGCTCACCAATTCTGTATTTATTTGACCAAAATACAGTAATATTGTGAAATATTATTATAATTTAAAACAACTGTTTTCTATTTTAAAATCTAATTTTACATGATCTTTTAGAAATCATTCTAATATGTGGATTTGGTGCTAAAGAAACATTTATTATTATCATCAATGCTTAATATTTTTTGTGATTTTTTTCAGGATTATTTGATGAATATAAAGTTCAAAAGAACTATGGAGCCCCTAAAGGGACGTGGTGGTGGAAAAAAATTGGGATGGGAGGAAAAAATTTTTTTTCTCAAATCTTTTGCGTTCCCTCGCAAAGATGTTTGCATTCCCTCGCAAAGATATCGTTCCCTTGCAAAACCTGTTGTGAGCTCGGACAAACACTTCCTGTTTAATGTCCCACTGGCTGGCAGTAGTGTGTCAGTCAGGTCCGTACGTTAATAATGCACACAAATAATGCACGACTCATAGAGTTTGAACTTGATGGACTCAAATATAAAGAAATGCGGTCATTGCTTAACTCAAGGAGTTCAGTAAAGTTGGCAATATTACAGATTCGAACTTCCCGGATAACTTGTGAGCTAAACATTGTTAATACACAAATGCAACTATTTCCAATCATAGTAACCTAGACAACGAGCTACAACAACCCAATTTTCCTCAAATGTGCTTTAGAATATATAAATCGGTCTCTATGCGCAGGCGGCAGCTCACAACAGGTTTTGCAAGGGAACAATAATATATTTGCGAGGGAACGCAAAAGTTTTGCGTTGGAACGCAAAAAAGTTTTGAAAGGGAACGCAAATACCTATGCAAGGGAGCGCAAAAGTTTTGCGAGCGAATGCAAATATTGCGAGGGAAAGCAACAGTTTTGTGAGGGAACGCAAAAGATTTGAAAAAACATTTCCTCCCATCCCAAATTTTTCCACCACCACGTCCCTTTAGGGGCTCCGTAAAGAATAGCATTTATTTGAAACTTTATACATCATATAATACATGTCTTGACTGTCTCTTTTGATTAATTTATTGTGTCCCTTCTGAATTAAAATTTTAAATTCTTACTGACCTCAAACTTTTGAATGGTAGTGTACTTATATTGTAAATACATTGTTTGCATCATTGTTACATAGAAGGCATCAGTTATATGACTAAATAAATGTTGCACATTTATTTATGACCATAACAGTGCTCTACCATGTGTGAACTACAGACAGATTTAAGACAATCTAGATTTATGTTCAAATTTATGACACTCTGAAGAACTGAGAGCAATTTGAGAGTTCTAAGGCCTTAAAAGACAGAAAATCTGATCTTAGGGAAAACGCCTTTTAAGAGACCTAAATGACATGAGGATGTTCAAAAAGAGGTTTTAAGCTGAAAGACACTTAATAAGTAATCCTCTATAAGTAATCCTATTTTCTAAAATTTCATAAATGAGAAAAATCTGTACCAATAAATGACACACTTAAAGGCTTAACATATTCATAACCCTTCTCAACACATGTGAGGTGAATTAGAAAAAATATGTGCCTCCTTTTTATAATGTCCCAATAGTCTGATTTCCCAGATGATCAGATGATATGTCTTTGAGAACATTAAGTTGGTTTCACTCATGACATTTTTGATGAAGATGCTCTGGGGTCGTGAAGGTTAACTAAAAACAGTTGTGCTGCTCTGTGGTCCCACACATTACACATTATGAGGAACCTGACCTTTCAGCACATGACTTTCAAAACAACCTATGATAGTCACCAAGGCCTTAAGTCAAACAGCATGTGTCAAACACTAACTAAACCTGTCCTGAGGGACTGAGGCATTTTAAAACAGCAATGCAGTATGCCACACTTTGTAGCTTCTACTAAGGTTTCTTGCACAGCAATGACTTCATGTGTAGGACCCATAAAACACTATATTTAAACCATTCACATCTATAATATCTGGAACCATTTATGAACACTTTTCATTTTAATTTTATGGCACCCTGACACAATATTACACATGCTAAAAGTCTTTTATACTAATTTCATTCGTCTCAGCCAGAGTCATCATACAATGTGTACTTTACTTCTAAATTTCCAGAGCTAGCTAAGCAGTTTTCCCCTCCCAAAGAAAATCTTGAATCAACAAAGCAACAAAGGAAAGATCAAGAGATTACTGTATGATGAACAATTCATCACAACTGATATATTTTTCAGGCTAATACGTGGCATGCTTAGCAGGGAAACCTTAACTGAACTACACTAAATATGCAGCTGGTTGGTGGTGTGAGAACCACGCCAGCTGTCAGCTGTTTAGTTCTCTTCTAATGATATTGTAACCAACAGATACTATATGATGAGAGGAAACTGCTGCTTTCAAAGCACTTTCATAAATTCCTGTCCTCCATTTCCAGTATAGAGTGTGTTTGGGTGAAAGCTAAGTGTTATGTCATTCTTTGACTGAACTGTTGCAATCCAACACTAAAACAGATGGATTCAGTGCAAAAAGTCCATATTATTTACATAAGTAGATAAATTAGCACCAATATGATCAACAATCTACACAGAAACGAAACTTTTTTTATTTACCAATTTATCTTCAGAAAACTTATCAGACATAAAAGTCCAATATTGCTTATTTATTGAAAAAAGTATTTGAAAATTTTATTATAAAAATATAAAAACTGACCTATTTCTTGTGAGGGTCTGATAGGAGTCCGAGATGTGACATTCAGACATACAATAGCCGACATGCAGGTCACATCTTTCCCTCCTCTCCGACAGTCTTTATTGAATATGTTGATCTTGCTGGGCTCAAATCGAACAGTGGCATGGATCTGGACAACACTTCTAGACCTGAAGCACAGCAAATACTATTGAGGTATTTAAGAAGAAACTAATAGTGTAAAGAACCCTGTGTTAGAGACCCACCATAGAAGTACTGCTGCACCGAGGGAGCCCACAGCCAGATCCACCAGGCCATCTCCATTCATATCCATCTTCCCATGGATACTACGACCAAAGTACTGCAGACCCGGGGCCAGCTGAACTGCAGCAATCCTCTGACAGAGAGAATATCGATTCAAAGCAAACACATTCAAATAATTAATACACAAGAGAACAGCTGGACACTTATGTGTTACCTGTTTATATTTCCTCAGTATTTTGTTGTGTTGACTATGGTAGATGTAAATGGCTCCTTTGTGGTCATCCTCTAGCGGAGCTCCCACCACCACATCATTAAATGAATCCCCATTAAGATCAGGAACAGGGGCCAGCGCAGAGCCAAAACGGGCATTCTGACCTTGATCTAAGATCTCCAGCGAGCCCTCCAATATGAAACGAGGCTGAAGGGAAAACAAGAATAAAGAGCACCTGTGAGGCAGGACACAATTTAGATACAGCATGAGCCTTGGTGCTCCAGGTTGATGGCTTATACACTACAACTGGCAGAGGAGGGGGAAAACTAATGGGTCCTCCTATTTCCATATCATTGGATGCTGATCTAACTTATAAATCAATGCTGCTTTTGCTCAAAACTGAAATCTTGAAGTCTTAATTGGACTAAAAATACATTGAGAATACATTAGGAATCAGGGCTATATACAGTAAGAATAAATATTATGGTTTAAGAGAGATATAAAAGAAGCCTGTTTACATTACGTTTATATTACTGTTGTACAAAGATTTTCAATGCAAACTTTTAATGTGGAATATGAGCATTTTTTATATTTATTTCATACACTAACTATTAAAAAAATGTAAAAACTCTGAAAAGAGATAAATATCCACTTAGGTCATGGACAAGGGCTAAACATTTCTGTAACCAGAAACAATCTTTTGAGGAATTTGTTAAAGATCCAGAAATCACAACGACAGCCCACCATGTGTTTATGTAAGAAATCTAGATGACACTGCTGAAAAAAAAAACAAATGCTACATAGAGACTGCAGTACTACTACAATATGATTTTGAACATTACATGCAGACTTTAAGAAATACAGAAAAATATTCCACATGATTAAAATAAATAGTTATAAGCATAAGCATTCACCATAACAGTCCAAACCAGACTCCCAAGGTCAAATGCAATAACTGCTCCTGTATCATCACTTAAGTTGAGGTCAGTGAGAATGCATTTGTGCCTCTAAAATCAATTAGTCTCAAATAGGTGGAAAGTTTGAGGGAAAGGTGCAATTTCTCAAAGCAAAGACTGTTGATGTCAGCCAAGTATTTGGGAGAGTAATTAGCCATGCACATCACCCTCCTCCTAAATTCCTAAATCTCTCACTCTCACTGAAAATATACGGCCATAGACGACAGACACATGAAACCAGTTGTTTTCTCACCCTTCCTAAAATAGCATCAGATTACAAGAGAAGAGAAGAGAAGAGAAGAGAAGAGAAGAGAAGAGAAGAGAGAGAAGAGAAGAGAAGAGAAGAGAAGAGAAGGATGGTTTGCATAATAAATGGATGTAGTGTATACTAATTGAATAATGCCTTAACGGTAACACTTTAGAATAGGGAACATGTATTCACTATTAACTACGACTTTTCCCTCAATAAACTCCTAATTTACTGCTTATTAATAGTTATTAAGTTAGTTGTTAAGTTTAGGTATTGGGTAGGATTAAGAATGTAGAATAAGGTCATGCAGAATAAGGCATTAATATGTGCTTAATAAGTACTAATAAACAGCCAATATTCTAGTAATATGCATGCTAATAAGCAACTAGTTAAAATACCCTAAAATAAAGTGTTACCGACTTAACTATGATAAATTATTTTATTTAACGATGACCAGTGCTGTTGATGTACCCTGTTTATGGCTACAACCTGAGGTACAACACAGATTGTGGTCCCCTGCTTAAGGCTGCAAGGAAATAGTTTAAAAGAGCTAAATGAATAAAGATGGAGGTCTGCTTTATTCACAGCATTGCTTTTGCATGCACTCCAGCTTTTTCCATTTATTAAAGCAGCTCTCTTTCTTTCTCTGTGAGCTTCATATAATTACATTTCAAGGGGGAAATATTTTCCTGCTGAGTTCACCCTTTACTACTCTCTGATGCGAGGTATGGCAGGTGGCAAAAGCCTGTCAGTATTTATGTGAGACCATTAATGAGGAACTGCATTAATGCACAGGCAAAGTTTCAGAGCTTGGATCCCTCAGCTTTAAGACAAGAAACAACATCTGTAGTGTTGCATTCTGGGTGAGAAGTAAACAGGAGGTAATATAATAGCTAGTCAATGGCTAATTAACTTGTTTTTCACAAGAATACACTGAAAGACTGAGGAAACATTACCTGCTCTGTGACTCTGTATATGTAGACTTTGCCCTTTTCCCAGCCTCCACTGAAGAACATGGGTGCAGCCACCAGCAGGTTATCAGTCACTCCATCATCATCAATGTCCACTGGAGCAATCTCGCTGCCATAATATGACCCTATCTGCACAAACACATCCATCGAAGCCAGACTGATTACTACTGGTGCACAAGGACATGCATTTATTGCCTATGAAGCACATCACTTAGATATGCATAAGCTGATGTAAACACAAAAATGCATGAGCACATAGGGAAGAGTGAGTTAAAGGGATAGTTCACCCAAAAATGAAAATTCTGTCATTGTTTATTCACCCTCAGGTTGTTCCAAACCTGTACAAATTTCTTTGTTCAGTTGAAAAGAAGATATTTTGAAGAATGTGGGAAACTGAACAGTTCTGGGACACCATTGACTTCCATAGTATTTTTTTTCCTACTATGGAAGTCAATGGTGCCCCAAAATGGCCTGGTTACAAACTTTCTTCAAAATATCTTCCATTGTGTTCAGCAGAACAAAGACATTTATACAGAATTGGAACAACCTGAGGGTGAGTAAATGATGACAGAATTTTTATTTTTGGGTGAACTATCCCTTTAAGCTGTGCCACACACTGTCCTCAAGCATAATCATAAGGACATAGAAATACAGTGTATGGCAAAATAAATATGCCATTATATGGCAATTCTTTGCAACTTCATACAAGCAGTTGGTCGATTTAATTTATGACTTGTCTATATCTATATCTATATATATATATATATATATATATATATATCTAGACAAAGGAAAAAACAGCACAACTAAATGCTTATTTCTCATGTGTCTCTCTCAATCACAATCATCAGTACAATATATGCTTTCTAAATATAGAGTCACATGAATACTTATACAGTTTGCAAGATTAATAGGGGTGATATTTAAAGGATTAGTTCACTTTCAAATAAAAATTACCCCAAGCTTTACTCACCCTCAAGCCATCCTAGGTGTATATGACTTTTTTCTGACACATTCGAGCTTTATAATGGCAGTGAGCGATACCAACGAGTATGAGCTGAAGAAAGTGGCTCCATCCACATTCATCTATCATAAACATATTCCACAAGGCTCCAAGGGGTTAATAAAGGCCTTCTGAAGCGAAGCGATGTGATTTGTGTAAAAAAAAATATCCATATGGATGCAGTTTCTTTAGCTTCATACACGTTGGAAACGCTCACTGCTATTATAAAGCTCGGATGCGTCAGGATATTTGTCTCCGATTGTGTTCATCAGAAAGAAGAAAGTCATATACACCTAGGATGGCTTGAGGGTGAGTAAAGCTTGGGCTAATTTTCATTTGAAAGTGAACTAATCCTTTAAGGCAATTTACCATGGTGCTAATCACCTGTTAAATGTTTACCTCATTTAAAGAATTCAATATCTCTGTGCTTTGTTTGTGAGAGTCAATTTATTTGCATGCTGTGATGAGAAGCACATGGATTTGAGTTTGTAGTCTAGACAATCCACTCATCGCAAATGAAAGCCAGGAGAGATATGTAGCAAATTGAAAACACAATGACCAACTGATCACTGCTGTTTGTACAGTCTAGCTGATTTTCCACCATCAGGCCAAACCTCATTGGTTAACCGTTCCATTCGGTGCCGATCCAGTCCAGCTGATACGGATATGGTTTCATCAGATCAATTTTACTATTAACTTGTGTTTACATCGCTCCAATAGTGCGCTTTGGCCAGCTACAGAGAAACTGGTAGCCAGGCAACAGAAAAGTGACCAATCCTGAGTGGTGACATCACTACACGCATTCTACCAGCACGGTTAACCTGGAACCATTCCTTGCTGTTCTTAGAACCGTTCGGCTCAACAGTGGAAAAGCAGCTTTTGAATACTTGGATACAGTTAAAGAGGAGAGCTGTGAACACACAAAAACTGTGTGAAGAATGAGTCAGAGCAGCAGAATGCTATTTGAGAATACATGAGCACTGTATACAAACACTGTGTGCTGAAAGTGTTTGTAAGCATGTTTTTAAGTGCTTTACCTGCTGTCCCTTGAGCGAGTGTAATATAGTGAGCTCTCCAGTATTTTTCATGGTGAAGATGATGACCTTGCCCGTGTGGTTAAACCGTGGAGCTCCTGCTACATATAACTGGCCGCTGCGAGCTGACACCACTGACGTCACTGTGTAACCTACAAATACAAAAGGAGAAAGATGATAAAAATTGCTTATAAACTTTGAAACTGGTATACTGGATGCATCACTTTGCTTGGGAACAGAGCGGAGTAGAGATCAAATGAGACCAAGAGAGTAAAAAATATATAGAGAAATGAGAATGAAGGACAAAAATAAAATAAAATAAAATAAAATAAAATAAAATAAAATAAAATAAAATAAAATAAAATAAAAAATAAATTAAATTAAGTAAAATTAAAAAAAAAAAATGTAATTAACATTTAGATGTAGATATTTCACACTGGGGCATTTATCTATCATTAGCACTGACAGCCATGGTTCAGTGTATAGGTGTGGATTCTTTACCCAGGTAGGCTCCATGGTTCTTCAGTTCATCTGGGAACTCTTGTTCATAGGAGGACTTTGGTGGGACCACTTTACCCTGACGAGTCTCCTTCAGCACAGCCCCATTCCAGTCATAAGCTCCCACAGCTCCCACTAAAATACCGTCCTGCAGACAGAACATACGAATATATCCACAATTACATAAAATTCAGGATTTTTACATTTACAAAGAATTAATGAATTTAACAGTTACATACAATTCACTAACTGTATTCTTCATTTCTGTCAACTCTTATGGCATCAAACTACAGACTTTGAGTCTTTAAAGAGATGAATGGAGGCATTTATTGTTTTAAGTTGCCAGTTCTTCTGTTTTCCAACTATTTTTAATAAAACTCTGGAGCATCTGCAGTGGCTAATTTTGCATTGATGTGCTTTTGCTTTCAATGGTAAAATTTAAAATAAATAAATAAATATCAGTGAGACTTGCTTGCATAGAATGAATTCTGGAACAGTTGCTGAAGAATAATAGGAATCAATATAAAAAAATATATCAAAGCTCACAATCTCAAAAACCTCTTTATATTATTTAGCCAATGCATCAATCATGCCTTCATGGCATAATGTATGAGGGCAGTAAGATGATTTGTTATTGACAAAAATATCTTGAGGATTTTACTGTAGATTAAATGCGCAGTTAAAAAAAAATGGCACATTTTCCAGTTGTTTGTTCAGAACATACTGTAGCTACATTCTTGACCTCGCTTAGCTCTCAGTAAATTCATAATGCAGTGATTCACACATTTCATTCTCATTCAGTGTCCATCCAGCTCCTTCATAATTTCTCTGGAAGTGCTTTGCATTCAATTGTCATGGAAACCTCATAAACAATTTATTTCCTTAGTGATGAGTTTATTCTGCTGTAAATTATGGACAAAATACTTGGCATCCCACACTGTTAATTATGTAGACAGTAGTCGGAAAGAAAGCAAATGGAATAGGTTCATGTTTATAGAGAACTTAAATTCCCGGATGGTTGCTTACATATAAACAAACAACATCGTTCCGAGCGATCACAGCCCAGACGAAACATTCTTAACGAATTTGCAGCCCACTGAGAACACGCTGCTCAAACTCAGTGGATACATCAGAACTCAAACATAAACAAAGAGTGCTGATAATCATGACTTTTTGGTTTTTAATCAGAGAACAAAATGCACTGTGGATGAAACCACCAACATTTTCCAGAAAGCCTCCTGTTTTGTGCGCCTTTATGGAGTGACCTCATCCTTTCGACAACTTCTGCTTCGGCTCTACGGCATCCTGGCTTTCACAGCATAAAAGGAGTTACATCTAAATGGAACAGTGCTGGCTGCGTGTGATGTTGTGCACCTGGTGCCCATTGCACCTCATCACCGCTATCATAAATCCATCATCGCTTTCTTTTCTACTGAACCAGCTCCACATCCGCATGCAGAAGATGTGATAAGGGACCAGCACAAAGTCACAAAAAGTCTGATGCCACCGGGACTTCCCCCATATGGCCCGTTTTATTATCAACCATTTTATTATCAATTTTATTATACAGTCTGCAGTCCCCACCACAGTGGACGCTGAAATATGGCCAAAAGCATTGCAAGCCTGTGAACAGTGATTTGCAAGTGAAAACAACAGTGTCAAGAACTGCAAAACAGATTGGCTGCACAGAACCTGTATGTGTAAAAAATAAACTTTTGCAAATGTCAAAATTACTTGTTGTGTACAGTTTTAGCACGATTCTCTCACTCATGGAAGGTGGGTATACTTTTTTCTTGCAGCCAATCGAATGATGTTCTTGTTGACCATTGATTTACTCTTATCTGATTGGTTCATTAAAGGGTTAGTTCACCCAAAAATGAAAATTCTGTCATTTATTACTCACCCTCATGCCGTTCCACACCCGTAAGACCTTCGTTAATCTTCGGAACACAAATTGAGATATTTTTGTTGAAATCCGATGGCTCAGTGAGGCCTGCATAGGGAGCAATGACATTTCCTCTCTCAAGATCCACAAAGGTACTAAAAACATATTTAAATCAGTTCATGTGAGTACAGTGGTTCAATATTAGTATTATAAAGCGACGAGAATATTTTTGGTGCGCCAAAAAAAACAAAATAATGACTTATTTAGTGATGGCCGATTTCAAAACTCTGCTTCAGGAAGCTTCGGAGCATAATGAACTGATTTAAATATGTTTTTAGTACCTTTATGGATCTTGAGAGAGGAAATGTCATTGCTCCCTATTTAGGCTTCACGGAGCCATCGGATTTCAACAAAAATATCTCAATTTGCATTCCGAAGATGAATGAAGGTCTTACGGGTGTGGAACAGCATGAGGGTGAGTAATAAATGACAGAATTTTCATTTTTGGATGAACTAACCCTTTAAACACGTCAGATTCTTTATCTTCATTTGGCTCAGCATTGTTCTCACTGAGCCAAATAATGATAAATCCATCTGTTGTTTTTTTTTTGTTTCAATTAACTTTATATTACTAACTTTAACTTTAACCTTTTTCAATTACATCAACAAATCTTTATAGCTTTATTTGTTGAATTCATTGTTATGTCTAGCAATCACTTTGCATTGTTATAGTATAATGTCAAATAATGTTGTCTTGTGATCATGATAAATGTATAAAAATTCACAAATGAATAAACCAAAAAAAAAAAAAAAAAAAAAATTCTGGTGCATGAAATAAAGTGTAAGTTGAATATGCCATATAAGCCATAGTTAAACTTAGACACATCCCGCTTTAGAGAGCACCATCTGGATTTAGGGGTATGATTTTCTCATAGAGTGCAAACATTCTTTCCAACAACTTATACCCTCCTCTCAACACTCAAGATGCTTTTGTTGCAGATGCTGTTCCAGGCATCCAGAGGTCTGATGGACTGGATTTCTAGTCATCCCAATGGCCATCTGGAGTTTTCCTATGTTTCTTCCACAAAAAAGACTAGATATAAATAACTCTCATGGCAGGTTCTGCTTGCCTTTAGAGGACAGAGTGGAAAAATCGGAGGGGTTGCATCAGCAAACTCTGTAGCCTGGACAGAAATGATTAGCGTTACAGTTGGGAGCAGATCTTGGATGGATATAGACCCACCAGGTACAGTTTAGGCTGATTTTTTGGACGGAGCGTGGCAGATGGCCTGCCAGAACAGCAGGTACAGTATGAGAGTGTAGAATGCTGAGTCTGTGCTGGAGGATAAACCAGCTCTAATATCAGCTTTGAGTTCAGACAGAGAAGAAAAATGTTCCTTCTCCCCTGAGGTGCAACTCCTCCACACTTCTCACCATAATAATCCCTTCCCTGGGAAAGCCTGGGCCTTATATTAATTTTTCGGAATGAGAATCAGAAAGAGGCTTGTTTGAATTATCAGGGAGGAATCTTATCTGCTCACCATTGTAAAGGTATAATATTTTTGGTGTATCATATTACTGACAGCGACATATAGAGATGACCTAAAGAAAGAGAAGAAAAGAAATGAAGAATGTTTAAGGAGACAGAAAGAAAGAAAGCAATACAGAAAGATAAGGTTTCAGTTCAAAGAAAGTAAACCTAAACATTCACTGAACGTCTGCCTTTTGGTTCAGACAAAGTTCTTAATCTGATCTCGGTTAAACTGTCTAGGTTTTTCTTTCAGCTGAGATGGAAAAAAAGAACTGAGGAATAAAGTCGACCGAGAACTTGCAAAGCACGTTTATATTCACACCGATACGCTGATAAATCCCAAAAATCAGCTTTTTGAATTAACCCATTGTTCACGTTTACATGCAAGCCACTAACCCGGCAATGCAGGTAAACCATGTTTACAAGACTTTATTAAAAAAAATCTGGTTATTGCCGGGTAGTGATGTAAAAACCGAATCATTTGTGTAGCTGACTCTGAGTATTCCATTTTTTATACGAGATGTCATGTTAGCAGTATTTTCACAATTTTTTAATAAAAAAAGTTTTTGTGATATATTTCCTCCTGCCCTACCGTAAAACACTCACTCTTTCTGGATGTGCTTAAATCTGCAGGACACTTTCCTGTCACGTATCACACATGCACAGTTCAATAATCTGACAGAATGCAGGTTTAATATTTACATGCCGAGCAAAATTGGGGTAAGGTTGAAAAATATATCTGTGTTGATCAGTTTATGCTTTAGCTGTTTATGACCTTACTTTGATAAAGGCAAACGGGTTAACGTGTTTACACGACCATATGTAATAATGTGCATGTAAATCCGCTCACAGATGGACACACAGACTCACCTCCACTATGTGTGTGGAGAAGCCAGCCTGAGACATCTGGAGACCAAATGCTGTCCCATTCTTGCTAGTCCCTGCAGACAAAGACAACATTAACACTCAGGAGAAAAGAGTCCACCATTTCCTACAACAGAGCATTACAGATTTCAGTGGTCTTAAAGAGTTGGCACAGAGAATATAGCAAAGAGATGCGGTATAAATTTGAAGATTTGGTCTAATGCGATTTACAGTGTAGTGCTGTGCAGAGATTTTATAGGCTGAGGTTTTGGGCTGTGTTATGGATATGATGCAATGCTGTATGTGGTGCCATTGTGGTAAAATCGCGAACCCTCTAAACTGAAGATTCTCTCTCCGAGAGCGTCCACAATGTCCTTCAAAGCTGCCTCGTCTGTCACGTTAAAGAAATGCTTATCATCGGGGTCGCTAGCGATGTACTTGATCTCATTAAGGAAAGCTTCGGGGTTGATGCCTCTGCGGTTGTAGTAGCCCAGTACCTGTTGTGAGGAAGAACGAAAAGAATCAGTCAGTCTGAAGGAAGCTCAAACATGATGGATTTCTCCTAAATACCCAAGACAACATCTCAAATCTAAGGCTCAATAAGTAGGGGTGAAAGCATTGGGTCCTTTTCACTGGTGTCAGCAGCTGAATGTGACCTCAATGACTGGTCCAATGCCCATTTTAAAATAGGTCGTCACATAACATCTGATCAATATCACAGCAAAAAAAGCAGGAAAGAATGTGAAGTAAACTGAAGGAAGGCAATACTTACAGCGATTGCATATCTGGTGATGCCGTCATTCTCGCTGTCCTCAATGACCTGCTGCAGGTCAGCGCTGTCATGTGATTCTCCATCTGTGATGACGATCATGACCTTCTTTGCTCCTCTTCTACCTCCCTGTTTAAAGGCCTCTGAGCTGTAAATATCCATAGATAATAAGTTATGCTCTGTAAATGTCATTCTTGGACTACCGATTAGCAAAATGTACAATTGTAAAAAGTTTGAGGACAGTACCGTGCAACACTGATTCCCAGTGCAGTGTTGGTCTCTTCTCCTCCTCGCTGGCCTATTTTACGAGCTGCTTTGACCACATCCTCCACAGAGCGGAAGTCATTCAGCTGAAACTCTGTTACCACCTTTTCTCCATATTGTAGTACTCCAACCTGACAAGCACATGATCCACCCCACGTGATAAAAATGAAAACACATATGATACTTCACACTGAGATTGTCCAGAAAGTCAAGAACACCTGAATCTGTCCCGGTCCAACGTAGAATTTCCGCAGGATGTTGATAAGGAAGTCTTGAACTTCATTCCAAGGGTAGATTGAATTTGAACCATCCAGGACTATAACTATGTCCATGTATGTCTCACACCCTGATCAGGGGAAATTACATGTTTTTGATGCCTTTGGCAGATAAAATCCATAAAACGGTAGTAATTCTGTTCAGAAGCAAATTTTAGTGATTCATTTTTTAAAAACAAGGTCTGTGATTCTTTCATCAAAAAAAAAAAGAGAGATTTATATTCTTAGCTCTTTCTTTATGAGCAGTCATGATCATTTTCTTTTTAAAAAGAAGATTAATTCCACAATATATTGACTATGGCAGATCCAGAAACTGTCATGGTCAAATTCAGCATAAAAATAAAGTCTACGGTTAAGACAGTAAGTGGAAACATATTACCGAAATGTCACTGCAAAAACTGTCCTAGTTAAATCGAGGGTGCAGGTGCATTGTGCTTACTTTGGAAGGCAGGAGCGATAGTGCGGGAAAACTTGAAGCTGGCGTTGACTCTGGAGCAAATTCCAGTGCTGTAGTATGAGCTGCCACATTCGTACGACCAAAGGGGACCACAAGCCTGTGAATTATCACAAAGTCTATTAAGCGCGCCATTATTAAACAAATTTATGATTTACATGAAGATCATGAGCATATTTGACATAAAATTATGATTCTATAGTGTTCCACAGGGAATGGATGATGTTTAAACACTTAATATTAGTGTTGTAAACCATTTAAACGCCAGATGACTTTAATGTAACACTGAATATGCATTATTATCTAACCAGACATTCAAAACATTGAACTCACCACAAAGCTGTTGTCTTTAGGGTTGGACGAAAGGGTCATTCCAAGTCTCATCTTATCCTTTCGTTCAGAGACATTTGTCAAAGATATCCTTCCTTAAGAGAAAAAAAATTAACAAAAGTTGCAAATGTGGAAGCAAAATAAAATGCCGTGCTGTAAAATCTGACCACAGTCCATATGTGGCATGTGTACTTTAAACAGGAACTTCCTCCAACAGTAAACATATTTTTTAATCCTGTCTAGACATTCCTGACATTTATCTGCAGTGTGTATCAGTTATGTGTGTGCATCTATGGTTGTGGTTGTATCGACACAAGATTATATAGAACACATACAGTATGCTTGGCATACCGTAGATGTTGTGTTCTGTATTGAAGAACCCAGATGTGTACGTGTAAACTAAAGATCAGAAGTGTATTTGAATGAATCAATCTGTTCCCCCCACCCCCCTTTGCTTTTCACAAGGCTTGCCTGGTAACACTTTACTCAAACCACAACTATTACCCTTATTGTGGAAGTTTTGTGAAGTAATTATTTGGTGCTAGTAAATAATTAAAGTTCCTTTAGAAGTGTATTTACAAAAGTATTTATGCTAATTATATATCTAATAATTATAATCCACAGCCATCCAGTGTTAATCTCATCAACAAAATTACTGACAAAAATTTTAATTAACGAAGAGTTGTGCAACTTCACCAATGATAACAAAGAGATGTAAAATGTACAAATATATGATCATAATTAAAATTATATTTTTGTATTTTTCACAGAAACAACAACGACAACAAAACAGTGTAAAGGATGAACTCTGCAGTCACCATACCAAGATTGAGTTTGGTGCAGCTGGGTCCTCCAGATCTTCTGCTTAAGGGACATTTGTACACATCTCCTGTCTGATGCTGTCCATTTGTTTCCAGTGGGGCTCCTACCAGTAACCTAGAAACATCCACAATCCAAACATATAAATATTATCTTTGACACAGTACAGCATTCATCTAACAAAAATATCAGACAGAACACATAAGCATAAAGCAGGTGTGTGATCCACTTCCCTGTAAATAAATTAGCCAGAAGCCTGTTGATTTGAACTCCCTATGAAAACAGGGACGTTTAAAGGAGGTTAGAGGAAGTGAATCAATGAGAGATGGCAGGTGAGTGGAATCTAACGGCAAAGGAATGTTTAAACAGGTTTAAGTTGAATGTTAATGTCTGAGGTAATGTATCGATGGAAGCGTGCAGGGCGGTTAGGTATGTGGGACTCTGCTGAGATCTGTTTGTGTGCGTGTTGAAATATGTATCCTATGACCCAGACTGACTAAACACATCGCTCCATTAACGCTGACATGCTTTACACGTAATACTGCTCCTGCAGAGAGCAATCAGGGACACACAGATCATTCAGGTGCAGTAGCAAGCAGCACTGGAGGGAGCAGTACGTACTTTTCACAGCTCTCGGAAGCATGCAGCTTTTAAAAGCAAAGGCCGTCACTTTCACTAAGTATCCGTGGAGGACTCATTTAACTAGTCACAGATCACTGGAATACTAGGCATCCTTAAACACAGCAAGATGTGTACTTTCAACTGTTTATGCAAGAGACGCAGAATTCTTTCATGCTGATAGTGGTCTCGAGGGAGAGAGAAAAACTGCTTGACTTCACATTTATGTGCCTGTGCCAGGTCAAGATGGGCTCTTAAATGTCATTCAGAACTTCATAATTAGTTAATGGTGAGGTAGTACAGTACCATTAAATACCCTGTCAGACGTAAGGCAGTATCTTTGCATTGGGGTCAGAGAGTGAAAGTAAAACTAATCATGAGAAACAAAAGTCCATTTACTGCAAAAGAGCCACTTTACGATCCATGGGTAATTTGTCTGCCTTTTTAGGAGTAGCTCTCGTGTAAAATGCTACATTTTCTCATGAGCAGCACAGCATTGTAACTCAGAGGTCCGTTCACAGTTCAAAGTAGTACTTACTGATCTTAACAGTAGGTTGCATTATTAATCTGGAGTAAGAGTATACTTATTTGAAACCTTGGTATTCAATCTTGAGATTTCAAAGTTCAAGGTTATAATGACCAGAGGTTTTAAAACTGGGGTTGGGGACTTTCAAGGACTGCAAAGGGATGTTAGGTGAATTCACAAGCATCAAAAAATGACAAAAAATGCATTTTTTTACTGGTAAACTCTTTTGGGGTCATCAAAATGTCACCAGACCCACTCATAATTTTAGTCATATCTAATTATATCACATGGAACCAATCTTAGGCCGTGTGTCCACCAAAGCGTTTTTAGACAACTGAAAAGCTAGCCGCTCTGCTGAAAACGCCTAGCTGTGAGCGCTTGATACGCTTTGTTGCTATGATACAGAATATCTGCGGCACTGTTACTTGTAGCTGATTTCACAGATAATTTGTTTCAGGCTAACACAATGTAGAGTACTTGCTATGTATATTCGAAGACCAGCAATACTAATTTCTCATCCATTTTGTTCCGTTATCTGCTTGTTGATGTTATTGTACAGCAAGAAAGTTGTGACAGTTGGTTGGTGTTGTATTTGTCCCACCCCTTCTCCACTCTGATTGGATGGCTGAATAAAAAGTGACAGTGATGAGCGCAGCGTTTTACTCAAAGTTGAACATTCTTCAACTCGAGGCGACCGGTAAAAAATGCCGAGCTCTCAGCGCTTGAGCGTGAAAAAGACGCTCAGCGTCTCGTTACGCTCCTGGCGTTTAAAAAACGCGGCGCTTCCATTGAAAACAATTGGAATCAGGATTCAGGCTCCATCATTGCACAGAAACTGAGTTACAAATGATATATTTCTAGCTTCTGACCAAGGCTGCATCTCAGTACTGGTTTTACTTGATCTTAGTGCTGTGTTCGACACTATATATCATGATATACTCTTAGATCGATTAAAAAATTACACTGGTATTCAGGGACAGGCATTAAGGTGGTTTAAATCATACTTATCTGACTGCTACCATTTTGTTTATTTAAACAGGGAATTATCTAAGTTAATATAAGTAAATTATGGAGTGCTGCAAGGATCTGTTTTAGGCCCTCTGCTATTTTCAATATACATACTTCCCCTTGGTAATATAATTAGAAAACTTGGAAATAGTTTCCACTGTTATGTTGATGATACTCAGTTGTATACTTCATCACAACTGGATGAAATCTCAAAATTATCCAATTTGACAGAGTGTGTTAAAGATACAAAATATTTAAAGACCAGTAATTTTCTTCTGTTAAATTCAGATAAGACAGAGGTATTATTTATTATACCAAAAACATGTACACAGAATCTCCTAGAATACAATTTGCATCTACAAGGATGTACTTCATCAGTAATGCAGCTGCTAAAGTTCTTACCAGGTCAAGAAAGTATGATATAACCCCAATTTTATCATCTCTACACTGGTTACTTGTTAAGTTCGATAATGATTACAAAGTATTGCTACTTACCTATAAGGCTCTAAATGGTTTAGCTCCTGTGTATTTAACCAATCTTCTATCACCCTTCAATCCATCATGCTCTTTAAAGTCACAAAACTTTGGTAGTACCTAGTATATCTAAGGCAACTAAAGGAGGTACAACATTCTCAAATCTCTTCCTAAACTGCGGAATAGCCTTCCTGATAATATTCAGGGCTCAGACACACATAATGCATCTCATAACCTTGCACTACAGTTATATCAGATCAAATGCACATGAAAATCTATTGCTTGAAATATTATGAACAGCAGCTACGCTAATTATTTTCCATTTGTTTTTTTATGTTTCTACCTCGGGATGCCCATTAGAGATTGTATCCAGTTTGGATCCAGCCTCTTATGAAGACTTCAAGTTCAAGGTCTTCTAACGATGCCAACTCTGAATCAACATACATGTCACAAACCGGTTGTTGAGAACACATGACGAAGAAGATTAGATTCAAATATCTTTAATGAATAATCCACACAACATAACTCAGGAGAAAGCACTCATGGCAGTGTCAAAGAAGGGAGGAGCCATGGCAGGGATCTTCTTGATGAGGCCATGGGGACGACTGATGGCGACAGAACCGATGGTGGTGGAGCCCTAGGCACAGACGGACAGCAAAAGGAACCAAACAACCCCAAAGGCTTTGGAGGCCGCAACAGAGATGCAGCGACGACCCCTCAAGGTGGAACTGGGGTACCAGAAACCTGAGGCGGAACTAGAGTGACTTAGGGCAGAGACAGAGCCGGAAGGAGGTCGGAGTCAGATTGAGCCATAGGGGTGGAGAAACTGAGCACAGCAGAGGGCTTGAAGGTCTGTGGCGTAGGAAGGGCGACTTCTGACCCAAGGGGACCTGGTGGTCCGAGGGAGCCCGGTGGAGACGCAAGGCCGATGGTCCCTGGTGGAGACAAGGGAAGGAGAAGCTAGTCTCCAAAGGAGTCAGGGCAATGGGTCGAGGTGGAGTGACGGGATCAGCTGCTGAAGGCGGAGCCAGGGAATCCACTTGTCCAGGAAGAGATGGTTTACGGAAGACCCAAGGTGGGCTCAGTCACTTCTTCTTGTGTTGGCTTTCCAATATCAGTGGGCTCAGGCATCATGTCCATCCAACGGGGTGGTGTCAGGCTGGGCTCTGAGTTGTGAATGGGGCTGGTGGTGTCCTCCTCGGAGCTGATGGTGAACTGCAATCCATTGTTGACCATCATCCACTCCACATGAGCGGCTAAATCCTTATAGGGACCGTTCGCTGGCAGGTGTGCCACAGCCTACTCACTCAGGCTGGCATGGTAGAAAACCCTGAGCAAATGGTCCGAGTAGTACATAATGCATGGCAGATCTAAAAAGGCCTGGGTATGATCCGCTACCGGTCCTTCTGCTCCAGGCATAACAGTATAACAGCGGGCAGAAGGGGATCATCTTATTTGAAAACCCCTCTTCATTCTGCATCATACATGAAAGATTCAAAACACAAAGGCACTAATACATCCTGCCACAATTAAAATATTTAGAAGCACCACATCTAAAGCTGATTCTGACAGGTGGTAAAGATTAATGCTCTGAACAGGAGCAATACCCACTCAGGGATAGTGTGATTCAGGGAGCGATATTTGACACTCGTTTACTGCAGATCCAGACCTCCATGAGTGTTCTGCCATAGGCCAAGGGTCAACATCATGGGCCCCTTGGGAAAATATTTCTCTGTTTGGCAAGCTTCTCCAGTGAAGCATTCCAACAAAATCTGGATCCAGCTCCCCAAACAAATGGATTTTACCCATTACAGTTAAAATACAATTATAAGACACCCGCAGGCTATTTACAGTGGAATTAGGGAATGTAGAAGTAGTAGCACTGCAGATGTAAGTTGACTGCTCAGCCTCACTTAGGTAATTTAATCAATACAGTGAAATAAACAAAATGAACTGGCAGTGACAGTTTATCACTATTTCTTATGTAAATATGAAATTTCTGTGATTTAACAATATTTGGATAAACAAAACTTCTAAGTTTGACAAGGGTTTAAAATGAGCATGAAATAAGGAAAGGGGAATAAGTTTACACATAAAAAAACAACCTAAGTCTCCAGTTAAAAGTTCATCTAAACATTTTCAAATGTTTCTGGAAATAATTTTTCACAGAAGGAGCTCAGACTGTGTGCATATTTTCACTGCTATTAATATTGTGAATATTACTGGTGTTATAGCCGCCTTTGGCACTACACTTTACACTTGAGTTCAGCTTGGGACACACTTACTTAAATAAAAAAAAAATCGGAAAGAAGGAAGTATGAAAGAGAAATAGAGATATGAGCATGAGAAAGAAGGCCTTTGTTGATTTAATAGTCTGCCAGGGCAATGACACAGTGAGCTGTTAAAACAATCAGGCTCTGATTCATTAAGTTCATACATATTTTTTTCTCTGTGGCAGGTCTACAAAAAGCTAATAGCAGTGAATGAAACAGCCTCGCAAATACACAACCTTTGCATATTCAATCTCCCACAAAACGCTGGACTAGCAGCCCAAGTCCTTTGGAAAATTCTAAGAGGAAAGGGTTTGCCATTAACAGCCAAATGTTTTTCACATTTGGAGAGTTAGAAAAGACTTTGCTCATGGTACAATGGTGCTGAGGTCTATGAAGTGCCAGTGAGTCCAGTGATATGCTGTTTCATTACTTTCATATATGACAGGACAGAAAGGCAGATGCACAAAAACACAAATGCTTTATCTTAAAGTCCGTGTAAAGGCAATTCAGAGATTTGTTTCTAAACACATTATAAATGTTAGAAATGTATTGCTGAAAACACGTTACAATGGAGTTAGACCGTTAAATAGTTTTTCGCAATTTTTGTGATTTTTTGGGTGGGCCTGAAATCATGGCTCGATGACGCACTGGAGCCACTGAGCATGGCCCCTCCCTTAAAGGGTTAGTTCACCCAAAACTTAAAATTACCCCATTATTTACTCACTCTCAAGCCATCCTATAGTCTATATGACTTTCTTCTTTCAGACGTATACGATCAGAGTTATTTAAGTTTTTAAAGTTTTAAATATGGATAATTTTCTTACACAAACGCATCGCTTTGCTTCAGAAGGCCTTTACTAACCCCGGAGCCATGTGGATATCTTTTATGATGGATGGTTGCACTTTTTTGGGCTTCAAAATCTCATTCTCTATTTACTGCCATTACAAAGCTTAGGAGAGCCAGGACATTATTTAATATAACTCAGATCGTATTCATCTGAAAGAAGAAAGTCATACACCTAGGATGGCTTGAAGGTGAATAAATCATGGGGTAATTTTCATTCTTAGGTGAACTATCCCATTAACACTATAATAACTACAGCACATTAGCATTAGTGGTTCGCCCACTTAATCGCGAGTTACTGTCATTACCATTAGTTACTACAGCCTACAGTTTGCTAGTGAGCTATGCCTTCATCACGTAAATGCATATTACCTGGTTGCGATAATTTACAAAACAGCTCGGTCTCCTTATTTAAATTTCCTAAAAACGATGATATCAAGAAGAGGTGGATTAATTTTGTGAAGAGCCACTTTGATGATAAGCTGAGGATCACCACCAATACCCACCTCTACAGTGAAAATTTACACCAGATAGTTATGCAAACTTTCATCGGAGACAACTGGGATTCACTGATAATCCGTTGTTACTGGTGAATGGGGCCGAATCAGCTATAATCGGCAGTACGTAATCGGTAGTACGTGCCCACCAATGAGTGTAAGTTCCCGTGAGTGGGCATGGTTTCAGTGCCAATAGCAGACACGCCCCCAGCGTTTGAGAGCAGAGAATACTGCTTTTTTCAAGATTTTGATAACTTATTTTATTTACTTGGTAGTATTTTTTTATCATTCAAATTTGGCTGAGTGGTTAATAACACATTTTTCTGTGGTGTGACAAACTCAGAATACATATTTAATATTGCTTTACACAGACTTTAAACCATGGCCTGTGACTTATTGATTTAAAATAACAAGTTAAACATCACAAATACCTCAGTGTGAAATTACCATGAAGCCTAACACATCTGTGCTGTTACTACTTCACTGTAAAGGTAGCAAAACTATAAGTAAACTATAGCAAGACACTCCAGATAAAGCCCATAAAACTATTACCGGGTATGTTGGTTTTATCTCATTACTGCTTTGTTAACTAAGACATTCTTGTACAGATGAATTTTCCTACACAAGCGTAAAAGAAGGTTTGTGAGCCGTATTTCAGAGGACTTTGAGTCTAGAAATGAAGAACGCTTCAACCCTCCTGCTGCTTGTGCAATTCAGAGGTCACATGCCAAACAAAAGTCAAAACTCAGCAAGGAATACAAACTGCAAATCTCTAAAAAAAAATAAACAGGCTGTGCGTATGTGTCCACGTTTGTCTCTATGTTCATCCCCAGGGATCTGTCAGGCCAATTCTGTGGATGTGCAACGGTCAATGGCCACCCAAGGAAAAACCCCACTGGCAGTCAGAGAGACATCAGAAAAAGAAATCAAGTGTAATGAACATGTTATGCTGAGAGATCTTTGCTATACCAAAATAGTACAACTTCTCATTGATCACATTGCAAATGTCTACCAAGAATTCATGTCTTTTACATAACAACATTTCTGTATATTTGATAAGGTCATTATTGTAGGCTTTCACTTTTATCCATGACCACTGATGTGATGATGGATCAACACCACAGTCCTTCAAACTAAGTTGTTTCCACTTATGTATTTTCTATTCAAACAGCATTCACACTACTACAACAGAAAGTGAGATGTAAGAAATGGCAATTGAGATTTGTTCTCTTTGGGATTACTAACAGCTGAACGTAATAATGGCTGCAGATCATGTGCTGTAGCTTTTAAGAGCTGTCTAAATTTGACCTCTGATATTTGCAAATATTATATATGAGTAAGATTTTTTTTTTTAAAAGAACTTAATATTTTTTTTTTCAGCAAGGATGCATTTATCACAGTTTCCACAAAAAAAAATGTTAAGCAGAACAACGGTTTTCAACATAATAAAATAATAAAAATTCTTGGGCACCAAATCAGCATATTATAATGATTTCTGAAGAATGTGACACTGAAGTCAGGAGTAATGGCTGCTGAAAATTCAGCCTTGCCATCACAGGCAAAAAGAAAAGAAAGAAAAAAAGTGTAAAACAAGTCAATATGAAACCATCACAAACACATTATTCATACTTCAAAGAGCTCAAAGAAACATGTGTATACCAGAACAACAGATTCCTGGAATAGTTAAAATATTCATCACCCATATTCTGCGCCCCAAAACACCCACAAGCTCCCTATGAGATGTGCAATGAAAGCTGTATGGAGCTAGATCTGCTTTTACCATCATCAGAGTGCTGGAGAGACTCGGGTCAGGATTCTCTATGTGATACGAGTAGTGGTTAGTGGGTTAAGTTGGACAAAGCAGTTGGATGCTAAGATGCTAAGATGTGTTCACACTTGCAGTTTGGATCTCTTGGTTCTTTTGATCTGGACCGGAAAAAAGAAAATGATACATTTAGTCTTGGTTCGCTTAGCATTCACATTGTCATTTTTGAGTCCAAACCTAAAAAAACACACACACAAACACACACAAACCCGGCTTTTAAGCTTTATGATATATTTTTCGACTCAACTTTCAGGGGTCTCTGTGTGCTTGTATCCATCAAGTTTACACTCAAATGAACCGCGCTAAAAGAGCAAACACACCAGAGTCTGTTTTAATTGAACCAAACCTGCCAAGTGTGAACACATCCAAAGAGACTCAACAGCTCAAGACCACTTTTTTTCATAAAAGTGAAGACATACTGTCACTTTTGGTGACATAAGCAAACCTGAGAAAAAGTGTATAATTCTGATTTAAAATAAAATTAAACATGCTTGTTTAGCGGTTTACATGGCACAAAAATATAAGGTTTATCCAATTGCAAAAAAGCTATATACTAATTTGTGGAACATAGGCTAGTTTTAACATGATAATTTCAAAGTTTCTATCCTGTAATTATGTATCTGCTATTAAACATGGTAGGCAACTGCTGAAATTGTTCCAGTATTGAATATACAGTATACAGGGCAATGCCTGTGTCTTGGAACATGTATAGTGAACATGTTCCAAACAGTCCAAGTGTACTGACCTGAAACAAAATGCATATGTTAACATAGTATTAAAAAAAAGAGAGAAAAATATATGAGAGAACAGCAACTACATACTCCCTCTAGTCCATGGTTTCAGTAACCACAGCTGATGTTTGTGTTGCCAGCCCCTTTCCCTATTTTCCTACACCACTAAACCCCTTCTGTGCCTCTGAAACTAGGATAACACCTTTTTGCACTGCATTGCACTGTGATAGGACCCTCAGTGCACCCGAGAGAAAGAGAAATAATAGTGAATACTACTATACTCATACCATTCTAGCAGTTGACTCATTATTTTATCATTATATTTATATAAAACTAGTTACACATACTAGTTTTAAACAATACTAGTCAGCATACTATAATACTACTATGCAGTAAGCAGTACACTATTATTCTATATCAAACATAGCCAGATTCAAAAAGAAAGAAAGAGACAGGGATGAATATGATAGTCTTTTGCTGTTATCATTATTCCATTCCCCTTTAGTTTCTTGATTAGATTTAAGATATGACATTATATGGTATATGATATGATGTATATGATATGATATAAAACCATTATATGATATGAAACTGAAACCATTGACCAAAACAGTGACGTTTAAAGGGTTAGTTCACCCAAAAAATGAAAATTCTGTCATTTATTACTCACCCTCATGTCATTCCAAACCCGTAAGACCTTTGTTTATCTTCGGAACACTGTAAACCCGAATAAGTTGGGTTAACTCAAACATTTGAGGTAATCAGTTACATCAAATTTTTTGAGTTATGATGTTCCCAATTTTAAGTAAGCAGAACTATCAAGTTTTGAGTTTGTAGTACTCATGTATGTTAATTGATCCTAACTTGAAGTTTTGAGTTAGCTAACTCATACATTTTGATAGCAAGTTTAGTTAACTAAATTTTTTTATTTTGAGTTCTTGCAAATCAAATGAGTTATTTACTTCACTGTAAACCCTAAGAAAATTCAGAAAATGCCAACTTGTTAATTTGCTAACACGTTAACAATAGCATGGTATAGCACTTACTGAATGAGTACAGCAACTTAAAACATGTAACTTCTTACCTGCTCTCAAACCAAGCCTACTTGTCACCATGATGGTAACTCTCCAAAAACCCACATTAACAGAAAGTCTTCTAAATTAGCATAACAAAACATTAAATCACTACTAAATCTCCCTTACCATTAATCTTACGCAAAAAAACATTATATAACATTGAAAAAGACAACATTGAACAAAGAAAAAGAAAGTGCTCAATACTCATAGCAGTTAATTTATCTAAACTAATTTGTTCAATTTAAGTTTGTCCTACTCAAACCAATTAAGTACTTTGAGCATTAGGGTTTACAGAGAACACAAATTAAGATATTTTTGATGAAATCCGAGAGGTATATGACTCCTCCATAGACAGCAATTAAAAACCACTTTCAAGGTCCAGAAAGGTACTAAAGACATCGATAAAATAGTCCACGTGACTTGGTTCAACCTTAATTTTATGAAGCGTCGAGAATACTTTTTGTCCGCAAAAATAAAACAAAAATAGCGACTTTATTCAACAATATCTTCTCTTCTGTGTCATTCTCCTACACAGTTTACGTTCAGCACTTCCAAGTTCTACGTCAGAACGGCGACTCATTATTGGCCGACACTGGTCACGTGAGCAGCACGACGCATGCGTGTGATGCTGATGCAGGAGCCGACCAATACTGAGTCGGCATTCTGACATAGAACCTGGAAGCGCTGGACGATTAAAAATATCTTAATTTGTGTTTCGAAGATGAACGAAGATCTTAAGGGTTTGGAAAAACATGAGGGTGAGTAATTAATGACAGAATTATCATTTTTGGGTGAACTAACCCTTTAATTAGTGCTATAGAGTGTATTTTGTGCACACAATGTGAATAAGCTACAACAGGTAAATATGTCAGCTTTGTGAAAATGTTGGCTCGTTGCCAAAGAACTTTACTACAATTTAATTTATTACCTCAGAACATGACACCCTGAACAGCACACTGAGTTCAATTACACAAACTCATATTTAATTACACAAATTTATATTGAGGGTTTTTGCCTAAATTAAAACTTTGATTTTGATTTTGGCGTTTTGGTAAAAAATGAATTTTGGGCGCAACATTAGCTGATGTGATGTGATATGTGATGTGATATATTATTGCATTGCATTGCATTGCACTGAAATTTCTAAAACATTTATCAAAAAATTTGAGGGCAAGGGACTATGACCCTGCCTTAGAAAGTCTCCACGGACCCCCAGTCAAGCATCATGTCAAAGCATTTTTTTTAGTCACTTCACTGAATATAATACTGTAGGTATTCTGCACTAAAAACTGCATGAAAAATAAGATGAACTGTCAGAGTGCATTGTGTGCTGTCCACGCTGAAAGGCTTCGGGGTTGTGAGAGAGGTGAGACACAGCTAGACTCCATTACTTTCTTGGACTAAACATTCTCCTCCGAGGATCTGACTGTGCTAATAAAGACATTTCCTGACTCAAACTGCAAGAGCACCAGTACACATGAATAAGTAAATAGCAAGCATTTCCAAATCCAAAGCATTTCTCCTGTTCAATCGATCTAAAGTAAACCTACCACATAATGACGATTAGCTACCATCTACAGCCAATTCCTGCACAACCCTTTTCCTCTCCTACTGCCTATTCATGCCAGCATAAACACAACACAAGCTCCCTAAAGCTCTGTCTCTTTATCACATAAACAGATGGGAATGAGAGAAGGTATTGCTGGCATAAAAAATATTATATTAATTTTTATAGTGTTAGCTTTCATTTCATTAACTGTTTGCAGCACACATGTGTAAACTTACAACTTATACAATATACATCTATAGTGACATTTGTTAATTGGGCTTTCACTCAATATATCTTGTCTCTATGTGTAGTTTAGCCTGCTACTGTAGTATTTGTTGATGTGTGTGTCTCTATTTATGACTGATTTTCTGACTGGTATGTTGTGTAAGTGCTCATTCATAACATACATCCCCCAAACAAAACTTGAATAGGATTTAAAAATAAATAAATAAATAAATAAATAGAAGTGACACACACGCAAGAGCCAAGCCAGACACACATGCCACACTGAAAATTTCCTTTGGCCTGTTAATGGTTTCCAGATGCCGTGTGAATGGGGCAGAGACAAAAAGGGGGTCTGTTTGGCAGCCACTCACTTGAGAAAGTCTTTGTTGATATCACCCCATATCAGTCCAGCTAAACTGACAACACACTCACATCTAAACTACAGACCAAGCCATTTAGCCATTACCTAAGGAATGTGAGACAGAATATATCATTTTCAGGATCTCAGGTACAATGGGGGAAAAAAAAACTCTTCATTTCAATGAGAAGCAGATGAGCTGCATTCTCTTGCATGCGTATACCAAACAAACATGGGGTCCTTAACACATTTCTATGATATGAAGACAACAGGGTAATTACACTTATAAACAAAGAAGGCTTTTCTATGCAGACACACTTATTTTTCACATACACAGACACACATGTTGATACATGTGGTTTACGGGGACTCTCCATAGGCGTAATGGTTTTTATACTGTTCAAACTGTATATTCTATCCCCCAACACTAAGACCATCACAGAAAACTTTCTGCATTTTTTGAATTTCCAAAAAAAAAACAAAAAAACACACCGTTTAGTATGTTTTTAAGCAATTTGTTTTACGAGGACACAGGAAGTGTCCTCATAAACCATGTTTACGTTGTAATACCCATTTCATTATACACATTTGTGTCCTCATAAACCATGTATACAAGAACACACACACAGAGAGAGAGAGAGAGAGAGAAGAGAGAGAGAGAGAGAGAGAGAGAGAGAGAGAGAGAGAGAGAGAGAGAGAGAGAGAAAGACTAGGCAGGGTTTCAGGTAAGTTGTGGCCAAGCAGACAAACTGAGATGCCAGATTTGAATCAAATTGCCAAAGCAAAGAGAGATGATGTTATCACAGTGATGGATGACAAATGTTAAACTCCTTCCAATTCTCATAACCCCCTAAAAGCATCATAGGTGGATTTTCCTTTTACAAGAAATCTAAATTTACTTGTGATGAAAACTGTATAAATCATGAGGCAATGAGATCTACTGTTGGTTTGGGAGATGCAATGAAAAACAAATTCACTATTTTCTTGGACATCTTTCTGAATTACACTTCCTTCACTTCAATAACTGGACACACATGATTTTTCATTTAGTTTTGACAGATGAATGTAAATATGCTTTCAGACTATAATTTTGCACACAATCAACATCACATGTATGAGGTATTTATGAGGGTGAGTAAATGATGACAGAATTTTCATTCTTGGGTTAACTATCCCTTTAAGATCAAGGGGTATAGGAAGAGACTCAATAAGTGCTTCTTACCACTTCTGTCCCCCAGCCATGTGTTGTTGGACAGTGTAGCCAAACTGCGTCTGCCTGGGGCCCTTTATGATCCTGTGATTTCTGGTGTCAATGTTGAAACAGTCATGGAACCCTGTAAACAGACACAGACAATTCAAATATGAATATCTTCCACAGCATGCTTGGACATAAGACTACACACTTTCTGGCAATGGCAATAGATTCTGTGAGCCTAGGAGTTCCAGCAATGACCCAAAAGTAAGAAACAAAATTTAATTGTGGCTAAACCAGCATAAAGAATCCTAAACTGTAGTGCTTCTAGTTATGAGCGACACTGGATGTAATCTGTACTGTTTCAACACAACTCACAGACAAACAGTAAACAGAGAGGAAAGTACACATTGTTTTTTGTTATTTGGCCTAAACCAAATCACATGACAGATTTGCAGACAAATATGCACAGACTTAAAGAATTTTTTTCATTTTTATTTATTTTTGAGTTTATTTTTTTAATTATATTTGGAAATAGAGTTTTACACTCCATTTTCTATGAATAAGCCATTTTACTCAGATTTGGCTTATGTACTGAATTTTGTCTTTGTAGTGAGTATTTTCATAACATAAATGACTGAGCAGCAATGAGTAACCCTATTAATTAAATTAATTAGGGCTTTTTGAGGGTTCCTGAAGATGTGGTCCAAATTTCATCCTTACATGGAAAAGAATCTATAGACACTTTGGTGTTTTGAGGTTTCATCCCATTCTGAAAACAGACTGCAATTGCTTTATCTCCGTCAAAGTTCAAAGGTGTCTCTGTTTATGCATAACATGCCCGTATGGCTTCTGCTTATGTTCTGACGGGCCCCTTAAAGACTACAAGATCCTGGTCACTGGATTAACAAACACCTTCATGGAGGTCCAATGCTGAAACTCCTTCATAATCAGCCTAATGCTCATGGTCTTGGAGAGAGCCTGCATGATTTTCACCACTTGACCTGACACTCTCCAACTCTGTCAACAGACTCTGGTGTGGGAGACACCAGACTATTGGACCTCATTATGGATGAGACTAAACAATAAAGCTGTCAATCACCACAACAGATTTGACTGTCTGTCAATCCAAAAAAAAAAAAAAGAAAGGGGGGAAAAAAGTAAGGAAGTTACATCAGGTTCAATTTCATCCAAAATCAAGACTATTATGGCTTTTAAGTTGCTTCCTGACAGCACCATAATTATGGCTTAACCTAAAGCAAAGGCTGAAAAAGATGACTGTTTAGGCTACAGATACTTATTTTTTTAAATTAAAGGGATAGTCCACCCAAAAACTGAAAATTCTGTCATAATTTCCTCACCCTCATGTCTCAAACCTGTATGACTTTGTCTTCTCTGGATCAAAAGATATATAGGTCAGTGTTGTTTTGGACCCATTTTACTCTTATTGGACTATAAAAACATTCTTCAAAATATCTTCTTTTGTGAACCAGAGAAGAAAGAAAGTCATACATGAAGGCTGTGATGAGTAAAATGACGAGAGAATTTTCAGTTTTGGGTAAACAAAACCTTTAAGTATTTATAGACAGACTTGAGCTTTTGTCAAATAATCATGTCTTTAAAGATTTTGTGAATATTTTGACATTAGATGCACATTGCAAAGGTAGCCTTTTCATGTTAGAAACCTAGTGAATAAAGATCAATATCTGTAAGCATGGATCTTAAACTAAATCTAGTTAAACTAAATCTAAAGCATGTGCTGAACTGAGAAATATATAAAAAAGCTTTGATCCAAGTGTAACCGCAATGCTTAATTTATCTGAGAATTACACTGAATTACACCGTTAATCTCCACTCTGAACGACAGCATATGGATGTCATAACCTTGCATTTCCATGTGTGCAAAGTTATGACATCCATATGCTGTCGTTCAGAGTTCTGAGAATGTATCCGTTTGACAAAAAAAAAAAAAATGCAAGGATGCAGAAAACATACAACGGGATCTGATGAAAGGCCTGATTCTTTCTGGTGGCCCCAGGTCTCCTTGCCTCTAGTTTGGCCTCTGCACCAATGGAAAAAACAGAGGGAAAACATCCATCTCCTCTGGATTCAATTAAAAGACTTTTAAAGAAAAGGTCTTTCAAAATAAAAAATAATTTATTTTCCAGCTGTCAACAGTGAAAATGAAACAGTTTATTGATGACAATGCTGATAAGTACAATGTCTGCTTCATGCAGAGATGTAGTTTCCATTCAGCATATTATATCTCACAGAGGATTGATAGATGAGATGAAGCAATCTTCCCTTCAGTAGAGGGGAGAGGAAGAGAAGTGAAGTGCTTTTAGTGTCTTTCTCTCTCGCTCTCTCTCTCTCTGTCCCTTTCCCACGTTCTCTTTCTGTAGACAAAAGCATGAATAATGACAGGCTACTGTAGTGCTGTAGGAATGATGTAAAAGCATTTTTGCACATTAATCTGCTCAGGCACAAGAATGCAAAGGGAATAATGTGGACCACATGTTTTTCCTAGCCTAATTTTTGGTCACTGCCTTTCACAGAAAGTGATAAACAGTTGAGAGTGATGCTGCCAGTCACTGACGTTTTATTCTGAGCAGGCGTACTTTATGTCCCGCTGTGAACTGCAATGAAGGCTTATATAGAGAAGCTCTAAGTGACCCCTGGTGCACACACACAGACTTATTCTCATCAGATCCTCTGTCCCATGCTCTTCTTTCTTCAAAAGCCAAGAATGATAAAAATGTGTATTTGACAAATAGATATTATTTAATGCTTACTTTCTGAATAAATGTATTAATTTCTTTTGGAAAAAAAAAATAAAAATCTTTCTGACTCCAAATTTTTGAAGTTGTTCATCTCCTGCCTCCTGCTCTGTTGAATATCAGACAAAAATCTGATATTTCCCAACAAAGAGAGAGAGAGATCTAGCATTAAATAAACTGGATCTTACAAACTCATATAATTACTGAAACCATAAAATTCACTTATATGGCAACATTCTGTTACACACATTGCAACACTGTCCAGACGTCCAGAACCTTTTAATCTTTTCCCCACACATTCTCCTGGAAGACTTCATTTATGAATAGCCACAAAAATGAGAACCTTGCCCATGCATGAATCTAAATATACAGTAGATCCACTGGATGACCAGTGAATAAGAAAAACCTAATAACACCTTTGATAATTTTACTTTGTTCTAGAATTTTTTCCCCTAAATTCTCTCCCATAGTCATTGATCACTTTTTCCAAAGTGCTGGTTTAAATACACATCTAAGGCATCCAGTCTGTGACTGAAACCAAATCGTCCCAGACACCATCTGAGAACAGCTTTACCCTTGAAAAAAGAAAGAAAGAAAAAACCTAAGGGAAAACAGAATGAGAAAGAGAGGGGAGTAGAAAGGTTCTAGTTTCCATTTAAAAGCCCTAACGTGGCAGACACTTTAATATTCTCTGTAATATCAGCAGGTCCTATAGAGTGGGTTTCCTGTGTGTGGATTTCTTTGCCCAGATAAATAAACCTCAATACAGTGGCTGCAAGGGTTGCGCTGTGTGTCCAGGCCAGGCCTGCGCTGTTTTGGACCACAACCAAGCTACAGGAGCCACACCACAGTCATACTGACAGAGAAGCTCCAGTCTATGAGAATGTCCATGGATCCTGAAGACTAACAATCTACCAGAGATTGACAGACCTATGGTATAGTGGTCAGAATGCATAAAGAGCTGTTGAGAAAGATGCAGGTTCGAATCTGGCCTATGTCATGTTCCAGTCTCATTCCCCTATTTCTGAAGGCTGCATCTTCACTGAAAATCTAAAACACTTACTGAAGCAGAAATGTATCAATACCTTGTAATACAAATATTGATTATGAGCATTGTGCAAGTACATACAACATCCTCTTCTGAAAAACAAAAATAGATGTTACATCCTGTTGATCTTCTGAGGAAATAATTTAAATTATGCTACATGCTCGGCATTGTCACCAGACAAAAATAAGTAGATATGTTCCAACTGAGTGAGATTTTTATATATATATATATATATATATATATATATATATATTTTTTTTTTTTTTTTTTTTTTCAATTGAAGATCATGAAAAAATATCATGTTAAGTCAAGTCACTTTTATTTATATAGCACTTTATACAACAGATTATTTCAAAGCAACTTCACAGACATACAGGTGAACAGAGAAATAACAGAATTAATGATGCAAACTTCATCAGATATGAAGATGCTCTAAAAAGACAATAGTGTCATTTTTCAGCTCATTTCAGTTCAATGTTGTTTCAATAGTATATTTAAGACTATCTTTTTTGTCAAAAAGGATGTATAACTTGGTGGTGACAATAATACAAGACAAAATTCCAGCTACAACCTGCCGCTGCACTTTATTACAGTAGTCCTCTTAAAAACAGTCAATGCCACATGCCCAGAAACTGAAATCTCAATCAGGTCATGATCAAAATCAAAACATTTCTAAAGAAACAGTTAAGCTGGTGTCGGTGGTCACACCTAGGGCATATCTACTGCAGACCATCCACCACAATCTAATTCATAATCAAAACCCACATCAATGCCACCAATACTGATGTATTACCAGACCTTAGTTAGACATGCAGCTGTGTACAAGCCCGCATGTGACAAACACCCCCCTTCTAAACATCTGCTGACCCCTCCGTCATCCCTTCCCTCCTTCCCAAATATTTACGTGAGGAACTGCCCTGATGCTAATGAGCCTCACTGATGCCCAGTGGCGAGGATTATGGGCCAGCAGATTTGCTTTTAATAAACTCCACATGCTGGAAATGCACCTTTCAAACCATTGCTTTGAAATGCTATTTTGCTTAAGCTCTAATGGACTTTATGCTCTTACTGTATGTGTGGCACCTCAGGGACTAATTTACATTCTCTTACACTCACAGATCAAGATTAAAATGACCAGACATTGCTCATTTCATGCTGAGATTACAACTGTGATCTCTGTGGTCTGGAAAGCTCATTTAAGGGCTGCTGAGAGATGGCTAGCAGGGGATGAGCCTGGTGGCCTACAACTGGGTTTGTGGCCAAAGTAAACTATCCATGAGGCACGTGGCATCAGCAGACTGATATACACCACAGTCAGGCATTACTCACTAGCTCTGGAGTTCCTCACCCACACAAAATAACCTTATTCCATAATTATTATTTCCTAAGTAGTACTCCAGGCAGAAGCGCCTGAGATCACAATATTTTATCTTTAATCGCAGCCTAAATCAGCTGCTACTAACATCACAGCTTTTACTAACTATAAATATAAATAGATTACAGCTTTTTCTTTACACTATAAATCAGCCAGGACACAAACATTTACCAAAAGACAGGCATTCAACCGACATTTTCACATGTTGTTTCTATCATGGTCATCTCCAGCATCAAACCAAAACAAATCATATTTGAATCATATTAGTTGTGAATGTGAGTTTGCAGTCTGAATTGAATGTGGTGATAAAAATAGTGGACACAAGCTGCATGCAAAACACAGCGTGTGTAGTCCGATTCACGATCAATTTATTCATGTTGATTATTTAGTGAATCATTCAAAAATTTCACTAGTTTGAATTTGGCTGTCTGAGATCAATTTGGCAAATTCTAAAAGATTCCTCTGATCCTTTGATTAATGACTGATCAAATTTTAGCTCGTTTGCAATCATGTGATTCTGAAATTCAGATGGAGGGCAGGGAGTGAAAATTGGATGGACGAGATGGAGAAAAGTCCATACTGTGCTGGTTTAGAAAGGTATAAACAGAAAATCACAACATATGTTGGATGTGATCCTTATGTTATTGTCACAGTCTGTTTAGTTTCAGTTTCAGTTTATGGACTTTCTGTTTGCATTCTATGGTCACATGTTCTGTTTCCCGCCTTCATCATTAGTTCATCTGTATCACCTGTGTCTCATTAATTAACCTTGTTATGTTTGCTATTTAGTTTCCCCCGTTCTCTCAGTCTTGGTCCGTTCACCGTTTGAGTAAGTTGTGTTGCATCTCTATGCCTGTTAACCTGTGGATTACGTCATTAAACTAGTATTTGGATTTATTCTCCTCGTCTGTGCTCCTTCCTGCAACCAACCGTAACAGATGAACGGACCGCCCAACTTTGATGAACAGGCTAAGTTCATCAACGTGGCCCGGGAAAGCCACGATTTTTTCCATTTTGCCACAAACTTTTGTTGTTTGGCTAGACAGACTTCATTGGAGGATGAAAACCTCAAGGACCTGTTCTGGATCGGGGCCAACCTCTACCATGCCACACACCTTCCAGACACCACCGGACTTAGTTGGAGAGAAGCCGTATTTTGGTGTCTGGAAAGCGTGCGGTCCCGATTCAGAACCCGGCCAGACCCAGAGCCCAGCCCGTCACCACCGCGATTGATGACGCCTGAGCCCCCCGCAGACTGGAAGCTTCCGCCTGCCGCAACGCTAGAGCCAACACCCGAGGATGAAGAGGTGGAGCTCAACATCGCCCCGGAGCCGAAGCACCGCCATGAGTCTGACCAGGGGTGTGAGCCGACGTCATCGTCCATCGCCGTGGGAGTCCTAGTGGAGTTCGAGGGGATGGATGCGAGCCCCGCCCAAACCCCCGCCACTGAGAGCGAGCAACAGTTGGACTTACTGGACAGTTTTATAGAGAGTGGTGAGAGAAATACTTTGTGTCCCTGCATTTCTAATGATTCTGATTCTTCGACAGTTCTATCATCCCCACCCAGCCTCCCTCTCCCACCACCTCAAATAACTACCATTAAGGACACTTCATCTTTAGGTTCCTGTGCCACTCCTCATTTCCAGAGCATCGCCAAGCCTGTCACCCAGCCATCGTCTCCTCCCATCATTCCCGTTGACTCACCTCATCCTCCTCTCAGTGGCGAGGCTTCATCATGGTCCTGCTGGGAGGTCACTCTTTCTGGGCGTCAGGAGTCCGTGGCTCCGCCTCCTGTCTCGTCGTGCTCTGTCCTGCCTCGACCCGTCGACCTGGCTCCTGCGCCTACACTCCTCCTCCCCTCGACTCCGGCTTCGACCATCGAGCATTCAGACTCTCCGGGCTCCCTCGGTACGTCGGCTCCCCCTGGGTCGGACGTCGCCAAGCCTCCGCTGCGGACTTGCGGGCCGTACGCTGCTCTCCGGCCCTCCACCCCTTCAGCTTCGACAAGCTCCGCCCTCCCTCAGGCGCCACCTCCGCCCTCGGTTGCTCCAGCTCGTCCTCTGCTCTCTGGATCTCCACCTCTGCCTCGGAGAGTCGTCGTTGCGGCTTCGTCGCGGCCGCCCAGGTCATCGGCATCCCATCAACGCCACAGACTTCCGTCTGCGCGGGGGATTCCACCTTCCAAGGCTCCGTCACCGTTTGTCATCTCCACGAGTCCATCACCATCAGGGCTCCTACCACCGTTGACGTCACCTTGGGTCATCGCCTTGGCTGCGCTCTGGGTCATTTCCACCTGGCCACTCCTACCTCCTCCAATCCCGCCTTGGTCGTCCTCCTCCATTCTTCTGCCTGCCTCCGGTTCCTGCTCCTGGCCACACCATCGTCCTCCTCCCAAGCCGCCTCCTTTTCCACGGCGTGAGGACACGCCTTTTCGGAGGGGGGCGTAATGTCACAGTCTGTTTAGTTTCAGTTTATGGACTTTCTGTTTGCATTCTATGGTCACATGTTCTGTTTCCCGCCTTCATCATTAGTTCATCTGTATCACCTGTGTCTCATTAATTAACCTTGTTATGTTTGCTATTTAGTTTCCCCCGTTCTCTCAGTCTTGGTCCGTTCACCGTTTGAGTAAGTTGTGTTGCATCTCTATGCCTGTTAACCTGTGGATTATGTCATTAAACTAGTATTTGGATTTATTCTCCTCGTCTGTGCTCTTTCCTGCAACCAACCGTAACAGTTATGAAGAGAAGCAATTTTTCTACTGAAAGACTTGCCTGCCATTGAGGCGGAAGATATAGAGAATATGAAGCTGCCGTCACGTTGTGTTCAGTTCTAGTCTGGTTTGTTTATATCATGCTGCATTTCTGCTAGTGAGTTTAGGGTAGTATTTTGATTTTCTGTCGTGATTGTGAGAAATGTCGCCATTGTAGGTCATTCATGCTGAATCGAGAATTGAAATAAGAACTCGCATCATCGTTCAGGGAAAAAAATAGACGGTGTAATACAATTTTCACCTTTTCTATGTGTAAACACTAAGTTGAGGAGGTGACGGGAAGATGCCGTATAGCAAATCTAATAATGTCACTGATTAAACCCACTGCCTATCACTCAATAAAATGATCACATTGCTAAATGTTTTTGAAAATTTTGTATTTTGTTTGGTTTAATAATTAACATTACTTTTGCGAGTATAACTCTCACTCGGCTTGTGAATGAGCATAACTTGCACGCAGCCACTTCAAAACTGTTCACAAGATTCTATGGGTTTGATTTCGGTTGTCATTTGTTGAAATAAACACAAAAAAATACAGCGTGTCGGTGTCTGTCCACTGAATGTGACCCTCCGATTCTCCTCCGTGGCCATACGGGAAAGTGAATATTTACAAAGACAACATTAAAACTGGTTACTTTTACACCTTTCCAACAAAGCAATGGATCGACTTCTGTCAGCTTGTTGAACACATTTTTTTACTTAACCAAGTCAAAAACAAAAAAAAGTAAGCAGCTATCCATATTAATTTCAGTATCAGCAGATGCAAAAACAACTATATTTACCGCTATTAAAAAACGCTAATAAAAGTTACGTAAACGATAAAAGCTCCTTGTGGTTTCTCGGTTTGATCGATTTAAGCAACCATAAACGACGCAAAACATAGAAATTTAGAGTTTGTGATAGTGAT
This sequence comes from Ctenopharyngodon idella, assembly GCF_019924925.1. Classification (NCBI taxonomy): domain Eukaryota; kingdom Metazoa; phylum Chordata; class Actinopteri; order Cypriniformes; family Xenocyprididae; genus Ctenopharyngodon; species Ctenopharyngodon idella. Next base: position 8,381,369 of record NC_067226.1, read on the forward strand.
TCCTATATAGAAAAATCACTTCCTGCCCCCCAGCTGCATTTTCGCGCCACAGCAATGACGTCATGTACAAACAACCTATTCTGGCAGTGTCAGAAAATTTGGCGCACAGTTCTGCAGTGTGACTTCTCTTATGACGACAGTCAAAGTGTCTTCGTTTTTCAAGACAAGTCATAATCAAAATAAACACTAAAGATTTTTATGTTAGCCACCATTTCAGGCCTGCGTGTAATGTAGCTCACAGTCACCGAACGTGTATGGGTAGATGATGTAAAACTCCAGACAGCAAGTTTTCTTGCGTGCGTCCATTTTTAACACGTCTCGATTGTTGTAACAGCTGAGATCCCACAGTGTGACATGAGGATCATGTTCATACAGTCTGACAAGCAACAATCGTAAAGGACTATTATAAATCTCACAGTGTGCACCCGGCTTTAGTCTGACAAATACTTCAATGAATCCATCTGATTCACTTATTGCAAATTATTGTTTCTTTCAGCGATGTTCATCTCCAGTGCAGTATTTTTGATTCATGAAACGTAAATTTGTGTTGTTACTGACTGGTTGTGTGGAACAGACCCTCTACAAAGCCCTGTTGTCACATTTACTTAGCTGCGCCTGCTTTCGCTGTCAAACATGAAGCCATAATTGATCACACTTGAGTGAATTACCTCAAGAAATGTGAGTAATATCTGGATTAACCAAGCGTTTCTGTCATAGTCGGAAGGCTATTCAAACACGGAATTGTTCTATTAATTGGATGTCCATGTGATGTCCAATTTAGGAGCATCATCTGTTCAGACAAGTGTTGATACGGGCCACATTTAAAAGCTCATGAGAACAGCCACACCAAAAAAAATCTAATATGAGCAGAAAATCCACGTTCAGGCCACATTCAGCTGCAAAGTGAACGTAGAAGTTGCTTTGTATAAATGTGTCAATGTACTGTGAACAGGAAAAGGCTGAAAGGAGTACAATAGACAGTAATATTACAGTATTGTACTAGCATAATGTTTACTTTGCTGGACTTGATTAAAATTGGCCTGGGTCACAGCTGGTTTATTGGCGTCAGGTCAAGATGAGTAACAAACAAACTAAACAAAAAATGCATGTTTGAACATACCAACACACACATGTTCTTTATATCTCTCTCACACATTAGTCCTTCATTAGTACTAGTTCCATCTGCAGTTACACATTCATTTGCTCCTCTTTTAATTACATAAAATAAATATTTGGAAATTCTCATTTATCGCTGCCTTCATTTTGCAGATGGAAAGACAGACAAATTAAATAAGAACTAAAACATGACAGAACTGGGCAAGAATGCAAATATGACTTAAATTTTCTCAGGGACCCTTGACCCATGACAGCACTGAACTGCAAGTCATTAAATATGCTGTCGAGAGTGTCATTTCAGAAGTGAACTTTAATCTGGCTGCTCACCAGATCTTTCCCAGACACCAGAAACAATGAACTCCCAATATATTCCTGATAAAATCTCCTTGCATTTCAAAGTATGTAAGTGCTAGGATGGAAATTGGAGCAAGGGTAACTCCAACCATTCCACAGCCAATCCAGCATCCCCATCTATCAGAGGAGGTCAGTGTAACAGTGCCTGACACTGGAAAGCAGACGTGGGAGATGCACAGCGCTGGGATACAATCTCATGTGCACAAATCACATCCATGGCACTTATTCAACTCTCAAGTTGCAGAGTATTTAATTCAGTTTTGTAGTATCAATGGAGCGTTTACTTACCACATTGCCTCTCTTTAATGTTTTTAATTGAAAACAGGCTACACACGGAAACACACTCACCTGGCATCATGCTCCAGAGAATCCAGAGTAGGTGGGTCCAGTAGTACTCCATGTGCATGTGCGAGACGGAGAACGTGACCGAGTGTGTGTTAGTGTATGTGTGTGTGTGTGTGTGCGTAAGGATGGACTATCCTGAAAGTGTGCTCTCCTGTACACCCGGCTCTGATTGACTCTACTGCTCCTAAAAACACTCTATATCTGAGGCAAGGAGGTGGAGACTGTGGCCAAACTAAAAGGAGGTGCTCATTCAGCCAACAGACAGATCTTCACTCTATTTCTTTCTCTCTCTCATTTCCTCCCTCTTTTTGTCTCTTCGTCTGTCTGTCCATGTATGCTTGATTTGGGTCACTCTATTATGAGCTCATGCATTGCTCCTGAAAATGCTTTTTGTGAAGAATATGGAAATTCAGGCTTCATGGATCATTGTACATCACCTCTATGGCAAAAACTGATCTTCCATAATCTTCTAATTTGCTTAACAAGCAGTTTAAACTGCATACTTTCGGATAGATGCCCTCCAACTTGATTGATGCAGAGATTTGTGGTTAACATAGCTGCATGTTACCATATAAAGCCCACTGACAAACTCTCAGCAAAACCTCAGACACCATCCAAACCACGCTACCCAAGCATATAATTACAGATTATGTAATAACTAATACTGACGTTCTGGCCGCTCTAATAGTGAAATATGGCCCACCTCCATTTCAACTTGACCTTGAAAATAGCAAAACCACAGTTACTAAGTTTTGGTCAAAATGAACATGCAGTGTAAATGTAATCATACACACCGAGTAAACTACAGTTACTACAGTAAACATATACATAATATCCTGATTCTAAAATTCACAACAAGACAATGGCAATATTTCTATGTGATGCAAATATCTACTGCAAAATTGTGGATCTAAGAAATTAGATGATTCACTAGTCTGTATTATCCACAATAATAATAACAATACTATTGTTGGGCACGTTGCAAATACACACATCTTGTTTAATTAATTCATCATGGTGTGCATTAATAAATTTCCTTTTTTTTTTTTTTTTCAAAGAGAATAAGAGTTAAATTTATAATTTGGTTATGTCACTAGTCTGAAACCAAAGAGATGGTAAAACATCTGATGAACATTGAGCTGATTTTACTTTAAACATAAGTGACCAAAGTAAAGGGTGCTGCTTTCATTAAGACTACTTAAAAAGGCATCTTTCTTTCCTTTCATCAATTGTTTCTATCAAAGCCAGGCATTAAAATTTGCAGTATAATTCCCCTCTTTGGAAATGAGGCAGCTAGGAGTTATAAATTCTTTCAGATTCTGCAGAGGATTGCATAGTCAAACCATAGAGCTTAGTAGTTACTCCAACAGACAGATGCAGGCACATAGTGAGAGAAAGAGTAAGAAAAAGAGATGTTTAGGCCCTTGACACACAGACAGAAAGGTATAGTGAGTGCACCTGAGCTCTGTTGTTAGTGCGAATACATCAACTGACTCATCAGCCAATATTGATTGCAGTGGGCAGACCAGGGGCCAGCTGCATAAATGTACAGTCAAACCAAAAAATTATTCAGACATTTTTTATATTTTTGATATATTTTTACTAGTGGGTGCAGGACACTATAGTTCATTTATGTAAGTGAGGATAGCAAAATAAAGTAAACTGTGACATATTATACCCAACAATTCTTCATACAGTGGACTACCAGTAAAATTGATAAAAAATTTGGAATCAAAAATTATTCAGACACTTTGACCTGACCATGGTCCAACTTCAGCCGACGGTGCGGAACACACTGAGAAAACAAAAACTGCCCGACGGCTGACCGTCGGCTTGGTGTGTTCCTGCCTTAATAGTAATTAGTTAAGGGTAATCAGTCTTACTTTTCAGTATCAAATTAGACCAATCTATGTTTTTATGTAACTGACTGAAAGTTATGAACAGTCTTAAAGAAAAGCAATTGATGACTAACTTGTAAGACTAATCTTAGCAGTTTATGCAACTGGCCACAGATTAACACAGAAAAACACAGAAATGTGTTTACACTCATTATGGGTGTCTTCATTTTGTTCAGTTGTTCAGAATGTAAGTCCATAGACATATATTTATTTGATCCAATATTTCTTTTTTATCAATTCTAAAAGAATTCTGTGTTTGAGACTGGACTAACTAAATGAATCATGCAGTGAGGGAGAGAAAGATATTTATATAACAGTATAACTGAAGTCTCACAGTGTACATTTGAGTCAGTAAAAATAATCATCTCATTAGAATCTGTTGTTTGCGAATCAGGCCACGTTCACACTGTCAGTTTTTGGGACTGACAAACGCATTTACCTACAGGTGCGAGTCTCAAAATGGCCCGTTCACACTGCAACTTACAGTAGTGTCTCGAACACTGTCTGTATGAATGTGCAACAAGAGTCGAGTCCGTATTCTCTTACAAGCAACCATAACGACAGTGACCAAAGTAATATAGAAGATGGCGACATCCATAAAAATGAAAAGTCTTATCACTTTTGACAGGACAGAGTCCAATTGAGCTGCGAGTTCATCCATTAAATCATCATTAACCGACAGCAGCTTTTATGTAAACATGCGCTTGCCAGACACATTTAACCTTTGAACTCGCATCTCACGTGCTTTGCAGCATCTCGTTTGATCATTCTATCATTTGAGTCACGCATGATAGAACACAAAATTGGTGGGAGCAGCTCCGGTGGAGAATAGAAACTGGATCTAAAACCTTCAGATGACACACAGCTCATATCTAAGTTACCGAAAGTGAAACCACACACACGAAACCCCTTAGCATAGCGGCTCTCTCGCACTGTATGACGTGACAGACTGTCCAGTCAGTTGTCTAGTTGTCCAGACCTGTTCCGTTCGGTTGTCAGTCCTGTATTCGTCCTTAATACGGTTACGTTCACCCACAGTACGGTTATTGACGGGAGTGACAACTGCATTATATAACCAAACTTTTTCGAGAATGTGGTTACGAGTCCTGAAAATTTACGGGTGGGAATTCGGTTATAGAATGCGGTTGTCACTACCATAAATAACTGTACTGTGTGTGAACGTAACCGTATTAAGGACTCAAATACAGGACTGACAGTCGTATTCTGTTGCTGTGTGAACGTGGCCTCAGACTACATTGGTCAGGCTGACTGTTTCGCAATGTAGATTCAGCAGCAGTGTTGCAGCGCCACTGAATACACTAAGACACTAACTAAGACTTCCCTTCAAAAAAGATAAGGAATAACTCTGGTTCCTTCGGCTCTTCTTGCAATCTTCTGTCCTCTATAAAAGCAGATAAAGACAAGCAGATGAGGAATTAAAAAGTGGGTAAATGGATTGAGAAGGGGCTATTTGGTTACACAACACAACATAAGGCAGCTTTTACCAGTATTGTGAGGTTGCAGCTCATAGCTCAAGAATCCCCACTGTCAGTTTCCAAAATGTCAACAGTCCAAACAAATGATAAATCGTAGAGCAACCTGTAATTAAAATTTAAGTCTGATTCTTTCTCTAAAAAGAGAAGAGGGGCCTGAGAGGGAGCTGCTTGCTTCAGTCACTGTTTCCACATGGAAGAAATACGCTTTCGTTCATGATGCTGAGCTATTGACCAAAATTGCCATGCCAATATTTAAACTCAGAGAGGAATTTAGTAAAGAGAAAGAGACTAATGTACAGAATGAATTGCAATAATAAGAAGTTGTTTTTTCTGAAAATCATTCATTCATTCTTACCACCTAAATGTGAGGGTTCTAAGCCCCTTGTTGAGGAGAGGTTGGAAATCAATACATATCCTCTGCAGGAGCAACACTTACCTTATGACCACAAACCCTCCGACAGCAGTAGCAACTGCAAACAATTATCCCAGTAACCTCCACATTACCTGCTGCATGATGTATGACTGACCCTTTAGAGAAACACATGCCAAAAAATAAAGCCAACAACAAATTTTGTTGAACTTCATCAGAGTTAAAGCTTACAATCAAAATATCATTGCTCAACAAAATGATGCCTTCCACATCTCCATCATGTGCTAGAGCAGTGGTTCTCAACCGGTGGGGTTGGCTGGGAGGAAAAAAAAAAAGTGAAATTTTTTTTATCACTAAACTACTGTCATAAAAAGTTATAGTTTTGTATATAAATAACTCCTGAATAAAATTAAAATGTGTTTGGACTAAAGGTCGACCGATATATCGGTCGGCCGATATATCGGGCCGATATTTGTCTTTTTTTAATATATCGGCATCGGCCGATATCCGTGTTTAGTAGCGCCGATTTAAAGCCAGGCACGTCCGCGGGCAGCCCTGTGTTATTGGTGCGGGGGAATGTGCTGCTGCCACCGCATGTGAATTGAAACTTTTGGAAGATTTAACAACAGTCCAGGGAGATAAAGGTAGCCTAAGGCTTAAATTCTGATATTTCAAAGTCCTATGGCCGTATATTTACTATAAATTACTAGTAAACTATGAAGTGTTGCTTCACTTAGTGAAAGAAACAACGGATAGCATAGAACCGTCGGGAACTGGCATAATGCTACAGCTGGTTGAAGGTTCGCTTACTTGTAGTTAACTTTAAGGACTGTAGTCCAAAACTACCAGCAGCTTGCTTGCTAACATATTAGCCCCAATGTTATAAGTTCTGTTTTATTTTTCCTGTATCGGAGTCAGAGAATTTCACTCTGCTTGGGGTGGAGAAGGCGGCAGCTCTCACAAACACTGCAGCGTGATTGAGGGCTACGTTACTCCGACAAATATTGGCAATATTAAGAGGATTTGGCATTTCCAATTAATGTAAGCATGTTACATTCTTCTAGTCTATTATTATTACTATTAGGTAAGCTACTTTTATTATTAAATTAATATTATAATAAATTTGCCCCGCAATAATTTCACAGCGCATCACCGCATAACTGACGTGCTGTGAGGATAATAAAAGATTAGGCTATCAGCTCCTCTTTGAAAATGTTTTAAACATTTTTTAGGTCTATTATACAATGAATTAGACCTATAATTAAAATTATTAACAGTCTATAATATTTCCTAACACTGCAGTCATAAATGAAAATTAAGAGCAGCTTTAGGCTACTTTAAAAAAAAAAAAAATGCTGTTTAACACGAAATACTGTTCTTCTCATTTTTTTCACTATATGTACGGGCCACAAAGGAAATAATGGAATAAATTAAGACGGTTATATACCGTTATCAGCGTATTATGTTGAAATTCGTCTGAGAGAAATTGCTCCGTTAATGCAGCGTCAGACAGCTCCGTCACTTTTACTTTCACTTTGAATACTGACCGAGGTTAAGCTTTTACCGTTATAACTTTTCCGCAAAGTTTGCACGTTGTTTCTTGTGTGATATCCATTGGCTCCTCTTCTTGGTTGAACCCCCGCGGATTTGTGCTAAGCCACTGCGCAGAAGTGTATGACATTTGTTCGGAAGCATGGTTTGATGCAGACAATAGCCGGGTTTCCATCCAACTTTGCATTAATGAAAATTCAGCTCAAGAATATGCGCATCTGCGTGTGTTTCCATCAACTGTGTAATGCGAATAAAAATGGACATCAGCCTAATAAAGTGATGTGTTCCGACCAATGACATATATATATATATATATATATATATATATATATATATATATATATATATATATATATGTCGCACAGTTATTATCCTCATTAAACCTGTCTAACGTTAACCGTCAAGAATGTCAGAAATCACTAAGAGTTTAGCACTGTCCTTGCATACAAGGCTGTGCAACATGACAAAGTTTTTAATTGATTTTTATTTATAAAGTTGTATTTATTTTATTTAAATGTATATTTAAGTTTACATTTATGTTCCAACAAACTTGAAAAATTCAGCTTGATAAATGCTCTAAAACTTTTATGTAAATCAAGTCAGTGTTCAATAAATGATGTTAAGTTTAGAAATGTTGTGCATCCACTTATTATTAGTGTGACATTTTAGCATGCAAATGAAGGGGAAAACTTCAAGATATCGGCCCTAAAAATCGGCAGCACATATCGGCCATCGGCTGACCCTGACCTCTAAACATCGGCATCGGTTATAGAAAAACCCATATTGGTCGATCTCTAGTTTGGACTGATTTAAAAAAAAAAGTTTTGAACAAATTTGATTGGTTTGTCGATAGTGAGCGCAAATGCAGGTGATAAGCGGTTTTATTAAGCGGGTCATTGAGTCGTTCATTCACGATTCGTTCAAACGGCCGATTTATAAAGAATGAGACAGATGTTTGTGAATGGGTCATTGAATCTTTGACTCAAACGATTTGTTCAAAACACTGAATCATTCAAAACACGATTGAGTGTTGCTGCGAGATGCGCTATGTTGTGATCTTTGTTTGGATTCATCGGATCTATTTTCGCTGCTAAAATAGACCAAAACAGTCATTATTGGGGCCCCAACTGCAAAGAACCAGCTTTGGGGGGCCCAGCTTGCAAAAGGTTGAGAACCCCTGTGCTAGAGAAATAATGGACTTGCACTCTTGTGCAAATAGATTCTGCAATCTAAAATAGTAGTAGTGGTAATAATAATAATGATAATAATAATAATACTTTTCAGTAACTGCTCTCATCACTATGGAAAGTGATTAAATAGAAATAAAGTGAAAAGTGACGTGTAGCCAAGTATGGTGCTCTGCATTTCACCAATCCAAGTGCACACACACAGCAGTGACTAGTGAACACACACACCGTGAACATACATCCAGAGCCATTTTTGCTGCGGCACCCAAGGAGCAATTGGGGGTTAGGGGCTTTGCTCAAGGGCATCTCAGTTATGGGTAATGAGAGTCGAAGAGAGCACTGTTCATTCACTCCCCCACCTACATTTCCATCCGATACTAAGACTCGATCCTGCGACCTTTGGGTTACAAGTCCGACTCTCTAACCATTAGGTCACAACTGCCCCAAACTTTCCAATATATTGACAGATATATAGATCCTTTTTTAGATATCTCAATAAAAATATAGAAAAAAATCCCATTTTCCTTGAGCTTTCAGCCAGGTTGTGTTGGCAAGGATATATAGAGCAATGTCAGTGACAGCTCTGCTGTGGTCAAACCCTATAAGTCACCACAGTGTCAAGTGCCAGTCAGATCAACCAAAATTTAGACCCTTTGACTGTTTCTGTATGATGTTACTCAAAACATGGCAACCAGAGTCAATAATGCTGAACTGTGGTAATATCTGAATGCCAACTCCTGCTTTGTTTTGTTGCCTTTTCTTTCCACACAGAATTTAAAATAGAAACTGTTAGAGTGCAGATGATGGTTGACATATACAACTCCATGTTCAAAATGTAAACTTTCCACAATTCTGGCAAATAGCATTGTGAATTTGCCAGTACGGGATCAACGCATAGACATATATAACATAAATACTCCTTCATTAAATTAGTACACATTACATTAATCTCTATGCTGACATGACCCTCTAAGCCCCAAAATAAATGTGTTCATGAATCATATGAAATCATCCTAGGAATCAGAGATGTTGTGGTTAGGCCATAGAAGCATGAGTCAACCAATCAGACATGAGTGTGATGTACTTGGCCATTTGACTGACAGGCAACGTTCAACTGTAGGAATTCAGTGGTTTGGGCAAAGACGCCGGTGTCCTCGCACTCACTCGCAAGCTGTGATGAAAGCTTTGCTTTTCCAATATACAATATTTTACCAAGAGCTCAACTTGTGTAATCTCGGTATGCTAAAACCCGAATCAACACTCTCGCTATGTTGAAATCCAGTGGTTTGGACTGTAAATCATGATCTCATAGCTATTTGCATTCCAGCTGCTCTTCTCTCTCCATGAGATTTGCCATGAAAGGGCTATTTTTGCTGGTTATGCTGTTCAGTTCAAAGACAAATCATAAAACTACACAAATAAACAGGTAAATAATATTCTTGAAAAACAATGTCAGAATTTCATGACTTCTCGTGTCAGAGTCAGAGTGTCAGAGTTCCTTTAAGGAACAGCACTCAAGGTCATGTTTGATGGTTGAATTGTGGCTTTGTTCTTAAATTAGTTTATACTGAGCAGAAACACATTTTGATTTGTTGTTCTGGAAACCATAGGCACAAAAGATGACATCTACAGACAGTTATCTCAGTTCCGTGCTACTGTTCCATCAACAGTAGTGCTGAACTGGACGTCATCCACACTAAAATCAAAAATAATAGCTTTGATGCTTTATGATGTGTGAGAGACTGAATTGCACCTGCAGGATTAAAAGTGAATTTAGTGAATTTTTCTATATTATTTCCTATATTTTATATATATATATATAAATAATGGGCCTCTTTCAACATATATATATATATATATATATATATACAATGTATATTCTATACTATATTCTGATATTCTATTCACACACCCATCAGGCATAACATTATGACCACCTTCCTAATATTGTGTCGGTCCCCCTTTTGCTGCCAAAACAGCCCTGAGGCATGTCGAGGCATAACTCCACTAGACCCCTGAAGGTGTGCTGTGGTATCTGGCACCAAGATGTTATCAGCAGATCCTTTAAGTCCTGTAAGTTGTGAGGTGGGGCATCCATGGATCGGACTTGTTTGTTCAGCACATCCCATAGATGCTCGATTAGATTGAGATCTGAGGAATTTGGAGGCGAAGTCAACACCTCAAACTCGTTGTTGTGCTCCTCAAACCATTCCTGAAACATTTTTGCTTTGTGGCAGGGCGTATTATCCTGCTGAAAGAGACCACAGCCACCAGGGAATACCGTTTCCATGAAAGGGTGTACATGGTCTGCACCAATGCTTAGGTAGCTGGTACATGTCAAAGTAACATCCACATGGATGGCAGGACCCAAGGTTTCCCAGCAGAACATTGCCCAAAGCATCACATTGCCTCATTTGGATCGGACCACACGGGCCACATTGGATCGGGCCACACGGGCCAGCCTTCGCTCCCCACGTGCATTAATGTGCCTTGGCCGCCCATGACCCTGTCGCCGGTTCACCACTGTTCCTTCCTTGGACCACTTTTGATAGATACTGACCACTGCAGACCGAGAACACCCCACAAGAGCTGCAGTTTTGGAGATGCTCTGACCCAGTCATCTAGCCATCACAATTTGGCCCTTGTCAAACTTGCTCAAATCCTTACGTTTGCCCATGTTTCCTGCTTCTAACACATCAACTTTGAGGACAAAACCTAACCCTCAGTGGGGTGTAAGATAGTATAAAAACGTACAAATGAGATTGTATGAATTTACCAACAATTTGCCAAAATGTAAAATAGTTACAGATTGAGATAGTGTTGCCATTTTTTTTACAAAGAAACCTGCCAAAGTGCAAACATATACTGTAAGCTATGAAAGCTACAATTTGCTATAACACAGCACTGACAATTAGATACACTCTTGCTACCATGGAGGTCTGTTCTACTCAAGGAGCACCAAATTGTCAAAAGTATCATAAAATCTCAATATTTCTGATGGAACGCCTCCATGTTTCCATGTGCCAAGACCCTTTAACTCTCTCAGTCCTTACTGGTTTTATTATTGCACATGATGTGGTTATATACATATAATACTGCTGCGAGAATGGAGAGCAGTTTAATTGTAAGCAAGGCAATAGTGTACCAATAGAAATGCTCATATAATGTGAAAGATGGCAGAGGCCTTTAATATAAATACTGAAAGCAAGCAAGCAAATGGTCTAGCCTGAGCAGTGAGTCATTCTTACTTTTCCAGATATCTGGCAGCTGAGCTGACTGGCGCTCAGAGCCAGTAGCAACATCGGGATATGTGGAAACTGAAACCACAGACCACAGCAGGAATAGCCACATGATTTGCACCACGTAACACACACATGTACATGCACAAAGTACTCAAACATGCAAACAAATGCATAGACATGGAGACACACAACCAGAAACCGACCAGGGACAATACAGCTCCGTTTAACCTTGCAATTTACAACCACGTCACCTCAAAAATTATACACGCAGGTAAACTCAGGGTACACTTTAAACCACTAGACTAACATTCCTCACTATCATCTACAGCAAAACAAGGAATTTGTGGACAGAAACTGTCCTTCTTTAAGCTGCAAAAGTAATGACTTCTGTGCCTGAGCTTTGGCCTTGGTTTGTTCTCGCTTGAGTCAGCCCTTCATCGGCCGCTCGAACACAGGCAGTTGTTTCAACATTGACCAATTAGCTCATAATGTGGTCTAAAATCACCCAATGCCTTGTGCGTGCCTGTTTAATAGAAATGCTCCTGTTTCATAGAGCTTCCGCATCACTTCATATGAAACGGAATGGAAAAATGTAAGAGAGGGGAAAATCGTATCTTTTTTTTTTTCCTGCATCACCATGGAAAACCCAAAGCTCCGTCATTTCCAGCATGTAATTATTAGGTTTGAGGAGCCTTATACGTAATTATTTATTTCAGGGTTGACCGCTTAAACGCCGAACTGAGCCCCTGTGAGCAGGCCCTGTAAATGCATGCCATATGATGACATATTAGCAGGAGAAAGCATAATACTTTTTGTGGCTGAGAAGATTTTTGCAGCAGTAATGCAGAGTCATTTCTTTCTCATATAAATGTTTTTGTTGTTCTCTTATTTCCTAGCAATACAGTCATTTAAAGGACATTTAACTCAGTAGCAAGTGGAAACATTGAGATCCTTATCATCCCTGGTGCCCTAAGCGCTATTAACATTAAAGGAAACTATGAAATGAAAAATAAATGAGAACATTTTTGTTAACTAAAATATAAATTAAAACAAACTGGAAAAACAAAACTTAAATACATTTTCATGACTCATAAAATCATTTTAGTTTTAGATATATATACACACATTTAAATTTCAAAACTATAATAACCCTGGTTTAAGCACATAAAAACCCATCTACTCATTCCCATAAACACTGTAACTGAAATAATCCAATATACTATAAAAATAAAGGCAAATTTTCTCATGAGAATCTCAAAAAAGAGCAATTTGAGAAGATGGGAAGTAAACAGTGAGCACTTCCCTATTTACCGTTTGCTTCTCTGATGTTTGGCCAGGTCAAGGGTTGCTGGACAGACTTCAGAGAAATTAGCCGCCTTTTGATCCTAGAGTGACCACTTACAGTAACAAGGCATTATCCATAACGTGGGCATGTCCACGTTTTTAAACTGCGAATGCAACTGCCATTTAAGGAAACTATAAAATGGAAAATAACAATGTCAGATTTTTTCCTAATGTGACTTAATCCCTTAAAACAGATTTTCACTTTTTGCTTCATCAGCTTGTATGATAATCACACCCAGAAAGTTGTGATTTCATTGCAAGTCATTTGTCAGGAATGAACAAGCCAGGGATTAAGCACTCAACAATATCAGTTTCATGGACCTGAGGCACAGACACCACAGAAATTGCAAATATGCTATGAACAGAAGTGAAAATAAACACATAATTGCTCTACAAATGGGTATGACTCACTTCCTAAGTCTTAAAAAAGGTCTGGAAAAATCGCATGGGCATCTTTACAAAGAGTACTGAAATATAGCTGGACGTCTAGGTTTGGATCTGGCCAAACAGCTGGGGACCTGAAGCGAGTGTTCAGCTGGAAATACCAGCTCAGATTTTCAGCCGGCTAATTTTACATACTGCTTTGTGAATTAGAGGTAAAGATTTTCCCAGAGGCATAGAAGCACCACTCCATGGAAAGAATGGAAAATCCCACAATGCCTGTATCAAATACAGGTGATCTATATCTCAAAGTATATAGTCTGGCATATAAGGACACAAATAGCATTATCAAGCAGAACAAAAGTCAAGCAGAACATAATAATTGCTTCTTTTCAATCCGTCTGACCTAGTGAGAGAATCACAAACTTAGCAATTCTATTGAAACTTCCTGTGACACATTCCAAGAATACTAGAACAGGAGCTGTTTAGATAGACATCTGAAAGTATATTTACATTGTCTAAAACATTCATGAGATGTACCATAAGGTCCACATATGGGCATTTTCCCAACATACCTGTAATATTTTTCCACAGATGTAAAAATAGAAGTGTGTTCTTGGTGAAACATATCTTTCCCTTAACGATTTCATAAATGTTTACATATATATATGTAACAAAAAGAATCTTTAAAATTATACAGCAATATGGTAAACAATGCCATTGTCACAGGTTTGCCAGGCTCTCTCACCTCCACAACCCAGCGATCTCAGTCACCAGAGTATTAACCATGCACACCCGTCACCAATCACTCATCTCATCAAGCACCGCATATAAGCACACACCTCAGTCCAGTCGGTGTCTGGCCTTGAACAAGGAAAGACTTCCAACGATTCCAGTTCTCCAGCAACTATTTCCAAGAAGTGTATCCTTGTGTTTTCTCCTTGTGTTTCCATCTTCCCCTGTGGACTTCTACTTGTGTTACTCACCTGTTCCAGCACCACAATACTGAAGTGTGTGCCCCATCAGCCTGCATTGTCGTCTTCTCCGAATAACCTGTAATAGAAAGAGACTGTGATTTTCATCATATCATCCCCGGTCATTGTACACATACATTGCTACTCACCTGTTGGCTGTGTGCCCGCAGTAAAGTGATTATCTGGATTTACTTAATACCTGTTCAGTGTGTATTTCCTGACAAAAGGCCAAACCAACGCTGAAAGATGAATCCAGACCGGCCTGGTCCATTCAAAGAATCCGCTGAAACACTCCACCGCGAACTTGCTGGGCACATAGCAGCACCATCACTTCCTCTGATCCCTCTCCTTCACCTGTCCATGTCGCAAGTCCCATGGTCACACCAGCGTTCAGAAACCTCGCTGCATCCAGTGGATGGAATGAACAAGCACTTCTCACCACTTACCGTCAGGGCTCAATCCAACGCTGCGTCTTCAACTCTCTATCTATGTGGATAATGTGGGACTCAAGAAATTCATCCAACACTCCATTCGTTTAGCCCAAAGAATGCAAAATTGTCTCAAGGAAGACCCTACATTGCAGTCCTCCCTTCAACATCGCCAGCCAGAAGGACCGCACTCCAAAACCAAAACTCATGCATACTTGAATGTTCCCCACTGAAAGACTCCGCAGGCTGACACAGAACCTGTGTTTATATTGTGGGTCAAGTGGGCATTTCATTGCTGCTTGTCACATTCGTCCTCCATGCCCCATGGTCAGTTTAGTTACAAGTGAATTATTAACATTAAGCCCTTTTACTACTACTGTAACATGGACTGCTCTTGGTTTTGTAATTTCATTTACTGCCCTCATCAACTCCGGGTCAGCTGGTAGTTTAATTTCCGGAAACCTCTGTAGGCAGCTCCAACTCTAAAAGACTCCAACTGAGACCTCATACAAAGTACAATCAGTGACTGGAAGAGCCCTGATTCGAGGATGTGTGAGATATCAAGTGAAACCTATGATGCTTCGAGTGGGCTGCTTGCATGAGGAAGCCTTCACACCACTGGTTCTGGAGGAATCCACCACCAGTGTTCATCCTAGGGTGCCCCTGGCTCATGAAACATCAGCATGTGCTTTCGTGGACAACCGGAGACGTTCTGCAATTGGGCTCATCCTTCTTCCCTGGTTGTTTCCCTCGACTTCCACAACCATCTCCTGAGCAACCTTTGGTAATTCCTGTTAATACTACCTCCATTGAAAGTCCAGTGGCTCAACAATCTGTGGATTTTCCAGCTTGTTATGCAGATGTCTTTTGCCTGAAATGAGCCTCCAAACTACCACCACGCTGACCATGGGACTGTGCCATCGACCTGGAGTCAGGTAAGCTGGTGCCCTGTTTATCCTCTCTCCATTCCCGAACAGAAGGCCATGGAGGAGTATATTGAAGAGGCTCTAAAGCACATACGCCAGGCCGAACATCGCCGCCACGTTTCGGAGGTCCTCCAGCGGCTCCACGAATACCATCTGTTCCTTAAAGCAGAGAAATGCAGCTTCCATCAGAAGTCCATCCACTTCCTAGGATAAATAGTGAGTCAACAGGGCATCAAAATGGAAGAGGGGAAGGTATCTGCAGTCACCTGTGTTCCACTGTGGACTTCTACCTGTGTTACTCACCTGTTCCAGTGCCACAATACTGATGTGTGCCCTGTCAGCTATTCACCTTGTGTCTGCTGTGTACCTGCAATAAAGTGATTGTCTGGATTCACTTAATACCTGTGCAGTGTGTATTTCCTGACAGCCATAAGACTGAAAACATTACTGGTTGGTTTGTAATTTTCAACACACAATGCCTTTATATCATGCTTTGACAGCTTGACACCTGAACATTTTTTTCCTTTTTTTTCATTCTAATCTCTGGTGTGTCAATAAAGCTTTGCAGTCCAAGTGCCATGCACTTGAGAAGTGTAAGCAGTTCACAGCACTGCTATAATTGAAGCAAGACCACTGGACTCATGGTTAAAGCCTCGTTGTGCTTCAGAGGTAAGGTAGCAGACAGACCACACACACACACATATTGTTCTTTGGATTGTCAGTCCCACAAAAGACACACAGACACATGAAAGCGTTGACCTATGTACATGCACAGTACCTGGCACTGGATCAGCCAAGCATACAAAGAACTTAACCAAACATCAATGCATAGATAAATGGATCCCTGACCACATCAAAGCATTTGTGACCACTGAGTTCAGTGCAGCCCTAAACTATTACAATTTACTATCGCATTTAAAACCATTCACGTTTTGAAATATGAACAGCGTATCCATAAAAATCATCTATATTTTATCCTATCACAGCAAACTTAACCCAATGAATACATCCAAAAAGAGATAATTTAGCTCTCATGTGTCATACTGTTATTTCTCTGTACAGTTATTCTTCCGATTATTGTAAATATTTTGCTATAGAAGAAACAGTAGATAGTTTATTATATTCTTTATTAAGGATACCCTGAGGGACACACAACGGGATAGCTTGCACTCACATTTATTTCTATATTATTTATATGATTCCTGCTGCAATTATTGATCTAAAAACTACATCTAAGCTGTCTTTTGCTTCCACATTCACATATGTGCAGTGAATCAGTCAAATATGGTGTGCAAAATCTTATAATTTTTTGTTACATGATGTTTAAAACTTGTTTAAAGTCATCAGCTAGTGACATGGCTCTATTTCCAGATAGCCAGTTAACCCTCTGGACTGGAGCAGCAGCAGTAACTCACCAGAGTAAGCCTGTAATGATGTGAGGGGGTTAACAGGCTAATGTCTTTATGAGGGGAAAATGCCACGTGTGCAATGCAAACCTTAATGTATCACTCTTAGGAAACATGCAGAGAGTGTTACGGTGGATGTGGGGGTGGAGTCACATGGTTTCCTTCAACTTGTCATGTTTTAAAGGTGCAAATCTATGGACACTATAGGTAAAATTATATAGTTGGGAATAAAACCCTCTAAAGAAGACTGCAGCTAAATACATTATTATCTAAAAGTCAAGCTCAACTGTACTTATAACAGTCATATCAACTTGTAGTGCACATGTAGTGTACGTCAAATCTAAATTTGTAAATTAAAAAAGTAAATTAAAAACTGTACTTGCAGATAATATGATAATGAAATAAAAGGCCACTTAATTGTACAGTTTCATGAGCACAGTTAAAGAGCACATTTTCATGACTGTTTCTTATATTTAAAAGTATACTTTTAAAAAGTGCATTTTGCAATATTGTCAAATTAAAAAAATTTACTTTAAAGTACACCTTTAATCATTATGTTTCAACAATCCTTTATGGTGTTTTAAAGAAGTACACTTTTTTTTGATGTGTTAACAAACATACTACATACTACCATACAACAATGTACAGTGCTTGATTATAATTTTAATTGCAATGGGTTATTCAATATTAAAGTTAATATATTTTAAGTGCAGGGGAAGATGGGGGAAGATGCCCCCCTAAAGAACAATGTGCATTTACTTTTAAATTTTACCATTTAAACATGAGTTTAGTATGTGTAGGATGATGATGCATCAGCCAATATGTTATTAAAGGGTTAGTTCACCCAAAAATGAAAATAATGTCATTTATTACTCACCCTCATTTCGTTCCACACCCGTAAGACCTTCGTTCATCTTCGGAACACAAATTAATATATTTTTGTTGAAATCCGATGGCTCAGTGAAGCCTGCATAGCCAGCAATGACATTTCCTCTCTCAAGATCCATTAATGTACTAAAAACATATTTAAATCAGTTCATGTGAGTACAGTGGTTCAATATTAATATTATAAAGCGACGAGAATATTTTTGGTGCGCCAAAAAAACGAAATAACGACTTATATAGTGATGGCCGATTTCAAAACACTGCTTCATTAAGCTTCGCTTGCGAATCAGCGGTTCGGAGCGCCAAAGTCACGTGATTTCAGCAGTTTGGCGGTTTGACATGCGATCCGAATCATGATTCGACACAAAAGATTCATAATAGTTCGAAGCTTAATGAAGCAGTGTTTTGATATCGGCCATCACTATATAAGTCGTTATTTTGTTTTTTTGGTGCACCAAAAATATTCTGGTCGCTTTATAATATTAATATTGAACCACTGTACTCACATGAACTGATTTAAATATGTTTTTAGTATATTAAGGTTTAATTAACATGCAATTGCAATTAAAAAGTAAATCAACATCAGTTCGCAGTATAAGTATATTATTTCTGTAATAAGTACTGGTTGCCTGGTTTCACAGACAGGGCTTAAACCTAGTTGCAGACTAAAATGCATGTTTGATCTGTCTTAACTAAAATCAACTTGTACTGACATACTGTATCTTAAAATATGACAGTGCCATTGTTTTGTCTTAAGATGCACACCAGTAATGTTTTTTTTTTTTTTCTAAGGCACTTTATAAAAAGCTACTTAAATGTCATAATTGAACTAAGGTCTAATCCTGGCTTAATCTAAGCCTTGTCTGTTAAACTCGGCCTAAAAGTATACTTAAGTGTACTTCTTTTTTCACAAGGGACCCTTATCCATTTAAATGGCAAGTTCACCCAAAAATTACAATTTTGTCATCATTTACTCACCCTCATGTTGTTACAAAGCTGTATGACCTTCTGTGGAACACAAATTAAGAGATTTTTAAAAATGTTTCAATATTTGTTTCCATATATTTGTGGGAAAAATATCCCTTTAATACTTTGAGGTTTAGCTATAATTTTCCATATCCTATGTTACACACCTTATTCCTTTTGTGTGTATTCCATAAAACCATCAGCTAATCAGCTCCTCTCCTGTCTCCTTCCTGGAGGCCCTTACTTTTTCCCTTGGCCCCTGAATTCAGAGGAAGTGGTTTCTGTGCAGACAGTGTGTAGCTGGAACATTGTGTCATGTACATGGGAAGCTATAACCAAAGAAATGCACATTAAAAGTTCCACTAGAGTAACACTTTCTATGCAGATCTGGTGGACAGTCAAGCCAATATTGAAGATCTGCCTTGAATCAAATAAGTAAGCGAGTATGTGCTCTGGTGTATAATACTACCACCTAGTGTTAACATTCTGTTAGTGAACAGAGCACTGGGAAATATCCTGTCCACTGTTGCAAAGAAAACATTTTTAAGTTAACACATACTGCGCTCATCACTGTCTATTGTAAAACAACACTTCCAAGAAGTTCCTGTAGAACTTCACTTCCAGATCCAGTCAAAATCATAAAAGCCTATTAAAGGGTTAGTTCACCCAAAAATGAAAATAATGTAATTTATTACTCACCCTCATGTCGTTCTACACCCATAAGACCTTCGTTCATCTTCATAACACAAATGAAGATATTGTTGATGAAATCCGATGGCTCAGTGAGGCCTCTATTGAGAGCAAAGCCATTGAAACTCTCAAGGTCCATAAAGGTACTAAAAACATATTTGAAACAGTTCATGTGAGTTCAGTAGTTCTACCTTAATATTATAAAGCGATAAGAATACTTTTTGTGTGCCAAAAAAATATATATATAACGAATTTTCAACAATATCTATATGGGCCGATTTCAAAACACTGCTTCATGAAGCTTCTGAGCTTTATGAATCTTTTGTTTCGAATTAGTGATTCGGATCTCCTATCAAACAGCTAAACTGCTGAAATCATGTGACTTTGGTGCTCCGATTCACTGATTCGATTCGTAAAGCTCTGAAGTAGTGTTTTGAAATCGGCCCATATAGATATTGTAAAAAAAAGTCACACAAAAAGTATTCTTGTCGCTTTATAATATTAAGATAGAACCACTGAACTCACATGAACTGTTTCAAATATGTTTTTAGTATTTTTATGGACCTTGAAAGTTTTAATGGCTTTGCTCTCAATAGAGGCCATCAGATTTCTGAGCCATCAGATTTCATCAACAATATCTTAATTTGTGTTCTGAAGATGAACGAAGGTCTTACGGGTGTAGAACAACATGAGGGTGAGTAATAAATGACAGAATTTTCATTTTTGGGTAAACTAACCCTTTAAGAGGAATTCCAGGCATGAGCAGATTAGATATTTAATGTATTTTGTGCTCTTATCTCTGTTTCTTCTGTAGGTATAATTCCAGTATCTAGGTCTTTTTGAAGTTCAAACGCATGGCTTATCTCAGTCATGTCTCCTCACTGTTTTAATGAGCAGATGGTATGTACTCTGCATGCCTTGACAAAAATAATTTATAATTTAACTATAAAGACAATGTTGCATTTAAACATAATCTCCTAGCACTATTCCAAACATCAGACATAATGACCCTTAATGAGCTTTAAGATATATTTAGCCAAGTTAAAGGTCTGTAGTTAATGTAAAAGGATAGTTGAAAATTCTGTTATCATTTACTCACCCTCTTGTTATTCCAAACCTGTATGACTTTCTTCTGTGGAACACAAAAGAACATTGGTAACCAAGCCTGTTTTGGATATATTGTATGTGTTCCACAGAAGAAAGAAAGCCATACATGTTTGGAACAACATGAGTAAATGATGACAGAATGTTTTTAGATCAACTATCCTTTTCATTTGGGTGCCTTTATGTTAACTTAAGAAAATAAGATAACATGATGACCCATTTCAAAAAAGCTTTAGCAGTAGCCATGACAAACTTTCAAACTAACTATGAAACTATTTTTGGGATACTTATTTCAAAGCAGTAATTTTTTTCCACCTTAATTGGTGACATCAATGCATGGAAATCTATAATTTCGAGTAAAAGCATGCATTAGCATTTCCATTCATTTGAATTGTATAGTTGCTTGACTGGCAGAAACAAACACAGACAGTGGTAAAACATCTACTATAATATGATGAAATATTTGCAATATATGCTGCTGGCAAAAATGGAGACCATTTAAAAGTTTGGGGTCAATATATTTTTTTAATAAATTTATATTTTTTACAGCAAGAATGCATTAAATTTGTTAATAGTCTTTTAATAAACTGTTACAAAAATCTATTTCAAATAAATGATGTTCTTTTAAACTTTCTATTCATCAAAGAATCCTGGGGGAAAAAAATGTATCATGGTTTCCCCAAAAATATTAAACTGCAGAAGGGTTTTCTACGGAGCCCCGCACATGACATGCAAGAAAAAAAATTAAATTGTGCACACGATTTACTAATTCGTTCCCTCGATTTACTAAAACGTGCGCACGATTTACTAATTCGTGCCCTCGATTTACTAAATCGTGCGCGCGTTTTAGTAAATCGAGGTAACTAATTAGTAAATCGTGCGCACGATTTAGCCTACTATTTTTTTTCTGCATGTCATGTCCGGGTCTCTCAGTAGTTTTCACTATTGATAATTAGAAGAAATGTTTCTTGAGCACCAAATCAGCATATTATTGATTTCTGAAGGATCATGTGACACTGACGACTAGAGTAATGATGCTGTATTTAATTAAAACGATGAAATAATGGAGTAATGATGTGTATTTAATCAGAATACAAAACTACTTTTGAATGGCTGTCAATGATAATTTTTTTTTTTTTTGCATGGAAAATTATGTAGTTATAGCATCTACCAAGAGGGGCTAACTGCTGAAAGTAACAAGTCAGACCTGAATCTTTGCACTAGTGGTGCAGAAACTGCTTTAAGTTCAAAGTGACAGTTCACCCAAAAATTTTTATTCTGTTGTCATTTGCCACCTTTGTCACCAAAGTTTTTTTTACCATACAAGATAATAGGATATGTTTCTCCTTTTGTGTTCCACAGAAGTAAGTCATTTAGGTTTGGAACAACATGATGCTGAGTGAAGAATGACAGAATTTTAATTCAATTCACAATTCAATTCACATTTATTTGTATAGCGCTTTTCACAATACATATCGTTTCAGGGCAGCTTTACAGAAAATGGATGTCAACATTACAATTTAGAGTATAAGTAAATAGAGTACAATAGAGTATTCTGTTATGAGAGATGACTGTGTCCAAGTAATGTCCCAGGGGTGTTTCCTCCAAGGAGGCAAGGGAGGCAGTGCCTCCTCAAAAAAACTGGATGAGAAAATAATAGATGATACAAAAATAAAACAATGCAAATATTACAAAAATTGATATTAAAAAGTGTGTAAAAGTCACTCGTTTTTCTAAAGAAACACTGTCCAACAGCGACACCCGCAGGTAAAGTTACAGTGGGGAGTCTGCGTCTCTCATGCCTCCCTTCATCACATAGAAATAAAACAGAACCCCTAAAGCGTGCGGTGAGTTTAGTGGGGGGTAATTGAGAATGAGTGGGGGAAAGTCACATGAGAGGAGGCAGTGCCTCCATGGCGCTATGATTGGATATGATCGGTTATGGTTAGACATGATTGGTTTGTGCGATAAATCCCGCCTCTTGTTTTCATTCGCGTTCTAGTCCTGAATGAAGACAATGATGGCGGTAATGGGAAGACTATTTAAAAAGAGGGTAAACAATGGTCACTTAGATATCACCGCTTTATGTCATGTCAAAATCAAACTTGAAACGGCCTGAAAACATGACGACTCCGGTGGTTTTTAGTGAGCAATCAGCATGGTGAAATTAAAGGTACATCTTCGTGTCTGTGACCACTGACCAGTGTGTACAAGCTTGATGACTGCTGAAAAAAATTGACTATTAAAAAGAAAATCTGAACATTAGTTCACAAATAAAAATGTAAAAATGCGTAAAAACACTAACTTGACAAAATTTATACTTGGTTTTAATAAACAGAACATTACATAGCGTAAAAATAAAAAATAGAATTGTATTTGGTCTCTTTTTTATGTAATGTTTATTTAACCAGGAAAATTGTGTAACAGGGACATAAATTTGATATATATAAAGATGGAGGACTTTGCCTCCTCACTTTAAAACATACCGCAAACCACTGTAATGTCCATATTTCAGAAATGTACAGTTCTAAGATAATACAAATCACGCAGTTAGCTAACATCATGTATTAATTTTAGGCAGAAACAAGCTCATTAAAGTAAATACTACAAGTTGTGAACATAATGATTACAATATATAGTAAATCTGGCAGTGTTGATTCAAAGTTGGAGTCATCTGAAGCCCTTAATTTCTGGGTGAGCTATCCCTTTAAATTTGTTGTTCAATAAATGTAACTAGTGATGTAATATTTTCTAGGCCCACAAGAGGGTAGCAGAACATAAAAAACTGCAGTTCATCCTAATTTTAGCATAGCATCTTAAAATAATTTTTCTGGCTCTTTACACTTCTCTCTGTAAGAAAGAAGATTCTTGAACATGGTAATATTTTTTTAAAGTATATGCATTTTAATTAAGCAATTAATATTGCTCTAAATGTGCTGTATATCTCAAAAGCCTTAGAAACCATATTCCTCCAAAACACTTGTTTTGTGCAATTATTAATCCCACATTAATTAATATGGTTCTTCTTTAGCAGTTTTTTTTAAGACTTCAGAGTCTTTGTCTTTTTTTTTTTTTTTTGCTTTATGAATTTTGACTATACCAGCCAAGTTACCACATTTTATCGTAGTAGAAAAAAACTAGATACTGTAGGGAGAGAGAGGAAGAGTTTTAATATATGTTGTTTACAGACAACTAATGAGTGAGATTATGACATGTTGAATAGGGTGATGCAGTTGTGGACATCAATAATCTTCATTAGTGCATGCAGTAATCAGATTGACAGCATGGAAGGAGAGAGAGGGAGAGAGAGAGAGAGAAAGGAGTAGTAGTAACATGCTGAGCTCACTTCACTGCAGTATCCTGACTACAGGACCACGGCTGCCGCGGCACTGATAGGCTCGGATACTTAGCGAGAGACAGCAACTAGACCCTCCCTCTCTCTCTCTCTCTCTCTCTCTCTCTCTTCTCCTCCTTTTTCACAATCTCTCGTGTCTCACTCTGCTGTCGTAGAGGCTGCAGGCTTCACGCACTCAGTGAGTCCATCTCTTTCTCTCTCTCTGTCCTGCTGTCTCACTCAGCATTTCAGGAACAGGAGCTGACTCTTCTGCACTCTTCTCTGCATGACTGTCACAAAGGTAAGCATGTGCTGGAGCGTGTGAGGCTGGGAGGGGCTGCTGGGTTCGGGCTTCACTGCAGTGGGATGTTCTGCTGAATCTGTGACTGTAGTGTGCTGCAGTGCCGGGCAGGTGGTGTATGTGCGTTTATGTAGGTGAATCTTCTACCTGCAGGATTTGCTATGCGGTACAAACTTCTATGTGCATTTGTCCGGCTGGATGTGTGTTTAATATGCGAGTGCCTGTCCCGCAGTAGGGCAGTGGGTCTTGTCTGGGTGAGGCATGTGTGTGTGTGTGTGTGTGTGTGTGTGTGTGTGTGTGTGGCTTTAGCAGACTGATTACAAAGTGGAGCTCTTAATCCAGTGCTGTCCTGCATTAAGCCTGAGCTGTGCTTTTTTTGCTAAGGATAGACTGAGCACGTCACAAACTACAGTACGCATGACTGAGATAAAAAGGAAAAAAGAAAAAAAGAAGAAAAGAGGGTTGAAAGGGATATAGGGTAAATTCAGGTAAAAAGGGCCACTTTTTGGCATTGAGGTCATGATGAAGGTCAAAAAGTAGCTTAATTTAGCTGAATTCATTTTAGAAATATACATGTGGATCAGGCTGAAATAATTTGTCTTCATTGAGCTTGTTTCAATGTTTATCAAAGTGTGCGTTTAAGTTTGATTTGCCTGAGCCATTGGACTCTCACAGCTGAAATCCTGTCGCTGCTGGCTAATTGAACTAAATTTATAGAAGTTGGAGAAAAATTACTCTATGAAATTAGCGTTAATGCAGTACACAAACAAAGATGTTTGTTGTCAAAGTCTTCCTTAGTCTGTAAAGCTGGAAACAGCCAGGTCTAAGCCTGATATTGTAGAGATGATCATAAGAGACTGTACACTTTATAACACCACAACAGGTGCTCATATAGAATAATAAAAAAGTCAATTATGTGCCGTATACATTACTTGAGTCTGTGACAAACATTGAGTCCCAGTGTTCATGCAGTGATGTGTTGCATTCCCAGCTGAATTACCCACATGACGCAGGTGCTGACTGTGTAAGAACTGTTGTGTGTGTGTGTGTGTGTTTTGCTCTGACGGAGAAGGTTGAGATGTTGAGTAGGGGCTCGAGTGATGGACACTGTACAGAGCTAAATGACCTTGGATTGTTTGTGTATGTGTGCTGACTGAGCAGAACAGCCCTATGTGTCAGACAGTGAGAGACAGAGAGCGATTCCACTCAAGAGTGTGTCTGCATTTATGAGAGTGAGTGCACATATATACTAGTGTCTGACCACACAGCTGTGTGGCAGGATATCCTCACAGACTCTTGAGACTGAAATGGTCACACACCCAGACTGTCATGAAGAGGACAGGATGCATCTCTCACTGCAGGGCTATAAAACAGCTGGCTGCACGTCACTTCCTCTCACACATTAGCCCAAGTGTTACAGTTAATAAATCAATGTGGATGTTAATGTTAGGAACTACAGCCAAAAAAGCCTCATTTTCAAAAAACCCTCCACAAGATTACATATTTTATTCAGTAAAAAGGGAAACAAAAAGTGTACAAAATGGCCTCTCACACAATCTACAAAAGATCACTATAAAACAGGCACTGGTTAGCTGGTTAGCACTAGTGGGCTAAAAAAAAAAAGTTTAAATTTATAGCACAAATAAAAATACATTTATTAGCACACAGTCTGACAAATAAATCATCATTATTTTAGTTAAATATTTACCAAAAAAATAAATCAAATAAAATAAATAATAGATGTTTAGCTAGCTATGCTAGTGACAGCAAAAGACCTTCACAGACTGGGCCCTGAAAAAATAACTTTATAAATAATAATCAGATGTTAAACATTCCCTTTAAAAGCCAAAATTGAATTAAAATAGCCAACCATCTGAAAGTCACACCCTAATTCCTACATTAACTTGGAGATATGAAATCTACAGAAACACAGTAATCAATTTCATATGAAGATGCAAACAAAATGGGTGGATTAGATGGACAGCTGAAGGAGGGGTTAGAAATCATTCTGTCTCCAAGGGTAGAAGGTCAACACATGTGCCCTCACGCCTTTGTTTAAAGCTTTGCATATCTTTCACCCTGAGACAGATTATTGTGGAGAATGGACCTACTGAGTAAATTTCTTTCCCAACATCAATGCACAGAGTCAGGCAGACGTCTTTGTGCTTCATGATTACTGAGTGTGCTGTGAACGTATTTATTGGGATATTGTGAGAAGAGTCCTCATCTATGATGCTGGTGGGTGGTTTTGCACATATGTGCATGCCAGTAGGTCAACAGGAAGGTAGGAAGCTTACAGGTGTGTTTATAAAGCTCAGAGACAATTGCACATATAAATTGCACAGAAAGACAATTGCCAGGAGTGTTTGAGTGACTGAAAGGACCCTGTGTGGGTAGGAGGACTGTAAAGTTACAGGTGTATGACACATTATCATAACTGACCTCATGCACAGAGTGGGTGTTGTTTTTTGGCAGATGTGCATATTATACATACATACATATATTACATATACATTATATTATATTATATATATATATATATATATATATATATATATATATATATATATATATATATATACACACACACACACACACACACATACATATATAGCACTGTATATATACAGTGCTCAGTGTAAATGAGACTGTAAATGCAGACTTTGAAAAGTAACATTTTAAACAAAATCTCAATGAACACAAAAACAATTTCCAAAATGTTGACAAGACAAAGTTTAATATAACATCTGTTTAACTTATAACATGAAAGTAAGGTTAATAATATAACTTAGATTACACAGTTTTCAGTTTTACTCAAATAAGGGTGATGCAAAAATGAGTACACCCCACAACAAAAACTTCTACATCTAGTACTTTGTATGGCCTCCATGATTTTTAATGACAGCACCAAGTTTTCTAGGCATGGAATTAACAAGTTGGCGACATTTTGCAACATCTATCTTTTTCCATTCTTCAAGAATGACCTCTTTTAGAGACTGGATGCTGGATGGAGAGTGATGCTCAACTTGTCTCTTCAGAATTCCCCATAGGTGTTCGATTGGGTTCAGATCAGGAGCCAATGAATCACTTTCACCTTGTTCTTCTTCAGAAATGTGTTTAGGATCATTGTCATGTTGGAAAAGTGCAGGACGACCAAAGGCACGGAGTGATGGTAGCATCTTCTGTTTCAATACAGAGCAGTACATCTGTGAATTCATGATGCCATCAATGAAATGCAGCTCCCCGACACCAGCAGCACTCATGCAGCCCCACATAAGGACACCACCATGTTTCACTGTAGGCACCATGCATTTTTCTTTGTATTCCTCACCTTTGCGACGCCATACAGTTTTGAAGCCATCAGTTCCAAAAACGTTTCTCTTGGTCTCATCACTCCAGAGTATAGAGTCCCAGTAGTCTTCATCTTTGTCAGCATGGGCCCTGGCAAACTCTAGGTGGGCTTTTTTGTGCCTGGGCTTTAGGAAAGGCTTCTTTTGTGGACAGCACCCATGCATGCCATTCCTCTGCAGTGTACGCCATATTGTGTCACGGGAAATAGTCACCCCAGTTTGGCTTTCTACTTCTTTAGATAACTGCAGTGAACTTGTATGCCGATTTTCTTCAACCCTTCTCATCAGAAGACGCTCCTGTCGAGATGTTAACTTCCGTGGACGACCTGGACGTCTCTGTGAGATGGTTGCAGTTCCATCTTTTTTACATTTTTGTACCACTTTTGCTACAGTATTCTGACTGATAAGTAAAGCTTTGCTGATCTTCTTGTAGCCTTCACCTTTCTGGTGTAAAGAAATTATTTTCTTTCTCAGGTCTTGTGACATTTCTCTTCCATGTGATGCCATTGCTGACAGCATGAAATGGGAAGGGGTTTTAACACCCTTTTATAGTCAATTGTCTGCTGGACACCTGGGTAATGAATTAGACTCAGCTGTGGTTGAATTCTTGTTAAATTAGACATTTGTAGTCTAAAATTTAGCTTTGCTCCAGAGACTTTCAGTGGGGTGTACTCATTTTTGCATCACCCTAATTTGATTAAAACTGAACATTTTGTTCTCTAAGTTATATTATTAACCTTACTTTCAGGTTATAAGTTAAACAGATGTTATATAAAACTTAGTCTTGTCAACATTTTGATAATTTTTCCCATGATTCTTAACAGACAACTAAAATTAGATAAAATAGCATGTAATTTACTGGAAGTTCTGACAAAATGAATGATTCAATGACAAATACATTTTTTAACAGTCACTTGTCGCCACCTACTGCCGTAATGATGTCGTTGATACAATCTTTATTTGAAGCATCATGTTACTTTCAAAAGGTGATTTGCTCTATTTTAATCACTATGGACATTACTGTTTATAGGGGTAGTTGTGGCCTAATGGTTAGAAAGTCAGACTTGTAACCCGAAGGTTGCGGGTTCGATTCTAAAATACCGGCAGGAAACGACTAAGGTGCTCTTGAGCAAAGCACCTAACCCTAACCCCGAGCTTCTCCCCGGGCACCGTGAATGGCTGCCCACTGCTCCGGGTTTGTGTCACGTCACTTCACTTCACTTCACTTCACTATATCTGAACTATAGACTTTTATCCCAGCACTTTTGTGATCATTTGAATTAACAAAAGAAATAATGATACCGTGTGGTTAAAAAGACTGCTTGCGAAGCGGTTTCATACCTAAGCATGACAACTGCTCTCACTGGATCAGCGGCAGCACCAACTCCAATGCAGATTTGGATGTTCGCTGTGATCGTACCTGTCAAAGGTTTAAGAGAATCGTTGTCATTTAGGAATGATATTGTGTGGGTGTTTGAATTTAGACTGTGATATTAAAATTTTTAAAATGTCAGTCTTTCTCTTCTAAAAAAAAAAATGCACCACAAATATCAATGACTCATCCTACACTACACAGATTTTTGTCCAATCAAATGCTCTCTAGAATGAAAACGCCCCTCGCTCTAATGTTATCTTCAACAACTAGCAAGTAGCTAATCATGGTTCATGGCTGTGAAATAAGCCTATTGGCCATTTTTTAAAAAGGAATGAGTCCTTCAATACATCTCCCCCAAACTTCTATATCAATAGGAAATAGCCCCTATTAATCATAATACCCCTAGAGAATATCTCTAAAGAATTCCTAACAAAATTTCTGTAAAGCATGTTAGTACAAATCACAAATAAATAACAGAGTAATGGCAGGCACAGTGTATTAGTACACACTTGATTTGGACCCTGTTTTTTTTGTTCTATCCTCAAAGGGAATCTTATAATCTGGACTGAAGTCGCTGGCTATTATGCCCTATCCAGGCAGTGTGCACACACGCTGGGAAGAGTCACATTTGATCCAAATCCTAACAGCTAGCTTAGCAACCCAAACCTCCCGCTGACCAATGTGCTTATACAGAAAACATCCAGTAATGAACAAATGCATGTATCTTCAACTTTTTTATGAAGCCTGAGAAAGGGCTTGAACATATTATGTGGTGAGAACTAACTACTCAAACTCCACAGAGACTTAGAGTTTCAGTGGGACTGTTGGTAGAAAAGGAAAGGAGATCATGTCATTTATAAATATCCTGCTCAGCTCCAGCAGAGCTGTAGTGAACGTGAGGTGGAAACACTGGGAAGAGGATGTGCTTCCTGCGGTCCTGAACTGGTGAGTGAGTGCAGTGGGATACACTGTAGATAAACAGCAGCTGTAGGGCATCAGTGTGTGATGTTCACATCGTCTTGTAATTCCCATTGTCTGTCTTCACTGTCTTTTCACTCCTACTCTAAGGCGCTGAAACCGAGAAAATATTATATTAAGTTTCTTGCTTTGAGATATCTGTATCTATTGCAACTGCAATCCTAGATGCACAGACAAACACATTCACTCACTGTCAAGAAAAATGAGTCCCCTTACAGTGTTAAAACAACTATGAACACAGCACATCAACTTTTGGCTTAACCAATGACTTGAGTTTTGGAAACAGTCATTATTATTGCAATCCCATTTTTGTGTCCCTATGTGTATACTGTATGTGAGTAAGAAGTCCACAGTGGAACATGGGACCAGAGAAGGAAATGCTACAGCCTACACAAATCAAACAGTGTGGGAGAGGGAACTAAAGCATGACGGCATGATGAAGATGGGTCATATGCTTATGCTCTCAGGATTTCAACACACTCCTCATACAAGCAATCTCATGAAAATGGAGCTCATTATCTGTAATGCAGTACAGCAGCAACATATTTCACTCAGTGATCCCACTGACCAATGACTCCTTTAAATGTGCTTGTCAAGATAAGTAGAAGTGAACAGAAGTATACGCTGCGCTAAAAATGCTGGTAAATCTCACTCTTTCTTTCACTTATGTTATATGACAGGCTATATGTTGCATTAAATAAATAGCCAATAGCTCTGTTCTGTAACAGAATAGGTACAATCCCTGTACTCATATTTACTCTTCACTCTTCAATACTATTCACTTGTGTTGTAATTTCACCCCTTGACCTCTATGAGTTCATCAAAACAAAGATTAGACTGCTTATCAACACTGATGGTCTGTTCATGAAGACAAAAGGGATTTCACAATTTCACATGCCAGAGCAGCCAATCATTGTCATAGCATCTTTATCCAATATAACACAATCTTATCAACCTTAAGCAAGCATATGTGTTTTTATGCAAATTCATAAAATTTTATATGCAATATTCAAAAAGTACATAAAAATACATGAATGGCATCCATGATTATTAGCAAGCCCATAGGGACTCGGCAGATTACCACAGAACTGGAATGCCTCTCAATCACGAATCCATCCCTCATCCCTTGCACGTTTAGTAAATATTATGGCTAATTTTATATTTTTAGCTATTAATAAGAATGTAATACTCTCAGCTCTGTTTAACACATTTTCTCATGTTGAAATCCATTTTACAGATTCCCCCTTCCCATCTGAAATTAGCACAGAAATTGTAAAATAAAATAAAAAAGAATATAGCAAAACAAATAAAACAGAAGGATAGCAGATTCTGCCTGGACCTGGTTATAAGAGAGAAAGCACAATAGGAACATTATGAAAATGTTTTTGATACTTCAGGCTGAAGTAAACAATACCTACAAGTTGTCTGAGGTTATTGCCGCTTAAAAGGAAAAAGAGAGCAGCTTTCTTTGTGAGCAGAGAGAAAGAGAGAGGTCAGCTGAGCGCTGTGAAGGTTCACATTCCTTCCCAGCATTCTCTGGCCCTAAGCAGTGTTTTTTGAAGTGATATGCCAAAAACTCAAGCCTTTTATTTTCTTGGAAAATGCATCAGTGAGAAAGTGCAAAGGAGCAAAAAGTGTGTGTGTGTGTGTGTGTGTGTGTGTGTGTGTAAGAGCAATGTTAGACACTGCACTTTTACAACAGCATGGACTAGCTATTCCAGCGAGAGTGATCAATATTAATATAAACACTATTCAGAACATGATAACATGATCAAATAAATCAAATTCAGTTCTACACAACTCTACACTCTATGGCAATAAGGCCAACAAAAACCAGCTTGGATGTAGAAATACAAAGTGGAAAATATGGGCTGGATAGAAAGCAAACATGGCATGAGAAATGCATTACATGTCTTAGAGGCCTCAGGTATACACTCAGTGTTGTGAAAAGCGATTTAAAAGAAAAGGATCAAGACCCATGTGAGCCTGGACTTATGGCAGCCCAGACTTCCTTTAGGCAGTTTTCAAATCACTTAGCTCTGCCTCCAGCCTCCAATTAATCAAACTTCACAGACGAAACAAATCCCACACAACAAAACAGAGCAAAAGGATTCAGAGAAAGAGACCGGTAAAAGAACAAAAGAGAATGTGCAAGAGTAAGAAACAAAAAGAAGCACGATGAAGACACTAGAGAGGATGTCTGAGAAAAAGAATGTTTTAAGAGCAAGGCAATGTTGTGGACTTTTTCAGAGAAAAACAAAAAGGTTTTGTGGCACTGCTTGACAGGACCTGAGGCCTGGGCCAGGTGGAGGCCCACTGACACAGATCTTTAGCTCAACCACTCCAACTGTTTATGGCATCTGTTTGCAAGTTTTACTCAAATCCATCCATGAGTCCAAAATGGGTCACATGATATAGGACATAAAGGTCACATGCATTCATGCAGAAACAAAAATCTGTCGATAAAGAAAATTGATTTTTTTCTGGTGATGACGTCAATGACAAAAAACAATTATACTACAGATCAGGGAATGTAATTGCATTAGGTCTTTAAAAGTCATATGGAGCGGTGAAATTTTGAATTAATAATAGTAATAATATTTCACAACATTACTTTTTTAATGTATAAAAATACATTTTAAATCAAAACAAATACATTCAAACAAATACATTCAAAAACATTTTAAAATCTTACCATTCCCTAAGTTCCCATTCCCTCCCTTGACAACTACAAGTTCATAAAGAGATCATTAAAAAAAATCCATATGAATGGAGTGGTTTAGTCCAATTTTTTTTTTTTTGAAGAGACACAATCGCTTTATATGATCAAACAGATTAAATTTAGGCTTTTTTTTCACATTTATTCACATTTTATTTCATATTCACATAACATTCATCAACTCACACATCAGTTGTGGTAAATGGAAGCTCAAGCATGTTCTCTCTTCGAGAATCAATGAGGTTCGTTCTCGTGTTACACAGCACGTTTGAGCCATCGAAAGAGGTTTGTTCTCACGCGTCACTCAGGTTCGGTTGAGCTTCTGTTTATGTTCGTTGATCAATGTTTAAATGTGAATAAAAGCCTAAATTCAATCTGTTCATTATATAAAGTGATTGATTCTCCTCATAAGGATTAGTTCGCTCAATTCATATAGATTAGTTTTACGATCTCTTTATGAACTTTTTGAAGCGTCAAAGTGGCAGAACAAAAGTCTTACAGGCTTGGAACAACATGAGGGTGAGTAATTAATAACAGAATTTTCAGCTTTGGGTGAACTAACCCTTCAATAATGCCACCTTCACTGATTTTTGCTTAACAGTTTTCTTAACATCACCTTGCTCAGCCTCCATACAGCTGTTTTACATTTGACACTAGCCTGAGTACATTTCAGAGCACACCTTGCAAAAGCCAATTTTAGCTCAGAGTGCTGTGCTGGCAATCACACTGAAACAGAATCCTGCCAGCAATGAGAAACAGTCAAAAGAGATTAGCCAAGCAGGAAGACGACAGGCTAATACGACATTGTCATGTCACCGTGGAAGGTCACGGTGCTCATCAGTAGCTGGGTAACACTATTATGGAATGCCAGCTTCTGAGGTCTGGCTGCTGTCGTGTTGTCATAGGCTTTGTTATTTTCAGCTTTGTAGGTCGTAAGGAAATGTTAAAAAAAATAAAAATAGTGAAGGTAGAATACAATCAAATAGAAATAGGAGTATAATAACAACACTAATGTTTATAACTTATTCACGAAATGTTTTTCCGTGAAACTACATGCAATCAAACAATTTGACATTGTAGATAGGAATTTGTCATTTAAAAAAAAAAAAAAAAAAAAAAAAAAAAAAAAAACATACTGATCGACCACTATTCTATACCTTTTACACAATGCCTAGGTTATGGTACTGCTGTCATTTTGGGTTTGGGTGTGGTGTGTGTCTGGCTAAATTATCCAGGCCAGATGGCACGTCTGAGCCAGGATGCTCCTCTACTGTGTAGACTCTACTGTGTAGACACAGGGAGCCAGAGACTGCAGGGGAGAAAGTCTGTCTACTCAGCAAATCATTGCCAAATCTGAAGTCATAATCCAATTTATAAAAGGACTTTCTCCAAGATGGAGAGTGCTGGAGAGGCACTAACCTATGTGCAGCTTTCATAGGATTAGAAAGCACAACATAGACTGAGCAGTACAAGGGGTGAGACATGTGAGAATGGCACCAAAAAATTATCATATAGGCAAAATTCTTTACTTGAAATTGTCAAAAGGCACGTAACTGCACTAAAGATCAAAAGCTGCCATCCATAGTTTCACACCAATGAGCATACATACATTTGCATTTAATTGTTAATTAATTTACATAAAAGCCATCATTCTGGTTGAAAAGCTCTGTTCCAAATTTTTTTTTTTTTAAAAACAGCCTTTTTAATCTTATCTTATGAATACTTTTACTCTGAAATATAAATATATTGCTAATCAGTCTGGATTGCCTGCTCTGTGAAAGATACAGGTGATGCAGACTTTAGAAGGTATTGTTAAAAGTAGCATAGTGTTGCTGCCAACATTTTAGAATAGGTTCAAGTGACCCAATTCCGATTTTTTCCTCTCATGTGGCACAGATCAGTTATGACCCATGAACGTGTACATACACAGGAAAAAAGCACATGGATTCCGATATTCTCAGATCAGTTTCAGGCCTCATTCTTATGTGGAAATAAATCTGATATGAATCGAATATGCGCATTTGAGTCTACCATGCAAACGGACAGATCAGATATTACCGTCAATACGAGATGTACGTCATTGAAAAAGCGACGGTGGTGAATGACGTCAACTCTGAATGACGATTGCAGCAGTGATCATTGCTACATTCGCCCAGGCTACAACAAGGGCTCTCCTCTTTTTTCTCCGCCTTAAAGAGTTAGTTCACCCAAAAATGAAAATGGTCCCATAATTTACTCACCCTCAATCCATCCTAGGTGTATATGACTTTCTTCTTTCAGTTAAAAAACACAATTAGAGTTATATTAAAAAAAATATTCTGGCTCTTCCAAGCTTTATAATGGGAGTGTATAGTAACCGATATTTTGAAGCCCAAAAAAGCACATCCATCATAAAAGTAATCCATATGGCTCCAGGGGGCTAATAAAAGTTCTGAAGTGAAGCAAAGTGATGCATTTTGTTAAGAAAAATATGGGTGAGTTAATTATAGGATCATTTTAATTTTTGGGTGAACTAACCCTATAAGAGACCAATGTTTTGCTGACCTTTAAAGATGGTGTGGAAAGCAAAAGCTTGTATTATCATCTGCGTCATTGTAAATCGCGCCATTTTTACTTCCTTTTCAGGCCTTTTCTTGTCTGGCCGAGCATGCATGTCTCACCACACCGGCACCCAGTTTGCACGTCTAAATTAGTTGCTTACATTTACAAAATGAGTCTACAATAACAGAATTAAACCCTTTTAATGAAAATAAAGATTCATGTTTAATAAAAATGTTCAAGAAATTAAATTAAAATATTTAGTGAAATTAGAATATATTTAAGAGATCGTTGTTTAATTTCGCTGTATACATATGTTCTCGTATCCATACATTTTGTCACAAATAATAATCTCATGGTTTACTAGGTTTTACACGATTCTTTTATAGTGTGGTTTTGGTGACGTGTACTAAAACAAACATCATGTGTGTACCTTACTTCTTCCCACCGCTAACTTCTAATGGTTTAGAGGACAATTACTCAGAGTCGCCCCCTTTCGTTTTAAAGAATAACACAACAGCGGCAAGTAAAAATGTCTTTTCCATTTGGGGCGGCAAGTATAAATGCCTTTTCCATTTGGGGAGGTGCGTGAGCAGTCAGTGGAAGCTCGGGATGTGGAGCCAGGCGGAAGTATAAATCAGGCTTTAGATGCCTTAAAATACTGCCTAGATAGGGGACTCACTATATTTGGAACTATTAAATAATCCACTCTCAATCATTTCTATTTCTGCAAGTTCCTGTAGAAATGTTACTCAGCAATGTTATTCACTTTGGAAATGATGGACTGTATGGACTGTTAGGTTTAGTATTAAAATATTGTGTTAGTGACAGAGATTTTTGTCAGGTATTATTATTATTATGTGTACTGTCATACTGTTTGCAATTCATCCAAGAAAAACATTAAACTCGTTTATCTCTCGGGACTCAGTTTGTTTTAGAAGCTATCAATCAAAAACAGCAAAATGCTAAAACTACTTGGGCAGCTTCAATGAATTAATCCTGACAGGTGAAGTGGATGTCTACTGAATCAGAGATGACAGGCTGTTAGTCTTTATGCAAGTTCACGGGACTCTTGGCATTCCGAAACTAGGAAATATGTAGGTTGGGATGGAAGTAATTTTGCAAAGTGCATCTACATCTGTGTTTGAGCTCTCTAAATAATGAAAAGTATTCTGCCAGCAGAGAGCAGCTCCTGCGTTAAAGAAACATTGCATATCAAACTCAAAGAGAATGGGCTTTAACCCCATTTGACCCCCTTTCTTAAAAGACCAGATCCAAGAGAACAGATCTGGTGCACCTATCTGTGATTTTGGTGTATTTTGTTTGTCTCTTGGAGGCAAACTGCCAGTAGAGTATTCTTCTTGAACACTTGCCAGATGGCCATCATAGCAAATGGGGCTCATGTTTTTGTTGCATGCGGTTCAGAGCTGGCATCAGGACATCTCAAGCTGCGTCAGAAACCTCACACACATAGCAGTCACGCTGTATTCTCTATGCTATGTCTTCTTTCATTCAGAAGCTTCCTCATCTCATGCTGAATTGGTCACAGGTCTTAATGCAACACATATGTCATTAGTTAATCCAATGTCATTTGATTGACAGATAAGCATAGAGCTGAGTCACTGTCTAGTCTAATAGTGACCATAATGATCAGCCCACCTGCATCTTCTTCCTGCCGCCCTACCCCCTCCATCTCTTAACGTGTGCCATCCTTTGTCCTTCCTCTCTTCACTTCCCCACTGTAATCCCCATCAATCCATCTGTTGGTTCTGCTTATCACACCCTGACCATTAACAACAGTGAGGTTAGAGGAAGGAAAACAAAAAGCTCCTCTCCTGGGAATGACACTCTAGGGGATGCTTGTTCAACCAATGCAGTAATGCTTAAAGACACAAGGACGTTGGAGGACATATAGGGGGAACGAATGACTAAATCATTGTACAGTATTATTTTTAATTACATAGAGAGATGTTACATCTAGAAGAATATCTGTGATCACAATAACAAGCATAAATGCAAACAAGAAAGTCGTAAACGTCATGTCTTTAGTTTACAAAGTCAGATAATGAGCAAACGGTCCGTTTAATTGAAAAGTGTTGACAAAGCATTTCCATGGTGCATGTGTGAAAAATGTATGACAGTGAATTGTTTCTCATGATCTTAAAAAACAATTTCATCTTATATAAGCTTATATTAAAATGCTTAAATAATATAATACTTTAATAATATATATGAATTTTATTTTTATTTTATTAAAAAATAAAAGTCTTGAATGGTCTTCTTGACTTAAATCAAAGTGCAAAACTTTAAAAACATTCTGGTTTTGATATCTCATCAAGGTGGGTGTTACATCTGTGTCATTTTAGTTTTCATAACTTAAAATTATGCTAAAATGTGCAAAATAGATATAATAATAAGAAAGTAGGTGACAAAACTGTCAGATAGACACACTTGCAAGTAAGTTATAAGGAATAGAGGCTACAGAGTGTGGGATAGAGAAAGAAGGAGGGGGTATTTACAACTTTCTGGAAAGAAAGGATCTTTTATAAGCATAACTGGACCTTAAGAGCTGAGCAAGGCTGTCCTTGATTGTGTGTCTCTCAGCACGGCATCAGATAACTTCCTCTTTCATTATTTTCTGCTTCTTTATCGAAGTCTGATAACCCTCTCAAGGACATCCTGTCCCTATGTGCATGGACAACAGCACACCATTTACATCCCCAGATGACACTCACAGCACTTTACCAAAAATTTTTTACATACAAGTAATCCAATTAAAACCTTTAAAAGGAATCAATGTAAGAAATGTAAGAAATGTGCCTTGTCAGAGAATTAATGCTTACACTTCACAGAAAATGATTTGGTGTTGAGTAGTAAAAGTTGTACGATTTACAAAAAAAGGATCTAATATTTCTTTCTCTCATTCTGTCTCTCCATTCCATAAAACCACCCATATTCAGTCTTTCAGCTAGAAGTGCTGTGGCCTGACTGCACCCATCCTGTCTGTATGATCCTCTACAGAGACAAAAAGGGAGGAAACTGGTGGTCTTGTTTCTTGTGTTTTTGAGGAAGTATGTCAAGATACACTCAATACATTTCCCAATGTTCCGAGATCAACATCCTATTGTTCAGCATCATGGCAAAAGAAATCATAATTTAAGGCGGGTTTTGTCCATGATTTGGTCATCTGAGACAAATTTTGTGAATCCTAAAAGATTCCTATAATCCTAGGCAAAAATCTTGAGTCTTTGATCGCTAGTTTGACATGTTCACCGACAGCCGATTAATGACCGTTGCGATCAAATTTTACCTCAGACGAAATTCTGGCAGTGTCAGAAGATTTGGCGCACAGTCCTGCGGTGTGACTTCTCCTACGACAAACGTCAAATTGTCTTAGTTTTTCAAGATAAGCTGTGATCAAAATTAACACTAGAGATTTCTTTGTTAGCCACCATTTCAGTCCCGCGTGTAATGCAGACTGTCACTGAATGTGTGTGAGTTGATGATGTAAAACCCCGGACAAGTTTTCAAGCACGTGTCCATTTTTAACGCATCTTGACATATAGGACAGCTGAGATCCCACAGTGTGACATGAGGATCATGTTCGTACAGTCTGACAAGCAACAATCGTAAAGGACTATTATAAATCGCACAGTGTGCACCCGGCTTTACCCGAGCTGTGAATGTGAGTTGCTGCTGCCTGTATTGAATGCAATAAAAAGACTGTGCTGTAAAATAATGGCAAGAAACACCTTTCTCTTGAGTTTTCCTTGACCATTGCAACCCTCTATGGACACACTGAAGCTTGAGTCGCCATTGGCTAGTAAATTTTTCTCGCCAGACTTTTTACATTGAATGCAAGAACAATGCAAATGAAAAAAAAAAAAATCTACATATATATAATATAAAATACAAATATAAAATATAAATTTCAAACACTATTAAAGACAAGTAAACAGTCCATAATAAAATAAGAACAAATAATCAAGCATATACAAGCAATAGCACAAATAAACACAATAGATGCAAATTAAATAAACACTGCTTTTCAGGTTTTTTCAGGTAGATCTAACAGTTAATAGATACAGATTAGGTAGATTATGTAAAGAAATTGAATAAAGTAATCAAATGTAAAATAACACTGCATAGTCTGCACTGTAATTAAATAGATTAATCCTTATTAAAGTTACAAAAGTTCAGTCAAGAGCAGTGAGTGATTTTTTGCAGCGAGTCTGTTGTTTGATTAACATTAAAAACACAGACAGCAGCAGGAATATTAGGCTGCTGTCACTTTAAGAGATAATGCACGGATCCAGTATACTGTACTGATACTGTACACATGCATTGTTTTTCTCAACTGTTGTTTACATTCACTTAAAACATAACCAACTATGTTTACTTGGATACTCACCAAGACGGATATTATGACAATTTTGTGTGAAATTGTTCATTCAAGTGCAAGATGTGAAAAAGCTCAATTCAGTATTCATGTGCTGTCAGATGCGTGCAAGTTATCTTTCACATCTTCTTGCAAAAAACACGTGCAAATGATAAACTTTCGGGATCGGGACTGTCAACTCTTGGCCATCAGGCAGTCCTGTCAAGCCCTGCACTCATACGTCTATTTCCCAAACACAACCTCTGGATATGTAGAGCAACAATTATTTTTTTCAGATCCTCAGAGAGTTCTTTGCCATGAGGTGCCATGTTGAACTTCCAGTGACCAGTATGAGAGAGTGAGAGCGATAACACCTAATTTAACACACCTGCTCCCCATTCACACCTGAGACCTCGTAACACTAACGAGTCACATGACACCGGGGAGAGAAAATGGCTAAATTGGGCCCAATTTGTACTCATTTTTGTAGCCAGTGGTTTAGACATTAATGGCTGTGTGTTGAGTTATTTTGAGGGGACAGCAAATTTACACTGTTATACAAGCTGTACACTCACTACTTTACATTGTAGCAAAGTGTCATTTCTTCTTATCGGTTTAAATCAGTCTGATGAGTGTGAAATCAGTCAAGACAATAATTGGAAGACCCCCTACTGCCACGGACCCCCTGTTGGAAACCCCTAGTGTTAAACAATGCAAATTTTTCATAATTTTTCTTCCTTTTAACAGTTAGGCCAATGTGAAATGTTAAAACCTGAGTATCAGTTGATACTCACAGCTGCAGCTGCATTATCTGGTGGTGGAAAAATACAGCCAAGCAGACAGACAATAACAAACAAAGGGCACCCCAGTACACAAAACACCCTCCAGAACAGTAGTAATGAGGGTCTCTATCCCATCTCTGAGCCGTTTTCCTCCCTCCCCAGAGTTCTGTCTTCACTGCGTATTGAAGAGATTTAAATGCCCTTCAGCTCTGACAAAATCATTCTGTTCTGGAACTTAACTTATACATGTTATTATGTTTTCCTCAAGGTATTGTCAATGCTGAATAACATAAGCTCATGGCTTAGGATGATC
The DNA here is from genome assembly GCF_019924925.1 of Ctenopharyngodon idella. Lineage (NCBI taxonomy): Eukaryota > Metazoa > Chordata > Actinopteri > Cypriniformes > Xenocyprididae > Ctenopharyngodon > Ctenopharyngodon idella. The sequence goes on from NC_067226.1 coordinate 8,422,100, forward strand.
TCATTACAGTGTGCATAGACGAATATAGCGAATCTAGTGAAAACACACAATAAACATTAAGAAAATACAATGTTATCATTTGCAAATTGGTGGCCGTATCAGGTAAATCTCATGTTGTCTTCATTATATCTCTGTCTGCACTGAGTAAATGCTGAATTTTCTATAGCAAGTTTCTCAAAGTTCAGGGCTGGCAGACAGATTTAAGGACAAGATTTATTGCTAAAAGTCTGTGCTAAAACCCATCCCTATAGTCACCAGCAGTCATTCTGACTTTTCCGTGTGTGAAAGGACAGCATGCAACTTGACCTGGCCCTCTCTCAGCTCTATTTCATTCACAGCTGGAGCCAAATCTGCCAAAACAGGCAGGCTCAGAGTTTTTTAACTCCCACAGAGACAAACTGGCATCGGAACTCACTCCCCCAACTCAGAAGCAGGAGCTGAAGGTTATAATGCCCAACAAAGACGGGCTCCCTGGCATGGTGAGGGGCTGAAAGCAGTCTAACTAACAACCAACTGTGGCCCTCTGGAGGCCTTTCATCCGTTTGTGTGCCCCATTTTAAAGACAGAAGAGGCTTGCTTCCTGTCTTGAAGCTATTGGAATATTAGTATCTTTGAATGATTCATGCATGAATAATATTCAAAGGCTGAGTTGGGTTGGGGAGATCTAATATTTGGACGCTGTAATGGAGCGATGAATAGGATGAAGTGCACTATGAATGAAAAAATTTGTGATAGCTGCATATCGTTAGCCTTGAATTTTGGCTTTCTGTGTCATCAGTACAGCGATAAGATAAAAGCTGCACACTTGGCATTGATAAATTGGAGATATACTGTATAGCTTTTAAGTACAGATCTGCAGAAAATGGTAGAAAGAGGCATTAATGGAGGGAGTAAAGAAAATCAAAACATAGCTGCAGAAGAACCTGCAGGCAATATGTGAAAAAGTCAATAAACAGTGTAGTCTCTGGAGTCTCTCTATCCTGCAGCAAAAAGAGCATATGTGTGCACAAGCACACATATATAGTGGAACGGACGGTACACACACATCACACAAATAATTTTATTTAAAGCAGTCTTAATTTGCAAGTGACACCATCCTAGACAAAATTATACATGCTTCAGTAGTCTCGTGTTGCCAGAGTTTTGACTAACACCGTGTCTACACCAGACGCGACCGTTGTCGCGTCGCAACAGCTAAAAGCTGTCTCCACTGAACACGACAAACCGACCGTTGCAAAGCACTTGGACTATGTCAAAAATAGAATGGGGAATGCATTTACTGTCGGGAATTTGTTGTGTTGTGTTGTTGCGTCGCGCCGCATCCAGTGTAGACAATATTACTGATTATAATGGGTTCTATTGACTTTTGACACGTCACGCCACTTGTGTCCGGTGTAGACACGGTGTAACAGCAGAAAATCTGGTCCAGATTGAAGCTTGTCCTATTAAGAACCACACAGGGAAAAAAAAGAAGAAAAAAAAAACATCTGACTGACATATAAACCTACCAACAACAGCTTGTTTATTTTTTACATGTAGTTTAGGGGCAAGACTGATCCGAAACAGACTAGATTACAGTAATAGACCAGTATCAAAAAATCAACTCAAATAAAAAAACAATAACATATAACGATTATTTCACAGACATATTTAGAAACTGAAGCTGAACTTTATAAGGGTGCATCAAAACACTATTGTAAGTTTCAAAGATTTATGCCATTCATTTTTAATTTAGAAAAAAAAACTGTGATTAGCTCTTCCTGAAAAGCACTAATACAATCAGCTCAGTACACTCTCAAAAAATGTGTAAAAATGTAACAGCTTGAGGCAGTACTCTTAGAAGAACTAAAGGTACTAATAAACACCTTTTAGGGTAAGATAAGGTACAAAGGTGCCTCGTTAAAGGTACTGTCCCAGTGACAAGCTGTTGTACCCCTAAAAGTGAAATTTTTGCACATCTTTTCTGACAGTGTAACTTTTTTTCAGAAGAACTGCAAAATGATAAAATCCAATGTTACGGTCAGAAGTTATGTAGCACCAGCCAGTCACAATAACACAGGCTATTTTAGCCAAATCTTGCCATTTTTGTGGGCAATATGCATCAGACTGTCATTAAACAAACTGTGGGCGGTCCTTGGGTGTACCGTCTGAGGGTGAAACTAAGCCTACAGTGCATGTGCGCACACACACATCCCTTTGCAAGTCTACCTCTAGCCCTATGGCCTATATAGAGATGTTCTTAAAATGAACATATTAACCTTCCTTGGGGCTAAACATCAATATATGTTCTCTGGACAGTATTTGCATGAATGCCTGCAACAGTCAGACAGCCCAGACTACAAAATATCTGTTGGGCGTTTTACAGACACATGGTGAACAAAGAGCAGAGCTGAAGGGAAGGCCAAGGAGAGAGTGTTGTCGCACTAAAAAAAATAAATCTCGTCTGTATGCATAGAGGTTGTCATGAGCTAGCCAAATATCCAATTTAATCATTCAACATAATTAGAGAGAGAAAGACATTTGTTTTTAACACAGACCTGAGAACGCTCCAGACAATGCCCAAGGTCTTATATTAACATTCCCCTGTTTATTTCTAAAAATATCACATAGCCTAATTATAATTATTTGAGAAGCTGTAAATCGACCAACCACAGAACAACTTACTAGCCTCGCACATCTTCTGCATGTAGGGTCAATTTAGGACATCCTACCAAAAACAAAATGAATAAAAATGCATTTACTCTGTTTAAAATGTAACAAACATAACTAGTTGGTTAAACACGATGAATGTGATTACATGGTCAACCTTTAGCCAGTCTAGCTGTAGATTTCACAGAACATAACTGCTGAAACAAATTATGCCTAAAGATATTTGAACATCATACTTATTAATCTGTATTGGCTGTGGAACAATAATTACTACAAGCAAAGGGCAATTAAATTATGAAGGAAATGTACACAAGATACGGTTCAAAAGTTTTGGGTCAGTAATATTTTCTTTTAATAAATTAATATTTTTATTCAGAAAGGATGCATTAAATTGATCAAATATGACAGCAAATAATAAATGCTGTTCTTTTGAACTTTCTATTCATCAGAAAAAAATAAATGTATCACGGTTTCCACAAAACATTCCACAATTGATAATAATAAGACATCAACACTGATAATAACAATGTTACTTAGCACCAAATCAGCATATTAGAATAATTTCGGAAGGATCATGTGACACTGAAGACTGGAGTAAGTGAAATTGCCATCACAGGGATAAATTATATTTTAAAATATATTAAAACTCATTTTAAATTGTAATAATATTACAGTTTTACTGTATTTTTGACTGAATAAATTCCTTGTGTGCATCAGTATCAGTAAATGACACACCTGAAATTTATTGCTGAAACTTTTAATCGTGTCATGTATATCTAACTGTAAAACTATTTATCTTAAATATAGCAAAAATATTTACTGGACATCTGGAGGACAGGGCAGCTAAAGGAGAGAAAAAAAGAAGAAAAATAGGAACATAGATGGGGAGAGAGCTCAGAAACAAGAAGGTTGTTATGTTTTTAAGACCACAGCTACCATAGTGGATGCACATACAACAATAATCATCCTCCGGTGGAAATGAGGACACTTCCCCCAGACGTAAGTAGACAGAGTGCAGTTGCATCATACTTATTATACAACTCTCTATACAACGCTGTCTTTTAGTTTAGATCAATATGTTTTATAAACTGAATAAGATGGGAAGGCATCTGATTGGGTCAGTCAATGGCAGTAATAAACCAAAAGACATTAATAAGCAAACACTGACATAAAGAGAGGAGGGAGCAACAACTTGTGTGCCTGTAAGGGAGGCATGTGGGGCTGGGCCTGGTAAGAGGGAGGGAATGAAGTAGTGAGGGAGGGATGAAAGGAGGCTGTGGGAGGAAAAAGGGAAAGAGAGAAACAGATGCAACTCAGGCCGGCAAACTAGATGCACACAGGAAGCTGGAGAAGATACAGGCTCTTTCTGTAGATGACTGCAGAATACAGAGGGTGGTCAACTCAAAACCAGAGGAAAGGTAGGAAATTAGCCTCAATAATTTGGAGTCAGACATTGAGGTGAAAATAATAATAAATATGATCTATATTATTCTCATATATTGAATAAGCAAATGTATTTTGGGAATTTATGTATAGAAATATACTTGTGTAAAGTACACAGATAGATAATGGTCTGTTGGTGTCTTTTGGAGATAAGTGTAAGTGAGCGAGTGCGTATGTACGTGCAGCATTAAATGAATGAATGTCCTTATGCAAATCTCAAAGGCCTCTCCCTGGTTGATTCGGTTATGGTTAAACAGGCACACAAGCTCCTTAAACGCACACACAAACCACTGAATGCTTTAGGACAGCTGTAAACATTCAATACGGTGGGAGAGCTGAAAATTAGACTTGTGGACGTAAGAAAAAGTGATATGATGAAGATCTCAAGATAGATGCAATTTCATGCCTCACTGCTAAAAGAATATGACTAGCCAAACTTTTTAGGCATGCTAGCATAATTCCCAATCAGTCAACATATAATGTTACAAATAAACTACAGATTATAAAGGTTTTGCATGTGCTCATACACAATCTTACAGATATTCACAATGCACTCTTTAGTCATGAGTAATGTCAATCTGACAAAAAGATTCAGATCAGACGCTGGTGATTTAGCACTTCCTCTCTTCCTTCTGGCTATTATCTGTTCGAATCACAGCTCATTTTAGTTTGAATGGCTCAGTCTCATTCATTAGAGCCTAAATTGTTGCTTACACATTCCTTTAGGCTAAACTACAAACAGCAGTTTAAGTTCTTCTGAGTGAAATTTTACAAGCATCCACCAACCGCTTCCTGTTTGAGTGGCTGAGTCTTCTAAAGAGTTTCATACTGGAAAACCAAGTCAAGTCAACACTAGTGGGTCAAATACTCATATCGATCATATCTGTATTGCACTTTTCATATCATGGTGTCATTGGACATACGTGTTGTTATTTATTTATTTACATAATCTGTGTATGAGTATCCCTATAGGCCTAAGTGATGTTTGGCTGAGTAATAGTTGGGTTCTGGGTGTTGGTTTGCATTTAGTCTTGTTTACTTTGTGTCATTTGTTTCATTCAATCCTGCTGGTCTATTGCGAAAACACAGATTCAGGTTTTCCACTAGTATCATACCAAAAATAAACATGTTTTTAACTTAAAAGGTCAGACAGTAAGGTCAGACATTTTAAATAATATCTTTTCCCTTTAAAAACAAGTTAAGATTATTATTGCAAATGCTACAGCAATTTTATTATGCCACTGAACAACCTTTTGATTAAAACTTATGTTGTTTTGTTCATGGTCTTCCTACATTATTAAACATAAGGTTCTTCATTGGTTTTTTGCAACAAATCAGGTTCAGCAAGCAAGGCTCTTTTAATTTTTTATAAAAAATAAAAAAAAAATAAAAAAAAGAAAATTACAATTTTCGCTGAGTTGCCAATGTTTTTCTTTTAAAGATGTTTTAAAAAAATATTCTTGACAGTATAGAATATTCCCAGTCTTTAAAAGACTTCACGAGCTCACAAATTCATATAATCCTGAAGTATAATGCAGGCAAACGGATTTGGTTGGGTGGAGCTTTATTTTTAAATGTGTAGACTTGATACGAATCACTACTTCTGTCTACGTCACAAGTTACATAACAATAAATATTAAAAGCTATATTAAAAAAATATATATATATAAAAAAAAACTGCTGTCACTAAGCTTGTTGTCTTTGCATGTGCTTTGCAGATGTCATGGCGGCCGACCTACCGGAGCTCCAAGTTTCGAAACGTTTATGGCAAAGTGGCCAACCGAGAGCACTGCTTCGAGGGCATCCCGATCACAAAGAACGTCCATGACAACCACTTCTGCGCGGTCAACGCCAAGTTCCTCGCCATAGTAACTGAGAGCGCGGGAGGAGGATCTTTCGTTGTAATCCCGGTCACTCAGGTAACCACAGTCACGCAGCTCGCGCGCGCACTAGTGTTTTCTCTAGACAGGGTTGCACTAAATTAATGACCGACAGAATGTAGGGCGTCAGACTAGTACAATCAGCAGCATGAATGAATGATGCTGACCTTTCAAGAGGCTTATTCTGGCCACATACGTGTAGGCAGTGAGTTTAATGTGTAAGGAGCTCGTGTTTATGTGTAAGGAGACCGTATTTTTTTATACATGTTCTTTTAGGTTCACTTATAATGTAAATAAAGATTTTTTTGCAAAAAAAAAAAAAAAAAGATATTAATGCGCAAAAACGATTATTTTCAACTCTCATTCTGACCCTCTGTCTGAAATGATCTGTGTTAAAGGGATATCTCACCCAAAAATGGAAATTTCCTGTTCACCCTCAGGCCATCCAAGATGTAGGTGTATTTTTTCTTAAGTAGAAATGTAAAGAAGATTTTCAGCTGAAACTGCGGTCCTTGGTGATTCATATAATGGAAGTCAATGGCTATCGTCACTTTGAGAGTTAAAAAACATATAGGCTACACAGGCTAAACAAACTTAATACCAGTGGCTCCTGATGATACATTGAAGTCTTATGAAGCGAAACAATTGGTCTGTGCAAGAAACTGAACATTATTTACAACATTGTTACCTGTAATCCACAGTCTCGCAAACGGTCCTGAGCGTGTTCATGGTAGTCTAGAGCACAAGCTTCCTGTCGCAGTATTACGTATTCACGGGAGCAAACTCACACATGAGCTGAAGCTGTGTTTGTTTACAACAAAGAGGGAAGACGCACTTGTTGTATTGTTCATCAAAGTGGTACTTACTTCTGCTTATCCTGGATGCTGCAACTTATATGAAAAACTAAGATGTTCGCTTGCGCGATCTCAGTCGGGAAGATTGTCTTATCACAGATTCCTAACATTTGAGCTCCTGCACATATGTCATTATGCTCCAGCATGCCATTAATGCTCAGGACCTAATGGATGCTTTGTATAGATTCACATTTACATTAATTGGTGCATGAACACGAGCAGTGGTTATTGAACTGTGGAAAAACATAGACGAGTCATCCCTCGCCCTGTTCTTATGAATGCACATGTGGTGCATTCTGTTGAACATTTTAGTTGGCTCTGTTGTAGTGTAGTCAGTGTTGGGAAAAGTTACTTTTAAAAGTAATGCATTACAATATTGCATTACTCCCTAAAAAAAGTAACTAATTGTGTTACTTATGGCGCTTTTCCACTGCATGGTACGGTTCGGTACGGCTCGGTACGGATCACTTTTTGACGCTTTTCCACTGCATGGGACGGCTCGGTACGGAACGGTACGGCTCGCTTAAATAGTACCACCTCGGTTGAGGTTCCAGGCTTGCTGAACCGATACTAAATGTGACGTGTAAGCAATGCAGATCACTGATTGGTCAGAGAGAATCGTCACTACCAGCGTCATTGGATTTGAAACACCAGACACCAAACCCGCTAGATTTAAATAGTCAGTAACAGCCACCGCAGTATCATTTGTTCACGCAACTTTCGCACGAACTTGAAAAAAGAAATGGCTGTATCGTGGTCAGTAGATGAGGTGCAGACATCTGGGCTGGGCTGGGCTGGGCTTGTTTGTTTTTTAATAACAGCAAAAAGTTCTATTTTTGGCAAATGTAAAGGCCCTTTCACGCCACAAGTGAAATGAATAAGCCTCAGGCTGAAGGAAATCCATATTTACACCTGTACAGTAGAGGGCGCAACTCAAACAAACCTTTCAGCTGTGCTGTCATTCTGGATTAAAGAAGAGTAGGATACAGGAGAAGGAAGTTCAACACTCTTATTTCTAAATCTAATCTAAAGTAATTTTTCTTATTAGTATGGTTGAATTAGATTATTGAAGGTCAGCAGCAAAGACATTGGTTAATAAATTGAGATTAAATACAATTATTATAGTTTTGCGTAAAATTCTGAGATTACATTTCACTGTTTTTATTGAGGAATACTGAATGTTTTTGTGCAAGTGAGATTAGTAAATGCATGTTCACATTTAGTCTGATTACGTAACTCAAGTTACTCGTAATGTATTACCCCCATCACTGAGTGTAGTACTGTATGCCTTTTTTTTTTTTTTTTTAGCATGATTTAGGTTCCCTTTGCACCAATACATACAATGGCATTCCAGGCAATCACCTACATGCTGTTCTGAACAAAATGATCTCTTTCAACAGGGTTATATTCCTTCCAGAGAGCACATTAATGTCACATTAATGAGCAAAATGTTTTGTTATTGTCATTGCCCTATATTGCCACTAAGGTCAATTGTATAGTTTAATCATTTGGAAGACCAGAAATGTTTGTTTTTGCATCTTTTAAGAGCAAGTTGCTATCTCCATCACCCTCTGAGTCTGAACCATGACGCCATGAAGTCCCTCACCCAGTGGTTCAACATGCTCTAAATTAAATCTTTCTGTTACCCTGTTTATAGGCCAACCAAAAGCCTGACTAGTAAGCAGAAAGCAGATGCTTTTCCTTTGATCTCTGGCTTTAATGCTGTAAAATGAACAAGCACTGGAAGCTGCTGATCACTGATGTTGATATAACAGTAATGTGGACTAATCAATGTGGACATCAGTGTGCTCTGGCTGGAACAGAACAGCTTTATAGTATGTCTGCTTCATAAGGAAAGATAGAAGACATTGGTTCTGAAGATTAAAGAGATAGTTTGCCCAAAAATGAATTTTCTTTCATCATTTAATCACCCTCATGTCATTCCGAGCCTGTACTACTTTCTTTCTACTGCAAAATAAGATTTTGAAGAATGTTGGTAATCAAACAGTTTTGGTCACCATTGACTCCCATTATATAGGGAAAAAAATGCTCCAAAGAAGAAAGTCATACAGGTTTGGAACTACATGAGGGTGAATGAATGATGACAGAATTTAGTTGAACTATCTCTTTAAGTTATTTTCTTTTTGTTTTGAAACCAAGTTACTGAATCCTAAAGAGACGAAATGCAAAGTTAGTGAATTTAATAAATGTGCCTCCAAATTCCACCTCCACAGCAAATGGCCAAACTGCAAGAATAGCAGAGACAGAAAAAATGACACACACACTATTTATCATTGACATGACAATGGGAATTTTGGCACAGAGCATCTGATGTCCCATTCTTCTCTCTAGTCATCTCCTCTCTTTATTCTGTCTATTCTTCTGTTCCTCCTCTTGAGCGCATCCGGTCATGCCACACTGCTCAGTGGGCCTGCAGACCCTCGGTCATGGTCTCAGCCAACTTGGATAAACTATCAATAGCACTTTTGTGATGAACATTCAGAGTCACCCAGTTAAAGTGTGATGTAGAAGGCCAGCTTTGTACTCTTAATGGGCTCATTCCACAGTGTTTGTGACTCCAACTGGGCTCCCATGCAGACCTTGAAAAAGAGTTCAGTCCCTCTGACTTCCGCATGTGTGTTTCTCTGGACACCACGTGGGGCTCTGTTTTTCCCAGCTTCTTCATCCTCTATATCCCTTGCGTCTCTTTCTCTCTTTGCCTAGCATTGACAGCTCCCTGCTAAGTTTGCATACTTACTGTAATACTGAGAAGTTCTCTGTCACCGTCACTGAAATCTGGCATAGAGATCATAGAAATCACTGTAAAGCTAACAAGTGATGATAATAGTTTGGCCTCAGTTGCATGATAGGTCTAGCCAATACATAAGCTTAAAAATTTCTGCATTTTAGCCAACTTTTATTCTTAAAGTAACAACTTGTGTGAAGTTTGGCACTTAAATGCAATTTTTTATTTGTTGTAATTAGTGTATTTAGCTCATTAAATCTTTCTAATGCTTTTATTCAAAGCAAGGCATTAGTCTGAATTAGTCTATTTTACAGGGACAACTGTCTGATTAAGGATCAGCGATTCTCATAATACTTCTGAGATCCAGACACATGGGAACAATATAATGGCAGAACATTGGCTTTTCAAATGGAATTCCTCATTTGACAAAGAACCTTCAGTTGTGGAATGGAAACTGCATTCAGAAACCATGATGAGATGGCCCAGGGAAAGAGAAAAAAAGAGCATGAATAGAAGACTGTGGTATTCGCGATGATGTCATCATTAACTGTTTAACCATTTGGAAATGAAACCGTTCCTTTCCTTGACCTGCTAAGCTGCTGTTGACAGAAACTTCTCTGAACGAAAATGTGTGAGGTGGTGCTGTAATGGTTTGGGATGATATCAGAATTCTTAAAATAATGCGGAACTCTCATCTAAAAGGCGCAAGCAGTCAGGCACACAGTTACACACACACACACACAAAAGGGAGTTGGGCCGTCTGGCAACACTGATAGGAAACTGCCAACCAGTTCAGACTACCTTAACATGCCCAAAAGTGCTTTTTACTAGACCCACACCCATTTTTATAATGCCTCAGTTAGCATACAGTAAGCTCAGAAAACTGAAATGCCCTTTGTTTAGAATAATTTTGTTCAGGAACCATGGAAAATGTTGGGCTTGGAAGAAGCAAAATAATTTTGAACAGCCTAGAATTTAGCACTGGCCAGTCAATTTTCTGAGGATGTGGTAGTGTAAGTCTACTGTAAAACTCCATACTCCTCTTTCTCTCTCTGAATATCTACAACAGAATATTAATTATGCATTAGACTGCCAATCATCAGTTTGTATCAAATAATTCATTAATTATTAAAAAAAATATGCTAAGATTATGCATATACAGTATGTGCAGGCAAGCTATCTTACATCTATGTTTGTTAAAAACTCTAATATTGTAAGTATTTTTGTTTATACAGATATAAACCTGCATTTAGAAAAATTGTATCTCTCCTGCTTATATTTTAGCGCAGCCAGACTAGTAGTAAGTCATTATTCATGCGCTATTGTATTTAGCATAGTTATTTAGAAAGTAAAATGACAAACTGTAACCCTGAAATGTGCATTCAGAAAAGTGTTTAATGTGGGATCAGGGATTTTTTACAATAATAAAAATCTAATAATAGCATCGTAATTGAACCTGAACTTATATACAACTGTATACCGTAAACACTGATAGAGCAGAAATGATTTTACAGCGTACTCTAATGGGCTATCACATAATAATGTTATATTGACTCCATATTTAGATACTCACATGACACTAATGGATGTTTGGCTCAGCAAAGCCTTGTAACTTCTCTGCTAGGGGTCATGAACTGCATTTTTTATTATTATTAATTTATAATGTTTCCTGAGGTGCACTTAACAAGTTAGTATGATTTATACATCAAACACTGTCATAGTTTAGAAATAAAAGGCCATTTTCTACCCTGATTTTAGCCTTCTGATTCACTGCTGTGATTGGCTCACATATTTGCATATGAAATACTGTATTACATGTGGAACTCTCTTGAAAGCTTTTACTACATTTTTACTATTACAACTGTCAAGATTAACTAAATGTGAAAAGTGTTGATTATAGCATTTAGATCTACTCCTGTCGCATGAATGGTTGCAGCGATGAACATTGTAGCCAATGACAGACAAGTCTGTTGAGCACATGAGTGCAGTGATCTCGTCATTGCAACTGGATTTCTGCACTCTCACAAATGTTTTCATCATAACTAACAATGTAAATAAGAGATTCATTTTGCAGTGTAGACAGTGTTATTGATTATAAATGTTTTGATGATTATGTGAGTTTTGGCAAGAGTCCAGAACTCAGTCACTGATAAACTTGCACTGTTTGATTGACAGCTCCAGTGATTATAAAGGGAGGGTTCTTTGATCACTTTCTGTATATAATTATCAAAACTTAAATAACAGATTATGTATAGATCATGCTACTAAGAAAAACAATGTGATGTTGATTGTACAGTCACTGGCTTGATTTACTGACGCATAGACAGCAATAAACTATATTGAGACAAAGAATGTCTGACTGTACATGAATCATTACATATCAGAAATCACTGAACACAGATCAGGCATTTGAATTACCATCGTTACTTACATGTTGTGGCATAACTGTTGGGTCCATATCTTACAGTAAAAGTCTGTTTGCAAAGCCTGCGCCAAAATTGCGACTGATTTACCAAAGAATCCACAGTGAAATGTACCAAACAAACAAATACTGCTCTACTGAGACATTCACATAGTTGAAAATAAAAAACACGTTCCTAGCATTAGGATCCTTTGGAAGGTAATGTTATTTTTAGTCCAGTGATCCTGTATCTCTCTTCTCTCCTTCTCATCTCAGTAATACGCCAGTGGGCGGGGCCAAAGATGCAATGATGTAGAAGTAGGCGTTGATCTGATTCTGCAGAGGTGGTCTTTCATCACACTATTATGTCAAAATGTGACAAAATCCAAAACGAGTGATCTTTGGAGCTTGGTTTTAATAAAAACTGTTTTTTGGAAGGAAGTTTTGAGTTCTGAAAATTACATGATGTTTTTATAGTGCAATGACCTCTTACATGGAAAAAGATCAAGGAAAATTTGATTCCTCATTTCATGACCCCTTTAAATTTGTGCCCTAAGAAACACCATTTTGATTGAAGATTGTGCTATTAGAGTTAGAGGTGGCTGTCTAGACTGTAGGCACATCCACTGACATCCTAATTAGTGTAATCACATGGCTGTTCCTCACGCATCATTGTGATCCTCACAATAGAGGGTGTGGCTAAATATATTATCTCCTTTTGTCTCTGACTGTAAGATCTCAGACAGCGACTACTCAGCCTGATCTGCAGCCAACACAGCTGTCTCAACAATCGCTCACTGCCAACACACTCCTACAGACAAATCCGTAACTGTTTTGCACAAAGAATAACAGTAAACAGGAAGGGGAAAATATAATGAATAATTAGAGAGAGGAAACTGAGAAGCATATAGGCATAAAATGCAAATGCATCTCTTTCAAAACTTTGTCCTGTGCATATATATGAAAATGTCTCTCGGAGACAATCATGCATAATCATGTTTGTATATTAGATGTCATGATGTTTGAATGCAATTAATGCAATTGAATTAAATGATCATTATGCATGCATTAAAGATCTTTAAAGATGTCATATTGTACATTCATTCATTCATTTCACTGATAATGTTAGTAGTATTAGTTAAGTCATACTTTAGTCCATTTTTGGGCTGCTGTGCCGGTAACGCCCCGTTTAGTCATTTTGCATCTTAGTTCTAATAAATTCATGTTTTTGGAATATATGGTTGAAGTGTTGAGTTACAATATGATTACAATATGATTTTATAGTACATCTTTTATCACAAAAGATCAAGATTTATTTAATTTCTCACATTGTTACCATGATATGAGAGGCAATGATGAGCTGTTTGAAAAAGCACAAGATCAGCCTGAAAGCTATATATAGTCTTGGAAAACACCTTGACACATCAGAAATCCTCACATGCAGACAAAGATTTGAACAACAAACTATAACCGAGTGCTTTGGCCACAGTAGTTAAAGGCTTTGGCATTTTATAATTGGTCATATTTTCAGTGTTCTTTTCAGTTTTTTGATCTCCTGTGGGAAATCAAGACATTTCCTTGCCAAGGATATTCTATTTAAAAAAACACCCTCAAGCAATTGCTGTGCTAATTTAATGCATTAATCTAACACCGATTTCCATCATGCTAATCTAGTAGAATAGCACAGAGAGCATGGAGAGCAGAATATGTGACAGCCAGTCTGCCATGAGTTCATTGCTTTAACATATGCAACCAAGAAGCCACATGTTGATCTGTTCTTGATCAGGAATTCACATTCAAGCATACAAAATTTCATCAACAATGAAATTACTTCTCTGATATATACTATATCACTGCATTGCGCTGAAGCCCTGACCTATAGATGAAGACTCTTTCATAAGCACCCCACTCAGAGTGCACTCATGCATGACCTGAACTACAAATCCCAAAGGACCTCAGAAAGAGGTCAATGGACTAAAGTGGCATCAAACATTCATGACTTCATGACTACCATTCTGTCTACTGCTGACTGTAGTTATGTAGCGCCACACAGTGGACGTTTGTGTGTATTACAATGGAGTTGTGTGAATGTGAATGCTATGTGCGTCCATACACTTTTATTTGTGTTCTTAGTCGCATTGGGGGAAAAAAACATCAGATCAGTAACCTGTACTTTGCTCCCGCAGTTTGGCCGTATCGACCCTCACTATCCAAAGGTCTGTGGTCACCAAGGCAATGTGCTGGACATCAAATGGAATCCTTTCCATGACAACATAATTGCTTCTTGTTCAGAGGACTCTTCTGTGAGTAAACTTAAAGTGCAAAATCATCACGATGATCAAATTAGTCAGCATCATTTAGAAAAAGAATTGTGGAAAAATTCTTTCTATGCAGTGAAAATTTGTTTCAGTTTTTTTTGTTTATTTGTTTTTGTTTTATTAATGGAAAACCAGCATTTACTTTTCATGATATGGATGGTGAAAGAGTTTTACCACATTAACCTGAAATATTACTCTGTCAAACAGGACCAAATATATCACTTAAATAGAAGCTTTATTTATTGAACCTTAACTAGTCACATCAAGTATAGGGATATATTAGGAAAGGGATAAATATTTAAATGTAATGTCATTTCAATGCGTGTACATTTGTTTTACATAAATCATTTTAAGGGACCCTGCAAAAAAAAAAAAAAAAAAAATAAATATATATATATATATATAATATATATTATTTATTTATTTAATTATATATATATATATATATATATATATATATATATATATATAATGTAATATTATTATTATTAAATAAGTAAATAAATAAAAAGAGAAATAATAGACATAAAAAAAGGTTTGACATTCATTTTAAAAACAAAAACACACACAAAAAGATGCCAAAAATGCCTTGCCGAAAATCACAACAATGATAGAGCAAGTAAACACATTATTATTATTATTATTATCATTATTATAATTATTATTAAATAGCTCTCTAAAAGAATACTTGATTCAATCCAGTCACTTTAATGCTTCAGTGTTTGTTATATGTTGCATTTATTTGTCACATTTATTTAACCATTTATAAAGTTATATAATTATAACTAACCTGACATTAGTGTCTTAAATCGTCTTCATTTAATGGTGCTATTGCTTTAAAAGTGATATTTGTTTATGTTCTGCATCTTTGTGTCTGTGAATGTGTCAGGTACGAATATGGGAGATTCCTGATGAAGGACTGAGAAGGAATTTGACAGAGTCTGTATTAGAACTGTATGGTCACAGCAGACGTGTGGGCCTCATAGAGTGGCACCCAACAACTAGTGGGATTCTCTTCAGTGCTGGCTATGACTACAAAGTAATAAAATCTTTTTGCAATAGTCTCAAATTCAATAAAATGAGCTATAAAGTTAAAACACGGACGGTGTGGACAGTTGATACTAAAGATTGCATGTGAAAACTTATTTTGATTATCAATAGTAGGCTACTATGAACATGAGAGTGCCACACTGCCACAAAGACTGTATCTGAGGTATGACTAATGTGTTTTTTGTCTCTCTGTAGATCCTGATTTGGAATTTGGAGATTGGGGAGCCGGTGAAAATGATTGACTGCCACACAGACGTGATCCTCTGTATGTCATTTAACACAGAGGGGAGCCTGCTGGCCACCAGCTGCAAGGACAAGAAGCTCCGCGTCATTGAGCCCCGCTCTGGCAAAGTGCTGCAGGTGTGGATTGTGTGCATTTAGTCTTACAGTATATGCACTCAGACACTCATAGTCATGAGTAAATAGACAGACTCATGGCAAATTTCAATCACATTTCTTCGACTGTCTTAAATTGACTTTATTCTGCACTCTTCATATTTATCAAGTATGCATTAAATTAAAGGGTTAGTTCACCCAAAAATTAAAATTCTGTCATTTATTACTCACCCTCATGCCGTTCCACACCCATAAGATCTTCGTTCATCTTCGGAACACAAATTAAGATACTTTTGTTGAAATCCGATGGCTCAGTGAGGCCTCCATAGCCAGCAATGACATTTCCTCTCTTAAGATCCATTAATGTACTAAAAACATATTTAAATCAGTTAATGTGAGTACAGCGGTTCAATATTAATATTATAAAGGGACGAGAATATTTTTGGTGTGGCAAAAAAACAAAATAACGACTTATATAGTGATGGCCGATTTCAAAACACTGCTTCATTAAGTTTCGGAGCATTATGAATCAGCGTGTCGAATCAGCGGTTCGGAGCGCCAAAGTCACGTGATTTCAGCAGTTTGGCGGTTTTTACACGCGATCCGAATCATGATTCGACAAGCTGATTCATAACGCTCTGAAACTTCCTTCCATTTTTGGGTGAACTAACCCTTTAATTAAAAAGTATAGTAAAGACATTTATAATGTTACCAAAATAAAAATTCTATTTCAAATAAATGCTGTTTCAAATCAGCATATTAGAAAGGTTTGTGAACAAGACTGGAGTAATGGCTACTGAAAATTCAGTTTTGCCACTGCAGGAATAAATTACAATTTAAAATATATTAAATTGTTTCACAATATTACTGTTTTTACTGTATTTAAAACATCTTACCAACCCCAAAATAATTTAATCATATATATTTTTATTTATATAACCATACACATGGAATGAAACATATTTTATTATTCATTGACATCCAGAGGGAAAATATCCATTAGAATAACCATGTTTTTGTACATGCACTATTGAGAAAATTGTTTGCACAACTGAAGTTTTCGCTTGTTTTTGTTTTATATTGTCAAGCAGGAGGCAAACTTTAAAAACCACAAAGTGAACCGTGTTGTGTTCCTAGGCAACATGAAACGACTCCTAACGACAGGTGTGTCTCGCTGGAACACACGCCAGATTGCTCTCTGGGACCAGGTGAGCACAACCTATTTGTGTGGGTCAGGTTTTGACCTGAACAAATGTCCCCACAAGGGTAGTTAAACCTGAAATCGCCTACATTGTGGTACCAGCCAACGGTTCCTAAGAGAAATACAAATTAATAAACAGAAAATATTGACTTAATTAAAATGTAAATGCTAAAATGTGTCTGTGAGGGTCGGGTAGGTGTAGTTTTAGGGGTTAGAAAATATCATTAGTTCAGTATAAAGACAAATAACGTCAATAGAAAGTCTCCACAATGACAGAAAAACAAATGCGTGTGTGTATGTGTGATTAATTCCCAAAACTCATCCAGAAATACACATTGTCCCTGATGTCTGCATTACCCTAAAGATTAACCGCTGAAAGTCATTATGTTTTCTTCTCAGCATATTCCCTGTAATTATTGTGTGATAATCACATTCATTGTTCTGTGTAAGTGCAGCTAAACAGCTACATTCAGCTGCAGTGGAGAGAGAATTTGGGTAAAGAAGCTGGTTGCTTTGCTCTTCGTACATTGTTAGGGTTCTGAGAAAGTCAAAAAAAAAAAATCTTCAAATCTGGGTTCAAAGATATTTGTCTCTCATGACAGGAGGATCTGTCCATGCCAATCATTGAAGAGGAGATTGACGGCCTGTCAGGACTGCTTTTCCCTTTTTATGATGCAGACACACATATGCTCTACTTAGCAGGCAAGGTACACATTACTCCATACTGAAAGATTCTTACATGCTTGTAAATATGCACTTCCTTCAAAAGTTTGCCATCAGTTTCATCAGCACAACAGTTTTCAACATTGATAAGAAAATTTCTTGAGCACCAAATCACAGAATCAGATCACGTGACACTGAAGACTGGAGTAATGATGCTGAAATTTCAGCTTTGCATCACAGAAATAAATCATATTTTAAAATATTACTATTTTTACTGTAATTTTGATCTTTTTTTTGAGTATTGGTGATGTTCAAAAACATTTAAAAATCTTACCGACCCCAAGCTGTTGAACAGTAATGTACAGTGGGTACGGAAAGTATTCAGACCCCCTTAAATTTTTCACTCTTTGTTATATTGCAGCCATTTGCTAAAATCATTTAAGTTCATTTTTTTTCCTCATTAATGTACACACAGCACCCCATATTGACAGAAAAACACAGAATTGTTGACATTTTTGCAGATTTATTAAAAAAGAAAAACTGAAATATCACATGGTCCTAAGTATTCAGACCCTTTGCTCAGTGTTTAGTAGAAGCACCCTTTTGATCTAATACAGCCTTGAGTCTTTTTGGGAAAGATGCAACAAGTTTTTCACACCTGGATTTGGGGATCCTCTGCCATTCCTCCTTGCAGATCCTCTCCAGTTCTGTCAGGTTGGATGGTAAACGTTGGTGGACAGCCATTTTTAGGTCTCTCCAGAGATGCTCAATTGGGTTTAAGTCAGGGCTCTGGCTGGGCCATTCAAGAACAGTCACGGAGTTGTTGTGAAGCCACTCCTTCGTTATTTTAGCTGTGTGCTTAGGGTCGTTGTCTTGTTGGAAGGTAAACCTTCGGCCCAGTCTGAGGTCCTGAGCACTCTGGAGAAGGTTTTCGTCCAGGATATCCCTGTACTTGGCCGCATTCATCTTTCCCTCGATTGCAACCAGTCGTCCTGTCCCTGCAGCTGAAAAACACCCCCACAGCATGATGCTGCCACCACCATGCTTCACTGTTGGGACTGTATTGGACAGGTGATGAGCAGTGCCTGGTTTTCTCCACACATACCGCTTAGAATTAAGGCCAAAAAGTTCTATCTTGGTCTCATCAGACCAGAGAATCTTATTTCTCACCATCTTGGAGTCCTTCAGGTGTTTTTTCATGTGTCTTGCACTGAGGAGAGGCTTCCGTCGGGCCACTCTGCCATAAAGCCCCAACTGGTGGAGGGCTGCAGTGATGGTTGACTTTCTACAACTTTCTCCCATCTCCCGACTGCATCTCTGGAGCTCAGCCACAGTGATCTTTGGGTTCTTCTTTACCTCTCTCACCAAGGCTCTTCTCCCCCGATAGCTCAGTTTGGCCGGACGGCCAGCTCTAGGAAGGGTTCTGGTCGTCCCAAACGTCTTCCCTTTAAGGATTATGGAGGCCACTGTGCTCTTAGGAACCTTAAGTGCAGCAGAAATTTTTTTGTAACCTTGGCCAGATCTGTGCCTTGCCACAATTCTGTCTCTGAGCTCTTCAGGCAGTTCCTTTGACCTCATGATTCTCATTTGCTCTGACATGCACTGTGAGCTGTAAGGTCTTATATAGACAGGTGTGTGGCTTTCCTAATCAAGTCCAATCAGTATAATCAAACACAGCTGGACTCAAATGAAGGTGTAGAACCATCTCAAGGATGATCAGAAGAAATGGACAGCACCTGAGTTAAATATATGAGTGTCACAGCAAAGGGTCTGAATACTTAGGACCATGTGATATTTCAGTTTTTCTTTTTTAATAAATCTGCAAAAATGTCAACAATTCTGTGTTTTTCTGTCAATATGGGGTGCTGTGTGTACATTAATGAGGAAAAAAAAATGAACTTAAATGATTTTAGCAAATGGCTGCAATATAACAAAGAGTGAAAAATTTAAGGGGGTCTGAATACTTTCCGTACCCACTGTATATTAGAAATATATGAGATATATAAATATATTGTTTTAGTTAAATACTGAAAAGCCACATTGATGCATCAGTAGGGTATCCATTATGTTGATATCGCAGTTACTTGAATAGACTGCCATCACAAATGATCACCTTAGAAAAAAAGCAGCAATTGTCTTTGCACTGAATAAGATGGTGTAATTGTAGGGTGATGGGAACATCCGGTACTATGAGATCACCCCGGAGAAACCCTACATGCAGTATCTCATGGAGTTCCGGTCCCCTGCACCACAGAAAGGCCTCGGTAAAACTCAAATTCTCACCATTCAGTGATCACACTATACCAGCAACCTCTGTAAAATGAAGTAAAACAAACTTTGCAAATTAACCCTAGAATGCAATAAATAAATTAACAAACAAACAATAATAAAACCCCAAAATACCTACGTTTGGATTTGATGTTTGTTTGTTTTTTTCATAGAAAGGCATCCTGTTTTCTCTCAATTTTCAGTGTAATCATTTAAGATTTTATTTATGAATAAATTTTTAAATATTTTAATTATGTTAATTTGTTCACTTTAAAAACATGTTCAAAATGTTATTTGTGAATTTGTGAACTAAAAATAAGTAGGCCTATATGATATTGCTCTTATGAGCAATATAAGGAATACAGTATTAAGAAATTAAATCTTTTTAATTGACAAAAATGGTAACACTTTACAGTAACATTCCATTAGTTAACACTGATTTAATGCATTAAGCAATGCCTTTTTTTACAGTATTTGTTAATCTCTTAATCTAAAAATACAACTGTTCATTGTTAGTTCATGTCAGCTCAGGTCCATTAACTAATGTTAACAGACACAACTTTTGACTTTAATAATTTATTGGTAAATAATGAAATTAACATAAAATATAGGATTAATAAATGTTTAATTCTGTCATTAATTACTCACCCTAATGTCGTTCCACTCCCGTAAGACCTTTGTTAATCTTCAGAACACAAATTAAGATATTTTTGATGACAGAATGCTGTCAGATTTCCTTCCACTGACTGCCTTTTCAACTACCAACTTGATGCTTAAAAAACATCATAAAGAGATCAGAAAACTAATCCATATGATATATGATAATCCATAATTGCAAAGGCGGTCTATGGAAGGAAATCTGACAGCATTCTGTCATCAAAAAGATCTTCATTTGGCTTCCGAACATGAACGAAAGTCTTACGGGTTTGGAAGGACATGAGGGTGAGTAATTAATGACAGAATTTTTGGGGGTGAACTAACCCTTTAACAAATGTTAACAAACGAAACCATATTGTAAAGTGTTACCACAAAAATTTTCAGAATCACACCCTATCTTTATGCAGTCTAGGATTAAAACTGGAACTTTGAATGTATAACTTTATGGATAGCACTTTTATTTTCTCAGTAGTTTCTCCTCTAATAAACCAGTTATGTATTGTGTTATGATCTCTTCCATATCAAGACAAAACCAGCAATAAGCATGCCAATGAGTGTCTAATGTTCAACTTCTCATGTGTGTGTTCTGATAGGTGTGATGCCGAAGCATGGACTAGATGTAGGAGCGTGTGAAGTCTTCAGGTTTTATAAGTTGGTGACTCTAAAGGGCCTGATTGAGCCAATCTCTATGATCGTGCCTAGAAGGGTGAGCATAAGCACCATGAAGATATTAGTTCACAGTCCACGGTTCCCAGTTAAATGAATCATTGAGAGTTCTACTGAAGGATGAGAGAAATGTGTGCTAGACAGTAGACACATCCTTTGTATGAGGTCTCAGGTTATAGTTGTGTATCCTGCCAGAACATTTTTTTAAGCAAGCCATCTGACAGGGTGAAGGAATCCATCACCTCTCTGTTGCTGGTGTAACTGCCGCCTCAGTGAGATGAGAGTAGTGAGCCGTGTAATAACCTCCAAGTGAGACGCAGCATGTGTGTTTTTGTGCTCTGTACAGAATGGGCAGTGGCAGGTTGGCCCATTATTAGTAAGGCTTCAAAAACAGTGGGAAGGACAGCATCCTTTCAACCCCACAATTTTAAAACACACAAACACAAAAATCCAGTGCACATTCTTTCCTTCATGATATTGAAGAAATCGGTTGTTGCCCAGCCAGCAGTTTAACCCAATGGAGGACAAGAAGGGGCTTGAAAAATTATACAATGCATTTAACAGTGTATGTGTATATATATATATATATATATATATATATATATATATATATATAGTCAAACCAAAAATTATTCAGACATTTTTTATATATTTTTACTAGTGGGTGCAGGACACTATAGTTCATTTATGAGTGAGGATAGCAAAATAAAGTAAACTGTGACATATTAAACACAAAAATTCTTCATACAGTGGACTACCAGTAAAATTGATAAAAAATTTGGAACCAAAAATTATTCAGACACTTTGACCTGACCATGTTTTGCTTAGGTGTTATCTGACATAATTAAGATTATTTTTTTCTGACACAGTTTAACTCTGAGGTCTTGTCATATTTTATTACCATTTTTTTAAACTATAGAGAATAAACTGTATTAATGAATGAAATGTTCAAGGTATCTGAATACATTTTGGTTTGACTGTATATATAAGTATAAAGTTTTGGGACGCCTGCCTTAACGTGCACATGAACTTTAATGACATCCCATTCTTAATCCATAGGGTTTAATATGGAGTTGGCCCACCCTTTGCAGCTATAACAGCTTCAACTCTTCAGGGAAGGCTTTCCACAAGGTTTAGGAGTGTGCTTAGGAATTTTTGACCATTCTTCTAGAAGCGCAATTGTGAGGTCAGGCAGTGATGTTGGACGAGAAGGCCTGGCTCACAGTCTCCGCTCTAATTCATCCCAAAGTGTTCTATTGGGTTGAGGTCAGGACTCTGTGCAGGCCAGTCAGGTGCAGGTCATCCATGTCTTTATGGACCTTGCTTTGTGCACTGGTGTCATGTTGGAACAGGAAGGGGCCATCCCCAAATCCAGACTCATCCATCGGATTGCCAGACAGAGAAGCGTAATTCGTCACTCCAGAGATCTCATCTCCACTGCTCTAGAGTCCAGTGGCCAGTTTGCTTTACGCCACTGCATCCAACACTTTGCATTGCACTTGGTAATGTAAGGCTTGGATGCAGCTGCTCGGCCATGGAAACCCATTCCATGAAGCTCTCTACGCACTGTTCTTGAGCTAATCTGAAGGCCACACGAAGTTTGGAGGTCTGTAGCTATTGACTCTGCAGAAAGTTGGCGACTTCTGGGCACTGTGCGCCTGAGCATGCGCTGACCCCGCTCTGTGATTTTTTTTACGTGGCCTACCACTTCGTGGCTGAGCTGCTGTTGTCCCAATTGCTTCCACTTTGTTATGATACCACTAACAGTTGACCGTGGAATATTTAGTAGTGAGAAAATTTCACGAATGGACTTATTTCACAGGTGGCAACCTATGACAGTACCACGCTTAAACTCACTGAGCTCCTGAGAGTGACCCATTCTTTCACAAGTGTTTGTAGAATCAGTCTGCATGCCTAGGTGCTTGATTTTATACACTTGTGGCCATGGAAGTGATTGGAACACCTGAATTCAATGATTTGGAGGGGTGTCCCAATACTTTTGGCAATATAGTGTATATATATATCATTCCTTGCAGCATACAGATGTTCGAGAATAGTTATGTCTTATATACTTTCTATAGTGGAATTATATTCTAAAAAGCTGCTTTGAATAATATATAATTAATATAAATTTAATATTGTAATTTAATTTTGGAAACAACACGTTTACTATTTTATCACACAACATATAGTCTTTATACCTTAGCTAAGGGGCTCATCATATTTCGGAGTCCCAGGGATTAAAAGTTTTGAAAACCCCTGGTTTTACTTATACCCAAAGCATTTACTAATTATGTTTTATCTGTAGCAGAAACCTGAAAAAACAGCAAACCCACATAAACCTGTAAGAATAAGGTCATGAATGCCTGGGATTATTTTCACTCAGTTTCTGAGTTACCTTTTCATCCAAAGGTTTCATCCAGTGAACACAGTGATAATAGTGTGCTTTCTATGACCCTCTGGAGTCCATGTAGTTGTTTAGACTGAAAATGTACCTGTCCAGATCCTTGTTACTATCACCTAATGCTAAAAGTGTAAAAACAGTAAATGAAAACCCTCTTTCGTTTCAGTCTGAAACATATCAGGAGGACATATATCCTATGACTCCCGGAACAGAACCTGCTCTGTCTGCTGATGAGTGGCTCAGTGGAATCAACCGAGGTAAAGACCTGCAATTATTTTCAGAATAAAAATATTTAAAAAGACAAAGTCTGAAATTAAACTAATCTATGTATGCATGTACACGTCTAGGTCCAGTGCTCATGTCCTTAAAAGAGGGCTACAACAGACCCAACAAGCTGGTGTTCAAGGCCCCCGTAAAGGAGAAGAAGGGTGGAGTAGTCAATGGGATTGACCTGCTAGAAAACGTGCCTCCCCGTACAGAGAATGAGGTGTTACCATGATTCTGTTAAGATTTCTTATAGTTGTAGAAAGGACAGTTTAGCAGGTACAGTGTGTGGCTGAGAAGTGGTTATATATCTGTGTGTAACCCTTTGCGCTGTGCTCTGCAGCTCTTGCGGATGTTCTTCAGGCAGCAGGAAGAGTTGCGGCGACTGAAGGACGAACTTGCCCAGAAGGACATTAAGATTCGACAGCTTGAGCTGGAGCTCAATAACTTAAGGAACAGCCCAAACATCAACAACAATAACAGCAGCAGCAGCAGCAATGGTAGCAGCATTTGACATGGGATCTCTGCTGTTTCTGTTGATCTCCTAAAGTGACACACTATAAGCCCCCAGCGCTGCTAAAAACACACGGGCTTCCTAACACTCAAATATCCTTCAAGACCACAGGAGACCAAGCGCTTGTCTTCATGAAGCAGTGTTTCACTCTGACCCTCAGTGCTGACCCCACAGCTACCGTG
Organism: Ctenopharyngodon idella; assembly: GCF_019924925.1. Classification (NCBI taxonomy): domain Eukaryota; kingdom Metazoa; phylum Chordata; class Actinopteri; order Cypriniformes; family Xenocyprididae; genus Ctenopharyngodon; species Ctenopharyngodon idella. The sequence continues at coordinate 8,446,596 of NC_067226.1, forward strand.
TACTAAGTCGACTTTATTGGACTGATGATTCACTAACATTGTGAAAACTCTTCCATCTTCAGTCACACTGCCGGTCTGCCTGCAGTTAATTGATTCTCCCTATATAGATTGATTTTGGTACAAGCTATTCATTGCATTATCATCTCATAATTGTAGACTTTAAATATTAGAATTATTTATTTAATTTCTCTTTTTTTTTTCCTTTGTGCTATTAGCCCTTGTTCTTAACAGCTTAATAAACTTCATATAGAGATAAACAAAAATAAGGTCAAACAGACATGCTTCACGCATCAAGCTGTTATCTCGTGTAAACACAACTTCTATTGCATCATTAGGATATGACCCACAGTGCTGTTTTAATGTAGAAACTCAAGCACCACAGTCTGGTAATCTTACACGACAGATGACAGATGACTCCTAAAACCTGAAGTATTGAGTTTAAAATTGGTAACTCTGTTTCTTCACATAATTTAGATCCTCCTCACATTGTGCAATGTGAAATATGTTCAAGTCAGTCTATATAAGCAATATAGTTTATATAATTCAAATGGGTTTTCATTTAAATAAACAGTGAGAGGATTCTACAATATTTGGATGAATTAATTTCAGAATACATTTTTAAAAATTACACTTTGCAGCTGATGATACACGACAAAATGTATTAAAGAAATCCACCAATTGTAAAATCTAATCATGAAATGAATTAGTAATAGATGTAGTATTAGAGACCTACACTGTAGTTTCATAGGAAAGTTCAAGGAAAGAAAAGTTGTTAGATTTTTGATTCTGTAAGATAAATTAATGGTAATTTTTTTATTTTAAAGACCGACTGTGATTTATACAGCATAAAGGAGCATTGTTATTTTTATTAACATTTCAATCAAACCTATATTTATTTATTTCCATTTTCAGTTCTTACTTTTAAATTAAGTTTTCAGGTCCCATTTAATGGGCCACCTATGATCTGATGTTAAATTGTTATCCTTTGTCAAACTGATTGATCGCTTGATTCCTAAATTAAATACTATAGTAATTTATAGTAAATACTATATGTTCACTATGTGTTTTTGAACCATACTATAGTAAATTGTAGTATAGTGTATATATTATCTACAACACTTTGTTAATGAATGCTACAGCATACTGTAGTATTAACTATAGTGAACTGATAAACTGTAATAAATACTGTAGTATACTTTAGTTTTTACTACAGTAAACTGTTGTGTATTGGAATATAATATACCCCATAGTTGTAGAAAACAGTACAGTCTTGGGTAAAGTAATTTGTTTATATTACCACAGCAACTATAGAATTACCACAACAAATTAATTCATGTACTTTAGTGTTTTTGAACTATACTATAGTATAGTATTTACCATAAATTACTATAGTATTTTTTCATGTGGGCAGTGATTATAAATAAACTCTCAAACCTCACTGGACCAGCACGGAAAGCAAAGTAGGTCCACCTCTGAATACAGCCAGTGAGTGTTTGACATCGCTGTCGCTATTTAATTAAAACGCTATAAACATCAAGCTTTGATTATATGTTGCCTCATAAAACAATAACACAAACTCTAGCTTCATTATTATAGTAATAGCGCGTTGAGTGCACTTCAAGAATTCTACCATTAGGGGGCAGTAAAGCCACAGTCTTGCGCATGTCTATGGTCAGCACATGGCACTCTGTAGGCCTAGACTTGCCATGGAGCAAACACAACACAGCATCCTCCTAACGCGTTAAAGAGCAGTTCAGACACGGACAGTAGTCCTTAGTTAATATCCTAACCTTTGTGGGGTAGAGTGTTTATGTGGCCTGTACATTCCAAATCTCATGCCTTAATTCACTGTGTATCCTTTTGGTTGTTGAGGTGAAGTGGGTAGGCTATTAATTTAGATGTTCACTGTGTGAGGTGGCAGAATATTTATGCTGTACTTGGGCCCCTTAATTTGGTGTCAGACAAGAGGCTCACTGTCTACACAAGCACAATTAATGCTTAAATATTTCATGCTGACAGTGCCTGAAGAATTATGAGGCAAGACATTAGGCTAACCTTTGTCTTTGATTAAAATGAAGAACATTAATAGATAATCACTACTCTGTATTTCACCATTCATTATGATTAGCTGACTAAACTAGCATGTTGCACTAAAGGTAATTGCATGCAAAGTAAAAACCCCTTTCTGGGGAAGAACACTAATGTGCTGAGCTGAATGTACTCAAATGGTACATAAAATATAACAGTCTAGACTATAGCTTAATGTATCTGTCAATCTTGAACAAAAATATGAAAATCTATCCCCACAGGCCGAGACCCCCAGTTACACTGTATGCAATGCTTTCATGTTCACGTTAACACAGCACATGCTTATACAGTAAATATTCATTTGAACAAAAATGCTGACTTTTATTCATGTAAAATCTGAAGTCTTCTTTTTAATAAAAATTCAATCAGTATGATCTGACAACTGGATACAGCTGTTAAAATTGCGTATGCTTTCTATTTAAATAATTGGCATGACGCTTCTGAATATTCACACAATATCCAGTTACGTATCATCAAAAATATACAAGCTATTTTCCCTGAGCTTCACAATGCAATTTCACTTCATATATTCAATTAAGCCGAAATATCAGTGGCCAGATGATACACACTAGCCATTTCTGCACAAGACTCAAAAACAATCTATTGATCAAGTATGTAATCACAACTAATTACAATATGTGGATTTTCTGTGGCTGTCAGAACAGATATTTCAAATTACCATAGAGCCGCTTGCATTTTCATTCATTTTATTACAGTTAATGGTTACAACTGAGATTATTTGTGAAAATGTCTGCCATTATCAAAGGGAATCAGAAAAAAATATATTTGGTCATTATTTACAAAGAACACGAAACTTCTGAACTATCCACACAAAAGGGAGAAGGGGTTTAGGACTCATTTGACAAGGGCAGACATTCGGCTCTGAACATTAAAAAATAAAATAAAAATCACATTGAGAGGTTGAACTGTGCATGTCCAAGCAGACATCATGATGTATTCTTCATGCCTAAACAGCACGTCACATGGTGATGGTGGTGGTGATGATGATGAAAACACCAAAAAAAAAAAAAAAAAATACACAAATAAAAGATGCAATAAAAAAGTGGGTTAGAAAATGTTCTTCCTTGAAATCCAGTAGTTAACTTTAAAATAGAGTCAGCCATGCACTTCTAAAAGGTTTTTGGTTGTTTTTTCTTTTTTAATACATAAGTCATCACCAGCATTTAGGCATCAACAGTAAAGACAGGGAAAAATTACAAGAGCATACTGGTCTGTTTTCCAACAATAATAAATTTCCACACTGTGTTGTCAGCCATTTGAAGAGCTTTTGGAGAAAATGAAGGGAATCAAACTGAAAGTACAAACCAAACCAAAAGAAAACAACAACAACATCAACAACAAAAAAGCTAAAATCAAATATTTAAACTGTGTCCTCGTTTATACTAACCCCACCCCCTACCATTTCAATACCTCCCCAACCCATCGAAGAGTGACAATAGGACAGATATACAGGGGTTAAACGGTCAGATCACAATGGGGGAGTGCATGTTCAGTCATCATCTTCCTCCCCTTCCTCATCCAGGTCTCTTTTCCTCTTCTGCCCCCGCTCCTCCTCTGTAAACACAACACAGGAGGACCAAAAGTTTTGTTTACTCTCACCCTGCTTATCAGCATTCAATTCACAGGTGGTAACACACTGTATTAACTGTTCTTATGCTTAATCTATTCACTTACCAAAGTCTTCCTCATCATCTACCTCGCCGTCATTTAACTCCTCTTCCTCCTCTTCCTAAAAGTGAGAAAAACGCACAAACTTACACCATGTTTGTATATTTCTATATTAAAAAAAAGGAATCGACATTATTTTCCAGCATTAACCTCTCCGCTGATGTCCTCTTCTTCCTCCTCTTCTCCCTCTTCCTCATCATCCTCCTCCCCCTCTTCTTCATCTTCATCTCCTGGAGCGGCATCTTCATCATACTCCTCCTCTTCTCCCTCTGCGGACAAATTTAGGTCAATGACAAATGAATTCCTTAAACGAAATTTAAAAAATTATGAATCTTCAAGCACAGCCTCAGTCAGACTCCTCAGAAACGTACCATCTTCATCATCCTCATCATCATCTAGGCCTTCAACGTAAGCTTCAGCATCAGAGTCTGGCGCTTCTTTATCTTCTTTGTCATAGCCGTCGAGATATGTCAGCTGAGGGAGCAGCTTGAAAACATTTTCTCTGTAGTCATTCAGGTTTGTCACCTCACAGTTGAACAAGTCTAAACTTTTGAGGCTTTCCAATTTTTTCTGTTGGGAAAAAGACAGGAGGGAGGTCAAAATAATGACAATAATAATAATAATAATAATACATTGTTTTTATTTTTGTCATTTCAAGGCAGCTATCTAAAATCCAAATCAACGCATTTTTGTGCCAAGCAAAACAACAAGAATATAGCTTACCAGGGGTTCGATGGTGCTGAGGTCTTTAATTTTGTTGCCACTGAGGTTGAGATGGGTGAGGTTGGGACACTTCTCTGCCAGTACCTCCAGACCCCCTGAGATTCTGTTATCGCTAAGCTCGAGCTGTGGAGAATGTAATTCAGTGCCATATTAATATGACTGGGTAAACTACAAACAGCCTGAAAAAAAATATATTTTTGACACTTCTATATTAAAAAAAAAAAAAAAAAAAAAAAAGTAGACAAGAAACTGCCTATTACCTTTTTGAGTTTGTTAAGCTTCGGCAAATTGGCGACTGATGTTAAGCCTACGTTGATTGTGCTTAAAAATTCCAGTTCCTCAAACTCATCAGTGAGGCCCTCAATTTTGCCCTCATTTGACCGACAGTTGTCAAGCACAAGCTCTTTCACCTGTTTAAGGGCACATGTGATGAACAAGAGATTAAATGTTATGATTAATGAATTAAGCATTTGTTACAGTCTCTACCTGAGCAACTTCAAACCAACGAGGTGGACAAGATGGTTAAAGCCACTCAAATACAGTCACACAGCTGTTTCTAACTTTCACAGCATGCCAAGAGCACTGCATGCATTTACTTTTATTATACTGACTGACCCACCAAAACAAAAACAAAAAAAAATCTAAAAATATGCTTATAATTGGAAATAAAATTACAGGAAATTCCTTATTTAATTTACATTGTTATCAGCAATTACTCAGAACAATTGAAAAAACAGTGTTCGTTTTTTTCAGACGATGAATACATTAATCAAATTAGAATGAGGAAAATAAAGAGCGCAAGTAAACACGATGCCAATAGGGCGCCATTCAGTTGTAAAGTTTACTTCAGCATGCGGTCTACGGTAACAGATAGGGGGGCATGTTTCGGTGCTTTGACAAAATCTCACATTTGACTCCCCATCCAACAAAATGGCTGACTCCGCAACAAGCGGCGTACATTGTTTTCCTGTGGGTAGAGCATTTTTACTATAGTGCGTGCGTGTGTGCTCGAACAGCAAAGTAAAGACGCGTAAACGATAGCCTGGGTGTTACACAAATGCATTGCATTGTCTTGGAAGAGCAAAGACACGAGGACGGACCCAAGAATTCACGAGTAGGAGGGGCAGAGAGGCGCATGATAATGCAACGGAGTCGCTCTTTAAGCGAAAGGTATTGACTTTCACGGAATAAAGATGAAATTTCCGGCTTCACAGACGCTCGACTCTCTATATTCACCGGTTCTGGTCGGTTCAAAGCATACAGACGGAGGCAACTATTCTCTCTGTTCGATTAAATATCGTGCGTCTTTGTTGCTGGTTAAAATGGCGGCTTGTCCTAGATCTTGCAACTAGAGCAGCGCAGCTTCAAGTTGCGTAGCGCTCACATAAGCGCCCAGTCTATGTCAATAACAAGCAGAGCCACACGGCTGGAAATCTCTTTATACCGCCAGTTGAGAGGCACAGAAGTGCTCGGAATACAGTTATGACATTTTAATTACGAGTTCTATTACAGCGTGTTTGGGTAGCCTATGCGTAAAGGGGTAATAACAGGGACCTTGATAACGTTGCACTAAATTCATCAGAGCGTAGTTACACTTGTGAGAATTGATACAGTAAGAAAAACACTGAGGATATTTAAGAAGTAGAGAATCCCGATTTGTTCTTTCCATTCTGGCAATGTCATCGACATATAATGCAGTTTTACATAGGTTTCGGCACCTTTACGCCACTAGATATGCTGTGACACGATTCCTCTCTATACTGCGATTAAACAACAACTGCGCTCGTTTTCCCATCTAAATCAAATAGGCGACTATTACTAATGTGCCAAAAGCCCACGAAAAGACCATGCCTAAGTATTTACACAACTTTCTTTGATTGGGAAATGTGAATGCTTTCGATTTAGACTAAAATTCGTCAATAAAAGCTTTTTGCTGGAGAGACGCCACGAAATTTAGTTGACCGATCGGGTTTATCACAAGCTATCTGTCAAACCGTCTGCACAGCTATTCACAAAATGTGTCCCACAACAAGTTACCGAACTGGTCAACGACCACTGTGACGGGCAAGTATGAATGTTGAATTGAAAATGGATGTGCCAAAGTGTGAGAGAGGCATGAACTGACGGCAGGCGACTTTTGCAGCACTGAGGATGCAAAGGAAAAGGGCGCGTTCAGGGGCTACAAAGTTACAAATATGGCTTCTCACGCCGCTTCCCTTGTTTATACACTGAATGCATGGAGCTCTTGCAGTTTCCGACCACAGCATCATCAAAAGACACAGCGAAAGTTGTGGGGGGGGGGAATAAACAGTAAAACTGTTAAACTTATGGGCCGTGTATAGGTATACTGAGATAACAATATCCAAGGCTCTAGGCTTGTAACAAAGTCGCCGCAAACTTTTCATTCAAGACATCAACTTGACGCGTGCAGATCTAGCGTTGTCCATCCACGCAGAACTACTCTAACCAACAGTTTTAATAAAATCATATCACTCAGCAATTAATAAAGATGCTTACGTCTGACGGCGTCCGGTTCCGCAACTCCAGGTGAATTCTCTTTTTCATATCCATTTTATTGAACTCTAAATGAGTGATTTAAACCAAAGAGCGCAGTTAGACTTGGAGTCTTTGCTGCACATTCAGCTATAGCCTCTTAACAAACTAGCTATTGCGAGTCTCACAAACATGATGCCCCAGTGGGTGGGAGTTGGGTGTGGGATTGTCGTCACCGGAGACCAATTAGAAACGCGGAATGAAATGTGAAAATACTCACAACTACACTGGCGACCAATCAGCGTTCGATCACAAACTGGGTGGGGTTACAGGAACTGTTAGGTTGATCCACCGAATCTGTTTTAGGGTGACATCTATGCGATAAAATCAACCGAACTGTCGAAGGCACCAGAGACTAAGCAGGGTTATGGTAGTTACTTTAGTTTCGAGTGGGTTTATCTACACTTTGACGAGAATATATGAGTTATGGGAATACAAGGACGTTTTAAAATAAACCGACGTGTTCGTTAAAATAAAATGCTACGGTCGTGTAAATGAGGGCTGTACACGTATTTAATATTTTGTCAAACTGCTGCTTCTGTCTTGAAGCACAGTTTCTTGGCAGGTAAGTACAGTCACTTTGGACTGATGGATGGTAGACCGTCAGGAAAACACGACCCCTCCCCCTTTTGGAGGGAATGTACGGTGGAGACCACCGAGACTATCTGCGCTAAAATCTTTATTACTTTTCGTCTAGTTTAGGCAGGGAACACTGAGAATATCGCTACATGTAACAATCAAGTGGATTTCATGCAGTGAAAGTTTTACATTATTTGGTCTCGTTTATATAAACGCTGATTTGTAAATAGTATAATGGTTTAAGCAGATGAAGCATAATATTTTAACACGAACGAAGGGACGGTTGCATAACAAAATGGACAAGACAAAACCTCTAAGACATGTAATAGCGGGATATCTATAAAGCGAATGGAGGTGATATGACATAAATCGACGTAATTCTTTTTCAGTTATTACAACTGAGCCCCGCTACGGCAGAGCCCATAAGTTACCAGTAGCCACTGGTCTTATTAAAAACAAGTTTGTCACATGCACTTGACTGCCACATCGCACACTCCAACCACGGGCCCACGCTTTTTCCTACAGTTCAAACAAGCCAATCGTATTGCAGGGGGAGCATTCACTTCCGCTTCTCGCTTTGACTATTGTTGGTATTGAGGGGAAAAAAACAAGGTCACCTGACTGTGCCCGGCGCCATCTTGACTCGCAAAATACAACACATTCAAATAATTATAATACCATTTATTGACTCTTAAAACGAACAAAAAGCAATAGACTTTACCTATATTTGATGTCATGTCTGTGTGTCGCTCCGCTACCCCTTAGAAAAAACTGAAGAGCAACTGCTTGGCGCATGATTGTTTTCACAAGTGCACCGGCTGGGTTGTTTGTTGAGAGAGCGCATTTCACTGGCGACTCTGTCGTTTTACAACGTTATTTCGAAATCACTTCATACCAGGACATTTTGCCCTTGAAGAAAACAGAAAAAGATCTTCTTCTCTCGATCTGGCCACTGACTCCAACCCGCGCAAGCGGGCTATTCTCAAGCCCTTTTGATTGTACTTGCGCATTAGTTGAGACCATTTTTCCTCTGGGTGTGTCTCACTCGTTGTCTGAACGTACTTGCTAGCAGTACTGCATCAACTGTGTGTGTGTGTGTGTGGATTGCATTGCAGAGTGCGTGCACGATGTGCGCAGAGCCAAATCGTATTCGCACGCTTTGTGGCACACACACGTACACAGTCTCTCCTTTTCACACCACCGACGGCTAACTTTTGTGCGTGAATGACGAGGAACGTCATCAGGACAAAACGTAGAAAATTAGCGAACGTGGACGAACATGTGTGCTCATGCGAGTAAGAAATCACATCAAGGAAACACTTTTTTGAGCGGAAGACTTTATTGTTTTGAGAATGGCAGTGAACAACGCGTGTATCATGTGACACTCGACATAATAAAACGGTATTTGGTAAAACGGCAGGCTGTTTTAATAGGACTGATGGATTGAGGAACATTTGCACAATCTGATATTAATGCTAAAATTGTAATGCAAAGGATCAGTTCGTGACGTGTTCAATCAACAACCTTGACAATTAGTCAGTGTCACCTCAACGCATCTTTTTAGTGCAGTCTTCATTATCAACATCACTCATTTTGTGAGGCATTCACTGTGTTTTCAGAAAACTGCCTGTGTTGAGTTGTGTTTGTCACAACAACACTGTACATGCAAAAACTGAAATTACACAAAATTTCAAAGAGTGCATACAACATCAATAGGGCAGAGTCCCCGTTTTCTAACCATAATGTCACACTTACACCATCAGTAGGCCTAATGCATACTTTGTGTCACAAAATGTCCTATTTCAGTTGATTTACTCCTTGTCTAGTCATAGCTAGACTTCTCTAACTCTATACCACACACAACACCCCATCTCTTTGCACAAAATAATTGCCAAACCACAACATTTGAAGTGGATCTGACTTTTTCAGGGTGTTTCTGAAGTGACCTGGGACTGTAATAAAGAAACTTCCTCTTAAGCCTTCTGTTAAGATTTGACAAGTTCAGTTTTCTAAATGACATCCTGAAAATGTTTCTGTAATAAAACCTCTGATCTATTATTTTGACTGTGTTAGGACTGTATTCACAATTGGTGAATGACTTAAATCATTTTATTACTGATCTCATGAACTCTCGTGGCCTTGGCTACCTGCTTATGCTGAATGTGCATTTTTGATGTTTTGCACTCTGTTAAGAAAGCATCGGATAAAAACATAAATGTGAATGGAGAGATTTGGGGAGTATTCAGTACGGGCTAGTGCAACTTTATCACTCCAGAGGGTGTTTAAAGTCACCATCAAAAATCAAAATGGACAATTCTTACTTTTTTATAGAAAATTGCAGTATTTATTATAAATGATTTATTTGTGCACATCATATATTATTATATTCATGTACTTTCATAATCATTAATCAACATAACTTCCCCTCCGTCTTGCTGCAACATCTCTTCTCAGATGATGTGTTTACTGGCATGAGGGTGGGACAACCTGTCACACATGAGATCACAGAAATAGAAAACCACAACAATCCAACCAATTCCTGATGAACAAAAAAGAGATGTTCATTTTTTCTTGCCTGATAAGTGTTTCACTGGATATACATCACAACAGGGAAGAAAAGACTATTGCAACTTATGTTTCATGCTAACTTTAAGCAGACGTAAGAGAAGCTGCTTTTTGTACGGACTGGAGTTGGTTTGTGATCTGAAGCATCTTTCAGAAGGGAGATTTCCTGGGTGCAGGGTTTTGCCAGTAATCTTGTCTTAATACTTTATCCGTTTTGTGCCATGCAGGGCATTGATAGAGCCAGCTGACAGCCAGTGCTGTGAGAATCCATGTCAAATTGGAGTAGAACTGTTGCGAAATATTTGCATGGGGAAGATCCTTTTTTACACTCTTGAAGGTGGTATACTTGCCTTTAAAAACTTTTGGCTCAACAGCATTTCTCTATATCAATAAGTTAATGGAATATGATGAGATATATATAAATAAATCCAACAAAGCTGTTCTTTGGATACAGATGATACAGCACAAGGCCACTGATCTGACCACTTAGTAGATTTTTGAAGTATGCTGTTGAGGGCTCTGTTTATTTAATAAGTGTCAACAGATAGGCCTATTAAGAAGAATATGGGTGAAAGACAGTGACCTAAATGCTGACCCATGATTTAGGTTGTATAACTATCTTTGTCAACATGACTAAACGGTGCATTCTGCTGAAACACCACTAGATGACAGTCTTTCATAGGCTGAAAACTCAAGCTCTGCGAACCCAATGAATGTGCTACAGACTATTTTACAAACGTTTCAGACTCCATTAGAGACTTTGAGAGTGTTAATAAAATGTAATGTGGGGATTTGTCCACTGTACAATATACAATATAAAGATGTTTATAATAACATTTAATTCATGTTTCTATTATGAGGATTCATCTTTAAAAAACAAACATGTAGCCTATTTAGGGCTGACCAAATCCTTTCAGTGACCACTAAATTGATTATAACCTTAAATAAATAAACTTAAAGGTTGACATTTTTCATAAAATTAAAAAATCTTTCTTCTGTCGTCTTTCTTTGTTTTTCAACAAGCACATGACAGACCAATGGCATATTGCTGCCATCTACTGGTTAGTTAGTTATACATAACAGACAAAAATAATTACCTGTACCATCTTTTTTGCCTCCTGCCGCTGACTGTTCGAGTTCATGAAACCTAAATATCCACAAAAGATGACCTTTCTTGTATAGAGTAAGGTATATAGTTTTGCCTTTCCCCATTTTATAAGATAGGACCTTAGGCATTGTTCATGTCTAAACCTTTTACACAAACAAGTACAGTTATCGACATAACTACAAATTTGCTGTTAAATCATATAGAAAATATAAAATAGTATAATTAATAGTATAATTATAAATAATCGTACAGCAGAGTACGACCTTCAACCTTATAAATATCCTTTTTATATAGGCTGCGTGTATTTTCTTGGGTCATCATTGCAGTAAAATATATTGACCACAAGAGGGCAATCTGAGAAAACAAGTGAACACACTCTAGGAAGACTATATGAATATTGCTGGCGAGGCCTGTAGTCAAGGGTCATATCTTCAGAGATTCTGCTGCTCACAGCTGTCATTGTTTGGAAGGTATGTCTCAATAAATAGTCCCAGAGGAATCTACTGATTGAAAATGAGAATCATTACAAACACTTTATCCATTAGGATACGAAACACTTGAACAAGTTATCTCTTATTTACTTAAATCAGAGGCCAACTGTATTTTTCCTTTGAAAAATAAATATTTCCACTGGTGGTCTCAAATTTTTTGGATGAACAAAGAGATGCATACTGCTAATCATCTTCTGAAAATCCGATTCTTTTGGGAGACTTTCCATCAAGATGGAGTGATGGCCAAAAAGTGACTTAGGGGGATGTGTTTATCAGATGAAACAAACTGAAATAAACCCTTGCATTCATTAATCATTAATGTTAATTGACTCTTAGGATCAGATCTAAGATGGAGATTGTAATTTGATACCCACTTAGAGGGTATGGATATCCTGCTCTACAAAAGCATTTTAGACCATATGGCTGAATCAAATTATGCCAATAGTAACATTACATGTGGCTAAGATAGTTTCATGCCTTAGAAGGGCCATGACTCAGATTTTAGGAATAATAATGAATGCACTACCACTATGATGCAACCAACGGTTGAAATCCACATTACTCAAAAACTTTAACAGTGCACTATAGTCTACATGCATTTAAGCAAACATTGTGCTCCATGGACTAAATATCACCATACGGGATTAGAATGAGATGATGATGAGTAAATAATGACAGAATTTAACACCACATGCTCAGAGAACAAACATAACGTTTGCAGTGCAATGATTCAGAAACTTTCCATGAATGATTCACTCACATGGGCGAGATGAATATGCCCACATCTTTTTTTTTTTTTATGATGAGAGTCTTGAGCAAAGCACAGATAATAAAAGATGATATATTATATGTAGTTTTTATCATGTTAATTTCCTAAAATGTTTTATTTTGTGATTATGTGGTGGATGAATAATAAAAAAGAGATGGACATAATAAAGTGCTAGAATGAAAAAAAAGAAAGAGTGTGACTGTAGAGTTATGTTCTGTATCATTAACAATGCAGCTCTCAGCTTATCTTCTCAAACATTCATGAAGATTTTTCTGTCCAACAGGATCATGAAATGTTGTTTGTCTTCAGCTGTCCTGTCTTACTCCCCCACAATTTTTGAAATGTTACATGACTCTCTAAATTTTCAGTGCTTTATTGTCATGACATAATTGCACATTTGTATTGCCAAAACTGTTACAGCTTACAAAGCTGCATACACAGCAACAACAAAAATAAGGCAAAACAACATACATAAGTTAGGAAAACTATAAAAATTTAAAGTTAATTAAAAAGAATTATAAGATGATTTATATTAGACATTAGATAATAAAAAGTAAGAGATAAAGGCAACGAAATACATTAATAAGGAATAGAAAGAAACTAATAAGGAAGAGCAATAGCCTAATAATTAGCAAAAGAAACTCTCTCACACTCCAGCTCTGCCTTCTTGTTTTTTGCTGATTTTTATTCTTGATGATCCTAATCCATATATGAAATACACACTGCATGGGCTGCAGAAATTAGTTTATCTTGTACTGTATCTTTGCATCTTTCTTAAAGGCCCGTTCACACCAAGAACGATAACTAGAAAGATATAGTTCTAAAAATCATTCTAAATATAAAAGAATATCACTGTCCACACCACAGCTATAACAATAACGATATAGAGAAACAATATCATTGGGATCACTTTCAGAACGTTTGTTTTTTTGTTTTGTTTTTTCCCAGCGGTTGAAGGATAAAACACTGACAGCCAATCAAAATCCATTTTAAGAGCTCTCGCATTTAAAATGGCAGATGACATTGCAGAGAAGTTAATCTCCAAGGTCCAGAAAAAGCCACCATTTTTTTTTGACAAGTCAACCCCCCTTTTCAAGGATACTTTAAAGAAAATAGATATATGGAAAACAATCTGTCATACCCTCGGAATAAATGGTGAGAAGTATTAACGATGAGATCATTATGCTAGGCTAGCAAACAGTGTAACATAAAAAATACCTCAGGCATCCAGCACTATAGTTTCCACAACATTGTCTTGATTCTTTTGAAGTTGTAGAGAAAAAGACTAGGTGTTTTTTTATTCCACTATATTGACTTTGTCAGCTAGATTAGATCAATTACACTAGCTATTCGCTCAAAACATAGCATGCTGAGGACATCTGCTGGTTAAAGCTGTGTAAATGCAACAAGAACAGCAAAAACATGTTGTACACACACTTTGAAACCGCAACGTGCAAGCTTAAAATAAACAGACCGTTATCGTTCGTTGGTGTGGACGTAAATATAGTTATCGTTATAGTTGTTTTTATAGTTATCATTCTTGGTGCGAACGGACTTTAAGGCACTATATTTGATACAAGTTGTCTGCTCCTTGTTTAGCACTCGAGACATTAACTGTAGCCACTTTTTCCAGTCACTTAACCAAGCTACTATGATCTATTGACAAGCGTTGTCATTCATCTAGTGCTATACAGACTGGAGGGGGGAGGTTTGATGGCTTTCTGCGTCTGATAAGCATATAAGACTGATCTACACAACAGCTCTTTCACTCAGATTGCTTGTGCATCATTTTGTATTCCCCAGCATCTGTGTCTGCTAACATTGCTGTGGTGCATTATTAGACCTACTTCCTGTCTGTGTGTATTTAACAAAAAATAATATATATATATATATATATATATCTCAATGGCGTGCGGTCCATAAGCTGCGAATGCTCTGCATACCCAAGCTATTCGTGGACTTGGCAATTTATATTAACATTATAAATTACTATTAAATCCCTTGTTTGAGGTGTACCATAAAGCCTACATGATTGGCAATACGTATGTAACTGTCTGTAATTTATTTATTTGGCAAACGACGGTAATTTTCTTTACATCTGCCAGTTACGGAGACTGATCTACAGCAGCTTTTGCGCCTTCGCGCTTTTGTTATGGAGCGTCATCATTGTCCCGCGTTCTCATTGGTTTGCTGGCCTATGGCGAATTTCATAAGCAGGATAAGCTGTGAGCTGATAGCTTGCCCAAGAGAAAAAATGCTGCCAGAACTCGATCACCGAAAATCACATTGTATTTGATACAAAACTAACTAGACAACCAAATGGGGAAAAAAATCATAACTAAAACTATTTTCATAGTATTTCATTTTCTCCATAGGGATTTTTTTAATGAAAACTTATAATTGTTTAAGACAGTCCTACTGTAACCAAAGAATGTTAATCGATAGTCTGTGCATTTGTTAAAGTCATCAGTTTGCATAATTTCAACTTATTTTTTAAAGAATACTGATATTTTTATTTATTATAGCCTACTTATATTATAATTACATTTTATTTTTAATTTATAATAGGCTGCTAATACTAATTATGTTATACTTATTTTTTATTATTAATTTAAAAAATACTGGCATACATTTAAATTGACGCAATGGTGTTTTTTATTTGTCATGTCTGATTTAGATCTGTGTCCTAAACCGATACGTTTAAAGGTGAAGTATGTTGTTTCTGTGACACTAGCGGCACCTATCGGATTACAAAAATACAGCATATTTTGCAAACGCTCCTTTTGCATGTTGCACCTCCGTCAACTCAAACATCACAAAAGCTCTTACGGTTGCTTGTGAAGGAACGTCTCAGGTAAATGTAGACTACTCTCAATAAAAGGTCCAACATATTAGAAATACTTTTCGATGTGTTGCTATTTGTCATGAGCAAGCAAATGACTGTGTGTGTCTGTGTGTTATAGTTATCCAATTTTTTTTCCATTTTTTAAATCCAAATTTCTCTCTCTCTATCTCTTTCTCTCTCACTCTTTTCTCTTTTCCAATATCTCTCTCTTTATCCATATTATGTGTATGACTCCATCCTCCAGCTTGTAGATAATCACATTGTAGCACAGCAGTGGATTCGTAATTGTATATTTACTGTCTGCAATACGCCGCACTGGTGCCAGAAGGACATGAACCAGACAGACAGTAACTTTTGGCTCTGTAAATGGAAATCTGCCAGACGTTATGAGATATTGTAAGTGTGGTTCTTGCTATTCAGTTATCAAATGATAAAGATGATGGACTGCTTTTTATTGAGGAAGCACCTTTTTAAATCTAACAATTCACATTTAAACAGAGGCCAGCGGAAGCTTGTTAAGAGGATATCCCAAGGCTGAACACAATTATGGAGAATAAAGGAAAAGGTGATTTTAGTGTAGGCTACAAGAGTAAAAACCATCCCGTCCCATAATAAATCAGCAATGTCCTCTGAAAGTGTACTAAAGTTTCTCCCTGCAGAGGGCTCAAACTCTTTTTTTCTCCCAGGTTTACAACCTGGCTTCTCTCCAATTGCTCCCTTGTCCTCTATACTCCTGCTTCACTATCATGAAAGTGTGATTCATGATTCATGATAAGGCCAACTTATTTACTTACAATGACAGTCATGGTGTCCTTGAGCACTGTCCTGCCAAGAACACTGGCATAAATGGCCACTGGAATATACTGAGTTTTATAATGGTCCAAAACAATAGGTATAGTGTATATATAATGTATAAAACTGTGGTTGGCAGATCTTTACCATATGGGGATAATATTTTGGTGACATAACAAGCACAATGATACCCACACTAACACACCATCAGCAAACTAACAAAATTAACACACTATCATCAGACTAACACATGACACTAAAATAATACAATAAATGTGAATTAACTTCTTCATATAATAAGAAAATCTCTGGTTATGCTGATACTATTTGCTCTATTATTTGCTCTCGACTCCAGCTTGTCACGTTTTGAGTTTGTCTTTTGATCCGTTTCTCCATCCCGTTCATGTTTGTGTTTCTTTGTTATTCTTTGAGTCTGTTAATTAGTTTAGTTTTCCTCCGTTCTCCACTTGTTTGTGGAGAATCCATGGTTACTGATTTGATTAGTGTCCTCAGTTCAGGTGTATCTAGCTAATTAGTCTTGTTTAGTCCTCTGTTCACCATGTATATAAGCCCTCTGTTTCTGTCTGTTCTTTGTCTAGTTTTGTTTATGTCAAGTGTGGTTTGTTTCTCCTCATTGATTCCCCTGTTTATTGTTATAATAAAAGTCTCCTGAATAGATCTCCTTTGTCGTGCATGTAACTACAGCCACCAACCCTGACAGAAAGCTATACCTAAACACAAAAAGAATGAATGCCAGCAGTCCAACTCCTATGCTTGGAACAACAAGGCAGAACCCTCGAGGACCACACAAGGGATTTTTTACAAACTGGCATGCCTGACATCGTTTCCAGATCGCTCACTGAAGGTATTTTTCCATACCAGCCTAAATAAGCAGACGAGGGCACGCCTGCCCATTGATGGTCCTCGGGGGACCTTTGCAGACTTTGTGGACTGGGTGCTGGCCAGCTGTGGGCCCTGCCTATACATCGTGGCCGTGCCAAAGGTTTAGGCTACGGAGCACAATCCTAGATGGTTCCCTGAACTGCCAGCACTGCCATGGCTTCCTGAACTGCTGGCTCCGCCCTGGTGGTTCCTATTCTTCCAAAGCCACCTGTGATCAGCCTCCAGGGCACATACCCTCCCACCCCTTGGGGTTTGGTTTGCTCCACTCCACGCTCTCCACTAGAGCCCCCGCCCTACCTCCTCTGTTGGACTGTCCTTATACGGCGTGAGGATTCGCCTTTTCAGGAGGGGGCGTATTGTCACGTTAATTAGTCTCGTTTAGTCCTCTTTTCACTACGTGTGTGTGTGTGTAAGTGTAATATATATATATATATATATATATATATAAAATATGCCCTCTGTTTCTGTCTGTTCCTTGTCTAGCTTTGTCAAGTGTGGTATGTTTTCTCCTCATCGATGCCCATTTAGTTTTGATTGTTATAAAAGTCTCCTGAATAGATCTCGTTCGTCGTGCACTTAACTACAGCCACCAACCCTGACACAGCTATAACTATCAATTTTATCCTCTATTTGATCAAAGAAAATCAATTTAACTAAGATATTGTAATTGACAATATAGCCAGGGGTGCACATAACTTTTTTTGGTCTGGGTCTCAAGAGAGCACCTGGAGATTTTGCTTGGTACTCACACTTTACGTGACACACTTATCCTAAAAGCTGTCCTCATCACTTTCCTCCTGACTGCTCTCCTCACTTCTTTTCAATAATGACAGACATTAATGACACATACAACAGCAAGAATATTAGGCTGCTGTCACTTTAAGAAGGAAAGTACGGACCGAATAACTGACACACATCCGGTTTCTTTCTCAACTGTTCACTTATGACATAACCGAGAGAATACTTGCCGAGACAGGTATTTTGACAATTTTGTGTTTACGTGTCCGTTCAATCTTAAGTAAACACGAAAGAAGAATTAATTCGGTGTTCGAGCGCTGTCTGACCGCCTCTCTCTCTCTCTCTCTCTCTCTCTCTCTCTCTCTCTCTGCGTGCGCGCGTTTCGGGGGTGTGAGGCCATGCGCACAGATAACAGCTCGGGAATCCCAATTTTCGCCTCTTCTTCCGCTTTTAAAGTCCAAATGATAAACTTTCACTTTATGATGGTTAAAATTAGCAGTTAATCCGCGAATCACATGCGTGCCGAACCGTTGGACCTTATCCGTACGGATCACGGATTAACTGCGATCCGTTGCACACCTAATAATTAAAGAACACACTTATCATCATGATTGCTATCTTACCAGAGATGGAGAAAAATCCTACTCCAGTAAGTAAAGGTGTCCCTGTGAACGGTCCTCAAAAATGATGGTACTCAAAAGCGCTTCCCTCCATGTTTTCTGGTGCACATCGTTTATTTTTACTGCGCATGCGCACCTGCGTACCACTTATGTGCACCCCTGTATATAGCCTTGATAGAATTTACTAAAAATGTCATTAATCAAATATTATTTAAAACAAACAACCTTTATGTTGATTCTACATTAATTTGGGATTCAGTAGCCTATGTAAATTTATGAATTTTACCATTGAGTGTGATTTTAATTAATCACAGAAACCCAATTAATTATACAATATTAATAAAAACAAAACTATTATTAAAAAGGTTCCAGCACCATTAAGATTCTATATAGCACTTTTTGAAGAATGGTTCTTTATGGAACCTTATAAAAATTCTTCGATTTATCACCAAAAAGCTTCTGCGATTGTTACAAGTACAGGCACTGTTTAGAGCCATTTGTCTTAAGAGTGTAATTTACAGTAAAATTACTTGTATTCCCTTTTAAAATAAACATTTTCACTACATATAAAGCAGCTTACAGTACAGTTAACCAATTGACATGGGTGGGGTTTCTGACGTTTCTTTAAGTTCCTGGCATTTTGTGATAGTTAGCCCTATGTTAGTATAAGTAAGAAGTAAAGGGTAGAATAAGATCTACATGACTAAATTGATTCTCATTTGCTTTACATTGTTTTCAATGTGGTTTATTTGCAATATGTCTGTTATAATTCATTGAGCAAGAACCTCACTTTTGCTTCTTTAGAAAGAAATAATGAGCCACAAAAGTGATCGACTGTGACATTGGCAGATTGTGATGCAAGTTTTTATCTATAGCTTGGCTATTTTAAATATTCATGTGAAATATATTGTTGTGGATTTTTTCATGAAGCTCTCCTACTGTTTTCACCTCCAAAGTTCAGTTTCTTTTAAAAACTGAAAACAGACACTATAGGCTGGTTATTGGGCTATTAACGTTCCAGTAATATTCCACAGCTAATATTGTAAATAAAAATAAAAAAATTCTTACCACAAAATGTTAAATGGATACCTCTGTGGGTTACAGACAAACACAGCTGTTTGTTCCGCCCACCTTAGAGGTTCTGTGACACTTTAGAGATGAACTAGAGTGCATTTGCATGTTGTATATATGAGCAGAGAATTTGTCGCTCATCGTACCCTGCACTAGGAGACAGTCTTTGAGATGCAGAAAGAAGAAAGAAACAGAGATCTGGCAGACGGAGAAATATAATAGATGGATTTGTGAAAAGTCTTGGGAAGGGAGCTCATGATGAGAGTAAGAAAGTACAATGCCTGGCTGTCAGACATATAGACGCTGAGGAGAGGATTTAATGAGTATGTGCACGTAGGGGGAGGGATGAGAGAAAGATGGAGATTTGATGAGCAGTAGCGGTCCCATTGCCACGTCTTCGCAAGCTCCCTCACGCCCAAACCTCTCTTTTTCTCTTTCTCTCACAACCCTTCTGTGTGTCACCCAGGAGAGGATGCACATCTTCTTAACATGCAGCAGATATAAACAACCACATACAGAGTGACATTAAGAAAGAGAGTCTAAGAAAGAGGGTGAGGATGCATTTTGCACCAGTGTGGCATATTGCAGAAAGCCTTGGATACATTTCTGTTTATTAGAAGGGGTTTGAATTAATAAAATGTTTACATTCACTGTTAAAATTATCCTGTTGTAAGCTATAGGCAAAAATCTGAATTCACCATAAAAGCGACAATGCTTCAGGCATGGCCAGTGCTACCCGGACTATCCTGCCCCCTCAGTCAAGATGAATGTAAAATAGAATAGACTATTTTTTTTTTAAAAATCACAATTGGCAAGTGCATATATATTAGCAACATTTTAGTTAAGGACAGTCTGTTTCACAAAGTCACATTTTGATAGATAATTGGTCGTAGTTAGTTATTTCACTATAATTGTTTTTGTTTGTAATCGGTTGCAGTTCAGGCTGTTCAGGCAGTTCAGGCTATGGTCTAACTTACCATAAAATTATGCATCTGTTAAGCATGTCGCAATGAGTGTACGTCAGTGAAGCAGTCACAGTGAACAGGTGTTTTATATAGTAAAGCAGACAGTTAATTGCTTTTGGTGCTATTGTATCATGGTAACCTGTCTGTATTCATGGTAAAACCACTAAAATTGTGTATCAAAGAAGTATTTGTATCTGGTGATCTAAAACGTGTTTATTTCATGAATACTGCTGGGTCGAATTTTCGAACCCAGCAGTATCCTTGAACCCATTTTCGATGTTAATTTTCCTTTTTGTTTTATGTTTAAGCATTTGTAAATAAGACCAGAAAGATCCATGTTTTTGTTATTGGGTAAGCTTGTATGAAAAGAAAATGTAAGAATTTTGGAAACATGTAAATTGACTGCATATTGTGTGAAAACGACATGAATTGTGTTAATGATATGGTCACAACAGATGGATGTTGTGCTAATTGTGTTTAGAGTTTTGAAAATGTGAATACAGATTGGACAAAATGATGTTAGCAATTGAAAAAAAATGTAACACAATTCATGCTGTTTTCCCACAATATGCAGTCAATTAACACATTTCAGTTTTCGTAATGCCATTAACTGTTAGTATTTTGACAGTCATTGCACTATGATTGACTATATGTTCATGTTGGATAGAAAATTAGTGCTAGTGTTTTGACTGATTCAATTTTGAGTCGGGTTTGCTGTGTTTAGTATATGTAGAAAAATGTTTTTAGCATTTTGAAATGTAGAGTTTGTATTTATTTAACAAAATGTGGTTTTGGGCAGAAAATTGACTATTTGGCTAATTGTGTGATGTAGGTGTGTTGCTGTGTTAAAGGGTTAGTTCACCCAAAAATGAAATTTCTGTCATTAATTACTCACCCTCATGTCGTTCCACACCCATAAGACCTTCGTTCATCTTCGGAACACAAATTAAGATATTTTTGATAAAATCCGATGGCTCAGTGAGGCCTCCATTGACAGCAAGATAATTTACACTTTCAAAACGCCCAGAAAGGTACTAAAGTTAAATTTAAATCAGTTCATGTGACTACAGTGGTTCAACCTTAATGTTATGAAGCGACGAGAATACTTTTTGTGCGGCAAAAAAACTAAATAAAGACTTTATTCAACAATATCTAGTGATGGGCAATTTCAAAACACTGCTTCATGAAGCTTCGAAGCTTTACAAATCTTTTGTTTTGAATCAGTGGTTCGGCACGCCGAAGTCACATGATTTCAGTAAACGAGGCTTTGTTACGTCATAAGTGTTTCGAAATTTCAATGGTTCACGTGACTTTGGCAGTTTGATACACACTCCGAACCGCTAATTCAAAACAAAGATTCGTAAAGCTTTGAAGCTTCATGAAGCAGTGTTTTGAAATCGTCCATCACTAGATATTGTTGAATAAAGTCGTTGTTTTGTTTTTTTGGCGCACGAAAAGTATTCTCGTTGCTTCATAACATTAAGGTTGAACCATTGTAGTCACATGAACTGTCTTAAATATGTCTTTAGTAGCTTTCTGGGTGCTTGAAAGTGTAAATTATCTTGCTGTAAATGCAGGCCTCACTGAGCCATCGGATTTTATCAAAAATATCTTAATTTGTGTTCTGAAGATTAACGAAGGTCTTACGGGTGTGGAACGACATGAGGGTGAGTATTGATGACAGAATTTTTGGGTGAACTAACCCTTTAAGAGTTTAGAAAAAGTACTCTAATTAGCTATTGGTAAACGCTTGTTAGCAATTGAAAAACACTGTAATGGTATGGTCACAACAGACGGATGTTGTGCTAATTGTGTTTAGAGTTTTGAAGATGTGACTACAGATTGGACAAAAGGATGTTAGCAATTGAAAAAAAAACTGTTTATTGGTGGGAAATATATAAACTGTACTGTGCATTATGCTATAAGTTTGAATATCTGTCAACATCCACTGAATGACATGCTTCAATACCACCAGTAGTGGATTTGATGACAAAAAGAACATTGCCATGAGTGCTTGGTCTGTTGTTGCTGGTGTCATGGCGATGTCAGTCTTGTTTAAGCAGATGTGACAGGTTGCCTAGAGTTCAGCAAGCATGTCTCATGCAGTGACCCACAGCTGTTTTACTTGCTTACTTTCCTTTGGGAGTTTTGTAAGCAGTGTATGTTTTGTGTGTGTGTGTGCGTGTGTGTGTGTGTGTGTGTCTATGCATATTTATTTCTCATTGACAAATAAGCATGCTGGGTGTAATTAAGTGTGTATTTGCAACTGATCAAACCTCTAACCTACATATTATGAGAAATACCCAACAATAAAATAAGCTGACATTCTTTCCATTCTGTCATTATTACATCCTTTCAGACTGCCATGTTGTCAGCCAGTGTCACTTTGGCCTCTTCACGACAGCGAGATCTCAGAAAGAGTGTGACAGCAATAAGCAAAGAAATACAGAGAAGAGGAAAGCAGAAGGAAGAAGAGGCCAGGCGTAGTAAATATTTATGAAGGGGCTGCTGATGCTCTCTGGCTTGGTGATGCGGCGCGTTGAAGTACATTAACAAACACAGTAAGCAGTCTGCATGAATCTTTTATATGCTTGGAGGTCAACGACAATAAAAGACAACAAAGGATTGCAGCAAGCACACACAGCAACTGAACCCTGAAATCAATCAGCTGTCAGCCCCCCTCACACTCTGCAGACCAACAGGATGTATCAAACTCTGAAACTGAGCTCTGTAACATCTGAAATGATCTTATGTGCAGAGCTACAAATGCATCCTGAAAGACAACAAAATAATGTGTAAGAGCTGGATTTGGCTAATTGTGTGTTGCTAGGAGACGCAACTTTTCTGCTTTGTTTGGAACTATTTTCTTTGGCAAAAACAGTGAAAATTGATAAGGTTGTGTCTACAAATTGTCAATTCACATAATCAACTTGTGGTTTATTGAACTGATGTAAAATGAATATCACATTTGTAATCTGATATTTGAAAAAAATATTTCTTTTGCTTGTGTGATATTGCTTAAATATATATTACGTTATAAACACAATACAAGAACCCATAAAAGGGAAATTAATATCTTGAATTTTGAGGGCATTTTTATTAATTTTGGTGGCATTTCCTACCTTGCACTATGCTATATTACATAAACTCCAGACTAGCTTGCTTGTTGTTAAAGGGTTAGTTCACCCAAAAATGAAATTTCTGTCATTTATTACTCACCCTCATGTCGTTCCACCCCCTTAAGACCTTCGTTAATCTTCGGAACACAAATTAAGATATTTTTGATGAAATCTCTCTGACTCCTCCATAGACAGCAATTTAATTACCACTGTCAAGGCCCAGAAAGGTATTAAAGACATCGTTAAAATAGTCCATGTGACTGCAGTGGTTCAACCTTAATTTTATGACGCGATGAGAATACTTTTTGTGTGCAAAAACAAAACAAAAATAACTACATACAATAATCTCTTCTCTTCCATGTCAGTCTCCTACGCAGTTGACGTAGTGAACGCAGTGCAGGCTTCCGTGTTCACGTCCGAGTGCTGGCTGACGCTGTACACGTGAGAACCGCGAAGCATACGTGTGCTGCTGACGCAAGAGCCGGCCAATAAGGAATCGGCATTCTGACGTAGAACACGGAAGAGCTACACTGTGTCTACTAAGTCAACTGCGTAGGAGACTGACATGGAAGAGAAGAGATTGTTGAATAAAGTCATTATTTTCATTTTGTTTTTGTGTAAAACAAAAATAAAGAAGAACTATTTATAATAATAATAAAAAAATTGTTTTTATAACATTTGAATAAATGGTGAACATGTCAATTTTCCTAGAGAGAATTTCATTTTGGGTGGACTATCCCGTTGAAAGAACTGCAGTTTTAAAATATACAATATTCTAGAAATGTCTCATATTCTCTTCTAGATGTGTTTGAATATTATTGGATTTATTTCCTTCAATCATTTCTATCCACAACCCTCTCTTTTTCTAAGTTGAATGTTTTTCCCCCCATTAAGGAGATAATCACAAAAGGACATCGGAGCATCGAAAGGGGCCTCATTATTCTCTGAGAGAAAATGAGAAGCTGAAGTGGACTATAAATATATAGGGTCTATCTTATCTCTGTCATTCAGTCTTCTTTGTTGAATTACTGAAACTACAAATACCTCAAGAACAATGCACTCGGCACACACACACACACACAGAGAGAGAGAGAGAGATAACATCAGCCATCTTTGTGTTGAGCATTTCCAAACTGCTTTTTCCTTCTTGCTTGTAATTCTTTTGCAGCTGTGGAGGAGCAAAGAAACTGCAGTCCCTGAGGACTGCACTGACTGTGGTGACTCAAGAACTGAATGGACCATTTTCCAGACCTAAGACTGCCCTTTCTTCAGGACTGTTTTTTGACATTCAGATTTCATAGAAATTATATCAAATTTCAGAACACACATTCCAGTTTGCAGCTGCATGACTGACAAGCCATGGACTAGACAACAATCTTTGCTAATACCATAGCTCATAAAAAGTAAAAACAAATTTTAAAAAAATTATAATAATTAATAACTGTTATTATTTTTTATTATTATAAAAGTTAATATTTTATTTTATAATAATAAAATGTTAAAAAAAAAATAGTACAATAGCTCAGCACATTTATTTGCAGTATATGATGACATGTCATGTTTAACAAATACAGCTGAACAAACAAAAAAAGTTAAAAAAAAAAAAAAAAAAAAAAGACTCCCACACTTCCCCGAGAGAGCTGTCAAGACAGAAGATTAGGCTTTTAAAGTTGTTCTAATGCCTTTTGTTTCTCAAGTTTAGCATATTATATTTTAAAGGAGGTAGTTAATTCAACATCACTGCAATCTGTGCCAGAACAGTGTGTGGGTGCATAATCACAACCATTTTGTGACTTCTGCCGCAGCTTGACATGCTTTTGCTGGGGAACTCATGAGGGTCATGGGGCTGGTCATTAGGATTGCTTCCAGAAGGATCGTGGGTAGTGATGCAGTACAGTGACAGTGTACATGATCATTGTCATGCTCCTTCACTCTGCAAACTGACTCACTGTGGTAATCTGCACCACACGCACATGTTCTTAGAGAGACGTCAGTGTTTCTCATAATGGGTCAAACTATCCACAGAGGCAGCAGTTTCAAAAAATAAATACTGATTTGAAGCATAGAAATGATAATAATAAAGTTGATTTATTTTCTGGGTTAACCAACTTGCCACAAATGCTGCTTATTTGTTGAACATTGTCTTGAACTTGGAATATTCCTAAAAAGTAATAAATATTGTCATAGTATGGGATATTCACAATATCTTCACCTTAATTAAGTTTGCACTTTGAAACACATCAAGGCCTAGATTATGATCTCAAAGTGGGGCGAAAGGTTATTTATTTAGCATCTTTTGAAAGACATAATGCACACAGACATTTACATGCAAAAAAACAAATAATAATACAATAAAATAATGTAAGGGGAAAACCGAGAGAAAAAATTACATTGATCGATGCATTAAAACAAATAAGCAACCGATTTAGCAAACTAAGTAACGACTTACAGTATATAAAGCGGTGTGTATTTGTGTGTGTTTTGCTCAGTTAAACTCTTGATACTATATTCAGCAGATAGTACTCTAGACATTTGACACCTTAAATCTTCTCACGGATTTGGATTTGTGTTTAAGAGCCACAAGCTATTTAAGAGATTCCATAATTTAAACCAATAAAGCATAATGTGTCATATTTAATACATCAACATGATCAAAACCTGTTGCAAACAATCTACTATATGCCTTCTGTCCTCTGATTTAAAGTTCATACTTTTTTAGTAAATAAAAGACCTTTTAATTCTAAAAATGTCCACCTTCAGATTGTGGTAACTGATTTTTATAAAGTAAACAGAATACCTTTATATTGTTATTAAGTTTCAAGATGAACACTTACTGGACTGAAGAAACTTTATGTGATTATCCATTAATGTTTTATAAAATTCATATTAATACAACATGCTTTTGAGGATTTTTTATTTGTACATCTTTCATTTGTACATTATTGTATTGCATTGCAATTGCCCTCACGATTAAAATTACAGAGCTCTGCTAAGACATTGTTGGAAGATATAGTGACAAATTATATTTATATGCATTGTATGACCGCTATAGTCATGTTAGAAAAAAATCTCATTGATTTACAACCAAAATATCAGAATTTCATCTTACGTTTAGCCATATAAATAAAAACAACTGAACCAAATTTTCACTATGTCTGAGCCTCTGAATAAAATGGAGATGTTTTTTTTTTTACTCCTTGAGTGTAAGTTCCATATTCTCACAATATCATACTAAATGAGCCATAAAAGCCTTATATGATAAGATATGATTCAACACATATGCAAACTCTGCAAAAAAAAAAAAAAAAAAGAACCCCTGTGGTGAAAACCAAGTTTTTAATGTTGTTTATAAGCAAACCATGTGCAAATTCATCAGTCAACAGCATTGCCTAAAATTGCAGTGAACCAAAGACAGTCTCAAAAACATGGTTTGAAATCGGGTCTCAGGAGAAGCCAGGTTATTCCTGTTGAAATGAAAAATCAGGGAACATTTAGCAATATAGCAGGTGAATTATGTATATTACGATGTTATGATAAACTATAGCCAATATGCCTTTCTCCACTGACGTTCTAAGTTGTTCAAAGCATTTCTAAGCATTTTAGAGGGCAGCTGTCTGAGATGGCGAATGGGAAAATGGTTTGTGTAACACTAGCAACATATTATTAGTTGCTTGATAATGTAGTCAAGCAAAAGGCTAATCATACCAATTATTGTTTGACGTTGTAGAGAGTGATACATAAAACGCATTGCCATTCTGATGATACATCTTGTAGACCACGATCCTGTTTAATTCACTCTTCCAATTCATCTCTTCTGAATCAGTTTCTGGTTCAAACATATATGGCTAAATTAAACCAGCATTTACTACAGTAAAGTTAACCAAGTGGATAAGGTTTTCTGAGCTGGTGTGACTGAATGGAAGCAGAGACTATTTTGCATATTCATAGTCACCCTAGCAGGTGTGTGAGTCAAACAGATGAAGAGTCAGTCGGATAAAAATCCAATATGTTTAATCCAAACAGGCAAAGTAATCCAACATAGGCAGAGAAACACACCATAACATACACATAACCAGACAAAGACTAAGTGAACAGCAGGAACTTAAATACACAAAGGTGATGAGCTAAATGACAAATAGCTGTGACATTGCAACGGATTAGTGGCAGGGAAATCAAACAAAGGAACACAGGAAATGAAGAATTACAAACTAAAAGTCCATGAACAAAACTACACTGAACATAATTGTGACGATATACATGCAAATATTTCTTAAATATATACATGTATGTCTGTGTATTTATATATGCATAATAAATATACACAGTACACACACATATATTATGTAAACACAAACTTTTATTTTGGATGCGATTAATTGTTTGACAGCACTAATTTTAAGGCATGAAGAAATTATTTTCACAGGGAAAAAATGTTTAAATATGTCATTTTGGAGATCAAAGATGAGTTTTAAGGGATACAATTATTGACTACAGTGGAACTTTAAAAAAAGAATTTAGGGTGAATTCAGAATGAACACTTTTTGCTTTTAGTGTCCCAATCAACCTGAATTCATATATTGTCTAAAGGTTCTATAAACTGTAACTTAAAAATCCAGATTTTTCTGACTATTACACAACAATGCACTCTGGCCTGGCATACATGGGGTGAATTCAGATCGATTGTGACATTATTTCCAATTCATCTCAATGGCAAAAAGTGTCCCAATCACCCTGAATTCACCCTGGTTGAAAAAGTCTGCACATTTGCTCATATTTGCTTTTCGGTATTCCTGTGTTTGGTTTGGCAAAACTCTTTGACATCTCACACACTCCAGTTCCCTCAGAGTCTCTCAATACTGTAAACAAATTGGAAGATTGAGCTCTATAATACACTCTGGAGGTCGAAGATGTCAGTCATATTAAACTGACCAATAATGTCGAAGATGTCTTGCCCTCCGCTTCCTTATTGGACGACATTTCTTGAGTGTAATTGGTCAGTCCAGCGCCGTCAGTAGTGTTGTGATATCGCGATATTTCGGGCATATGTTCTCTCGCTGCAGAGCTGTAGCGGGCTGAGTGTGGGTGCTTGACTGCCAGTAGAGCCACCGTCTCTCTCGCAAGCGAACTGCAACCTGAGATATTGAGAGTGTTTACATTGCCTTTTAACTTTTGAATGGCCAGAGGAACAGTGTGCTTGAATGTTTCTAAGGTGAGTGAATACTGCTTCTCTTGCTTCTTGGTGAATAGGAGTGTTTTTGCTCATTTAGTTGCAGTGCTAACATGTCGACAGTGCAGTGCCTTTCAGTTGAGCACCAGGACTGCTAGCAGCTAGTCTCAGTCATTCTAGTTCGTTCAACTCTTAATTGCTGAAAATCAATGAACGATCAACTCTAGTTCCCATAGCAACATCACTGTATTCGTACCTTTTTGAAGGCATGTCCTTGCGACTGTCGGGGTAAATAAAGAACTTCCTGTCCCCTTGCTAATCAGTGCTAGTGTGGAATAAACAAAGTTAAAGCTCACATTTGTGTGATGACAGCTCCGTAACACTGACAGAACAACCGAAATGAGTTAGCTCATTCTATATCTGCACGGTCTGTCAGTGTTTGTCTTTCGTGGACTTGGCGTGTGCTGTACTATCAGTGATCGGACAGCAGGGCTCTCAGTCGCTAATAATGAATCTTTGCAGGATTGCCTCTTTTTTGGCATGTATTGTTTTGTCTACAAGATAGTATAGATACATTAATAGGTACGTTTTCACCGAGATGACAGCAGTTAATTTTGTGCTTTTATCAGCTGAAGTGGTCCTTGACATAGTGCAGAGATAACACATACCCGAAAATGAAATTATTATTATTATTAGATTACTATTGTGTTCTAAAGGTGTACACGGTAATGCTTTTATAAATAGATAAAAAAAAAAAAGTTTAGACAAGAAATAAAATTAAATTCACGTGTACATGAAGTCTCTAGACCTAAAGTCTAGATCAGTCTTTTACAAAAAAAACTATTTTGTTCTACATGTCAACATGCATTCGTCATGAAGAGACATCACATGACCAGCTGCATTATACAGTCGACCGAGAGACTCAATAACAGTAAGATAATAACAACAACATAATAATAATAGCAGCAACAGTAATAATATGTCTACTTTATTTATTACATGGCTCTGTCGAATACTTGGTTCTGATTGGTCAATTGCGGTCAGATATTTTCCAATATTCGCTGTCGTTATATATTACAATAGTATTATGACTATTTTTAATTTTCATTTTATTTTTAATATAAGTATTTTTGATGTCTTCATTTCTATTAGTTTTTAAAAATATTTCTATTTAATTTTAAAGATAAAACTGAACTAAGAATAAATATTTCAATGTTTTAACTTCCCTATTTATTTCAGTTAGTTTCCAAAGCAACATTTCTAATTTTCTTAGTTTATTTTTTTTCATCTCTCTCTCTCTCTCTCTCTCTCTCTCTGTGTATGTGTATATATATATATATTTATTGCACTCACTTTTTAAAAATGTAACACTATAATTTGTGTTATATTATTCTGGCATTAAATAAAAAAAAACCCAGTCAAGACAGCTGCAGTGAGGTTTGTAAAACAGCTGCTGAAGGAATGACTGTAAATTCGCCATCTTCCTCTCTTCTCACGGGCATAATCAATCTCTCTCAATATTATTTCCTTTTTTGGAAAGCCGAGGAAATGCAATTGCAAACTTTTTTTCTTTTGCTGTTGGAGGAAATGGGAATTTGAAATCTATAGAAGTTTAGCCTTCTATAGTTCTGTAGTTCAATGCTTCATCCTAAAAATGTGAAAATCATCTATAAAGTGCAAAACCATTCAGGTGAAAAGAGTCAGATATTGTAGTGAAGGACTTTTATATCAAGAATGTTATGAACAGTTTTTTGTGTATCGTTTCAGATTGCCACTAAAAAAAGCAGCTAGCACCCAATTTTAAGTATGCATGCTGGGCTAACACTATCATTTGTGCATGGCAGACACCTGGACCTGTAACAAATTGGCTGCAGTATGGGCTTTACATTAGCTAAGTGCTATCTGAAATGGCTACATGAGTCGGTTATAGTTTCAGGGATCAGGTGTTCAAACTGGACAGAGCGCAGTCATCATATTTGAGCTGTGTGGAATTGGCAAACTGTCCATCTGATAGCCTCACTTGCAGAAAAAAGTCTACTGAGGTAAGATTTCTGGAACTTTTTTTTTTTTAGTTCTAGGTTGTGCCAGCTCTGCTGTCTCCAGAAAGAAAGAAATAGCTATTCTGTGCTGTTCTTCTTCAAGTAGAGAGTCTGGAGTCACCACTTAGGTGTGAATGAGGCAGTAAAAAGTAGGTGAAGTCTTCATTTCACAAGTATATAATGTAAATGTTGGGGTGGTTAATTGGTGATTTTTGAGTTTTTCAAATAACGTGAAAATGTTTGCATTTATGTATTTTTGAGTTAATAACAAGATAAATGATTTACTGAAAAATTGTGATAGGGAAAAAAGCTCCAGTTTTGCATTTCTTGTTTGTAGGGCTGCACAATTTGGCCACAAATTTGATTAACAAATCTTATTTAAACAAAATAAGAAATATTACAATTGTAGAATTTCACTATATAATAAAAAATAGTATTTAAGAAAAATATAATCATAACAAATCATATAAACATTTTATTTTGGCTGAAAAAAACGGAGAGTCCTTTATAGCTTCCCTTTTGTTGACAACAGCCGGATTATAAGCGCTTCCTGTTACAAGTTTGGAAAGATGGTTGGCACAAGTTGCGTTCCCGATTTAAAGATGGGGTGGAGTCGCTCTGAGATGTTAAAAACACAGCACGTATATTTATTTAATTAAATCACAGCATTTCTTATTTAAGCCATATCACAATTTGGTTTTTATTTCGATTAATTGTGCAGTTCTAATAGGAAGAGAGAGTTTCTCTGACTTTGCTAATTTGTCTTTTATACCCATTAACTATCTGCATAGCCATATAACTGAGGTGAACAATTCTCAATGGCTCTGTCACGTTCCACTGTCTCTAATCAGCTTTATCACATGCAGCACATTTGCACTTTTAAAGAAATGAATTAAAACTATCTAAATCCAGTTTCGCACAAAAGCATAACAAGTCAGTCTCCTCGGAGAACAAAACATCACCTTTAATTTTTGTGATCTCTTGCCTTTACTTGTCTTTTTTATCAACCTTTTATCACAACTTAACGGGATTACTTCAAACCCCATAGTTCAGTTTGATTAAGAGGGATATGATATTTTGTCACACTAATTATATTGGAAGGTGCATGGGGGAATTCTAGTTGATTTTGGCCAAGGGGGAAATTTGGAGCACAAAAGAGTGTAAGTAAGAAAAGAGGACAAGTAAATTGGCAAGAGCTTGCACTCATTTTGAGTCCTGGTTTTCAAAAGGCCGCTGAGAGTATGTTGGTGTTCAGCTTCTGTGGCGGCATTGTTTTGTGGGTGGAGGAAGAAGACCTTCATCTGTTCATAACAATAAAGCACTGTTATAGTTATCATGTGGGGAAGTGTCTACATAAAGTCACTGTAGAGAATGCTTTCAGGCTACTATTCACTACTATTATTCAGGCTTCAACATGAAAAGACCCTATTCACCTGTTATAAAATAGTAGTATGTTGATTTGGAAGAAATTGTGTGCCATACTTGAGCTGACAGAGTCCAGTTCTCTGTGATACTGTTGTAAGCACATGGCCAGGGCCTCCTGTGGGGACTAATAACAGTCAAATGTGGGAAGTCGGTCTCATTTGGCCCTTGGCTGGACACTTCCTGAGCCCTTGGACACAGGGCCACTCGTAATTTGGATCACTCAGATGCTCCTGATGACTGGAGAGCTGGCCAACGAGTAGTGCTGGCGCAGGCATCGCTAATCCACCGCTGCCGCGCTCTCCCCCCAAACAGGAAGGTTTAAAGGAAACTCGAGCGAAAGCTTGCTCTGCCGAACTGGGACAGAAAACACTGTGTATGTAAGGGGCGCTAATGGATTTCAGGCATCCGAGATCAATAACACCAGGAGACAGAAAAGGTTTATGGCTTTCTTGTAACCAATATGCTAACTGTGTTGCTGGCTTTGAAATCGACATTTTTCTCAATTGAGGAATAGAAGGTTGTACTTCAGCAGAGTGTATGTTCTTCTGTTTGTTTCCCATGAAAGATATCCATTATTTTGACAGAGTGTATTTTGAAGTAGGGGACACTCTTTTAAAAAATGAATTCACTTTCTTAATAACTTTTTCATTTGCTGAATGTACAGATTGTGTGTTTTTTGCACTTCTGTTTTTTACACGATTGCAACACCACTGAACTGAACAAACCATTTTATTTATAACAATCACTCCCTCCTTGCATAGAAAACAAAGCAAATCTTATGTATACACCAATAAATAGAGGGTCTGAAAGTGCAAAAAATAAAAATGCACTGTTACTAAACTGTTTTTGTTGAAAATTAGTAGTCTTTCATGTTAATTTTAATCTTCATATTACAAAAATAATTTTATTTATAAAAAGCATCAGCAGCGACCCTAATGTTAACAATAAGCAAAATAAATGTAGAATGTCTAATGTTTTCAAATGGAGAAAATAAATTAAAGACCAACTTTGCAGAAATGTAATACTTCATTTTAAACTACAGTTTTAGTAGATTTATAAGCTATAGTACCAGAAAGGTACTCAAAACATATTTAAAACTTCGACTCTTTTGTTTCAAATCAGTGGTTCGGATTGTGTGTCAAACTGCCAAACTGCTGAAATCATGTGACTTTGGCGCTCCAAACCACTGATTCGAAACAAAAGATTCGAAGCAGTGTTTTGAAATCGCACTAGATATTGTTGAAAAGTCGTTATTTTGTTTTTTTGGCGCACAAAAAGTATTCTCGTCGCTTTATAATGTTAAGGTAGAACCACTGTACTCGCATGAACTGTTTTAAATATGTTTTGAGTACCTTTCTGGATCTTGAGAGGTTCGGTGACATTGCTGGCAATGGAGGCCTCACTGAGCCATCAGATTTAATTCAAAATATCTTAATTTGTGTTCCAAAGATGAACGAAGGTCTTATGGGTGTGGAACGACATGAGGGTGAGTAGTAAATGACATTATTTTCATTTTTGGGTGAACTAACCCCTTAAAGTTACAAAAGCGAGCAGGAAGAGATTTTTCTCTTTTTTTTTTTTTTGTTGTTGTTTGATTAGCATTAATAATGACAGCCAGTAAATTTGGATGCTGTCCCTTAAAGACTGACTGCACCGATCCATTATACTCATGCATTCTTTCTCAACTATACCTTCACTTAAGACATTAATGGCTCTGTTTACTTACAAATACATGGTCACTTTGACACATAGGTATGTGTATTTAACCGTTTAAGCCCAATTAGGTGGCAAAAGCACTTGCTTTTAAACCGCAATGCTTAAAAACGCATGCAAACGATATGCTTTGCGTGATCGCGCAACACAGCAACGGCACGTGAGCGTAACCGTGATAGAGACAATAGTCCAAAATCTCTACCTGTTGACAAATTTCTACCGGTTAATCGTGTCTAGTGGTATATCGCCTACCCCTAAAGTATATGATGCTTAGTTTTTAAAATCTGTTGACATTTTAAAAGTCATGTAGTCTATTCCAGCATATGTCGGACTGAAATCCTATCTGTTAATTTTTTTGCAAATTTGGAATATCAGATTTAAATAATGGGACTGTAGTTTGGCTTCAGGCATGTATACTATATACAGTTGACGTCACCATTGTGAGTTTTGCTTTGATAGACACAGTATTCTTAAACAGACAGAACAACGCTGTTGCTCACTGTCACTGGGGGAACTACGTTTCATTCCTTCTCTTACTCTGGTCAGCAAATAATCTTCGTCTTGGCTTGTCCTCAGTTTCATATCCCCTTTCCAGATATCCATTGACAAGCCTTGATCTTAGTATTTCTGCTTGTGTTTGGTGCATCTTGGGCTGTCTTCCAGCCTTTTTTCTCTACAGCCAGTGTGCGTAGCAGTCACTGCTGGATAGTTTCTGTCTGTTTGGTAAATGACATTCATCTCATACCATAAAGTCTGCTCTTAAAAGTCTTTTAAGCTCTGCATGTCAGAGGCCTTTAATGAAGCCGTTTTAGTGCAGTGCTGCCTTGTTTTTTTCTTTCTTTCTGATCTGGTTTGCTTCTCTTTGAAATGCTGTCTTCTGTAGACCACAAATTGGTTGTTAGATTCCTGACTAAATTGGCTTTCAAGTATTGAAAAAGTTGTTTTTTCTTTGTGTTTATTTTAAAATAAACATGTTCTGCAAGGTTTTTCTTTTGGTTTTCTGCTTTGTAGCCTAAATAAATAACAAAAAGTTTGTGTGATATGAGCTGAATTCGCAGAGGGACTGTAGACATCTCATCTGTTGTGCTCCAGTACACAAGTGTCATTCATGGTCCATGGGGATCATCTAAGGGTGTTTGTTTATCCTGGCAGTTGAGCCCCTTGCTGTGTCACCCGGGGCGCCTCCAGCCCAGTTTGGTTTACAAACGCACCCATTCATATTTCAGTAATGCCCGACTGTCCTAGCCTCAATAGTCCAAGTCCCACCAGCGAAGAATTTGGGCCCTGTCTGCTCGGCATTAAAAAAAAACAGTATTTTAATAACAATACAGCTGGTGTTGTTCTTTCTCTTATCTGTTGTTTTAGCTGCTGAACGAACAAAGCAAAAAGAGGGGGTGTTGGGGTTCAGATAGCAATTATTATTTGGCAAAGCAGCCACAAGCCAGACTTTATAAGTGCATGCCAGCTTTGTGACGTTGTCAGAGTTATGGAAGTGATCAGACTGCACACACTGGGTTTTGATTGAGGAGTTCTCGTTGGGCTGCTATGTTTCCTGCTGTCCAATAAGCTGTCAAGCTATTGACATGACTGTTGGACATGTCACACCCCACCTGCTCTGCTCCGCCACCCAGCTGAGATCAGATGCAAGGGCCTGGACCCTTCCCAAGCTCCTGATTTTTCAGTCTCTTTAGTGCTCCATAGGACTGGGCAATATGTAAAAAATATCTTATCGATAATCACCTTAAAATCCGATAATATCGTCTACCTGAGACTTTTTAAATTTGTAATCAATCTATAATGTTTTTTTTTTTTTGAATTCATTATGTAGACTTCATTATGTAGACTAAATCAATATTCAGAAACAGGTTCAGTTACATAGGCTGCTGCCATTTTTTTCCTGTTTAACTTTTATTAGACTGCAGATCAAAATAGAAGAATACTTGATATTATTTTTAAAATGGGAGAAAGCCTATTCCAAATTTATAGGATCCAGTTTCATTGTTTATTTTTACTGCAGAACAAAATAAATTGCATAAAAATGGATAGGAATGTTAACTTAAGAATAAAAACATCAAAATCATGATGTGTAATCAAGAAGAAATATTTGACAAAATTACAAAAATAAGGATAAATGATGTTTAACGGAACGCATCTCTAAAAGTCGCATACACCGACACATTGCCGTTACAACAGTCAGCGCTGATCAACAAATAAGCAAACAAGATATAGATTTGGCTAATTAAAGATACAAAAGTTATTCAGTCAAGATCAGTGAGTGAATTTTTTTTTTTTTTTTTTTCTTCATTAACATTAATGACAGGTGGCAGCGGGTATGATAATATAGGCTCCTGTCAATGCACGGATCCTATATAGGCTGTTACATGCGCTTTCTTTCTCAACTGTTTACGTTCACATAAGACAAAACCGACTGTGTTTACAGGGATATTTTTATATAATTTAGTGTGAATTTGTCCGTTCAAGCGCAAGAAGATGTGAAGTATTCACACTTTATAAGAGTGTGGAAACTACAGATGTGTGTGCAGCACAGAAAACAACACGTGAATACAGTGATATGTACACAGGAATCAATAAGTGGAATCGAAATATGAATTTTATAATAAGTATTTGATTCTTGACCTTAATGCGGTTCCAGATAGTGTTGTCAAAAGTACTGGTACTTCGGTACCAAGTCGGTACTGAAATTTTGAAAATGTGACGATATCAGCATTTCTGTAGTACTGGCAGACTCCTTCCTATGCGAGGAGTGCTCTCTGGGTAGAGAAGAGGAGGGGATAGAAGAGTCCCTAACCCTCCTGGGCATAAACTGCCTGAGAGCAGCCGACTGGGACTTGGCAGCCCGAAATTTGTCAAGCCCAATGACCGCCTCCTCGAACACGCAGCCACCGAGCCCGGCATGGAGCACCCTATAGCACGCGCAGTGTGTTTGGTCTGCACTATCGCAGTCGCTGAAGTGCAGATGAAGAAACACTCGAATAATAATCAAAAATTCGGGTCAGATAAACTGTAGCAGAAGGGCTAAAATGGCCGCTTCGTGAAGGCAGAGAAATCTGAGGAGCAGATGGCGCGTTCGTCAGTATAGGATGGCGACGTAAGAGTGTAGGGGTGGCGCCTGCGCCATCAGCCAATGAATTGGCGTGATTCTATACGGTCTTCAGACAGTCGGCACACCCAGTGGGCGTTCCCATTGCGTCATAGCTACGCAGCGTCCAGTGAACCTATGAAAGAGAACTCTTCAGACCTTTTACAACAAGTGTCAGTTGCTTGTAACATCAAGAGATGAAATGAAGATATTATTAAAGCAAAATGGTCTCTTTCCTGCTCATGTCCCACATCCCTCTCAAAGCGCAGAGCAGTAGGCTATATGACGCATCTTTGTGTAGAAATAAAAAAACGAATGTTTTTTTTTTTTTTTTTAAATAATATTTATCTTTCTTATTATTTAGGTTACCATTATTTACCGATATTTATTTTCATAGTTTTATAGGCTGTAGTGTGTCGTTTCATTGAAGGAATAGCTAAAATAAACACGCACGTCTGTTTCAAAATGGATGTTTGAGCTTTTTTTATTTTTTTTTTTTATTTATATATATATATATATATATATATATATATATATATATATATATATATATATATATATATATAAAATTTCAAAATTTATTTCATTGAGGTATATATACACACACGCTCCAAATATTTATATGTATGATTACCATATTTAATATGCTTTTAAAATAGGCTATATAAAATAGTAAAATAGTTACAACAGATTTTGCCGTGGTACCGAAATTGGTACCGAGAACCGTAAAATTTTTATGGTATTGGTACCGACTACTGGAATTTTGGTACCGTGACAACACTAGTTCCAGAATTAGAATCGATAGGGCTGGGCGATATGGCCAAAAAAATGATCGCAATAAAATTTTTAATTTCAGTCGATAACGATAATTATCATAATACATGTCAAATCTTTATTTTTAAAGGCAGTTTAAAGTTTAAAGGCAGATTTTGCTCCTAAGTTGTAGAAACCAGACCATTAATTGTGTCTTTATTGTCAGAACATGTCTTTATTGTTTTTTAATTCTTTACACTTTTTCAGTCGTTTTTCCTAAACAAAATAAATATCTTTATAGAAAAATTAATTTCTTAGTTTTTGCATGTTCTAACTGGTATTGTTAATATTGTTTCAAATCATGAAATTGGTTTGTGTTGCCTGACTTTCACGCATATCTTCGTAACCACAATTTAATTTAACCATTAAAATGGAGTCAAAAAAACAAAAAAAATGGAATCCTAAAAATTAAAACGGGAAAAAAAAACTGAATTTGAGAAAAAATAAAACGGAATTTGGGAAAAAATAAAACGGATTTCATAGGGCCCTACATCTGCTAAAGTAAGCTCGCGCTGTGCTGCCATTTGAATTATGAAAACATTAAGGATAAGGATAAATGGTCCATGTGGTGTGGTTCAAATGAGTACTGCTTTTTCATTCCGCTTTTGGTGCATAAACATTATTTCGAACCTTTATCGAACTCTTATCGTTTTATCGAGGAAAATTATATCACGATAATTATCATTATGGTTTTATCGCCCAGCCCTACTCTCAACCCTAATAACTATTATAGAAAACATTAGATATGTATGGTAATTGTGGGGCTCTGTAAAATATATTTTGCAGCTATATTTTGCCTAGTTTTATCATTTTTTTTCATTTTTTCCGATATTGTCCATGATCGTCTGGATATAATTGACATTGCGATACTTGGAAGACATTGTCGATATACAATAATATCGCCATATCACCAGCCCTTCTGCTCCAGTGAGTTTTCAGTATGCCTGATCGAGTTAGTCAAGGCATCACTGACGGTTGAGTTGATCTATGAGTTACTGTCACACTCCTGCACAGCTGTTTTTTTTTTTTTTTTTTTTTTTGACAAAATTTGCTGTTATGAAACCATAATATATTACATAAAAGAGTCCTGACGATTTGAAGAGTTTTTAGAAAAACATTGTACTTTTTCCTTTAGTTTTCCAATTTTCGGCCAAGATATGTTGCACTCAGACCTCCTACAAGGATCTACTTTCACGCCATGTCGCCTCTCAATAGTTTGCAGGTGTGAAGAGGATAAGAATGTGAATTTCTGTGAAAGACAAGGTGCAACTGTAGATCTTTGCCTTGATCTTCAGCAAATATTGTGCTGGTGATTATCTTGAAGCTTCTTAAAATCCATCAAAGGCTTGCGTCAGATGAGAGCTTCGGTGTCTTATGACAAGCATGAACCTTTTGATTTCAGCTAATACAAAGAAAGTTTCACAAATCTGTAATGCAGTTTTGATGTGACCTGTTTTGATGTTGACCTGTTTTGACCGAAAAGGCTGCATTTTTTGAAAAGGACAGTTCTGCCCAGACTCTCCTGGGCATTGTCAATTCAATTTTGTTATGGCACCTTTCACAATGCATGTTTTCTGAAATCAGCTTTAGAAAGATCAATGCTTTAAACCCCCAGTGACAGTAGCACGAAAACTCCCTTCCTATATTACGTGTTTATCTTCTGGTTGGTACTTATTTGTCCTTTATAGTTCTAGCCAGATAATTAACAGACTGCAGCAATTAAGAGTACTGGAGGAGAGCTTTGAAGTCTTATAGTGTTATTGAAGGGATGCAGAAAGTAGATGGAGTAGCTCCACAGACACTGTTTAGATCTCACAAACACCTCTTGAACCAGTCATTTAGAGAGTCGGTTTAAAAGTTTAGTTTTGATTATTATTATTATTGTTATTATTTTTTAAAAAATCCTTTCCACATTTTTAACAGGCAAACAATTCAACCACAACTATATATCAAGCAATTCTGTGCATTTGCAACTTAAAAACAAATTAGCACCTAAATGTTTTTAAGTCTACAACAACTGATGGCATTGTCCTGACACTATCCAAGATACATTGCATATGCATTGCATAGACATAAGATCACATTTAGCTGAATAAAGATATTGATCTCAAATATCTATCATTTCCTGAGTCCCTCAGTGTCTGCAATAAGACTGTCTTAGATAATGCTTTCATATAAATTCAGGTGCCCTTCTTTCTAAACTTCTATTTATAAAGTTTGGCAGTTAGATACACCCTTTTTCCACAGGGGGAAGTAATGTTTTTTTTACAGAGCTTCACAGGCTGTCTGAAAAATCCCTTCAAAGTGCGCAGTTCTTATTTGCCCATCTCTCTGCATGCATAATAGCTCTTTTTTTAGGCGTCCTTTGTGCTGCTTTGGCTCCTTTGGCTGATGGAGTGCTTTGAGGTCAAGAGAACCACTATTTATTAGGCCTTCTTCAGTGAAACCTATAGGAGAGTTCTTGAAACTGCGAATATATGCTGCATGGAGATAGAACAGGTATAGTTTAGTTCAATTACGGTTATAACTTATATTGTCTTCTTGTTTCTACCTACTATATTAGTACAAGCCTGTTGTACCGATGAGTTTTATGACGTTTATTATATTTCACACAATATGAAGCGTTGGTTTTCACTCTAGAAAATCACTGTAAGAGCTTAATAAAACACAGTGCAAGTGTGCATTAAAATATTATCCATAAACACACTCTCTCTCTCTCTCTCTCTCTCTCTCTCTCTCTCTCTCTCTCTCTCTCTCCCTTGCATTATTATCAAGATACACAGCAAGGTACACAAACACTCGTTACAACTAACAGTAAACAAATATATAAAGACCTTATGCCTTTTCGGGTGGTGCTTAATAAACTGGTAAACTTTATATCCGTAAATCAACTCCGATGAACTGTAATAAAGTGCTCACACCTTCATTACTTCCATATCCAGTATCACTCTGGAAACTATGTTTTGTATTGTCACTTTGTATTGACATTCGTTCACAAAGCAGTCCGGTGTGAAATGATTCATGCAGACATAAACAAATTTCGGTAGAGTTGAGGGAGCATTTTCTTCAAAAACAAAATGAATCCACCTCGTCTTCAGCGGCTCAGATTCAGGGAGTAAATGGACAGAGCTATGTGGATTAATCCATCCAGCTACAGAACACCTAAAATGCTTGGGAGACATTCTCGTCAGTGCAGCAATGACGGACTGTGAACTTGCCGTAAACTCGCTCAGGGCGGTTCTATGTTAAAACGGCAGTGTCTGTCAACATTCGTGGGCGGGGCCTGTGACTTTTGTGACGTCACATTGCCAGGGATCTGGAAACGGCTTGTTCAGAGACACTGCTTATGATTTATGGGGATTAAAAAAAAGGAGTGGTTGGATTTTTATCATTATAGGGTGGTTGTGTACACACACTGCCAACACACATTTATAGCCAAACACCATGCAAAAGTGAATTTTGCATAATAGGTCCCCTTTAATAATAATATGGCTTTGTGGAATCCAGATGTCAAAGCTACATGAATCCGTCTGTAATGAGCGAGACTGGTGTAAAGAATGGTAAAAGTGCTGATTGCTTTGTATATCCACAGTTCTAGCTCTTCTAGTTTCCCTTTTTGAATGCGGAATACAGACTACTGCCACCTGCTGGTATGGGAGAGTTATGTCCTCTCACGCAGGCGCAGAACGTACATGCTAGTTGGCTGTCAGTTGTAGTCTGTGCGGTGTGTTCAAGCTCAACTTTTTTCGCGGTTCGCTTCTAACGTGCTTTCTGAATGCAAAACCAAGGAGAAAAGCCACTTATTTTAATCTAACAAGATTGAATTTGCCTCTATATTCAAGTGTTCTATTTTAATGCTTTCATT
Source organism: Ctenopharyngodon idella (assembly GCF_019924925.1). Classification (NCBI taxonomy): domain Eukaryota; kingdom Metazoa; phylum Chordata; class Actinopteri; order Cypriniformes; family Xenocyprididae; genus Ctenopharyngodon; species Ctenopharyngodon idella. Next base: position 8,488,336 of record NC_067226.1, read on the forward strand.
TTGTCTTTTAGGCTTTAGAAAAGAAAACAATATGTAATAAAGATGTTTTATTGATGCCAAACAACAATAAAAGTATAAATAACAACAATAAAAGGTTTCTGTTATTTTTATTTATTTATTTTTTTTGGCGGTCCTTATTGAACTCAAATATATAATAAAAATAATAGTAATCATCATCATAATCCACAAAAAAGATGAGAAGAAAATTAACTGAGGCCCTGTCACAGCAAGTGAACCAAAATGAGATTTGAGGCAAGGTGTGGAACAGTGTGAGTGTAATAAAAACCTTTTCTCAGTCCGTTTACTTATGGTTCAATTAAAGGAACTGAACGGAGTTTGATTCTTTTAAGACTTTGTGGGAAAATATCCTATATGACCTCTTCCTAAAAAAACAAAAAAAAAAAACAACAACAACTCTCAAACAAGTTGAGAAAGTTACCAGCTGTGATAATGAACGGAAACAGTATTGTCTCTATTTGATGATTGCTTTCAAAATAAGCCTGTCTTTTTATTTGGCAAGAAACAGAGTTGTTGAGAAAACTGAGGGTTTTCACCAGGAAGTGTTTTCCAAGCAGACAGCCTTGAAATAAATCCTGCTGTGCATCCTGTCTTCAGATATTTTGCAGAGAAACACGGGTATGGAAATTGTAAACCTTGCAAATGTTTTTGTGCTCACTTTGAAGAGGAGCAACAGCTTAGATATCTGTTAATGTGGTGAGTGCTCTGAAAGCCCTCTGACTGAAACATGTCATTTCCACAGAAGGCAGGAAGTTAGATTCAGTTCCAGCAGTGTACATCAAAGAATGCTCTGAAATCTGGAAAAAAAGCTCTCTGTGGACGCAGGATGATATGACTCATATTGGTGGATGATTGCTTTGCTTTGCTGTGTTTGTGCTCTCCAGTTAAGTGCCCTTAAAATTCAGCTGAGATTTTTCAGGATTAGATTTCATCATGTCAGAATTGTTTTTATAATCAATAGAGCACCACAGTCTTTCTAATTTGCAGTTACGTGCAGTGTGAGGTTTTTACCATGCCAATTTATTCCAGGTTCAGAGGGGCTGAAGCACATTTTCACCTCAAAATGACCCACGTTAGCATGGTATTTCAGTCATGCAATAAAATTCTTTACTTTGCTCCTCGTAGTGCTGTACTGCAGGCACACACACGCTCTCAGAAACCCATTGCACCTAGTTAGTTGTCTCTCTCCCCTCAGGCCTATGTGGAATATTTCAGCCTGTTTGGAAGATGGGGGTGGGGAGCCCAGCGTGGGCTCTCTCACTGGGGAATGAAGTTTTTCACATGCTCAGTAAGAGGATTTTTCTCCCTGTTGACTGCCATGATGCCAGGTAGGGAGCTCAGCAATGGGGATGTGGGTGTTATCAGAAGGTTTAGAAGATAAGCATGGTGAAGAAGAGTCAAGCGGCTTCCTCTGATCACCTTTTATTGTTTTTTAGCTCATCGGTGATCCAGAGACAAAAAGAAGAAATCTGCATTCTGTTTTATGAATATTCATGAATGTTTTGTGGCATCTTATGTTAATATCAAAACCAATATCAACTTTCAGACCAGGGGCCAGTTGCATAAACTTCCAAGACTTACAAGCTAGTCATCACATTTTTTTTTCGTTAAGACTGTTCATAACCTTAAGTCAGTTATATTAAAATGTAGATTGGTCTAATTTGATACTGAAAAGTAAGACTTCTTGCCCCACTTGACGGAGCTGTAGCTCAGCTCAGGGTACTTGCGTTCTTTTGTTCCAGTGATTTGTTAATCATTTACTGTGTTTTAATTCCTTGATAACTGAAACATCTGAATTTCTGTGATGTGCTGAAGACTTTTTGAATCGTTTTGTTGTAAAAAGTTAACATTATCTTCTAGACTTGTCATAGTTTTTGTTGTTGAGTATGAGAATGAGTTGTGAAAGTTGTCATACAAGATGAGAGGATACACAATGAGAACGAGACGAGACAACTATTTTAACATTATTTTTAAGAAATCTTCAATGAGGAAATAGTCTTTTATTTGACTGAAAGTAAAAAAAAAAAGCAGAACAATGGGTAATAGAAATAAACCCAAGTTAACAATAGTCTTTAAAATGACTTAAAATACATATATAATAACAATGAGGCAATAATAATTGGTTCAAATAAAGTATCAACAGCAAGTAATCATATGGTTTTACAGAACAACACTGTTAAAATGCATAATATACATAGAAACAGTCAACTTATGTACATTATGATAACAAATGCCTGCAGAGGGTGCCAGTGGCCTGGTGATTGTTGTTACACATTACAGCATGATCAAATCCTTGTTTAATATCGGCCAAACAACATTAAATTTAAATGTCCACTTAATCTTTAATATTTGGGCACTTCTTTACTATATAAATGCTACAGCCACTGTCACTTTAGTTCTACTTTCTGAGTACAAATTATCAAATGCAGTAAAAGACACAAACTCAACTCCGCCATGCTGATATCGCAAGACAGCTTTCAGCTTGACGAAAAATAATGTCACATTTTAATATTGCAAGATCTCGTGGCACGAGATCTCATTACACCCCTATGGAGTTACATTTATGAGTGTGAAATAGCCTGTTGTTTTTGCAAATTACAAAAATTATTTTAGATATTAAATATTTAATGTTATAAATAATAAATATTTAATATTTTACATTTTTATATTTAACATTTTTGGTCTTTTTTTGAAAAGGCCATTGAAAATGTTGTCATGGCAAGTAAAAATTTGAAATACTACTACAGCTTGCAGAAAGAAAATAATAATATTTATATATATTTCATGTGGGGGGTGTTTTTGGGAGAGTTTGGTGAGATGAAAGTATAATGCAGATTTAGCCGCCAATGCGTCAATGTTTTTGCATTTGTGCTTGTGGTTTCTGTCACAGTCACTCATGTTTGGCCTGTGAGAACTTGCCATATGCTGCTGTCTGAACGCATACCAAAGGCTTTATATAGAACCGCTCTCTGATGTGTCAGCACTGTTTAACTCCATTTTGTTTGCTAGTTTGTCGTCTCTAATTAATGTCTCTGAGTGGTTCTGACTAGTCATAATGGTTGTTTGAGTAAGCTCTGAAAACACTGGAAAAGTCTGAAATGTCTATAGTGTTGCAAGTCCCTGCATTGGGATTAAAGTTAATTCCTAAATGTCACCCTCTGTCACGCGCTTCATCTTATCCATCCGAAAGGACTTTCTTTGTTCAATAGTTTTTCTTTTTGTCACTGTTAGATAAGCTTGGCTAATCAAGCCATGGCGGTCCTCTGAACGTCTGTCTCTTAACTCTTTCCTGATTCTGCATCTGTTAAGAAACTCTTGAGTCTGAGCTGTCATTTCATTTTCCCCTTTTTTTCTTATGGCTTTATAATGAGAATTAGGGATGATTTTAGTGACACATTCATCTCACCTCTGGGTTTAATTTAAGATTATTTAAATTTCCATAGAAGGAAGGAGAAAATTAATTAAAAAAACAATGTGAATTCTTGGATACTTAAAATGTTATATGAAAAACAGCCTTAGGCCTTTTTCCACCTAATTTCATTTGCCTTTTGTTTGTGTTCTGTGTAAGAATTTATTAGGGATGCACTGAAATTTCAGCCACCGAAAATTATCGCTCCATATTTTTGCAGAGCTCAGTTGCTCACAGCCCATTCATGTACCACTCATGCTCATTGGAAAAGCAAAATCCCCACTATGCTCTGCTCACATGCTCTGATAATAATAGCTTTGTAAGACTATGCATTATTTGGATAATTGGTGAAAAAATAAATCTGTTACTCTACCCATATCAATCCCTAATTCTTTTTTCACTTCGCTTAATGGCCCCTAGGGTCAGTCTTGATAAACTGGCTTTGGATTATAATCAAAGAGGACTGAGACTTCCAAATTTTAAGATGCATTATTGGGCAGGTATTTGGCTCAGATGTTTGCTGTTACCCCCTTTCCCACTTGGCTTACTATAGAGAAATCTGAGATAAAAGAAGAGATCCCTGCCAATATCTTATATACATGGGATGACAAACTGATCAAAAGAGAAATGAATAACCCCATGATTATTAATTCAGTTCAGACTTGGTATAAACTGTGATCGATGTTGGGACAGGATAATTTTCTTTCCCCTAAAACACCTTTGTGGGGAAACAGATTGCTACCAATGTGTCAGCAAAACAAAAATTTTAAGATATGGGCAGATAAGGGAATTACACATTTGGAGCATTGTTTTGAGGATGATGTTTCAATGTTGTTTGAACAGTTAAAAAATAAATATAATTTGAGTAATAAAGAATTCTTTAGTTATCTTCAACTTCGCGATTGTTAAGTTTTTACTTTGACCCTTATCCTAAGATACCTGATTTGACATGTATTGAACAACTCTGCTATCCAGATAAACCACTATATAAAACCATCTCTAGAATTTACGAATATCTCAAATCAGCCTTTAGATGACCCTGATAAATCCAGAAGTAGATGGCAGCAGGATCTGGGAGTAAGAATTGATGGGGACCTGTGGGGTCAATTATGTAAAGGTGGGGTCACCTCAACCCTGAATTCTAGGTATAGATTAATTCAATTTAACTTTTTACACCAGCTTTACTACACTCCATCTAGATTACATAAATTTAACAATAGTATTTCACCCCTCTGCTTCAGATGTGGTACAGAAGAAGGAACATTTTTGCATTCTACCTGGTTGTGTCCTAAAGTGAAGGTGTTTTGGGTGCAAGTATGTCAAAGTATATCACAGATTCATGGAATTGATTTTCCAGTGGATCCTGAGGTGTGTTTATTAGGTAATTTTACCAACTCTAACCTCCGAAATAGTCAAGCTGTTAAGCTTACGGAAATGTTGTTAATAATAGCTAAAAAATGTATTGCTTTGAAATGGAAAGCAGACACTGATGTGCCAATTGGAATTTGGTTTGTCGGAGGTTTGCAGCTGTGTACCTGTAGAGAAGATTACATATTCAGTGAGGGGCAGGGGTGATCTATTTTATAAAATCTGAAAACCCTTTTTGAATTATATAAATATAGTGCCACATGACTTGATTTGATAGAGTTGTTTTTTTTTTTTTAACTGTTTTACATGCATCTCAATGTTTTCTTTTTTTCTCTCTTTTTGTTATTATTATTTATTTTTGTTTTTGCTTTATTTTTCTCTTTTGTGTTTTGTCAGATGTTCGTTGTTATTGTCATATTTGAAAAACGCAAAATAAAATTTTCAAAAATAAATCTGTTAAATCTGATGGCATATAATTGAATAAAGAATAATATATTGATATTGAATTTTATATTTTCTGTCCAATTTTAGTGTTACTTTCAATGAAAGTGTGGTTATTTTATTTTATTGGCTTGTATTTTAATTTAATTAAAAAGTTTAATATTAATTAAATTATACAAAAAAGCTATAACATAATAAATTAATGTTAAAAAGCATTTTCGGTTTTTGGCCAAGTGCATCCAGAATTTTCGGTTTCGGCCAGAATTTTCATTTTGGTGCTTCCCTAGAATTTACGATGTACAGGTCCTATCAGTATAGCCCGATTAAATGTGTTTTTTATTTTTTTATAAAGCTATCAGTGTATGTATGTAAAAGATCAAATTAATTTATGCACATGGGCCCTACATTGTTTATGTATGACCTACTTATTTTCAACACAAGTTAAATTAATAATTTATTCAGAGTCTAAAAGATTTTAATCCATGGCACACATTTTCTTTTCTTTTTTTACAGGTGAACAAAGTTGACACTGTGTAATTTTACGTTTTGGTATCGACCAAAGTACTGGTACTATTGATGTTGGTAGATTGTAAACAGTGGATTGTCTTGCACCTCCTTCCCATCAGCTTTGTGTGTGCTGCCTTTTGCATAGAAACCGCATTAAGAAACCGAAAGACAACAGAACAGACATGCTAGAACACTTCCAGCTGTCGTTTGCAGCCTCTGTGCAGAGAAGCTTTGTCACTATGACAAGAATAGGAATTTTCGACAGTTCTTCTGTGCTTGTGGGGTTTTGTTTCAAGCATTTGATTTGTGTGGTGTCAGCCCCAGGCTTGGTAACATTCATTTGCTGCACTGAAAAGACCTCAGGAGAGACTGATGGGAAGACTTGATTCCAGATGCTCGCTGAAGATCATCATCATCTATATCTACGAAACAGCTTCTTCCATCCCCTAGTCTCTCTCTCTCTGTCTTTGATTTTCCCCCCACTGTGACAGTCTCTTCTCATGGAGAATGAATTATAAATCCTGATATGAATACCAAGCCTTTGATTAGTAAATAATGCCTGGCGCTTATGCAAAGTTCAGATATGGATGAATAATCCTCTCCCTCTTCCTGTCTGCTCCTCAGAAGCTCTTTCCGGCTGCAATGCATTTTGTCCTTGCCCTCATATCACCCTTGCAGAGATGCTGTGATATGGCCCTGACTTTTTGAAGCACTCTACACTCAAAGGCTTTTGATTTTCAAGCATCAGCTGATAAGTATTCCATGCAAGTTCCTTTCATAAGCAAACAAGGTGCAGAGAATGCGGCGCTTATCTCTTCGTTGACAGCCGGAAGATGCTCTCAGGACTGACACGAGGGTTGGAGGTCACGAGATGCACCTGTGCCTTTGTGTGTTTTCGGGGTTTGTATCTCTGTAATCGGCAGAAGGCTGCCATGAGTAACACTCTGCTGGTGGGTTGCGAGTGGGCCTGCTCAGTGCCATCACTGAAGCATTAGCCCATCTGAACTCGTCATCAGTGAATAATCGCACACATACCCCGGCAGTCAGGCACGAGCCCACGGCCGTCTGACCGAACGTCTGTTTGTTTTGTTTGTGCGATCCCACGTATTTGGTTTTAAGGGAGGCTGCTTCATCCTCCTGAGGCAGAACTTTGAAATCTCAGCCTTAGTGCAGCTCTTTAATATGTGAGGGATCGAGGTTGTTTATGCATCAAGAGAGATGCAACGCATCTAGCCTGGACTTAAAAAGGTACTTATTTCTTTATTAATTTGCTGGCCTTTGGTGACTCTGATGGAACTAATCTCTCCCAGATAGCCCTCACGGTTCGGTTCATACAGAGCTTGAATTTGCTGCAGACTTTCCTGCAGATTTAAGTTTCAGGAATAAGCATTCAATGTTTTGCTCTCTTTAAGGTATAAGCGTGTTTCTTCAATTTAAGGCACTTTTATGTCCCGGGGATGATTTTTATTAAAACAGATTTCAACTTCTTTTTCTTTTAGTTACATGAAGGTAACATTAGCCTTGAAAACTTTTAATAATGCATTTTTGCTACTGCCATTGCTACATTACTTTTGTATTTGCATAACTGCCCTTTATGTATTGTTTGTATTGTTGGTTCTACTACAATCTCCTGAAGCTGGTTGCCGTAAACCAGGGCTCTTCAAAAGTCTTCTATCTTCATTCATGGCACGTTTCTCCTGTTTTCCTCATCAATCTTGTTGGGAATGTTGAGGCTATTTCATCGATTTTAAAACTAGTTTAATCATTGAGTGATTTGTAGTTTGTAAACGAGAGGTGTGTGTCGAATTGAAACGCTTTTCACTAGATGTCGCAACACTGTTTAATAATGGTGAGCGGGAATAACGTTAAGAATCGAGACAAAAGAATGATTAATTCACGAATGATAGGTATCGCTGATTCACTCTACAGAAATACGGGACACACATAATAACTGCTGAAATATTCGCACGGAAAACGTTTCTAAGGTCAGTCGAAGGAGTGTGCATGGTACGAACAGTGCGTATATAGCCGTACAGCTGCATGCGCCACTGCGGCCACGTATCTAACCAAATTCAGCCGCACCGCCAGGAAAAGAGGATGAACTTTAATTTTTTACAGTGTATTTTTACCTTGTCCTAGACCCACATTTTCAATATTATCATGCCGTATATTTGTTAAATTATGTAAAAAAGTGTTAAATTAGCCTTAGCAAGAAAAAGGAAAAAAAAACCTATGTAATTTCTATCAATGCAGTTTACATCACAGAATGACATTAAACATGATACATAATGTGTTATGTGGTGGAAATGTTTATAACTTTCAGAAAAAATGATAAAAATGACAGAATTCCCCCTGTAATACATGTTTGTCCACTGCTTGACATTGTTAGTACAAATTAAAGTTGCGATGAAACCGAGCAGCGGCAGATCTTTTCTTCAATATCGTGTACATCACAGTTAAAGACACATTTAGGGTGGGGACGTCGTTCTGTCCATCTGTTGTTGATTGGATGGAGGCAGATGCAAGCTTGCCGACTAAATGATTAGAGAAATCTGGCATACTTTACCAGAGTGAAAGTGTGAGCTTTCAGAAAGTTTATTTTCTAAAAATCCACAAGAGAATTGCCCACAGTTGAAGAAACACCTTTAACAAATGTACAAAATGTTGTTGCACTCAGGGCTCCAGACTGCGACCAAATGGGTTTTTTTTAATGGTTTGCATCTTTTTTTTTTTTCCCTGCCAGTGTGAATTTTGTTAGAGTTCACACTGGTGCGACCAACTAGTAAGAGCTGCCATTTCTTTTGAGAAACGGCAAATGAAACGAAAGCAGAATGAAACCGCGTTATTCGTTTGAGCTGTGCAGCGCGGACCATTTATCAGCTAGGACCAATAACAGACAACGCAGCACAAGCTCAGAACAGGCACTCACGGGCCGATCTTACCACACAGCGCTGGGAGATCCAGTGAGAAAGCATTTCACAGCAAGATTAATAACATTGCTGCGAGATCTAGTGAGAGGCATTCAAATTCAGTGGACAGTTCTCTATTACAAACCATATCTGATCAAACAGTGCTGACATGGAAACCAGGAGAAACATTGTGCCATAAATGAACAAGTTATAGAAGGCTTTCCAGTCCACAAATCACCAACATTCACCATGGGTTTAATGTTGTAACGCTAACTGTAACCATGGTATTGTGGCAGAAATAGTCAAATGTCAAAATTTACATTATTCATTTCAGGGTTCATACAACGATTTGAGAGTGAAATTCAGATACTTTTCCAGTGCATCACACAACTTTTTCTAGGACTTCAAAGCTCTAAATGTGAATAATTGCGTTGCAGGTCAATTTAAGGTGTGCCCCTAAATTTTCTGTTTGTGATCCTAAAATTTTCAGGAAGGGGCTACAGTGCTTCTAATATAAAAAAAATAGTTGGGAGCCCTGGCACTCTGTGTAGATAGTGTCACTAATGAGTTGTCAGCAATCCACATTTGCATTTGGTGTGAGTAGCCTTTAAGTTTCCTTTTGAGCCCTTTTGTCTGCACTTGAGCACTCCAAGAGAGCTTCTTTCAAGGGTGTTATTTGGATAGTCTTGAATCATGGCAAGAGTTTTCAGGAAAACGCCTTGGGTCTTCAGTTCACAGTGGTGCTGCAGAAAAGGACTCTTGTAATATAGAATGATCCTGCTTTGAATTGATTTGTACTTCAACTGAATTTGATTGTGGCATTAGTGCGAGATGTCAAGAAACGAAAGGGAAAATACATTTCCTTTGCCTTCTGTGCCACACTTTTTCTTATTTGAAGCTGCCTAATTTACCAACTCTCACAGGGCTCTGAGATTAGATGATGAGAAGAGAGAGAGATCACAGATATAAGAAACTAAGTTATAACATCTACCAGAAAGCATGCAGAAGAAGAGAGCGATGGATGAATGAGAGAGGGGGATGGTTATGAGAGAGAGTTGCTGAAAATCATGAGATATCTTTAGGTAGAGATACTCAGCAGGGAAGCGCTTATGAAGCAGCTGCTAAAGTGTCGCAGGCCTTTGATCCAGAGTTCAGATTTCCCTTCTCCGTTTATATGCAGAGATGGCAAGAGAGAGTCCAAAATTAACCCTCGCAAGCTCCAAATGTGAGTATGAATTGACTTCTATAAATTCAGTTGAGTGGTAATCCTATTAGGAACTATAACATTACATGGTTTAAGAGCGACAGACTGACTATTTCCAATATAAGTGACAATCCAAATCAAACCATTTAAAAAAAAAAATCTTACTGACCCCACAAGTTTGAACAGTAGTGTGTATTGTTAATTAAAACAATGTAAAATACATTTTCGTGGCTGGTAAGAAACATTTATAGCCAGTTACCCGCTGTTAGCATGTGTTGCAAAAAGTTAATTTTGGACCCCGAGGTAAGACTATGAGATGAGACTGAGAATCCCAGGAGGCAGCGCAGAGATAACGGGAGAATGTATGCAAAGCCTCTTCAAGAGCCATTGGAATTTTACAGATGAGCACCATATCCCTGAGAGACTATGACAGGCCCCACACATCTCCCCTACTGCGACACTCAAACTCCCAGCTTCTCTTTGTTCCCATAATCCACTGTGACGATGAGGGTCGCGTTCCACTGCGAGAGGGCCTGACTGGAGGAGGGGCTGCCGGATCACACGGGCCATTTATAGGGCCACAAAAAAAAGTGCTGGGGCTCTGGATATGTGTCCGCAGGGTCAAACAAAGAGGTCTTTATCCTTTTTGAGACACTTGATGTTGCTTTTGTTGCTGTTGTTTTGGCTCTCTCAGTATTTTTAATGTTGTCTGTGGTATACATGCGGCCAGACGAAGTAAAGCGATGCTGTGCAATCTTCAAGGAGGGTTCGGTTTTTGACTGTTTTCGATAGTGTTTATTCTCTTTTTCTGTTTGAACAGAAGGCTGGCCACTTCCAGCCTCCGCCGAATCAGATATTAAGATGTTCTTGTCCAATCCATCCTCACAGGCACTGAATCTGCCAGCCCACAGTAAGTTAAGAATGGGGTGCTTTCAAATGCACATCCGATAACTGGCAATATTTTATCTGCCTCTTCTCTTTCGGCTTCTTTCTACCGCTCTCCCACCTTCCCTGCTTTCATTCTTTCTATCATCTGAAGCTGAAACCTCCATTACTCTCGAACGCAGTCTACACAGAGCTGGGGAGATGAAGTGTGAGATGATTTCCTCTGAATGTGGCTATGTGCTGACTCTTGTTACTCTCAGTCTTAATGGATTCCACACTTCTGCACATTGTGAACGTACTTGACAAGGACTCCTGGATATGTCCTTGTTCTCAAGAACATCATAGTTGCTTTTATAGAGTAGATGTGTGTAGGTATTCTTTGTTTTCATATTCAGTGCATGTCTACCTCTCTATGAGAGCCATTGATTGAGTCTGTAAAACTATGTATGGGAAATTTACCAGCTGGAAGTGTGTTGATGTTAGTTTTTCCTGTCTCTATAAAAGGAGAATTGAAAAAGCTTCGCTGTTGTGTATTCTTCAGAATGAACTCTGCAACCTCAAACTCTTGTTTTCCCCCGCCCCCAACATCTCAACTCTTCTTCAAAATCTCCTCCTCTCTGCTTAGTCTTTTAAACTCCACTCTCTTCTTTTGAGATTTGTCTCAATACTAATTCGATTAGCTTTGCAATTGCCTTTTGTTCATAAGAGTGTGTATGTGTGCGAGCAGAGGTGTGATGGTGGCTGGATTTAGAAGGACCTCAGTTCATACACACATTTCAGCAAGATAAGTGACCTGACGGAGCTGCCACGTAAATGAAAAGTGCATCTCTCTCTCTCTCAAGCATATGGCATGTGCTTTGAACAGTAACTAACCCATAGGGCTTTTAGCTAAAGTACATCCTTATTTGGTGTATGGACAAGGTTGACAACCTGTACTTAAATGCATCATTCATTCACTTTGAATATGTTTTTTTTTTTTTTTTTTACCTTTCATATCTTGACAAACATGAATGATTAACAAGTTTGTGTGTGTAGATGAAACAATGGCAGCATGTGTGGTTTGACCTGTTAAAATTAATGGTTCACCCAAAAAATGTGTATATAATGTGTGTACTTTCTGATGTGAAAGTGAAAGTTTGGTTGCTTGGACTTTCGGAGGAGGGACAAAAAAAAAAAAATTACTTTTACATTTTTATTTATTTATTACTAAAAATAACTTAGTTTGTTGCGAAGATGAATGAAAGTCTTACAGTTTTTGAATGACTTGAGGGTGAGTGAATAAGAGAATTTTCATTTTTGTGTGAACTAACCCTTTAAAGTCACCATGAAATCAAAATTGACATTTCTTCTTTTTGATGGAATGTTGCAATTTATGACGTGTAGATTGGCAGGAGGGCTGGTCATAATGGTTTTCCAATAGCTTGACAAATTTCAATCCCTTCCCTCCATCAACCTGTCACTCACATGAAACAATTATAACAATTAACAAACAACAACAATCCAATAGATTCCCGATGGACAAAATCCCACCCTACATTTGTTTATTTATTTTTTTTCTCGTTTGAGTTGTTTCACTTAGATGTGCCACAATAGGGAAGAAAACAGCATTCACAATTTCTGGTTTGTGCCAACTTGAAATAGCTGAATCCTAGTATTGATTGACCTAATTAAATATGAGCTAAATAGTTTTGTTATTTGCTCACCCTCGTTTCACTCCAAACCAGTATGACTTTCTGTTCTCTTCATTTGTCATTTGATAGTTTTGTATTAGAAACAGAATGAAATTGAAGTTGTTATTCACTGAAAACCATGACATTTGCACTAGCCTTTCCTTGGCGTGATTATTCATTTGTGAACTGATTGTTCAGAGTGAATTTGCGAACTGTATAAACTGGTTCAATGAAAAGATCATACTCAAAAGAATGATTATTTCACATTATTTGGACATTACATCGTTTTTAAGCAATTACTATCAGTAGCTAGAGGAAGTGACCTGGCACATTGAAATTTGCTCAAGTTCTCATTGATACGTGATGGCATGCTTATTTTTTTCTGAAGCCCTCATTCTTTTCTAGTCCATCATAGTATCACCTGAAAGAATTTTTAAATTGCTGGGATTTTCATCTTTGTGCTTATGTGATTTAGGTGAAAAAGCAGGCATGAAAGACAAGGCTTTTAATAGTAACTGTCGACAATGCCCTGCAGACAGCCGCTCGTAAATGAGGTGTTAACTAGCACTGACATGCTGAGATTCTGCTGCTGTGACACCCAGACAGACAACCTGAAGATCAGCATCCGTGATGTGCAATGAGAAGCATTAAATAAATTTTACAGTGAAAATGTGTGTTGCTTATGTAGCCTTTTAAAACCCTGCTTGGCTGAATCGTCATAAATTATCTACATGTCTAATAATTCATGGTATATCTATTATTTTTATATGCCATAACATTGTTACATCGTGACGGATGGGAGCCCTATCAATGAGCCTTGTATCCGACAGAATGTTATAAACTAGAAAATATCTGATTTAAGTGCTTCGTCAATATTCCCATTTAATAAAAAAAGATCAATCGCCTCTTTACGGTGTGATTTACTGCAGTTTTTAATTTAACAAGCCTCTCCTCGGGTGCTGGAAGACTGTTATGGCGGAGATTAATTGTGGGGTGAAGAGTTGCAGTCACTCTCCACACACTGTGGCTGATGGATCGTCACTACATTAACGACTGGGCTGTCGAAAAGCCTGTAAATTCATCATGAATGCAATTACTAATATGTATTTGTTTCTTCTCCATCATTTATGGTCTATTTAAAGACTGTAAGTCAGTGTTCCTTGACGTGAAAGTGTACTTAACGCCTAGGCCAAATGTGCTGTGCCAGTTTCATTTTCACTCACAACAGATTTCATTTATGGATAACTGCCCAATTAGCTTGGAGTTGATCTCATCTTAACATCCTACAACAACGCTGGCTTTGCCATTTGTTCCACCAAACAGTCAACTAAAACAACCGCCAACACCATCAGATGATATTTGATAGTACATTTGATCTGTGGTTTGAATAACTTGTCCTCCTGTGGAAGCAGTTAAAGCTGTTGCAATCAGATTTTTCCCCAGGAAGTGTATATGCCATTGACGCAAACAGACAACTGATAAACAGGCTTAGCTGGTCTTAATAGATGATATCTGAAATTGGCCATCTCAGAAGATATAAGGACACAGTGATAACTCTTCAGGTTGCAAAAAATGTTATAAAGTGAACATAAAGTGTAAGCTAAACAAGAACCAGTATTGTCCATTGCCACATGGATTTGGCTATGAGTTTCTTAAGTATAAGGAAAAAATATTCTTTAAAAATTTCTGATTTTTTTCTATTTCCACACCTCACCTCATTACTGTTTCTGTTTCATCTGTCTCAGGTATGACAGGCTATTCTGTGATGGAGATCCCTAAATGAACCGGAGAAGAGTATCCTAACTGTGGCATAGAGCACAATGACGGCACAGTCAGACGTTCACTGATGATCGGAGCTGGGTAAGAAACAAGAACCAGTATTGTTATTTACAAATCTGCTAAATTACTATCGTTAGCCATTCACTTTTGCTCTAGACACTGCTTGTGATCAGTTATTCACTCTAGTGTCGTACCATATGAAATGGTTAATCTCTGTACAAACAACAGAAGCTCCATTTTTATTTGATCAAAAATACAGTGAAAACCATAATATGGTGAAATATTACTACAATTTAAAATAAGTTTTTTATTTGAATATATTTTACAATGTATTTGATTCCTTTGATAAACTGTGCATCACTATTTTCATCATAAACAGCATTTATTTGAAATAGAAGACACTTGTAACATTTTATTTTTTTTATTAATTTAATGCGTCCTTGCTGAATAAAACTACAAATTTCTTACAAAAAATTGTACTCTGACCACCAGACTTTTGAACAGTAGTGTACTTGTATTTAGGGATGTGCAACAGTGACAGCGACGATCGATCATGTAAATGATGATTGAAATGTTTTTGGGTTTTTTTTTTCGCTCCTCATTGGTTAGCAGCACTTTGGGCGGTGCCCTGAGCTCTGATTGTTTGCACTTGCCATAGCATGCGTCAAAAGACGTGAGAGAGAATGGCCTCGAAGTCACGTAGTGATGTCTGGCTTCACTTTGACAAGATAGATGAAAATACAGTTCAATGCAAGTTGTGCAGCGCCAAGCTTTTATCTTGTGCTGAAAATATCCTTTTTAAATTCTATTCATAATTAAGCAATAATCATCAGTGATTATCATATGGTAAAATAACATTTTGGTTGAGTGCAAATTGAATCCAAAATATTGCTGAAATATTAGAATAAATAAAAAAAAAAAATTACAATAGTGACCGTAATGTACCCTAATAGATTGTGAATTTGTTGTGATTTCGTTTCGTTGGCTGTGTTTTTAAAGCGCAATTGGAGTTGTCCGATATCTGAGTTATTTGAGACAGGCATATTTTAGATGTTTCTTTTAAAAATAAATAAAAATACTGATGTTATAATAATGCAGTAGTGCTTTTTTCCCTCTCTCTCTCTCTCTCTCTCTCTCTCTCTCTCTCTCTCTCTCTCTCTCTTACGATCGCTATAACGCGTTACTTAAAGTTCACTGGCATTTAGTGCAGATACCACTTGTAATGTTACGTCTATGTTATGTATCTAAGTTATCTGATTAATATCATAGGATGTGTCATAGAACGGGCTTCAGTTTATTGGCATAAAGTCACTATTCCTTTTAGAGGCTTCTTAATAACATTGCTGCATCATAATCATAATCTAACAGTGTTCTAATCATGTGTTCATGTTTTCATAGACAAGTTTTCATGTCATATATTTTTATTTTTAACATTCATTTTCAGTCTTCAGATATTTTCTTCATTTCCATGATGGTCATGTCCCGCCCACGGCCCGCCCCCCGAGTACTCGATCACTCGTTTTTGAAACCTATCGATAATCGAAATGAAAAATTGCCAAAAATGCCTATCCCTACTTGTATTGTACTGCTTTGTTGTAAATATAGACAAAGCCCACATACAAACTAATGACAGAGCTTAATTTACATATTACAGATCTAAGCTACATAACAAGGCACTTTGCACAAATGAAGCACAAGTGGATTTAGCAAGGAGTCAGTGGAGAAAAGGACTTTTATACCTTCTCAGTAGTCAGTCATTCAAGACTCTTATGAATGTTGCTCCAACTTGTTTTACATGCTCCGTCTGACTTCAGCTTGATCTGATGATCAGGCTCTCTCTACCTATAAAGCTCTGTTCACACCATCAGTGATTAAATCACTGGAGGTCACAGTCTCTGTGGTAATGGATGCAAGCAGGCTATATCTAGCCTGTGTCCAGTCTGCACTCTTGGTGGTCGTTTCTTCTAAGACACTGCAAAAGAGACGTGAGTGCAACGGTTAAAGACGTTCGTCTAGCGTGTTTACAAAAACAATGGAAAAGTAGCGCAGTGGAATGGAAAAACACATTTTGTCTGAACAGCCACTAAGAATGACTGCTGTCTGTTTGCTTGTGCTGTGTGTGTGTGTGTGTGTGTGTGTGTGTGTGTGTGTTTGTGTTGGGGGGGGGAGGCGGGGGTTATAATGGCTCTCTCAGATGGTTTGCTTCTCCTATCTTCATTTTACGAGAAGTGTTTAATCCCCCCGTTGGCCGTAAGATCGTAAGCTTTTTGGTAATATAACAGCTCTAATCCCCTGACTGCTGATGAATTGGATGAGGGCATTACCTTCAAAGCAATTTCTCTGTTCACCCACTGCAAGAAGACATCACTTGACTAGTTTAAATAGACCATTGACCAAGCAATTTGATTTGGTGAGGGTATTAGTTTTATTTTATTTTGTTTTCAGTTGTTATTTTATTTTTTATTTTTTTTAAAGATGCCAAATAATGTGCAGTCATAATATGCTGTAATGCTGTCATTCTGGAAATGTCCATAGTAACCCTGTTTTCTGAGTTCCCCCAAACATGAAACAATGGATTTTGGGATGTATAGAACTTTTTTTTCCATAAAGTGATGTGTAAAGCAGTGGTTATGAATTTTTTTTTTTTTTTTTTATTATTAGAAGGTCCCATATTGCCCCCAATACCCACCACCCCCATTTAGGTTAGTTATACCCTCCCTTATTTCTGCTAAAATTGTGACAAAGTTCCTTGTTTTAAATCATTTTTTTAAAATGGCAACTGGAAATTAAACAGAAACAGTAGTTATTTGGGGGAAAAGCCAGGTCATACAATGAAGATGTACACCTCAGGATCTCATTGGCTTCATTGACTCATACTAGTAGCAAAGAATACCAGTGGTTTTAGGGCACTCAGAGACACTGCAACAAACTACTGTTCCTCCAGGGATGAACAGGAGTATAGTCCTTGCAGTGTTCTTTTGCATGACAGTCGCAAAAATTTCACAGTATGTGGAGCACAAGAGAAGCTGCATATTTTAAGCTTAAATATTTAGCTCAAGATCTTTAAAAAAAAAAAAAAAAAAAAAAAAGCCATACATAAGATGCAATTCATAAAGATTTTCCATGACCCATCTGCATTTTTGGTGTCTCAGAGGTTGAAAACCTCTAGGTTATATATAGTATACTAAGAATAATAATACTTATCAGACAGTTATCTTCATGAATCACATACCTGTCAAGCTGTCTTTAGTGTTGCTCTTAATTGCATTCATGTAGAAGCCAAAGTTGTTTTTCTTAGGGCCTTCATGGTGCTGATGAACAGGTGTGTTGATTAGATCATGAATCACAGCCAGAAGGAGATCTTTGCAACATCTGCTCTTTGATTATCTTGCCTTTCCAGCTATAAACTCGGATTTGCACTGAAGGAGAGTAAATGGCACTGTACCTCTGTCTAATATCAGATCAAACCTGCAATGAGGTTCAGTCCTAGTGCATCTGATTGGCTGCGCTTGAGCCTTACTCAGCTGATATTACACCAAAATGAAGGGGTAATTTTAAGACTTGACCCCAGATGTTGTGCATGTCCTCTATAACTGCCGTTTTTGCAGTTATTTGTGCGTGTCCTTTATAACTGCCGGGAGTTCTTCCATGCTCCCTTTCTAATGAGAATTAGACTAAATTACATCCACTGCATTATTATTAGCCTGTCAACTGTGCTTATTATGGGCTGCATCTGTTACACAGGGGGGAATCCCTGTGATGTCCCTCTGGCAATATCTTTTTCTCTAATGAGCCTAATAATGTAGCTGTTTCACACTGGAACAGAGGGGATCGGTGTGTTTTCGTTTCATTGGTTTACTTTTTTCATTTATTTTCACCCATCCTTTAGCTGCCAGGTCTGGTATCAGTAATAAGCTTCTTTTGAAGCTGCTGATTGCCCTTGATTCGTCCCCAGGCTGATCAGCAGTTCAGAGGAGTGGAAATGTCCAGAGTTTAGTTAGATCTGACACACCTGAGCTCAAACACATGACTCTCTTCTCGGTGTTGGCCAGAGGGCAACACATTTCCTTGGCATTGAACTTGTACTATTTCTGTTGTTGGCAGGTCAGACTATGTCCTTGACTAGGCGCACACCAACACCTGATCCTGACCATTGTGCTTTGAAGAAAATTTTGTGGTAAATTATTTTAGAACATTACAGAATATTCTAATTTTTTAGTAGAGTGCAAGCAAACTTTGCTACGCTTTTTTAAATTAGCTTAAAGTCAACATGAGCATTGAACTTATTGACCTTAAACATTGTGCACAATTTATCAGTGCATATTATTCTGAATGGTTTCATAATTTTTTTCCATCAAAATGTGTTAACGTTAACCACCTCTAGAACTAATAAACAAAAATATTAAATCAAATCTTGATGGTTAAAATCTGGCTGTTTTGACAAAATTAATTACTCAAATGCATAAAAATGTTTGTTTTTTTTAATGCTAAATGTATGAAATGTCGTTTTGTGTTGTTTTAAATGGAATAGGCTAATGATGCGATCACTTGCACTTAAAATACTCCATCATTTTTGGTCATACAGATAAGAGTAATACATCTTTTGAATCTGTGAGTTTACTTTTATTTGTGTGCTTTTACAATAACAACAAAACATCGTGCTTTTGTAAAATATTGAAAGCAAACAGGTTGCGATTTCTGCCATCTTTCTCTATGAACTTGAGCGCACCCAAAAAAAGAAACAAAAAGAACCAAAACTCCATGTAAACTTGCCTCACAGACATGAAAATATATCTATAGAAAGGGAAATGTCTGCTTTTAAATGAACCAATTCAACTGGAAAACAAATATTCTCAAGTTATGTAATCCATATGAAATGTGCATATATGCACGTCTACTACTGCGGAGATGACGAGTCAGCACCGTCAACTTCATCACTGCAGCCGGAAATACAGAAAACACTAGTTTATCAATTAATTATTAAAATGTTAAAGAAATCTCTTTGCTGTTTTTCCCCGACGCATTCGTAATCATTACTTCTGCCAGTGCGCTGTGGTAAGCTTTATGTGTACGCTTGAATGCTGATTAGGCTATATAGGCATTAAAGGCTTGTTATTATGATTTATATGGTTTATTAATAAATTTGGGATTAGTCGACCAGAAAAATCTTTAGTCGATAGCAGCCCTAGAAGAAACCACTTAAAAGAACTTAAGTCGCCCGTTAAACTCACCTCGTCACCTCTAGTTGGGTTGCCATGATCCAGGGCTGGATTCTGACTTCCACTTTAGCCAGGGATTTCTGTTATGCTAACAATTTTGTGCAGCTGTTTGTGCAGTTGGCAAATTGCAGTCTACAATTCCAGCCAGCCAATGAGTGACGAAAGACTTCAACATGGGTGTAACAGCCCTTCTGAGTCTTGCTATTTTTTTCCAGAAACCATATTGGTTATGATCAAAATCTTACCTCAGGAAACTTGAGGTAATTTCTTTTGTGTTTTGTTTGAGATGTACGAGCCAGCACAGTGGTTCATATTTGAGGTAATCTGTGATTAATATGTTGTGCAATAGAGCAGGAAATCCTATTCCCTGTGGCATTTCAAAATGCGGTTGGATACCATTTAACCCTTATTAAGTTTCCTTAAATAGGTCTCAGATTCGCTATCTGTTTCTTTCACTGCCAAACCCTTGTCACAAAACCTTTTAGGTTTGACAGAAGTTCCATAGTGGATTAAACATGCACATTAGTAAATACCCTGTGGTTAGATTTGTCACTTTGTTTGCCATTCTAATTTTTTATTCTAAATCCAACATTTAAAGCTTTCATTCTCTTTAGTAGAATTGATTGTGATTACCATAACTTGCACATTATAATCTGTACCATAAATGTAAAAAAAAAAAAAAATCATCAGTGGGGCTCCAGCTCCTCACTGCATTGTCTGGTGTTGCATGAAGAGCCCGTGGCAGGCCTGAGTAGGGAGGACAGGCGTGCAGTCTCAGGAGCAGGTCTGTGTGGGTTGTGGTGACAAATGAGCTGAAAGCTTGGTATTCATTGCACCCAGCTCTCCTGTGCCAGCCCTGTCCCCCCCTTCACTGACGGCCTTTCATGTGTCAACAATACCTCCCACTGTTCCCTGAGCTCAAGGTGCCAGCAGAGGACAGCAGCCTGGGATGGTGCGACCTAGGGCTGGGCGGTAAGACTGTATATACCATGCGATCGTACCGTGTCAACCAGTAGAGATTTCACTGTCTTTCATACTGTGGTAGGG
The DNA here is from genome assembly GCF_019924925.1 of Ctenopharyngodon idella. Lineage (NCBI taxonomy): Eukaryota > Metazoa > Chordata > Actinopteri > Cypriniformes > Xenocyprididae > Ctenopharyngodon > Ctenopharyngodon idella. Next base: position 8,508,792 of record NC_067226.1, read on the forward strand.
CTGCCCTCTACTAAATATTTTTCTAGTCGACTAGTAGGCATTCATTTAAGCCATTAGTCGACTAATAGTGCGTTTATATTAATAAGCCATAAATCATAATAATGCCTATATATATATATATATATATTTTTTACAATTGCCTATATATAATACATAGCCTAATCAGCGCTCAAGCGCATGCATAAAGTTTGCCACAGCACATCAGCAAACGTAAAGATTATGAGTGTATCATGAAAAAACAGCAAGGAGACTGTCTAAACATTTTAATAATTTATTGATAATGTTTTCTGTGTTTCCGGCTATAGAGATTAAGTCAACAATGCTGACCCGCCATCTCCGCAGTAGTGGATGCGCCTATATGTTTCATACAGATTACATAATCTGAGAATATTTATTTTCCATTTAGATTTGGTTTGTTTAAAAGTACACATTTTTAAGCTTTCTGTAGATATATTTCTCGTGTCTGTGAGGCAAGTATACACTGAGTTTCGGTTCATGTTTCGGTTCATGAATGCTACATCATGTGAAGCTACTTTTGCATGAATTAATATCATTATAAGATTACAGTTACACTGCTGTGTTTGGATTGACCAGGGCAGCCGTGTGTGTCAAGGTCCTGATCCAGGTAGTAGGAAACAACTGAAGATGTGGAGAATCAATAGCAGCCTGCATTAGATGAAAGAGCAGCTCATGAATCAACGTGATGAGGATTCAGAGGGGGCGTGACCAGCGTTAGGTCGTCTCTGCGACTGAGACAGCGCTAAGCGCATTCTAATGGGGACCGCTCTGCTGAGATGGATGTGCTTGTTTTGAATTCAGTTTTTGAGAGCACTGCGTTTAATAAGTCAGCTCAGCTCTGTTCTCCTCAAAGGAGCCGATCGGCCACAGCTGTAGCTATGGGGACGGCACAATGTTAAACCGCATTCATCCCTGACTCCTATTACCAGCTGTAAGCCCCTCTACAAAAAGCCATTTTCTTAAATCTAGCATGGTATGATGCTCTCTAGGACGTGGTGTACTCTTCCTTTAAGTCCGCTATGCCGCTTGTTCAGAGAAGGGATTACATCTGTGTTCCTCCTGTTTTTAGTTTGATCTCTGGATTATACAGGGCTCAGCCATATCTCCTGCATATTAGTGGATTTGAATGCAAATTATCCTTGTACACAGATGCACCCTGCACTGCGGTGGGCCGCCTGATCCAGATGCTCCATCAGGGAGGCTTGATCAGGTGCTTTGCTTTAGGATTCAGACAGCACTTTCTGAGCATGTCTCTGAATCTCAGAGTAACGGCATGTGAACTCTGCCTGTGAAAGCCAAAAAGATCAAATTATTTATAGCCTCTGCAAACGAGATGAGCTGCTTATCTTTCACGGTGCAGTCAGACACTGCTCTGCTCTGAACAGAGGGTAAGGCCTCGACGTGGGGAAGACGAAGTAAACGGGGGAGAGATTAGAAAGAGATTGAGCGCAGGTCTGTGAAACAAGTGCAAACTCTGCAAAGAGGATTAAACGGGAAGATTGGAAGAAAGAATGATTCAGTTGCCCTGATCTTCCGTAGCTGTGAATATTTCAGAACTATGTGAAATCTGGTTTCCACCTAATACATATGTAGGCCAAGCTGAAGGCGTGTATGTACGGCTACCATTCATCACGTCTGGATCCTTTTTGCTCAGTTCGTTAAATATGGAGTGTGTGGCAAAATGTGGCACTTCGTTTGGGTTGATGGATTGATGCGTTTTCATTCTCTGTTGACCTTAGCTTTAGTTTGACAGTGGTGTGGACTGCTAATGATGGCATTGGCGTGTTGTCCATGCTAAAACCAGCACAGTAATTAGCTGTAGTGAGAGGCAGTGCTGTTCTGCTTATTGATTTTTATTCTCTGCGAAGAAGATAACATGCCAAAGAGAGAAGAGATGATATGAGGGAGAGGCTGCTGATTTGCGCTATGAGCTACGTTTACAAAGTTAATGTGATTCTCTCCCTAGTACAGAAACCGCAGGAGCAAAATATGATTTGTGAAAGAGGAAAGATGTGTAGAGTATATTGAATTCTTTCTTTCCTGTTACTTATCACTATTGCAAGAACAGTAGTCACAATAAACTACCAGTTGGGTTTGCATCTACATATTTTTATGCAGATTTTGGGATATTACATAAATGATGGATGGAACAAACAAAATGTGGAAAGTATCCAAAAATATAAAAAAAATTCTGTGCATTCATGAGATAGATACCGGGCAGCCACGGCGGGTCAGGTGCCACGGGCAGCCACGGCGGGTCAGGTGCCACGGGCAGCCACGGCGGGTCAGGTGCCACGGGCAGCCACGGCGGGTCAGGTGCCACGGGCAGCCACGGCGGGTCAGGTGCCACGGGCAGCCACGGCGGGTCAGGTGGCTCGGGCAGCCACGGCGGGTCAGGTGGCTCGGGCAGCCACGGCAGGTCAGAGTCCGAAGATGACCACGGCGGGTCAGAGTCCATTAATGGCCATAGCAGGTCAAAGGCGGTTGAAGGCCGTGGTCGTGTAAGGTCCCCACCCACAAGCTCAAGCAGTTCGGAGGCCGCTGATGATCGCGGCCGTGCAGGGTCCCCACCCACAAGCTCCCCACCCTCAAGCTCCCCACCCTCAGGTACATGACCCCCCCCCAAAAAGTTCTTGGGGAATTCAACGGAGTCCGTGGTGGTTTCTTGGATAAGGAGCTCGGGTGGCGCCAGCAGGGCAAGGCGCTCGGGTGGCGCCGGCAGGGCAAGACGCTCGGGTGGCGCCGGCAGGGCAAGACGCTCGGTGACGGCCTCCGTGGCCGTATCAGGAAGAGCGGACTGCTCTGGGGCGGCAGCGGGCTGCTCTGGGACTGACTCACGGGCTGGAGCGGGCTCTGGAGCGGACTCACTGGCTGGAACGACCCCTATGTTCACAGACACTGGAGGGGCGGCCATCTTGCCCGTGGGCACTGGCAAAGCGGCCATCTTGTCCATAGCATCCAGAGAGTTTGAGTGCGTACCAACCGGCGAGCTTGAGTGCGTAGCAACCGGCGGCCTTGAGTGCGTAGCAACCGGCGGCCTTGAGTGCGTAGCAACCGGCGGCCTTGAGTGCGTAGCAACCGGCGGGCTTGAGTGCGTTGTCACCGGCGGGCTTGAGTGCGTTGCAACCGGCGGGCTTGAGTGCGTTGTCACCGGCGAGTTTGAGTGCGTTGCAACCGGCGGGCTTGAGTGCGATGCAACCGGCGGGCTTGAGTGCGATGCAACCGGCGGGCTTGAGTGCGATGCAACCGGCGGGCTTGAGTGCGTTGTCACCGGCGGGCTTGAGTGCGTTGTCACCGGCGGGCTTGAGGGCGTTGCAACAGACGAACTTGATGGCGTAGCGGCCGGCGGAGGCTTAGGAATGCCAGCTGCTCGTACTGAAGTCAGCGGTGGATCAGCCACACTGGAACGCAACCCACTCTGCTCCCAAACAGATCCAGAGACGTGATGTGATTCTAGAAGATCAGCGGAGATGGGACGTGACTCAGGAAGTTTAACCTGGACTTGACTTGGCTCACGAAGATCAGCGGAGACTTGACTTGGTGTTGTAGTACTGGTGGCCGCCATTTTATGCGTGTTCTCTGGCGCGGCGGCCATTACATGATTCGGCGAGGTGTCGTATTTCTCCGCGACACCCACAGTAAATGGAGAGGCCACAGTCATTAAAGCAAACTCCAAAAAATGACTAAGAGAGGAACGAGGTCCCTCACGAATCAATTGTGTCTTAAGTGGCTGATTAACACCCTCACAGAAAAAGTCTATCAGTACACAGTCTGGCAGATCTGAACCATATGCAACATCCAAATATTCTCTGATGTATTCCTCCAACGACCGGGTGCCCTGCTTGAGCCATAATAATAATTGTGCAATGTTCATACCGGGCCAGTGTTCTCCAGGAAAGCCGCTGGATCCATGTGTTGGCGAAGTCTTCTGTAACGAAGCGAGACTCAGGCGGGGATCCATTTGCTAGCTTTATTATAAAAGAACGTGATCGTACAGGCAGGGTCAAAGCAGGGGCAAACAGGAACAGCAGGGACAGGCAGAATCGTAGTCAGGATACAGACCATAGTCAGGGCAGGCAGAAAACACTCACAGAACAGTATACCAGGCAAGGATCAAAGGTAGGCAGCAACGGGTCGATAACGGGTAACAGACAGGATCGGAAACAAACAGGCAGACAGGAAATAAACGCTCAGAATTGCAACAAGGGTTAACAATTTTTTATTTGGTAAGAAGACCACATAAACTAAAGAGGAAACGCCAAAAAGTCATGTGACTTTGCCTCAACAGGTCATATGAATTAATAATTTATTAGAAAATGAAAATATTTCGTCAGACCAGTATCATTGTATAGCATCTCATAAGCTTTGTTCACAAATTATTTTTGTGATATTATGACTGGCATGCAGGTTTTTTTTTTTTTTTTGATTGTTAACCAAAACTTAAAATCATTTTTGTTCATTTAAATAAAGGTTAAAATAAAATAAAATAAAATAAAATATAAATATTAGATGAAACTTGCAATACTTTAATAAAAATGTGAAATGTTGCCTTGGCAACTAACTGGATTGTTTAAGTTAAAGTACTAAAATTACTTAAACGGAAATAAAAATAAATTAAAGCCAAATAGAATAAATAGGAAATAAATAAAACATAACACAATTAATAAAACTTCAACTAAAATTACAATTAAAACAGAATAAAAAAAAGTAATAATAATAATGCAAAATATTGATAAATACTATAATATTATATAAATAATTCTTAATATAACACTGCTGGCACCATTGTCAACAGAAGTGAATTTGCCTCTGACACAATAAATCCAGACACAGTCTCAATTGTGCACGTTTTTTTGGTGGAAAGCTACACATTATACCCTTAACAATAAATAAATATAGTATAACAAAAAATAAATGCTTTTCCCCTGCTGCTATGAATTTTAGAAGCAATATGCAAAGCCGTGCACACAGTCATCCAGACAGATATTGAATTTCTGTAATGCTGCATTTGATTATTCATGCAGAGGGAAAAAATTGATTGGACCTTTTAAACTCTGATTAATTCCATGTAGGTATGCATAAAATTTCCTCTGACTGGATTACTGATTACTCGATAGCTTAAATCTGAAATGTCACTGGTGTGTTGTGGGGAGTGTAAGTATATTCTTGCATGTTTGCCTGTTATTGCGGTTCAGGCAATAGGTGTTTCATAGAATTTGTGTTAATGTACATTTGTGTTTACATTGTAGGTAAGCAGTGATGATGCGTTGTCTGGCAGCCCGTGTTCACTACAAGACCCTGATAGTGATCTGCGCTCTGCTCTCTCTGCTCACTGTCGTTCTGTGGAACAAGTGTACGAGTGAGAAAGCGTTGCGCTTCCTGCCCCGGCACCCCCAGCCCCCTCCCAGCCCGAAAATAGACAGCCATCCGCAGCAGCCCCAGCCTCCTGAACCTCCACCTGTGGTCGGCGGAGTACGCTACGAAGAGATTGACTGCCTGATCAACGACGATGTCACCATTAAGGGCCGTCGAGAAGGTAGTGAGGTATACCTGCCCTTCAGCTGGATGGAGAAGTACTTTGAGGTGTACGGCAAGGTGGTACAGTACGATGGCTACGATCGATTCGAGTTTTCGCACAGTTACTCCAAAGTATACACCCAGAGAGAGCTGTACCACCCCAACGGAGTCTTCATGTCCTTTGAGGGGTATAACGTGGAGGTGCGTGACAGAGTCAAGTGCATTAGTGGAGTTGAAGGTGAGTTTTGTGTTAATAGTGATACCTCTTCACAATCGTTCGATCTTATTTGATAATGGTTGCTTAGCATTGAAAATATTTGACAAACAGTAAAAACATTTCGGGTGAAATAGTTTTGGAGCACAGCTCATTTAATTGATGTTTATTAAGCATTTCTGTGATGACGCATGTTGACTTTTTCATTGTCTTTCATGCACACAACATGGATAAGCGACAAGTAAACATGTCAACAGTGTGAACGACTATCAATTTAAAAGTAAAATTTGTAAATTGGTAAAAAATTTGTTTGGATGAAATATTGAGAGGCAGCGCTTTCTTAAAGAACTTCACTATGACTGGTTTAATTTGTCACGTTAGAAAACAACACCCTAAACAGCATACTGAGTTCAGTTACCCAAATGTAATTACCAAAACTTTATTCTCAGTTTTGGTAAAAAAAAAGAAAAGAAAAGAAAAAACATCATTTTAGTGCATTACTAGTATTTAAAGGGTTAGTTCACCCAAAAATGAAATTTCTGTCATTACTAACCCTCATGTCATTCCAAACCTGCAAGAATTTCGTTCATCTTCAGAAAACAAATTAAGATATTTTTGATGAAATCCGAGTTTTTTTTTTTTTTTTATCTCCCATAGAAAGCAACGAAATTACCACTTTCAAGGTCCAGAAAAGTAGTCAAGACATTGTTAAAATTGTCCATGTGACTACAGAGGTTCAACCTTAATGTTATGAAGCGACGAAAATACTTTTTGTCCGCAAAAACAAAACAAAAGTAACTACTTTATTTAACAATTTCCTCTCTACCCTGTCATTCTCCTAGTTTATGTTGAAGACACATTGCAGAGCTTCCGTGTTCTACGTCATAACGCCGACTCGGTATTGGCTGGCTCTTGCACACATGCGTCGTGGTTCTCACGTGAACAGCGTTGGCCGGTGTTTCGGACGTAAACAGAGAAGCGCTGCACTGTGTCAACTGCGTAGGAGACTGACAGGGTAGAGATGAAATTGTTGAATAAAGTCATTATTTTTGAACCACTGTAGTCATGTTGACTATTATAATGATGTCTTTACTACTTCTCTGGACCTTGAATGTGGTAATTTCGTTGCTTTCTATGGGAGATAAAAAAACCTCTCGGATTTCATCAAAAATATCTTAATTTTTGTTCCGAAAATGAACGAAGGTCTTACAGGTTTGGAACGACATGAGGGTGAGTAATTAATGACAGAAATTTCATTTTTGGGTGAACCCTTTAAGATGTAATCGCACCACCTAAGATGAATGTTAATGCCAGGTATTCAATAAGCTAGGCTGCCGTAGGTTGTTTGGGCTGTACTTTCGGTCATCAGTATGTATTCAGCTACCAATAAAAGTATAGAATTCTCAGCACTACCATTTTACCATGTTTAAATCTATTCCACTGGTTTTGCCCTCATTATTGTAGCAGAAAATGTGAGAAAAGTCAGCAGATTCTGCCTGGGCTTACTCATAACTGGCTCTCCTAATGTCTCTCAGTAAAATCACAGTTACTTTCTCCCTCATCATCAAGATTCACCTAAATGCATGTCACATTAAAGCAGCACTTAATTGTGGCACACTGGGAGAAGTGAGAGGCAAAGCGACCTGCCTCATTTCTAACACAACTTGTTAGTGGCCATTAATAGTCATTTAGTGCAGTCCAAGAGGAGTTTCCTGGAAGCAAGGCTTGAATGATCTACGTCTGGTTCTTAGTGAGTAATGCACCCTCAATGGACTATACATTAAGCAAATGAAAGTGGGATTGATTCAGCCAAGAACTGAATCACAAGAGCTGATTTGATGACCTTAAACGTAATGGAGAATAATTTTGCACTCAGGCTCCCATGCGTCTTCTAGTGAATGTCAATGAGAAAAAGCAATACCAAATTAAAGCAGAATCATTTTCCTTTTTTGTTAAAGAACCTAAATGACAAGCATTTCAAAATGAACTGAGAGATGACACTCCTTGATGAGAAAAAGCTGATTATGGTGGTCTTGGTTTTGTCCTTCAGAGGCGTTTTACTATCCAGGAACCACATTTGTCTCTCGGCTGTGTCAGTGATCCATCACTGTTTCTCTGCCCTGACAGATTACTTTCAACCATTTCCTGCTGGCTCACTCTTCTCTCCATCTCTCTATCTCTTCGTAAGGGCCGTCCTTCAGCAGACGGGGTTAAGTGCCCTGTTTGAGGCATCACATTGATAGAGCTGATCCCAGTCTCACTACATTTCTTGGATCAACCCTACCTGGAATTTAACCTGCAGCCTTTGTGTTAGGAGCCCAAAATCTCTACCACCACCATCATATCAAAGCTTTTAACACAAAGTTTATGTTGCTTTCTCAAGAGAATAGAGATTCACTAAGTCCCTTTCACTCTTCTATTTTTTCTTTATAATGAGACTGGGTAATGAAGTAATCACTTCTTAAGGAAGTATTGAAAATGAGGTCGGTATGATCAATACTGGAGTATAAAGAATGCCTTCCAAACCACAAAATTACTATTCACTAAAGACAGCGAAGTCTCTCGCAGTGCTTCACAGGATGGCAAACAAAGTGGAAGAATTTTAAAATTAAATAAAAATGAATCAAATTCAAAGCAGACTGAGTTTGTTCGCATATGTGAGTGTACGTCAGTGTAACCAATGACAAGCTTGTGAACAAACCATTGCACACTTTACATGCTCGAAAAAACGGAGAGATTTCTATTAAAATGCTGAAATGCATCACATCCAGGCATGCTGCTATGAAAAGCTTTCACTTTTTGCAAAGTTATTGATCAGCATTCAGGATTAAGCCACTTTCAACTCTTTTCTGGTGAAAGCTTTTAAAACATGTGGACCCTGTTCCGTGTGCGTATTCAAAGAACCCCTTTTTTTTTTTTGTAGCTCCGCATAGAAGCACATTCATACTGTATTCTTTTGTGGCAAGTGGAAAGATTGGGTTGTCTATGAGTCGAGATGAAATCTTCAATGTCTGTGGCAGCACAAAAGCGATGGAGTTTGTACCATTCCCCTACTTTTGTTTCCTTTTAGCCTCCTCTTGTCCATAACCAAGAGCCTGTCCATTACTCAGAGGCTGTTTACATGGAGCCTCTCTCTGTTCTACACGCTACAAAGAAGCTCTGTAGCAGTAATGACTGTGCTGGAATGAAGGTGCCTGTAGGGAATCTTCTGAGGTTTGAAGCATTGCCTTTGATTCTCCTCCGGTATCCATGGAAAATTAAAGCGAGCGCTGCCTCAAAGTGCAAACGTAACATTTAGGTACAGGCTTGAGCCCAATGTTCAAGGAATGCTATGGTGCAAGTGCGAAGGTTGCGTGACCTGCCATCCATTGTTGGATCTCACTAAGGTAATCTGTTAGCATGTAGCCTATTTTTAACTTGGCGTACAGCACCAAATTATTATGCCAACAGAAAGTGCTTTTAATCTCCTCAGCAGATTCAATTCGCTGTACTATGAAATATGTTCATTTTTGTAAGGTGTTGCAAATGCACAAAACAAAGATTAATTAGAGGTTCTGTTCCCCTTGTTCTCATCCCGAAGCACAAAGGCACAAAAACAGTGTTGAGCTCCGAGGTAATAACCTACATGAGCCTGCGGCAGTGTGTTAGAGCAGAGAGCCTATTATCAGGGACAGCGGACAGACTCATCAGTCTCCACTGAAGGAGAGAGAGGGAGGGAGAATAAAAAGGAATGAAAAGGAGATGAGTACGGAGGGTGACAGTGAAAGAGAGCTCCTTTTTCCTCCTCCTTCAGGTTGAGGGATGGCCTCTCCTCCAGCATAGGATCAGAGTGCTCTGAATAGTATCTAGGCCAGAGAGTGCCTCCACAGTGCCCATATGCCTCCTGATACAGGTCCCACTTAGAGCCAGTATGTGTGTACGCATCCTGGAAAGTGGGAGGCTGTCTCATTGGTGTGTTTGTCATCTGTATTGCCTTGTTATGTCTGTGTTTAACCCTGCATGTGTTTTTTTTTTATGTGTATGTTTGTGGATAGACGCTTTAAAGCCAGCTATAAACCAGCAGCGCTGTCACAGTGTTTTGCCTGTGGCTTGATTATTGTCATGCCAGGCTGTAGAATAGATGAGTTGTGGTTAAATGGGAAAAAAAGGATAGAGACAGGGTTAATAAAAGCCTGCTGACCTATAACTCTTAGCATTTTTATCATGGCCGACAGCACACATTATAATACTTGAGATCAAGGTAAGGTAACTGGTACTAACTGAAGACTATTTGCTTCAGTGGCTTTGTCCTCCCAGTGTTCACCGCTCTTTTGTATATCTCTGGATAATTGAAGATTTGTATGTTTTCACTCATCAGTACTCTGGATTGTGTATCTGATCTAAATTGTTTAGAAGTCATGAAACCAGAAACTAGATTATTTATAATGAATGAAGATGGCATCAGTGCACAAAACACTGCTTCACATCATCAGACTTGAGTTAAAAACAAAAGACTCAACAGTAAAGCTAACATTATAAAACAGTTAATATGTTAAGACGCATATGAAGCCTAAAATGGTCAATGGTCAAACAGTATATGTACACTTGTTAATGTTGACTTTAGTGTTAATACGGCAAGTTGCTATGTTGCTTGGCAGCCGAAAATAAACTGGAGTTTAAAGGCTAATAATCTTGTCCTACTCAGTGAAAGAATTATTTGTTGTTTATGAGTCCAATTATGTATTGAACATTTGGGTCTATTTTTCTGTTGTTGCTTTACAAAAGCCTTTTTTAAAGGGTTCACCCAAAAATTTGAAAATAATGTCATTTTATTACACACCCTCATGTCGTTCCACACCCGTAAGACCTTCATTCATCTACAGAACACAAAATAAGATATTTTTGATAAAATCCGATGGCTCAGTGAGGCCTCTATTGCCAGCATGATAACACTTTTGAATGCCCAGAAAGGTACTAAAAACATATTAGTACGGTTCATGTGACTACAATAACCTTAATGTTATGAAGCGACGAGAATACTTTTTGTGCACCAAAAAAAACCAAAATAACGACTTTTCAGCAATATCTAGTGATGGACGATTTCAAAACACTGCTTTATGAAGCTTCGAAGCTTTACGGATCTTTTTTTCCGAATCAGCGGTTCGGAGCACCAAAGTCACGTGATTTCAGTAAAGGAGGCTTCGTTACGTCATAAGTGTTTGAACCTTCAATAGTTCACGTGACTTTGGCAGTTTGATACGTGATCCGAACCACTGATTCGAAACAAAAGATTCATAAAGCTTTGAAGCAGTGTTTTGAAATCATCCATCACTAGATATTGTTGAAAAGTCGTTATTTTGTTTTTTTTGGTACACTAAAAGTATTCTCGTCGCTTCATAGCATTAAGATTGAACCACTGTAGTCACATGGACTGTTTTAAATATGTCTTTAGTAGACTTCTGAGCATTGAAAGTGTTAATTATCTTGCTGTCAATGGAGGCCTCACTGAGCCATCGGATTTCATCAAAAATATCTTAATTTGTGTTCCGAAGATGAACGAAGGTCTTATGGGTGTAGAACGACATGAGGGTGAGTAATAAATGACATAATTTTCATTTTTGGGTGAACTAACCCTTTAAGAGGGCTTTTAGGTACTTTGCTTCATTATGTGCATCACATTCTTCTGAGTCTGATACACTGTTTGTTTGCATTATCAGTGTGAGTACTAGCGACCACTGTAACTCCTGTAAAAAAAAAGTTTTGAATGGTAATGTAAATATAGATTTGCTACTTTTCTCTTTAGTTTATCACCCAGTCTCTCATATTGCTTCTTCTGTTTACTCCCTATAGGAGTACCTTTGTCCACCCAATGGGGCCCTCAGGGGTATTTCTATGCTATCCAGATAGCTCAGTATGGCCTGAGTCATTACAGTAAGAACCTGACAGAGCGGCCGCCCCACATGGAGGTGTATGACACAGCGGAGGAGAGAGACAGCAGGTCTAGCACATGGACTGTCCCTAAGGGCTGCTCTCTCATCAGAGTCTACGACAAGACCAGAGCCACATCAGTACGACAGTTCAGCGCTCCAGGTACAGAAACGGATATTGAACTACAAGCTTCCAATTTATTTCGTTTATCTAGTATTCTTTTGTTCTTCATATACTGCATTCTGTTTTTTTTTTTGTTTTGTTTTTTTTCTCTAGGATTCTCTGTCCTCCAGCTTCACTCTTAGTATGTTTACAATTCAATTTCAGTATCTTTTTAAATGCCATGTAAACGCTTTAGTCTGATGAAATCAAACCAGTACAGTTTTTTTTGCATCCCTATCTGTTTCCTTATCTCTTCTGCATTCTTCTATCATCATCTTTGCATGGCCTCTTACAGTCCTGCTCCACTGGGCATACACAAACACCCTCAAAATGTCAAAGTAAAGCAAGTAGTGAAGGAGACATCTATGATGTCTTCAGAAATCACACAGATGGAGGCATCACAGTAGACAGTACATTCTGTTCCTCTTTCAGGATACTGCATGATAAGGCAGCATTTCTGAGGTCTTGGACACACTGTGCTTCTTTTTAGCGTTGAGCTAATCAATAGCCATTAGAATTAGCAGGGCTGTCGCGCTGGCAGGCAGTAATTGGTGTCATCACCCAGAGCATTGATTAGAGCGGAGCCAACTAGGACACACTGGGTCCAGGGCTCCAGCAGGGCGCTGCCTCCCTCCCGCTCTCTCCGTCCTCCACATCACTGCTATTGATGGGAGGGTAATCAGAGCAGGACAGTACAAATCCACTTAGTCTCTGCATTGCCTTAAGTAATGGATTTATGAGTGCATTAAATAGTGATAGGGGCTGTTTGAGCCAAAATGTCCTCCACTGCCTCATTCTTTTCCTTTGATTTGCTTTTGTCCTTTATGCCCCTCCTGACCCATGTTCTGTGTTGCTTTAATGTTGTTAATATTACTCTGTCTTGCGTGTTTTCTCTTGCTCAAGTATTCAGCCTCATTCTTTTTCTCTTGCTCTTTCATGCCTCCTTTTCTCCTCTCAGTAGAGGGTATGAATAGGTTTCCTTTTTGTTCTGCATAACCTTGTCAGAATGCAACACAGACAGAGGCAGCGAGAGGGATTTGACTCTAACAATGAGAGATGACTTTAGGATGCAGTGTTGAATGTGCATTTCTGTGAAAAGAGAGATAAAGTACTTTGATAGAGAGTTGGGAAACTGATCTGCTCACTTTGCAGTGAGTTGCACTGCAGTGTGTACCAAACAGTCTTCTGGAGGAGAAATGAGTTTTAGCACTGTTCAGTGTGAGATTGATTGTTTTAAAGTTTTTTTTCACAGTCTGAGCCTTTCTACCTCTCTGACACCAATGTGTCTGTTTAATTAATCCCAGGAGAAAGTGACAAATGAAACTTTGTGGTTTCAAGACAACCCGTACCATCACTATTCACAAGTACTATCTCTTAGTGTGTGTGAATCTGTACAAACATATACTGTTACACTGTGCTGTTAATGAAATAAATTTCAGTTTCATCTTAATAGTCATGTAAGGTTGATTATTTGTTGCTTATGGCATCGATTTAGTGTCAGTACCCTGAGCTTGTTGTTGTACCAAAGCCAAAATTTTGCTATGGAATCCAGCCTTAGTAGACAGCCTGTTGAACGTGTTGTAACATTTCCTTTTTCTGTTTCTTGTGTTTTAGAAAACTCAGAGGGCGTCTCACTTCCTCTTGGCAACACTAAAGATTTCATCATCTCTTTTGACCTGAAGTTCACATCTAATGGTAGCGTCTCTGTCACCTTGGAGACCACAGAGAAAGGGCCTCCGTTTGTTATCCACTATGTCACCACTACCCAGCTCATTTCTTTCAAGGACCGTGACATCACCTATGGGATCGGCCCTCGGACAGTATGGACCACGGTCACCCGTGACCTTCTCACTGACCTCCGCAAAGGCATTGGACTCTCCAACACCAAAGCGGTCAAAGCCACCAAGACCATGCCCCGACGTGTAGTAAAGTTAGTGGTGCACGGCCACGGGATGATAGACAATATCACAATCTCCACCACTTCACATATGGCGGCTTTTTTCGCCGCTAGCAACTGGTTGGTGCGCAACCAGGACGAGCATGGTGGTTGGCCAATCATGGTGACTCGTAAACTCGGGGAGGGTTTCCGTGCACTGGAGCCGGGTTGGTATTCGGCCATGGCGCAGGGGCAGGCCATGTCCACTCTAGTACGTGCCTATCTGATGACCAAAGATGACACGTACCTAAAGGCTGCCCTGCGTGCCACCGGACCTTTCAAACTGCCATCGGAGCAGCACGGTGTCAAAGCTGTATTCATGAATAAGTATGACTGGTATGAGGAGTATCCCACAATCCCTAGCTCCTTCGTTCTGAACGGGTTCATCTATTCCCTCATAGGCCTGTATGACCTGGCGCAAACCGCAGGTGAGAAACTCGGCCGGGATGCAGGTCAGCTGTACAGCAAGGGAATGGAGTCTCTGAAAGTTATGCTGCCCCTGTATGACACAGGGTCGGGCACCATCTATGACCTGCGCCACTTTATACTGGGCACGGCACCCAACCTGGCCCGTTGGGACTATCATACAACGCACATCAACCAGCTCCAGCTGCTGGGTACTATTGACAACTCGCCCATCTTCAGGGACTTCATCAAGCGCTGGAAAAGCTACCTGAAAGGAGGAAGGGCCAAGCACAACTAGAGCGGAGCACACCTCTAAGATTTCTTTAGACCCTCACGTCCTCATCCTGACTGCCACCGTGAGGGCCACTGTGTCTAGCGTGGAGAAAAAAAGTCTGAACACTTCGGTAGCCCTCGGATTTTTCTGTTTGAGACAGTAATTGCAGTGCTTGTGTCTTTGCTGAGGTTTTAATTAGGTACAAGCGCAGCTGCTTGCAGCATGTGTCTGGATGAGGATGAGGAAGAGGGAGGGCTTAGGTATTTAATATTCAAAGCTCCAGATCTGCAGGTTTGAGTGAGAAACATGTCTGCTGAGATTTGCCACATTTGGGCACACTTCAGTCAAGATGTGGGACCGCAAAGCAGCTTTCAGAACCTTCTTCCAAAGTAAAGCTCAGTCACCAGACAGGCAAAAACACTGAAAATAAATCGTAGAGAGCAAACTTTAGCTGCAATAGTCATTTGAGTTTGTAGCCCATGAGCAGAACATATAAGCTACGGAGAAAAATGCTGAAAATGTCCTTAAGTGTAGCATTATGATGTTTCAGTGAGCAGTGAAGGTTTACTTGATCGGTTTGACATTGGAAGGAAACACAACGCCTTTTGTTCAACCCACTGTCCAGCCTTCAGTCTGCATTTCATGATCCTTTGCTCGGTCAGAACCTCACCACAATCAGATTGAGTTGTCAGTAATGCGGCCCAGTCCTGCCCATAATGCACTTATAGCTTTAGAGAGTAGGTCGTAGGTCACTTGCTTCATGTTTACAACAGATTTCAGGTAACATTGCTATAGGTATTAAGACACCACTATCCTAGATTATCAAACACAAAGCCTAGAATACAACGATTTGGTTGTTTTTGAGAAATCGGAGGGAGTCTGAATGGCTGTGTAGCCTGTGTTCTTCATCCCAGTAAGAAGTCAAACCTCAGTTGAACTGTGCTAGACTGGTCATGCACTTTACTTGTGTGGCATGCGTGTGTAGTGAGGATGCCTTTATACAACCACGTGAAGAATTGTGACTTAATTTCTGACATTGTTTTTTCTCTCTCATGCCTTGATGGCAGTGAATCATTTATAAGGGAATTTTCACCTTTTGTTTGCTGAGGTTATTGTAGCTGTACCCATTTTCCCGCAATTTTTTTTAACGAGGTGGTTAAATTACAAATTATTTTTGGACAACTGCATTATTTCTTGTAATATTATTTTTTTTTTTTTAGGTAACATCTAATTCCCTTTCTTGTGTTGTGTGTCACAGTTGCCATTATGTAGAGCAAAAGCATGTTTCTTTCACATCCAGTTCAATAATTAGCATCTTAGCCAAGAAAAAGATGCAGTTTCATGTATTAAAAATAAACTAATGATCAGTACTTCCTCATTAAATTAGTGAAACGATTTGCATGTAAGACTATAGCATCTGTTTTTTTATCCAAAAGCTTCTCCTCACAGCACTGTAATAATTGCAGCAGACCTCTGACTAGAGCAGCTAAATGTTCGAGACTGCAGACGGAAATATTTTCTTAAGTTCAAACGAGTTTTGGCCGTGTCATTTCCTGATGTTTTTCAGAGCGGTCAGCCACTTGACCTCAGCAGTAAAACCTCCACCTGGCTGAATCCTGTTGATCCTAATCTCACCTAACTACAGCCGTTAAGATGGTGAGATATTATCCCATTATCTGGCAACCTGCTGTTCAGAACCATCTCAAACAGATGTTCACATTCCAGTGTGAGCTTTTGGCTTCAGATTTTCAGAACATAAATGTCAGAATTGTGACATTTTCTAAATGTTTTATTTCAAAGCTTCTAGTTTGTTTGGCAGGGATAGCATTTACAGACTATGGGTGCTTTAGCCTGATGGCATACCTTTGTGTTGACCTTTTTTGGTTTAAAAATCATGTTTTCCCATGAAAATCAGGTTGCTTGTAGTTTCACTGACACAGATCTCACATATAATACTATGCACATTTCATACTTGTTCCTTAATGGGCAGACAGTATATTTAAAGGGGAGATGAGTGAGGCAGAGAGCTACATTTCATTTATACTGTACCAAAGTCTTTAAAGTTGTTTTTTTTGTTTGTTTTTTTGTTTTTGTTTTTTAATCTGAATCTTTAGTTTTTGTATTGTGGTATATGGAAGACCATGGACTTTTCTTTCTTTTTTTCTTTTTTTTTTTTTTTTTTGAAAGTTTGGAAAGATGATGTGACTAATGGTGGTATATACATACATGCCTTCCTTTAAAGAAATGCCTTTTGATACTTTTTTTTTTTTTTTTTCCCCACCTCCAGTCTAGATTTGTATAATATGGAGTGGATATAGAAGGGAACAGGGAATTTAATTAATCACTGCTATCTATGGGGATGTGTGCAAATCTTGATGTAGAGCTAACGCTCAGTGCTACATATTTCAAAAGGGAAAAGAGAGACTTGGAACAGCATGTCTGATCTTGAAGGCCTTGTTTCAAAACAGCCTCCCTTTTGAGTTGGGTTTACCAAACGTTGTTTGCATTTGAGTGAACTCCTTGGAGTAGGCAATGTTAAAGCACAACTATGGTTTCTTGAATTAATTTATTCTCATCTCTCAATCTTTTTTTTTTTTTTTTTTTTTTATATATATATATATATATTCCCAGTCTGGACAATGTGCAAAGCCTTCCTCTGCAAGCTGCTGCAGTTTAGAATTGTATATCGGTAGAAATGTGGTTGATCTTTTTCCTCTTTTTTTTTTTTTTTTTAATACTTTTTTCATTCTTGAGTTATAAATTGACATGCGAGGTGTATTTCATGTGTATGCAATAAATGGTTGAACTGGATCGCAACAGCTGCACACCCAGAGGTTGTACAGACTTTGCAAAGGAAGCACAATGTGCGATCATTTATATGCAGGACAAATGTTTATTAAAGTCTTTGTGCTTTAAATTGCTTTTTTAAAAGTTGTATAAATAAAGGCATTTCATTTTATACATACATATGTCTACTGTGTTTCTTTTAAAGCTGCTGTCCGTAACTTTTTTTGTTTAAAAATGATCCAAAAATCAATTTTTAAGTACATAACCAGCCAGTGTTCAAAACGTTCTCCTTACCTTAGCCTGATTCATGATGGTAAGCTTGTAATAATGTTTTCTAATTCGGGTGGTTCTGGTGGCTTTCCACGGGAAATTCAAGCATGCCGCCGTTCGTCTTTTCGTCATTTGTCATGTCTGTAAACAGAAAGGAGTCCCAGCTAGTAGGCTATATCTCATGTGAGGATGCTGCAGGTGGTGAATCATTTATAGCCTTTTCTCACAGCAGCTGAAATAATCAAACTTATCATTTTGATGGCGGATTGTATGGTGTGACAAATGGACAATTACAGAAATTGAAATCTATAGGCAACGCTAATACACACTAAATACACATAGTCACGCAATGCTGATGTTGTGAACATTAACAATTTGAAAACAAAGTATAACAATTATAACAATTTGCACGGTTTGACATGATCCAAGCTAAGCGATCGTTAGATTTAATCACCATTTGTGGCGCAATTTATTGTAATGCTTTCCCCCCCCCCCCTCAGTTGGTCAGAAGAAAAGTGGTAGATTTGTTACTTGCTTGTTCAGATGACATTTTCCGGTGAAAATTCTTATTTTGGTCATACTTCCAAGACGTAGAATCGGTGTTTCCGAAGTACAGTATCATCGATGTGGTGACTGACAGCAAACATTAGATTCATCTGCTCTGAGGAGCCATGCCAAAGCACAACCCATGTAAAGATGATAATTACACAAATAACTGCAATTGCAGATTTCGAACAGAGATGGCGACAAAAATGTAAGCATTTATGCTTTAATAAAGCAGCATTTTTGACTTCAGCTCATGTATTTAGAAAGGATGTGGTTTATAATCAACTATAGTTGTATTTAGTCCCATAACTCATTTTTGATTAATTACAGTATTATATCCGTTTAGTCATACATACTCCCTCACTAGCTCAGCAGAAATGACCAGTGTTGAACACTGCCTGAGGTGTCTACTGCATCACCCTCCAAAAACATTTATCTCGGATGTCCCTGTTCACTATAATCCCTGCACATTCTCTCTATCTCAGTCACACATATGGACACTGCGGTTTAATTACTAGCTGCAGCCTGAGGTCGGATCCGGCACATTAAACTCCCTTCTCATTCTTCTGTCCTGTCTCTGTCTCTCTCAGTAGTTATTTTAGCCAGCATTCGCTGAGATCATACCGCTGGTAGACTGTGGATGAAGGCGCCCCATGGAGCTCATCTTTTAATGACTGTCTGATCAGATTATCACTGTTTTTACCCAGACTCAGCCAGCTGACGCTTGTGGTCTGTGGTCTATACGCAGCAAGTTTTTATCTAGGGCTGGGTAATGATACAGATTTCAATTTGATTAATTTGGGCATATTTCAGTTATAATGTCCATATCACACACACATATATAGAATCATCGTTCAGATGAAGATCTCGATTAATCAGTAAATAGATATTTCAAACCAGCCCTAGTTTAGTTTTTAAAGCCAAGACACTACAGGCAAAACCATAGTCTTAATCTAAAATTGACATTTAAGTGTTTGATTACACTTTTTCTATTTGCATCTGTAGATTTCTTAATTTTTTTTTTTTTTTTTTTTTTTCATGCACTTAGCCAGAAATCTCCACTTCAGTAGTACCAAACTTTCCAGTTTTATTCCTGTCTATATTCTGAATGTTTTTGCAGAGGAATTTGTTCATATATCATTTACCTGATTTATTTAATAATAAAAACATGGTGATTTTTTTTCTTGCTGTAGGCTTATATATAAAATCCCCTCTCTGATATATTTAACTTCTGTAAAGTTATGCAAATTAGTGCATATTTAATTAGATAATGACTCATTTGCATATTTAACCAAAACTTTTCAATAACGTCTAATACAAAACAAGTATCTCAATGTTCTGTGGTGATTAATAAACTGTGGAAGTATATGGTGATATCTATTATTAGTTATTTTATTTTTTTTTACCTTGAAGTGTCATAAAACTTTGCTTGTTCAGAGACACTCACTCACACAAACCTGCAATGCACAGGAAAAACACTGAACTGTCAAATATCAGTTTATTCCTGAGTGTTTCATTGCATTCAACTCATGTCTGCCTCCCTGATGTCTGCAGCAGGCGTTTTAGTTGTCTGCTTGGTTTGGCATTGTAAGAGGACACAGTGAGTGATGTGTGCTTTTGTGTCTGTGAGAGATTCCCACACACACTTGTGTCATTTCCCATTTATGACCTAATACCTCAGCTATGCAGGGTTCAGACTCTTCTCATCTTGCACACCCTGAGATGTTCTGATATATTTTACCCTTGGTAGTATTACTGTGTCCGAAGCGACAAAAATATCACTGCTGCAGAGAGAGAGAGAGAGAGAGACAGACAGATGTGGAGGCAGGAGTTGACGCTACCATATTGTACCTGTCTGGGGGGTCGTATAGGCCGTGCCCTCTGCAGCTCTGTTTGATTCGGTCTGTCTGCAACTGGCCTCCACACCGCTGCTGCTGATGTTTAATTATGCAGCAAGCAAGGCCAAACACACACACATAGCCCTGCTTACTCCCACATACATCCTCATGTTTGCCCTCCAGACGATACACACATAAACACACAGACACACTTAATGAAGCAGAAGAAAAGTGTTTGAGCTGAACAGAGAGAGAGAGAGAGAGAGGTAACGAGAGCTGCTGCGGTGATAAAGCAAACGTCCTTCTCTGCTAATCTAAGAACACTGGACAAGTGCCAGTGTTATGGCGGATATGTTTCTTAAACAGCCTTTTACATTTTGATTCTTTTGCATACCACTTTTTCAAAAGACGAACCCCTGATAGGTTCAATCTAGACAGTCTTATATACCATTAAACATTCTTAAAAACTAAATAGCATATTAGCATTACTTACGTCATATCAGTAAACATCGAGTTCTGCTCCTCTCAGTCTGTGTTCTTCATTGGAGAATAGAAAGAGACTGATTTAGATCACTACTGATGCTGTTCACTTCATTTAAACAATTCAGTTTAGATACCCTTATATTTTTGTCCCCTTTAAGGGGTTTAGACCTTATGTTTATTTTATTTTAATATTACTTTATTTATTTATTTTTTATTTACAGCATACTATCTCAACGTTTCTGACTTTTAGTTGTATTGTTACATTTCTTTCATGCAAATCAAGTTAATCAAACCATAAATCGAACGAAAAAAAAATTTGACAGCTCCTGTCCTGGATGAATATGAATTGTGACAATTATGACTGTTGGCTATACATTGAGACGCGATGAATAATTCTAAATTGGAAAATGCTGCCATCATGGGGCGACATTTGGCATTACCGTTTAACTGTTGCATAACCACTCAAAACTGCTTCACCCACACCTTCACCAACTGTACATTACGCCTTCTGTTGTCATATTTAAACATATTGTGCAATGTCAGCTTTACAGTCATTCATCGTTTCATTTCAAAATCCGCACATTAAATTCACAACGTGCCCACGCTAAAAAAAAAAAAAAAAAATTCCACACAGGATTGGAAAGTATATGATGTACCACATTTATCCAAATATCTATCTTAATTTGCAGTAAGTGTATTATTCTTGCGAGGGAGCAAAAAATGTCACACTCAACAAAAGATAGAAATACATTTAGGATGTTAATGATACTGATTCTGTTAATGAAGTGTCATTTCTCTCTCTCTCTCTCTCTCTCTCTCTCTTTACCTCTACCTTTGCCTTCTAGTCCATGTTACTTTAAGTTTACCACACCAACATAAAACTCATTTCTGCCAAGAGGTAATAAATTCAGTCCCAATCACTACAGTTTGCTTAAGATACTTGTTCTTCAATGGAAATTGCGTTTCTGCATTGTCATCGGATTAGTCCAGAAAAAAGAGTGATAACGGTCCTGTTTTAGCACGTTATGGATAAGAATTGTAAATATAAGTTCTTTCACACCCTCTATTCATTACAACTTCACCTGCACTGACTGAAACTGCCTAAAACACCGCACCCTGAATGAGCAAGTGGGGTCTGTCCCAGAACAGCACAGCAAGCTCAGTTTTCCATGTGGACTGGGGCAATCCTGTGACCTTGTTTGAAATATAATAATGCAAATCTTTGTTATTCTTTGTTAGGATGCTTAAGTCAGGCAGTGTTACGCTTGAGTTTGAGTTCAAAAGTAACTGAGAAACCTGTTTAACCTGCAGAGAAAAGGGGGAAATAAGATTTTCTAAATACTTTCAATCAATTTTTGCTTACACAGTTCTTAAATATTTGTCCTTCAATCGATCTTTATATAAATATATATATATATATATATATATATATATATATATATATATAGTATGTTTTTGGAAGAAGTCTCTCATGCTCATTAAGGCTGCATTTATTTCTTAAAAATACAGTAAAAACAGTTATATTGTGATATATTATTACAATTTAAAATAAATGTTTTCTATTTTAATATATTAATTTATTCCTGTGATGGCAAAGCTGAATTTCCAGCATCATTACTCCAGTCTTCAGTGTCATCATTCTAATATGCTGATTGGTGCTCAAGAAACATTTCTTATTATAAATGTTGAAAACCTTTATATTTTTGTGGAAACTGTGATGCATATTTTTTCAGGATTCTTTGATGAGTAGAAAGTTGATTTAAAAATATATTTTTTGTTAGAATGTAAGTCATTACTTTCCCTTTTGATTAATGTAATGTGTCTAAATACAAGTATTAATTTCTTTCACAACATCTAACTGATCCCAAACTATTGAATGTACTTCTACGCAAGACTGTTGTGTGTATTTATCTGTATGTTTGGAGTGAAACCTTCTGACTTCTAAAACAATGTGCTCCTGAATTCTTGTGAACGTTCTCGCCTAGCCGGTGTGTCAGGTATGTGTGTGTGTGTGTGTTTGTGCCAGGTGTGTGTTCAGTGCTGTAGGTGTGTGTGTGTGTGTTTTTGCTAGACGTTGATGTCTGTAGGTGTGATGAAAAGGGCAGGGCTAACCGGGCCGGTCTGTGATCAGGTAGAGTGGAAGAGTGTCTGTATGTACATTTGTCTCTCTACCTGCTGGTGTTTATGTATCTGCCTCTCTCTCCCGAGTCAGGCACTGAGGGCCATTCATCTGGGGAACATGTTCAGCTTGATCAAACTACGGCGCGTCTTCACTGTCCACCAGGTCCCCAAAGTAAGTTCATTCCTTTAACAAACAACAAACAGATACTGTGTGATTTTAACTAGTTTAAAGTGTTCTTGAAGTAGATAAATAAGTAAAGAATCACTGGATTTGTATTTTCTTTACAATTTTTTTACTGTGCAACCTGATGTGCAACAGTTTGAAGGTGTGTAGCCAAACATCTTACCATATTCATATTAATGCTTTGCATTATTTTATTGGCTTGACTGTTTACCTGTAGAGAGAGCTGGTTTGTCTTTATCTTATTAAAAATACGTTTCTGTGACTCTTTTCCCATGGTAGGCATTTCACGAGGACAGTATCATCTCTGGATATCGACACCCTCGTAGTTCGGCCACAGACTGTGTGTTGAGTCTTTTTCAGCTGACCAATGAGACCCTCAATGTCTGGACACACTTTCTACCAACCTGGTATGGTGAAACGGTGAAGCAATCTCTGTTACTTTTTATCTCTCGTGTTTGCTTTCTCTCTATAAATGCATATCGCTCTCTCTTTGCCACTTTCTCAGTATGACTTTTACAATAAAACTTGTTATCTTTTAACCTACAGACAATAGTTTAAACTTGCACAACTACAGTGACACAACCCTGGGTTCCATGCCAACATTATTTAGATTGACTATGTGTGTGTGGTGTGCTGAGACTTACAGTAGTATGAATTGAGCAACTCCATAGTGGATTGTCTCGCCCCTCACCGAGCTCCTAGGAGAGTTCACCTTGCTGGATGAACACAGAGGGTCTGCCATCTCTGATAATGAGCTCCTGGTGTGATTCTCATCGGAGCTTTCTCCAGACGTAAACATGTTAGAGAGCTGCTTATGTCACCTTTGATTGTAAACTTTTTGGTATGCTATTGGTATTTGCTATATTGGCTTTAATGGTTTGTTGTAAGCTGTTATAAGTTCAAAATTTGCCTGCTTTTTGTCATTGAATCGCTTATTTTTCCAAACAACTTCTATCTATAAGTCTGTGAACGGAACTGAGGTCATTCAAAACCTTATTCACTCATTCAGCCATTACATAATGCCTCAGTCCTGCCTCATATTAACCAGTACTCTACAAGACACAACCAACACAACCAGTTTTTCTTGGCTAAGTTTTTCTTGGGCATGTAAAAAATGGAACACATTTAATAATATTACATTATTTTTTATATAATAAAATATATATACAATAAAATATTACATCATTTTATTATTATTATTATTATTATTATTAAAAAACTACTAGCTTAACTCAGTATTGCAGTATTGGCAATCCTGTATAATAAACTGCTTTAAATCTTCTTGCTTTGAATAAAATCATCTGCTAAATTATTAAATGTAAATGTAGTTCATTGCAAAAACACATTTCCATTACTCGTCTATTTAATGTATGCCATATCTCAAAGCTAACACATCCTCTGATCCCACACAATGGTTAAATACACAGTCAGCCGACAGTAAATCAATAGGACAAAACTTGGAATCTGTAACTTGACTCTGTGTTAATGTTTGGTTATATTAAACTCACTGATCCCTCTAAAGCAAGCAAGAGTAAATCAGACCTGTAAAATTCATCACTTAAGAATCCTGAGATTTGAAACTAGGTTTAGTACGACACCTCTTAATATCACATTTTTAAGGGCAGGGCTGACATTGCTAAAGCTCGGTTGCTCTTTGTAAGAAGGAAATGCTATGTTCCCATGGATATAGCAAACCTGTGGAATTTGAATGTATTTATAGTGAATATATAGCTTTCTAAAAAAATTCCTCTTTGTGACTGCAATCAATGTAAGCAGGGGGGGACACTGAATGTAAGAAGTCTTAGGAAAATCTCCTTCACAAAACTCTACCATCTGTATTAATTCTTATCTTTACTGTACATACTGTATAGCATAGAAACAAGCTTTAACGGTGTGCTTTAGAGATTAAACACAGACCTATAGAAAGTGATAAGACTGTTTGTTTCTGCATTCACCTGTCAGATACATCCCTAGTAACAAACTCTGCGAGCAAGTCAGGGCAGGTTAAACTTTTGAATACAATCTTCTGGCCTTTGTCATCTTAATCGTTCACTTTCTAAGATACGGATGCTTTAATTTCAGTATCAGCTATCATGCAAGGAATTGTCTTTCAGTGGAAAAGAAATTGAAAAAGTGACATGTGAAGGCCAAGAATAGTAACCCAATACGTACTTGGAATTTGTCCTCTGCGTTTAACCCATCCAGATAGTGCACACACGTAAGGAGTAGTGAACACACACACTGCAAAATGTGGACACACACACCCCCGGAGCAGTGGGCAGCCATTTTGCTGTGGTGGCGCAATTGGGGGTTAGGTGCCTTGCTTTCCTGCTGGTATTGAGAATCGAACCCGCAACCTTCGGGATACTAGTCTGACTCTCTAACCATTAGGCCATGACTGCCCCACCCAAAACTGCCCCAAACTGCCCCAAACTGCCCCAAACTGCCCCAAACAAGTCAAAAGATGGAAAACGTATATATATTTTTAAATCGCATGCGTATGATGTTGATTCCAGCAGTGGAAAACTTCATGGAATTGTTGTTGTTTCACTGTATAACTTGTTTGTTGCAACATTCAGACCTGTGTCAACATCATTGTCTGGCATCCTTCCATCTCTCTCTCTTTCTCCGTCAGGTATTTTCTTTGGAAGCTGATGACAGTGTTGTTGATAGAGGATGCGTGGTATGATGTGTATACGTGGCCCCTGCTGGTCTTCTTGTTCTCCTGCTGCGTGTATCCACTGGCCTCCAGCTGTGCCCACACCTTCAGTACCATGTCTACCCGCTCTCGCCATATCTGTTATTTCTTTGACTATGGAGCACTCAGCCTGTACAGTCTCGGTAAGAAAGGAACACACAGACACATTTACTTGAACACTGTTAGTTCCTTGGCTTGTTACAGAAAATATTGGCATAAAGACAAAGTTCAAGCTTCAAGATTGTACTGCGATATTTAACAGACACAAATTTCTTACACAATTAAGGCAAAACAGGTTACATTACACTGACTACCATATACAAATAACAAATCAATACTGTACATTATTTCTAGGTATGAGCTGAGAATAAAATTCCATCCAACACAGATAAACTAACAATAATTTTTGTCCAATAACTAAATACATGTCCAAAATTAAAATGTATTGTTTGTGTAAATAAATTAAAACACTATAGAAACTAAAATGAACCCTTTTAAATGTTACTAGTGAATTTGGGCATCACAGCATTATATTGTACAGTATGGAAAAACAGATATTTATTCTGAGATTTGCTAAAGGTTACATTTAAGGCGAGACACTGCAGGTGAATAAAAAAATTAACTAATAGTTATCAACATACTTACCCAGTGGATTACAATAAGAAGTGCAAACATTTTTTGTATTACAAGTTTTCTAAAATGTTATGTTTAAGTATGTAAATTAGGAAATATTTATTTACTTAAAAATGCGTTAATTTGCATACATTTCTAGTACAACAATCTGAAAAAATCAGAATTCTTTTTTATTTTTTTGACATATTAGAGTCAAAAGGTTTTTACAAAGGGGATTTTGGGTATCTCTTTTTTATCACTCCATAATTCAGAAAATACTGTGAACAGTCAGAAAAAAAAAAAAAAAATTTTCTTTGAAATAAAATGTTTTATATAATCTGGCAAATTATATATGAACAAATCCCTCTGTTAAAACCTTCAGAATATAGATAGGAATAGCCAAACTGCAAAGTTTGGTGTAAGTGCTTCTGAAGTGGAGATATATGGCTCAGTGTAGGAGAAAAAAAACTCATTTTGAGAAATCGGCCTTTAAAAATATGTATTGTAATTGAAATCTCTAGACACAAATAGATAAAGTGCCAAAAAAATAAATGTTTAAAGCTGGATTTTGGATGTTTTCTTACCAATAGTCTGAAAAAACACTTTGTTAAAAGCCAAAAAGCCCAAAATCTTAAAATTGAAAAAACAGCGTTTTACTCTGTAATGTCTCGCCTTTACAGCATTATTAAATTAGTTTTAGGCCCGGTTTCACAGACAGGGCTTAGATTAGGCCAGGATTAGTTCAATTAGGGCATTTATGTAGCTTTTATAAATGTACCTTAGAAAAAAAGCATTCCTGATGTGCATCTTGAGACTAAACAATGACACTGACATATTTTAAGATATATCAGTGCAAGTTACTTTCAGTTAAAACTGCTCAAACATGCATTTTAGTCTGGGACTAAGCTTAAGCCTTGTCTGTGAAACCCAGGGGTTAAAGTTTTTAAAGTTTAAATTTAAGCTTTAGATGATGGCAAAGGTCATCTAAATGTTAAAATGGGAATGCACAATTAAATATAAATAAATATAATTTTAAAATCTCTATTATCAGCCAATAACTATGGTACCAATATATTTTGTGCATCTAATCATTTTAGCAGAATAATTTAATATGACTATGAATAAATTCAATAGGTAAGTAAAGTACATAAGTACAATACAGACAACTTGTGACTGTACCTATATATTTGGAAGTTATTAACTAATAAGTAGTATTTATGTGTATTAATAACAAGAAAAATCTTACAGAATCACACTACAAATGGACACACTTTCACATGTTATTACCAAATCATCCACACCACACTGAGTTGTATTCATGTGACTGATTGCATGTTGATGCAGGTTCAGCGATCAGCTACTCTGCATATGTTTTTCCTGACGCATGGGTGAACAGCACCTTTCATTCATACTACATCCCTGTAGCTGTACTAAACACCATCCTCTCAACCAGTCTGGCCTGCTACTCGAGGTAAGGCTCCATTTCATTCCATGCATCCTCATTGCTAACACACCACCATACGAATCACAGAAATGCAGTTTGCATAATTGTGGGTTATATATAGTTCTGCTGAGAACTATGTGAGTATGTGGAACAAGCTCTGATAATCATTACATCAATTAGGGTGACATTATCAAATTTAAACAGGTAAATTTATCCTAAATACTACAAAAACACCCTGATTTGTATAACATAATTTACATACACAAGTTGAAAACTTAGTATATAGTGCAGGGACTAGTGAATATAACTGGTGAATCATTTTTGTCAGTCTGTTTTTAATTGAGTTGTCCGTACAAGCCGATTCACTAGAAAGAGTATGCAATGGCTGCGTCCCAAATAGTGTTCACTCTCTGATCAGGTACTTTCATAAGTATGTACTGTATATGAATGTGTAATACATTCGTTGTCATTGTCATGTGACTTGCAGCATCAGTTGTGTCGGTTCATTGCTATTCCCAACTAAAATGAATCGATCTGAGACAGAGAAGTATGTTTTACTGTTTCCTCAGATCAGATATTAGCTATGTAGCGTTTAAACATGCTACAGTTGCTACACATTGTAAAACGTAGGTTGTTAATGGAAAACAGCTAAATCACGCTACTGAAAAATATAGTTACGTTTATGTACCCACCATTTTAGTAGTAACTCCCCAATGTTGACGCAAATAGCACCATGAAAGAAAATGCTCTACATTTGAAATAACGATATATTATGCCTGTGCTACAGTAAGTGTGTGAATACAAGGCTTGTTATAAACATATATCATATATCATATCATACATGCTGATACAGCATGGCAGTTTCATAGATCAATATGATTTTTATTTCCACTTTTTTGCTAAGGCTTGGCCTACCATTCCTACACTATAACCATGACATCGATGAAAGGTAACAGTTTAAAAACATAATGTGTCCAAATTCTCTGATGCTGACTAATATGTTTTCTAAATTTGGTTCTTTCTTTAAATTAATGGAAACACTTCCACCTCGTGTTAATAATGTTTTATGTGTTATTTTGACTATGAGCAATCAACCTCATATATCTGCTTCTTACAATTACATAACACCGCACCACCAACACTGAAACTGATGTTATCATTAGTGAACATAAAAAAATGTGCCTTTCACTTCCTACTTGTCAGATTCTCCGAGAGACCGAGCCCAAGGCTGAGTAAGGTGTTGCGAATTCTTGCCTTTGCCTACCCCTACCTGTTTGACAACATTCCTCTGTTCTACAGGGTAAGTTTCAGCAAACTGTACAGTACATCGACACAAATGCACAGGCTGTTTAGATAAAGATCAGCCATGTTAAATAACATAATGTCCAAAGGAATGGAGCTGGCAACATTGTGATTTAAACTGGAATTTACATTTACAAGTACACATTTATCTGTCCTATCCTATCACTTCCAATGTTTTTCTTTTAAACATACTTCAGTGTGTTTCTAGAGAGTTTCTAGAGATGTTTATGCATGTTACTTAATTATAGGTTAAAGTGAATATGAATAGACTTCAAGGTGTGACCTGTAATTATTTTGTTGCCTCTTTCTAGTTGTTTCTGTGTGTAGGTGAGGGTTGCACTGATAATGAGGCAAACTCTGTTCATGTTCACCATACATTGCTTGCATTTCTTACCGGCTTCCTGTTTGCAACCCACTTACCTGAGAGACTGGCACCTGGACGCTTTGACTACATAGGTAAGTGATGATGACAACGTAAATGTTAGCTACTGTACCATGTATGTCTGTGCTGTGTTTTTGGGTGAACTAGTTGATTACAGAGGGGTTTTAGAATACAGACAGTACAGTATCTGAATTATAATGGATGTTCAATTATCAAATTGAAGTATCAAAGTTTACAAAAAATTCAGAAACCATACTTAAATCTGCAGTATGGAACTTTTGCCTCTCTATCGCCATCCCTGTTTGAAACATGAAGTTGCAAGTTACTTGCGGAGCTATACGTTTTCTTGCATGGGGGGTGATGGCCATCCAGTGATGGCCCTGGTTGTCGCAATCCTGTCAAAACCATGCCAATATTTACTCTCATTTTAGCATGGGCTCTGTCGCTTTCCCTTTTTGACTGCTGCCTCTCCACAGTACTTGTTTTTGACAACAGGAGATTCTCCAGATGTCAACAATGATTGTCGTTTAGACCTTTCTAGATTAAAAGCAGACATCTAGATGACAAGTTTAGATTTTTCGCAAAGGCGAATGACCTCAAACTGACATTTCCTGTGAAATCAAACCCGACTGCTCAAATTATAAATCATTTTTATAAGCTTGCCATTTTGAATCAGGGTAAACTACTGATACAGTTTTGAACACTGATGTCTTATGTACTTGCTCAATAACTGATTTTTGTTATTTTTTAACCAAAAAAAGTTACATACGGCAGCTTTAAGAAAATTAATCTTTAAAGGGTTAGTTCACCCAAAAATGAAAATAATGTCATTTATTACTCACCCTCATGTCGTTCTACACCCGTAAGACCTTCGTTCATCTTCAGAACACAAATGAAGATATTGTTGATGAAATCCGATGGCTCAGTGAGGCCTGCATTGAGAGCAAAGCCATTGAATACTCTCAAGGTCCATAAAGGTACTAAAAACATATTTGAAACAGTCCATGTGAGTTCAGTGGTTCTATCTTAATATTATAAAGCGACAAGAATACTTTTTGTCTGCCAAAAAAACAAAATAACGACTTTTCAACAATATCTACGTGGAACGACATGAGGGTGAGTAATAAATGACATTATTTTCATTTTAGGGTGAACTAACCCTTTAACAAAGGTCCACAGGTGTTTCTTCAGCATATCTTTATTCAGTGTTTTTCATGTGAATGGCTCTCTTCTGACCCCTACAGGACACAGCCATCAGCTGTTCCACGTGTGTGCAATAATTGGAACACACTTCCAGATGAAGGCCATTGAAACTGACATGGTGCTTAGACAGTCACAGCTGCTGGTCACTGCTCCACCTATCACCTTTAACAACACAATTGGAGCAGCTCTGGTCTGTGTCTGCATCAGTTTGGGGATCATATGTCTTTATATTCTACCTCTACTGTACAGCCACCCAGATACACACCCAACAAAGAATGAAGGAAAGGAGTGCAAGCACTAAACATCACCTTGGAATTATAAGGTTCTATCTGACATTTTTGTCAAAATTGAGTTATTCACATATTCTTATTCTGTGACAACTTATTTACATTATGTGATGTGTTTTTTAAGTTGTGTACATTTTTGGACTTTTTATTTATAAAACAAAAAGTTTCTATCTACAAAGTCAAACTAACTTGGTTCTATAAAGTTCTATCTGTGAGCCAATCGGCACTTCGGATGCTCACAAGAGGACCAATGAGCCAAGACTGTTCAAATTTAAATCTATCTAGCTATCTATCTAGCTAAATGAACATCTGCACTGGACAAAATCTTTAGCGCTGCCTTTTATGCTTAACTTAAGAAAATAATTATTTGTGCTAAAATATGAAATAAATGTCATATAGAAAGCATTAAATTTAACTTTCTCATACATGTCGACACTGTTACAACACTAATTTTTTTGTTCCCCATATCATTTTTGCTAAATGGAATGCACAATCTTTGAAGTTCAATATCTCAAACCTGCTCAGAATGCAGATAGAACCTTATAATTCCAAGGTGGCATAAACGCTCCTTAAAACAAGGAGTCTCTGAAAGATTGATTGCATTCTTGCACAAGTTACCAAAGTTATTGTAAAAATATCTAGGACACTCTTGCTAGATATTACATTATAAAAATCCCCAAGAGGGGTTTGTATGTTTACTGAAACTATGCAACCTGAGATTGCAAAGAGTAATGAATGCGTTAATTGCATGAACACCACTACTCAGAGGAGAGCAAAAAAAGGCACTGAATATCAGAACAATATAAGTCATGGGAGGATGTCATAGTGGTCTAATTTTTGTGTATAGAAACACACACACTGAATGAATTAACAGTCATGATAAGATTTACAGTATGAAACTTGAACAGGTAAATGTAGATGAAATACAACAGAAACATTCTAATTTATGTAAATGGTTCACAAACATATGGTAGCCTAATACATGGACTCGAATTGGTGAATTTTTGTGAATCGGTTCATTTGCATAAATTGTCCGTCCGACTAAGCTACATATGAAAGAGAGGACCGGTTGGGATGAACTGATTCACTAGAATGAAACAAATTTTCTTATGATACATATGAGTGAAGACCATTTGGAATGAACCAATTCCTTTAGAATGAATCGGACTAGGAACTAGATGCACAATTACCTGTGTGCAGAGTCTGCCAAAATCCTCAGTGACAACCATAATATATCTACTTATTTCTTTTCCTTAAAACGGCACAATACTTTTGTGGTATCAAAAAAAAAAAAAAAAAGTGTGTGAGGGGTATTACATATTTTCATAAAACCAGGTCACAACTTGTGTAACCAAACTGACACTATTTATTGTTTCCAGCATTCTTTATAATAAAATATTTATTTCTTAAAGTCTAGTCCTGTTTTTATTCCTAATTGAAACCTGTGAATGCAATGCAAAGAAAAGTTCAACTTCAGATTGATATTTTAAATACACTGCCCTCCTCAGCTTGTAAGCAGCAATAAAGTTCTGAGTTGAAAAGGGGATGATAGGAAGTGTGACCGTCTTGTCAGGCTTAGTTTCTGTACTCAAAAGCCCAAAATGCCCCGATGTCCGACCGAGGAGTGGTGGCAGTAAAAGTTATTTGTTTATCATCACTATTTACTTAGGTCAAGTTGGCAATATTCACACATTCGAACTTCCCGGATCAATAACTCGTTATCTGTAGATTTCAATTTCTGTAGCCACTCCACAGTCCGAAGTCTTTTGCTTTTGACTACCGCTGAATCTCCAGTTGTCACTGATGATTGTCATTTGGACCTTTCTGGATTACAATCCGCCATCAAAATAAGTTTAATTATTCCAGCTGCTGTGAGAAAAGGCTATAAATGATCCCCTAC
Organism: Ctenopharyngodon idella; assembly: GCF_019924925.1. Lineage (NCBI taxonomy): Eukaryota > Metazoa > Chordata > Actinopteri > Cypriniformes > Xenocyprididae > Ctenopharyngodon > Ctenopharyngodon idella. Next base: position 8,541,282 of record NC_067226.1, read on the forward strand.
AAGCAGCATCCTCACATGCAATATAGTCTAGCTGGGACTCTTTCTTTATGTAAACAGACGTGATGTAATGACGCAAAGTGGCATGCTCGAATTTCCCGCGGAAACCCACCAGTACGCTCTAATTAGAAAACATTATTATGAGCTTACCATTGTGAATCGGGCTAAGGTAAGGAGATAGTTTTGAACACTGGCTGGTGTACTTGCTCCAGCCAGTGATTTTGGATCATTTTTAGCCAAAAAAAGTCACGGACTGCAGCTTTAATCAAAAAACCCGAACGGCAAATATCTGCCTAAATGTAGTGATGGTGAAATGAAGCTTTGCGAAGCACTGAGGATTTCCTCTCAACTGGATCATAAAAAGATTCATTATTCGAAACTTTTCAAAACGGTGTACACCAAGGCCGTAACCACGTCTTGAACATTGGGGGGGACCTTTTTTTTTTTTTTTTTTTTAAATAAAGCATAAAGAAACAAAACAGTGAACGAAACTGCTGCTAATACAATGCTATATCAGATATGTACAATAACAGTTGTAGAAAAAAAAAAAATAACATAGATGTCCAGAAATCAATTTCAATAGTATATTGAGAACTAATTTTTAATGTGATAGTTTCACAATACAGTTTATTTTTAGTTCCGAGATTCTTCAGTTTAGTGAATAAATATATCGATCCTTAATAACTATTTAAATTCCATAATGGTCTAGTGGTAGGATTTTTGTTAACAGTATCAAAGGTTGCATGTTCTAATCCACCCTCGCATAGTTTTTTTTTTCCTCATTAAAATTAAAGATGTCCATCAATGGTTGTATATCAAGAGCAGGGACACGTTTGTGTGCATTTGTATTGTGATTTTACCGAAAAAATAGAACCTCCGCAACAGCGTTAAGCGAACGATTGACGCGCCAGTCTGTGTTGTGAAGACTGTGTGCACGAGCAAAGAGAGAACGTAAACCCCGCCTACTTTTTAATTTGATTGGCCATCTCAATCATTTTGACATTGACGAGCGTTCTTAGACCGCTAAGGCAGACCAGACTAAAAATGTAACTTTTAAAACTTTTTGTCATCCTAACAACATGCAGAGAGCTGTAATGAAGTGCAGCTGAGCAGTGCAAGAATTTCAAATATTGGGGGGGACGATTTGGCCATTTCTAATTATTGGGGGGGGGGGACTTGTCCCCCTTAATGTCTATGGTGGTTACGGCCCTGGTGAACACTAACACCATATTGTGGTCAAAAGGTGGAAAAAGCTGCCTTATTTGCGTTCCAGACGACCCAGCTATTTTTGGACTGTTTCATGTAATAAATCAGTTTGTGCTATGAAAAGCGTATAAAACAATGAAAATAATTAGTCTATATCAAAAAAAAAAAAAAAAAAAAAAAAAAAAAAGGGCTAGTCTTTCACGTGTCATTTTACTTACACAATTTGAATAAATGAGTAAACAAGCGTATGCATATATTATCAAAATAAACGAAGATTATCATATAATGGCCAGCTGAAGTACTTATGTACTGGGAATAAATACAAACGGAACATGCACAAAACTACACATGTAAATATTTATTCGTATAATGATTTATTCTTGTCAAAAAGCGAATGACACTTGACACCTGCGCAAGGGTTCGCGTTATTTGAATCAGAATGCGAAGCAGTCACGTGGTTGTGTGCGAAAACGAAGCATCGGACGTCACAGATCACGTGGTTATGGCAAATCGAATCAAGCTCCGGTACAGTGCTTCACTGTGAGATGTTTCGGGTTTTTTTCAAAGTTTCGAAGCTTCGGTGTCTAATGTCACAACAGTCACATCACTTCCTAAATGTCTTTGCATCTCTCTAACGAGGACCAACAGAATGCGATAAGATTGTCGTAATTATCGCCAGTAGCGGCATAAAAAGTAAGAAGTAATTCCTTACCTATTCTTCAATGCTTGCTGGTGATTCGAATCTTTTGATTCACTGATGATTTGTTCCTGACTTCTTTATATTTCCTTACCAGTAGGTGGCGACCAATGGAAATCTTTTTGCAAAATGTAGTAAATGAATAATTAATTCAAATCCTTCTGTTTGCCTTTTATTATTATGTAGGCCTACATATTTACAACTAAGATGCTTGCAAAGTTTGTTAGGTGTTAATGGATTTATGATTTGGTTTAAGTTGTCAGTTTGGCTTAATGCTTTGAGTACTCGATTTGAGAAGAGTTTATAATTATTGACATACTGATTTTGATTTTGAATATGTAGTATATGATTAAGGGGAATCTGCTTTCCCTTTCCTTTGTATGTATGTGTGTGTATATGCCTCACATCCTCCCCCACCCTCTTTTTTGTCACATGGTCTACTGTGCACACACTCTGACTGATGCTGTTTGCTCAGCATTCTGTTTTGTTGGCAGAAGATGAAAAATGTCAAAGCAAATTGTGAATCGCAAACACAGAGGCTGACAAAAGCACACTTGACAGTATATTTTATGTTCAGTATATTCTGTTCTCACTCTCACACATTCAAAGAGGCTTGATGAAATGAGAGCTTGAGATCTTTTTATTGCAGTATTTGTGTTTGTTTTCCTCAAGCGCAAAATGTTGTTAATGGTTTGCTGGTGATGCTGTAGGAAATCCATCACAGTTGATTACGTTTAAAAAAAAGAAAAAAAAGAAAAGAATGAATGATCAAAATTAAAATGGGTGAAAACGTCCCTTGATGGAGAATACTGTTAGATTAATTTGACTTCAGGGGCTTTGTAATTATGAATCCTATCAGCAGGGGGCAGCACAGGACAATGTTTGTTCTCTTGTAGACAACAAAAATCAGTTTGGTAAATTGCTGTAATTATTTTAGCATTAATAATCTCAAACACTTTTGCAAATTCTCTAGCATTAAAAGTAAAAAAGCTCGAAATTGTTAATGATATAGTATATCCTTTACTCAAGTTTAATAGGTGCTAAACATCCTAATTCATCTTCAGAGTCCTTATTCATGACATGTAGGAACTGACATCATGTCATGTTTGATCAGGGAACAGGGAAACAGCTGTCAGTTCTTCCTCTGCTCCATAGTCCCACTGTTCCAAGACCTCCTTGTAATAATATTGACCTTCCCTGTACTGTTTACTCAGGCTGCCTTTAAACACAGCACCAGCAAATATCACACAGGGCTGCCGCTGTCTGCAGCACCATTTCACTCTCACACTCGCTAATTACTGCCTAAATAGCCTCTTATCTCCCTGTGCTGCCTGTTTGTGTTAGCACACAGCACACACATTTGGCCACTTAAACATCTACTGAAGCATTGTGATAAATATGACTGATTGACTCTTCTGTGTCTGCCAGCTGGGTGTTTAATTTCTCATGTATTTGAGAGGTTTAGGAACTGAATTTGGAGACAACAGACAAATAATATGGTGGATGAAATTTCAAAACAACAACGGTAATTAAACTGCTTATAATAGGCCTACACCATGCCCTGCTTCACCAATTGTGAAATGCTAAAGATGAGTTAGCATATTTTATTGCTTACTCTATGGTTTAATTGAAGTTGAATTATTTCGCGTGACCCATTTGATCGGTATCAATCATGTAATTTGCATTCCTGTGGACTATATGCTGGATTGGCTCCAGAAAGTCGCGCTGCTGGTCCTGATGCGCTGTGTTTGTGCACGTTGATAGATTCAGTTTGGCTGTGTTTGTTTAGCCCTTAGCTCACTACTCATATGAAAGCCTGTGGTGATAGAAAATATATCCCCATCCCTTCCCTCCCCTCTTTCTGTTTTTCCTAATTACACAGTGTGTGTTTGTACAGCCAGCATGATGTTTTAAAAGTACACAAGCAGGTTTTGAAGCTTTTGTTGGCCTGACTTGTTTCCTGTCTTCTCATTCAGAGGCTACTTTCACCTGTTAAATGGAACACATCCCATGAGTGATTGGTGCAATGATTCCATCTCAGGCTTCATCGGGATAACTGTCACAGCTGTGGGCCAGCGAGAGAAAGGGAACAGGTGTGTGTATGCGTGGAACAACAGTTATGAAAATTACTGCAGAGTAGCTTTTTCAGTGTAGATCAGTGGTTTTTTGACTCCTATTGTCCACAACAATATTTAAAAGTCCCATGACATTTCCAGTAATTCGTGATTTACTGGATAAGAATTAAGGATAAGATAAAAATATTTATTTATTTATTAGTCATTCACGCACAATATATATAAGAGAAATAAACTCTAAATGCACTACGCAAGTTGGAATGCACAGTATATTTGTACCGTGGTGATTATCAGTATTAGAGATTTTTTATTTATCAGTATTATATACTGGAAATGTAATTGCTCATGGCATGCTCATTTCCCCTGTTTTTACATTTAGACTACCTTTGCCATCATCTAGTGCTTACTTGAAGTTAATCTTTTTAAAAAAAACACTGTTAAATGTAATCTTTAGCATATCTCACAATAAATATCATTTTTTCCATATTGTACACTCTAAAAAATGCTGGGTTAAAAACAACCCAAGTTGGGTTGAAAATGGACAAACCCAGTGATTGGATTGTTTTAACCTGGCGGTTGGGTTAAATGTTTGCCCAACGTGCTGGGCAGTTTTATTTATCCCAACTATTGTTTAAAAATTACTGTATTGCTCACTTAAAATGAACCTAAAATATGTTGGAAATTAACATTTATTATGTTTAATAAATAATAATTAAACTATAAACAATTATTAAATTGCTTATTAATAAATGTTCATCTTTTGATTATTATTGTTGCCTCTAGTAATTATTAATTAGTAATTATGGTTTTTAATTTCCAACCTATTTTGGGTTCATTTTAAGCCAGCCATATAGTCATTTTTAAACAATAGTTGAGTTAAATAAAACTGCCCAGCACGTTGGGCAAACATTTAACCCAACCGCCGGGTTAAAACAACCCAATCACTGGGTTTGTCCATTTTCGACCCAACTTGGGTTGTTTTTAACCCAGCATTTTTTAGAGTGTACATTATAATGTTGTAAATGCATTTAGCAAATGATTGATTTTAGTTTTAAGTGTTTTAATTAAAATTATTTATACCAAATAATACAGAATTTTCTATTGGTTTTTAGCAATAAAATGATAATATAATATAATATAATATAATACAATATAGTGGCAGAATTGTATTATTATAGCTAATCATTTAGGAACTGTCTACATGGAAATCAAGAAATGTCTCTAGAGTGAAGTCTGTGAGATATAGCAAATAACTGTGCACATGAATTATGTGTTTGTTAGTGCCAAACAGAGGCTCTGTATGTGTGTGTATATATTGAGCATATTACCATGGCAGTATTATCACACATCATAATGAATTTTGAGCAAACCCCAGAACTCTTTTTAATCTCTGGGCTACAGATATCTGACTGGCAGCCTGTTCTGAACTCCACTGTGTATCTTTACCCCAATCACAGGCAGCTGTGACTATTTAGTGGGCAGGAAACCACCAAAAGCAGATAATTCTCCATTTATAACTTCTGGTTCACTATGTTTATTTTCTTGTTGAGTGAGCCAATGCTGGCTGTTCCGTTAGCTGGCATGCGTTGACCAAGAGCCGTTGTGTGCTGTCCTCTGTGTTGATTGCTGGATATTGAATATCCTTGAGGTAATATCAGGCAGGCCTAGCTTTCTTTCCATAGTCATTTGTCTAGTGAGGCAAACCACAAGTCTTATTTTAACCACCTCTGAAAGGGTTTGCTTTAAGTGGCTCATAAAAAAAGGGAAAAGGAAAAGCATGAAAACTTTGGGGTTTTCGAGGCAAACCATAATAGGGCAAACCACCAAGTATACCAATTAGCCAGCAACGCTACTGTCAGAGTGACATGGGGACAGCGCTGTGAGAGAGAACGACACAGAAACCAGACACAGACCACACAGAGAAGCTAAGCACTGTGGGGCATTCACAGGAAAGCCCAAATTAGATGAAAAACATTAATCTGAAATATGTTTGAAACATTAAGCACACCAAGCTGCCTAGCATGACAGTTGAAAGACATGAGACGAAACACAATACTGCAAGACTGCACACAGTCAGCCACAATGACACTTTAGAAATGTTTAAGAGTCACCTCAGTGACAGAAGAATAATTTTTGGGCCAAAACTGGAACCACTGAACTGAACACACATGATGTGATTATGTCAATTTTAATGTGTAGTCACTGTGGCAGAACCTGATTTCACTAAGTACAACATGTTCCTGGATCAACATCTATGTTGATCCTGGAACAACATCCCAATCAACCAGACTTGAGAGACAAGTTTACAGTTTATGTCAAGTTTAGGCTTACAAAAAGGGTTTGGTGCTTTTACATCAGTGTTATTCACCTGTCATTTGCCTCTGATTTTATGGATAACTTATGGGTAGGGTTAGGTTTAGAGGTAGGGAAGAAGTTAGGGCTAAATTTTTGGACAGGATTGTTGTTCCTGGATCAGCAAAATGTGTTGACCCAGGAATGTGTCTAACTCAGCAAAATCACTGTAGTGCCACTGTAGTATTTTCTTATTAAGCGAAAGGGCGCTTATGCATATGTGCAGTGGACTCAGAGGTTCCCTTCTCTGTGGAGAATATTAAAGAGTTATTAAATTAATCTTTGATTAGTGGCGCATGTTATTGTGGAGGACAGATTTGCAGTGAATGAAGCTGTTAGGCTGTCGCTAAGCCGATTTATTAAGGTCACCTAGAGTCTCAAAATAAACCTTACAAGCTGTTTTTATTTTACATAATTAAAGTGAAATGTACTTTCCATGAAATCTGTTTCTATGACTCCTTTTTGTTTTCATATTTTGAACAAAGTCAGTGTCAGTGTAAACTATTAATGAAGTCTTTATCTAACTGGCAGTGAAAGCTAACCTAACCTTGAGTAAAGTAATTAACATACTTATTCTAAATTCAAAGTAATTAAATATTTTGTCAGAATAGAAAAATTTGCAACAAATGAGTGTTGAGTGAATGAATGAGTCATTCGAAAAAGGAGATTATTACCACAGAGTATGAAGTATTTAGTTCATTTCAGTTTAAATGTAAAAGTGATGACTGCATGATAACACTGTACAATAACATTCAATTTCTGAACATTTGTCTAAACATATAAACTCTAAACTAATAATAAACAATATTTTACAGCATTCATATTTATAACTTTATAAACTATAATCACTGGCTTCCGGTAACGGCCGTACACGTGTCTAATTCCGGCGGTCTAGTCTCTAGTGACCTCTGACCCGATGCATGACATATTGGCGAATACGGAATTGCAGAGGATATAGCAAAACACCGGTCACGAATTAGAAGTCTAAAACGAGAATTTTTAAAGTGAAATGTCAGAGGATTTCAATATAAGAGAAGAGGAGCTTGAGTCTGTTGCCCAGCCCTATTTGTTTGAACCGTGAGAGGTGTCTACTCTCACCTAAGCTTACGCTATGCCTACATCCTACGTCATGCGTCAGGTCAGAGGTCACTCTCCTGCCGGAACTTGACTTGAGTACGGCTGTTACCAGAAGCCAGTGAACTATAGTTTATAAAGTTAGAAATATGGATATTTTTATTACAATGTTCCTTCAGAAGGCCTTTATTAACCCCCTGGAGTCATATGGATTACTTTTATGATGGATGGATGCACTTTTTTGGGCTTCAAAATGTAAGGTACCATTCAATCCCATTATAAAGCTTGGAAGAACCAGGGTATTTTTTAATTTTTAACTCCAATTGTGTTTGGCTGAAAGTCATTTACTGTACACCTAGGATGGCTTGAGGGCGAGTAAATTGGGATAATTTTCATTTTTGGGTGAACTAACCCTTTAAAAGCACTAAGGTGTTATTACAGGATGACTTTCTGTAAAGTTGCTTTGGAATGATTGTGAAAAGCGTGATAAATGAATGACTTGACTTGTAGAAGTATTGAACATTGGTAGTTCATTTCATATTAACATATGAACATACAGATTGTGCATGCAGATAAATTTTCACATACAACCTAACCACATGCTCTCACACAGTACGATGCACACACTTATGTTTTCAGGGTGTAAGGAAAATGTATTTTTATCCATTATAGATCACATCCCAAATTTGATGGAATCTGGCAAATTGATGACTGTAATATGTACTAGGTCTGCAGAGTAAGAAGGGGGTTTCAAATTGGGCCTGTGGACTGGAATGATCCTGTACTGGGCCTGCAGCCCATGTCAGGACGGATGGTGCTGCTGGAAAGAGGGCGTCTGTGTTGTGGGAGCCCACAGTGACACAATCACTGGGGACAGAACTCACTGATCCAGGGCTGGAATTCAGCCTCATTTAGCCAACAGTATGCCAACAATATAAACACTTAATCCAGCGTGAGATTTCCAGGCCCCAATGGGTCAACAGTTTAGCTTTTTATTTCTCCCCCACCATCTTGTTATAAACAAAGTCGGCTTTCAGTTACTGCTGTGAAATTGTTTTATAGGGTACATGCATGATTGAATATTCATTATGTTAAACTAGGCTCTTTCTTTGTATATAAAACCATATTAGATTTCGCTGGAGGGCTGCCTAAACCACATGAGATGGATTCTTTTCGTAAAAAGGTCCAAACTCCTTAGCAGCTCTTTTCTTCATGGTTTATTTGTTTTCGTACTGATGTAAATGACGACTTGTTGATATTTTCCTGCCTAACCTCTCGGCCTCCCCCTGTTTTCTTCCTCCTCTCTCTCTATTTCTTGGCCTAGGAACACATGGATCCTTTCAGAGAAGGGGAAATGTCGGAATTTGTGGTAGGCATGGGAAAAATAAACAATCGTGTCGGTCTGTTCGGCAGCAGAGGGCCGGTGCTTCTGGGGGTGGTGTGGGGGAAAAGAGAGCCAACACATTTTTTTTTTTTTTTCAACCAGGGGCCAGCTTCCTTGAAAATATTTATACATTATTTTTCCTTGTCGGCAAGCAAAATTTACCTCAGGATTGAGGAGCTCACCTCTAATACCGCAGGGAAAATAAACCCCCTCCGCCTGAGGTGCAGTTTATTTGACGAGAAACAGCAGCGTATTCAGGCCTGTTTTCCCTCAAAAGACACATTTAAAAGCGTGTTAAAAAATTATACAGATGCATCCCAAAACTCACAGCAATTCCTAAAGCAGGTGGATATCACATCTTACAGTCATAACCACAACAACCTTGTTGTACTGCCAGGTTCAAATATTCTACATCTGTTTTTGATTTAAACAGGCTGCAAACACATTCGTCGGTGTGGCGTTCCAGCACAGCATCCTAACATCTGTGTGTTGGCAGAACTGCAAGGTCAGACAGATTTCAAATCTGCTGTAGTGTGAGGAACACACCGGATTCCTCTCTGGATATAACGTATCAGAGAAGGAACACTTTGAGAGCGGAAAAATTGAATGAGAGAATTTTAGTACCCCTGCAGGACTCATTTTAAAGAAGCACTGCTGTTGTATTGTTTCATTGTGTTTTTTAAAAAACTAGAATTCAGGGTAATCGTTTACAGATACCAAAAAATTTAGTCTTTAAAAAAAAAAACTGTAGGTGGAAGCTTTGAGTGAGGTTGAAGTTCTCGAGCAGGTTCTTGTAAAGTCCTTCTCAGAATCCAGTTACTCACATCACTGGTTTTGAGCTGGTGTTTAAGAAGACCACACACTACGTCTGAGAGAGAGAGATCACATGACCCAGGGACCAACCGCAGTTACAGACACTCACAAACATGTGGAAGAAGGAAAGGCAGAGAGAGAAAGGATGAAGGGAGGGCCAGTCATCAATAAATAAAAAACTGAAAATCTTTCTTTTCTCATTTTGTATGTAAAAAGTTTAATTCATCACCATACATGAATTTTTTGCCGAATCAATACTTTGAGCCATTTGGTCACATAAAGTAAAACAAAGGAACAGTGCCATTTATGTCAATTCTCTTTCCTGGTGAATGTGGCCAGAAGAAAATCAAAATAGCAGCTGCTTTATTTGTCCTTGGGCCACTTTCCCACACCTTGCACAGTCCCCAGAAAATAGGACAAGATAAGACCAATTTGACAGAAAAAAAAAACATATTCAAAATGAAGCTTCAATCAATCAGTGTTAAATACTGATCAGCCTGTTTTCTCTCTCTTTATGTGTGTGCTCTAAAAACCTTTGAAGATGGACTAATATTATTGTTGTGTGAATAAGTTCAGAGACTTAAAGGGATGGTTGACTATGATTTCACTTTTTTAACTTTAGTTAGTGTGTAATGTTGCTGTTAGATCATAAACAACATCTGCAAAGTTACAGTGCTCAAAGGGAGATATTTTCTTTTAAAGAATTCTCTGTTTAAGGACTACAACAAATGTCTGGTAGGGACTACAACAAGCTTTTTCCTTTGTTAGTGACATCACTAACCCTAAAATTTACATAAACCCTGCCCCCGAGAACATGCAACAAAGGGGGTGAGGCCATGTTGGGCTGCTTTAGAGAAGAGGAAGAGTTGTTGTAGTAGAGTGTTGTTACCATGTTGTTACCGTCATTTTACGCCAGACTGCTTCACAATTGAGGGTCAATTCAACGCTGGATTTGCACAAAAGATTAACATGACAGCACATGTTAGTCGGTGAGTTGAATCAACTCCACAGCAACTACATAAATTTATCCACTAACTGTTCAGAAATGTCCAGATGCATTCTATAAGTTGTAACTTATTCCTGTAACTTATTCCCTGTAACTTATTCCATCAGTGTCCGACTCTGGTTTGAACAATGTAAGGCTGAAAACGTTACTGACAATCGTCATTTTGGCTGCGCGTGAGATTGAGCAACCGAAGCGCGAGCTGTTAAAGCTCTGCCCTGTTTTGGAAAGCAGGCCGGGAGCAGCAGCTAATTTGCATTTAAAGGGACACACACAAAAACGTTGTGTTTTTGCTTGAAAACTTAAAGGCAACAAACTTCAGCAGATTTTTGAGTTTTCTCAACTTGTTGTATTCAGTTTATACAACAAAAAGTTGAGAAAACTCAAAAATCTCCTACAAAAGCAAGTTGAGAAAACTCAAAAATCTGCTGAAGTTTGTTGCCTTAAAATTTTAAGTTTTCTCAACTTTTGATTTTTTTTACAGTGCATAGTTCCATAATTGGATGTTTCAAAAAATGTTCTCAGGTTACCAAATTCATATGAAACACTATCAAGCCTTCTTTCTCACTCTTGAGCTGTTCTCTGTTTTATTGGAAACAAATTGAATGCCTTTATAGTTGCATTTATACCTCAGTGATCTCCATTTAGATGTGTTAGTGTGTGGGTGGTTATGTGTGCATGTGACTGTAGGTAAAATTCATTTGGCTCATTAAGTTTCCTTTCTCAATTCACTGAGCACAAATCTGTAGAACAAGGTCACAAGACTAGGTTTATTGCACTCATGCTCTCATATAGACACATCTCGGTATTATCTGGTAATTAATCTCAATCAATCAATGTTTTAAATTTGTTAGATGGCATTTCCATATGTTCTAGACACTGGGTACAGCAGACTATTGTGGTGTGTCTATAATATATTGAGAGGGCTATCCGTTAGCATTCCCATGCATCTCAGTGGCAGTTCCTTCAATATCCCATTTGACACTGCCATCTTTGCTTCAAGTGGTTCAGTTTTTTTGAGCCATTTACCTGGCAATTTACCTTACCATTTGCCAAGAAAATAAGTCTATTTGAAAAAATCCACAAAAAAATTATATGTTGTGATTTATCTTTTGCAAACATTTGGTTTTGTCAGAATAAATAGTGACTTGTGAAACATCCTACACATTTTGCCTGGAAAGTATATAGTTATAGCATCCACCAGTAGGGGTTTAGTGCCTATATCCAGCCTGACTACTGAGTTCTGATACAATTTAGGTCCCTTAAATCGGACAAATGCAGACATTTTGACAATTTGAACAGTAAGCAATCATCACATAAGATAATTAGCATAATTAGCCTTGGGAGCAAAAGCTATTCAAGCTTATTAAGTGATTAAATGAACTCAGGTAAAGCTCAACTTGTTTCCTCAGAACTAAATACAAGAGCACATGTCTTTGAGTAGCAGACAAATTCTGGCAATTATTGGAGTTAAACCACGTTTCATTTGAAGCCATTAAATTACAGTGTGCGCAATACAATTAAACTCGCTGGCGAAACATCACCTTTCTGCTTGAATTCACAATGTTAATTAGCTAGTGCTTGGATTTTTAAAAATGAATTACTGCTCTGCTTTATCTAAGATGCGGGTGAGCGAGGATTATGGGAAGGTTCGCACAGTACGAGGGGACTGGATTTGGCTCTAAAAAAAACTGACACTAGAGTTTCTAATAAAATTGTGCACAATATCCAAATGTTCTACATAAAAATGGATTGAAAGTGATATCAACATGTCTGATATTGCAAACATCCAAAATCCCGTCTGCCTTTCTGTTTGCTATTGTTCAAACTTCCAACTTCTGAAAAAAATATGGAAATAATTACTGATTTTTCTCAGATCGATTGAGCAAAGGATTAATTGACTGTTAGTGTTCACCGACTTGACATCTTATTTTAAACACAGTTTTCATAGGACCAAAGTATGGCATTTGGACAGACTTCTGTGCAGATGTGTGGGTGTATTTCTGAGGTTGCGTGAGGGTTCATGTGCATCAGGGAGGTTCACAGCAGGTCACCCACTGTCAGGTCTGACCTTTTGAGCGGCCAGCTATCATCTATCTGGATCTTAACTTTCAATGTGGACTCAAACACTCACAGGAGAGCAGTCGCTGACATTAAAACTCAATTAGGGTCCCACGCACTAAATAATGCAACAAGAAAGTGCATTACCCACATGCTCAATGCCCACAGCCCTACATCTCAATATGTCAAAAGCTCTCCCAAAGCCAGTGTATTTGCATATGTGTGAGTGAGTATATGAGCGTGTGTAAAGAAAACACAGAGGATGTAGGGACACCAGTGAGCTCTCTCAATTAGATGATTGTCATTTAGCGAAGAGAGAACACTCTGTCTCATCACTACTCATCTACTCACGGTAAATGTAACGAATCACCACACTCTCTTATTGTAGGCTTTATTTTTGGCCTTGTAATCTTATACAGAATGACATGCATCACTATACTACAACAAGTTTGAACTGACATTGCCTAAGCATGTATGGGGTTTGTATCAACTATTTGCACATTTTACACATATACATATGAATATACAGATATATTAAGGAAGATGCACTGTTCAAAAGTTTGAGGTCAGTAAGTTTTTTTTAAAGCTTCTTTTAATCTTATGCTTGCTAAGGCTGCATTTATCTGATCAAATATACAGTAAAAAGGTATTGTGAAATATTATTACAATAAAATATTGTGAAATATTATTACAATTTAAACTGTTTTATGTTTTAAAATTGATTCATGTGATACATGGGAAAGCTGTATTTTCAGCATCATTACTCCAGTCTTCAGTGTCACACGATCCTTTAGAAATCAATGTAATATGCTGATTTGGTTCTCAAAAAACACCTATTATCAATGTTGAAAACAGTTGTGCTGCTTAATATTTTTTTGTGGAAATTGTGATACATTTTTTTGTCCAGTATTGTTTGGTGAATAGAAAGTTCAAAGTTCAATATATATATATGCTGTTCTTTTGAACACAAATAATGACTTGCCTCATGTAATTTCCAAACCATTCCACAAATTTAAAACCCAATAAACATCTTCCTGTTGTATTTAACAACACAAAATAAAATGCTCTGTTGATTTTAATAACACCGGACGTATTTTACCTAATGACTTGTCAGATGAATGTAATATAACACAGCCCAAGCATTTAACATCATTATGCAAAAAGTTCTGGTAAAATAAACAGCATCCAATGAAACATCTAATAAAAGATTTAAAGGTGCAGTAGGTGATCTGGGAAATGCTAACGTTAGCCTGCTAGCATTGAAAGCATACGATCCCACCCTCCCTGCAAATTGCTGTCCAAAGCGACACCTCCTCCAAAACACATAAAGGCACACACACACAGCTGCTCTTGGCAAAGCGTCACAAGAGACGGCGTTAAACACTCTGTAAACACAGTGCAGCGCTTCCAGGTTCTACGTCAGAACGGCAACTCAGTATTGGCCGACGCTGTACATGTGAGCAGCATGACACATGCGTGTGATGCTGACGCAGGAGCCGGCGTTCTGACGTCGAGCCTGGAAGCTCTGCACTGTGTCTACAACGTAAACAGCGTAGAAATTGTTGAAAGTCATCATTTTTGTTTTGTTTTTGTGCACAAAAAGTATTCTTGTTGCTTCATAACATTAAGGTTGAACCACTGTAGTCACATGGACTATTTTAACGATGCCTTTGCTACCTTTCTGGGCCTTGAAAGATGCAATGACATTGCTACCTATGTGTGGTTCAGATACTTCTCAGATTTCATGAAAAATATCTTAATTTGTGTTTCGAAGGTCTTACAGGTGTGGAACGACATGAGGATGAGTAATTAATGAAATAACTTCATTTTAGGGTGAACTAACCCTTTAATGTCCATTAGAAGGCTCTCATTCAAAAGAGTAATTTCGGAAGAAAAGAAAAAGCATCTAGAGGCAGTGTTTTGAAAAATGGTGCGAAGGTGTTTTGCATACATGAATTGAGAATAACAGTCTGGTTCATTTAGCAGACATCCAACGTCAGTGGTGTTACCTGTCTTTTGCCAGCATTAGATGTTTGGTGTGGTAGTCTTGGGAATCACATTAACCTGTTTTCAGCAGCAGACAGAGCACAACAATTCATAGCAAATAGATTAGAACTGCTATCCGTCTTTCGCACAAAGCGCTGGCCATGTACAGCTTTAAAATGTGTTAATCTGTCTTTGTTTGCTAAGCTGTCCCGTCATGCACCCCGCTCCATGCCAAAGAGCGTTTGGCTTACTTTAATACCCGCACAGCCATGAAACAAACGATTGTTTTTTTTTTTCTGGCATCAGGCTTTAGCTGATTTCAGTGGATAAACAATCCTATAGTTGAGGGCTTGTAGTAATTCCCTGCACTTCAGATGAATGACGTCAGACTTCCTGACACAAAGAGTGATGCAACTCCATTGTGGTAATGAATTGTGAAAGATAAAGACATTTATGCAGAGTATATTTTTGTGAGTTCCTTTTTGTCGAGAATGGCAGAGCTGCCAAAAACAATACAAATGACGGGTAGTTTTCTCTACACATTGTTGGGAGGATAATCATTACAGCTCTCTCTTTTTGTCTTTTTTCTCTCACATTTGTCATATAACAGTGATTTCTCCCTCTTTTTCTTTCCCTGGTTTTCTTCATATCTCATGCCTCTTCCACGGAATTACATCACAAACACTGGAATGATAAAAGAAAGTCCAGAAAACACAAACAATTTTGACACATCCCCTTTCCTAATGTCTAATTTAATTTGCTGTGGATTCTATTTTAGCATAATCCGCTATATACACGGATCATTCTTATGAAGTTCCGGGGAAAAGTCACTTGCTGTTGGTGTGGCGGTATCTTCAATTTTCTGAGATAGCTTTAACAGCATCAATAGTGTAATACTTAATTTATAATCAGAAAATAATCAGTTAAATAGTCAGGCTTATGATTGATTTAGTCGTTGAAACGTAAAAAACAAGATGAAAAAGACGTTAAACTTTCTCCATCGATGACCAACAACGAAAGAAATGGATCATAAATAAAATGTTTCTACACAAGATAGGTTGGTCTTTCTATTTTAAAGTTGTGGTGCTCCACTCATATGTCTGTATTGTTATTTGACGTAGGTTCACTTATAAAACGTAGGTTCATTTATAAAATCTTCCCAGTATATCTTATTTCTTTATTGCTAGTTTCTTTGCCCAACTTGACAGTCAGTTTACAGCTTTAATTAACATCAGATTCAGAAGTAAAGTTCAGCCTTTTTAACACTGATTGAGCAATTACATGATACATGATACATTTCAGTAAGTCGTTCTATATCTTTTGACATACCTTCTGATGTTCATTCTCGTTTATTTCCTGCTGCAATTAGTAGCAAAGAGGAAGAGATGATAAGTTCACGTGCACTCCGCGCTGCCGCTTCACTTGAACGACAGCGATCTATCACGCCTCAAGAATTGATATAAGTTTATCAAAATGTGAATAGATTAAAATGTTGACCCGAGGCAGATCTTTGATGGCAACGAGTATAGAATGACATCTTGACAGCTAACAGTTCACCGGAAATGCCTGAGGTGGCTTATTGAAAACCAGGAAGTAACTGTGCCTATTGAATTGACCCTTTAAGCACTGATGTGGCCTCCTCTTGCCTATGAAAGGTTTATTAAAGGGATACAGTTAAACCAAAAATGACAATTCTACAGTCATTTACAGCCTGCATTCATTTGTTTTGAATACCATTGACTTTCACTGTACAGACAAAAACATTCTTCAAAACTTCTTTTGTGTTCCATCAAAGAGGGAAATACAGGTTTAGGAAGACAAGATGGTGAATGAACAATGGCAGAATAATCATTATGGGTGAACTATCCCTTTGCAACTGTGCACTGCTAAGCTTTATTTAATCAAATCCTGTTATTGGCCCTTCTAACATTTCACAAATAACTATTATAGTCAACCAGAAAACTTGGGCAGTGAAACTCAAGTGGTCCTGGAGTATTTGGGGAATGTGTTTGGCTCAAGCACCTGAGCTGGGAGCTCACAGTGGATTAGAGTGTTCCTAGAAATCCCCTGCTGATTTTGTTTGGACTTTAATAACTGAATAGGTGACTCATTTATCTGTGAAAAAAGAGCAAATCATCATATTTCCTTAGTTGTTATGGTATGAGAGGAAGATTAAGAGCTTTTGCAAACAAATAAACTTAAGTCAGCTTAAAAATGACTCATTTTACAGCTGCTGTACAACTGGACTGATTGAGTGCGTAAATGAGATAAGAATGTGTGTATGACTGGAAGGAAGAGAGAGATTGAACATGCAAATGGCAGCTAACAGTTCAATCCAAGTGAGCTTTAGTGCCTGGTAAACTTTCCTCTCAATTGATAAGTTTAATAGTCTATACAGATATTGTACAAGAAATGTTTATTGCTTGGCATACAATAAATGTTTATTGGCTTATCGTGCGATTAAAAAAGCTGTTTAGTACAAATACATAGTTTGTGTTCTACTCTTTACATTAGTTTATGTCTTGTGGTCTGTGGATGGAAAATGCATAGTTGTGTTGTAATTACCGTAACTTGATGACAGCGACTCTGAGATTCTACAATGAGCTGTTCACATCCTTATTATAATTATTTGTTTCTATGGTAGCGCTTAAAAAAGAAAATAGATCCTTTTTACAATACTAAAATCACCTCTTTGTTTTTTTTCCATATATCATGACATTTCAAACTACAATATGTAGCTACAGAACTACCTTTAAACATGTAAATACAGTAATTACTGTAATAAAAACATGACCTTACATAGTGCTAAACAGATGAGGTGTGTGTGTGAGGAGGGGGTGCATTTGGCAGAGGGAGCTCAGGGTCTGTTTGATCACCAGCAGTAGAGCCAGCTGCTGTTTCCAGTAGAGAAGTGAAGACCCTCGCACTGGCTCGCCAGTGCCCCTCAGAGTCTCTCTCTCCCGTTCTCCCATATTCTACTACCTGCCTCACCTCAATCAATACCTACATCAAAGGGCCAGGAGGAGGTGGCCACATTCTTTGAAGTTGTTTGCACAGAGCTGGGTTTGCAGAGCTAACACCAGGCTGAGAAGACTGCTCCAATAACTCTGTTTGCACAGAGCTCCTCGTGTTTGCCAAAACACCTAGTGGATTCTAATGGAGAGCAGACTTCACTTTTAGCTCTCTGTTTTCCACTCCATCATTTTTCCCCAAGAATCCATAAACCAATCAATGAGGCCTCTTATTGTGCCAACCTGATGTGTTCTGTGTATGCTGTATCCTGCCAACTCTAATATTTATCCAGCATTTTATTGGCAGAAGCTTGCTGGAAACACTGAAAAGACATGCTGAGTTTTTCAATAAGGACACAATGAAGACTGTCCATTTGTTCTCTCCAACTGCAGCTGAATTAGATAATTACTGTAGTGGACTTGATTTACTACACATTATTCTTTTTTTTCATGTAATCTTGTAAGGATAGCAATGAGAAGACTTTGAACTTGATGACTGCATGGTTGTAACACAATTGGTTCATTCAGATTAGAAAAAATGATGTGCAAATGATTCTGAGAATGTCAAACACATTTGAAGTAACAAGTTGATATGCACGAATTGTGATAGCAGATATTTGTTATACAATCAGTTAAGATAAAGGGCATTAAATTCACTCTCTCCAGGAGATGGCAGTACTGTCTATCAGAGATGAGTCTCTCATTCTCTCTCTCTCTCTCTCACACACACACACACTGGCCAGATAAAGCGGTTATAGCTTTTAACATGAAGAAACATCTCAGCTAGTACACACTACCCTTGCCATTGCTCTGCAGTAGCTGATAAGAGACTGATTATGGTGTTTGCGCAAATTTATGGCAGTTTCAATAAAGAACGATACTGGGCTGTACAGTTCCTCTTGTTAAGCATTAAAGGCCATAAACTGTTATCAAGTCTGTGGAAAATCATATCCAAACACTCACAAGGTTATTACCCATCCTTCTTTGAGGCATTCACAAGGTAAAGTGATAACCCAAGGCTTTCTAGGTCATTTACACTATAATATGAGTTCCGATAGCAGTCATAAAGACAGGTAACATTTCACAAAAACACAGTTTCATAAACAGTTAACATTCAAGTGCTGTATCATCATACAGCAACACCTGCCCACTGTGACATCACTTCCTGTTCTGCTCAGCCTCAGGCAGGGCTGTTATTCCACTGTATCGCTAATGCTCTTCAAATAGTATTTTAAATGGCCAAACTCAATAGTGGCAGTGTTTGGCAGCAGAGTAAATATTGTCTGAGCACACAGACAGAGAGGAGTTGCTATGTGTGTTACTGTGTGTTAAGTGTACGCTCCTTGCAAACCCGGCAACAACGACAAAGGCGGGTAAAAAAAAAAACAAAGGGAAGGAACTCCAACATGCTGCTTGCTTCTTCATGATGCGATTCCTTGTTTGACAAAGAACAAAGAAAGACATTCCCTCTTTTCTACAACTATCATTTGTGTGCATTGGATATTGTTAGCTTACATTCCTGCCATCTTTGTTGTGTCAACATGTCCCAGCTCATGTTCAGGCAAACTTCAGTAGAGATTCCAGGCTTTTTGGGTCTTTGGCTTTGTGCTGTGAGTGTGTTTTATTTATACACAAACGCATTTGGAAAAGTCAATGAACAACGAAGGGCATGTCATTGTGCGTACTTATCATACCGAAAATTCTAGGCAAAAATCGTCTTTTCTTTGTGACTGATAAGAAAGACAACAAACCCATGAAGACACTGGAAAAAATATTTGGACTAAACTGGATTTTGGTCCAGTCTGAGTAAAGAAAATAACGAGCGAAAGAAAAGACAGCAGTTGTGAAATATTTGCGGAGATCTTAATCGCTTTTTATCTAAGGCGCAAAAAAAACAAAGAGAAGACAGACAGTGTGTTTAACCCTTTGGCTAACTGACTCTTCAGTGACAATGTTTATCTAAGCCTCAGCTGCAGCTGCTGTGAATTTGTTCAGCTTTTTAAGAAAAGGAAGAGCGGGTGAGAGAGAGAAAGAGAAAGAGGGAATCAATGTATTTCAGTAATAATGTGAAGAATGTGTGTGCTTGGCAAGCCGAGAGACAGAGTTATGGCCAAGAGTTTTTACCTTGCTGTGAACTGACAGCACATAAACAAACACACCACAATAGACGCATTGTATTCTCACTGCTGTTTGGTATTTTGTAGCCTGTGAAAGGATTCATCCAACCTTAATTCAATGATATGATGATATCCATCACTAAATACTAAATGAACAATTAAAGGTAGAGTAGGCAATTTCGGAGAGGCTAGCAATAGCAAGCTAGCTTTGAAAGCAGGTCAAAGCCACTTGCAACCTTAGCTGAAAAAAAGAGTAACACATGCTAACTCTACAGTAAGCAGGGACAAGAGGCCTTTTTTATGGATGTCAATGGAGAAGAAGCTTTACTATGCTGAATAAACCGCTTTTGTGAGGAAATAGTTTATCATTTAATAAATCGCCAGCCTATCGGCTAATCTTTATCATGTTTTCTCTTAAACTTATTCGTTTTAAATTGATCTATTTTTAGAGTTTACACCAAAAAAAGTTTACACAGACAATTGCGTGACAGGTATGATTCAGTTTATGGCACTTCTCATTCATTTATATGGTATCTGCAAACAGTGATTGACTGCCGCACAACTCTGAAGGAAATTCAGTGACATCAAGGCTGTAATATGAATGGTTATCATGGCACACATGATCGAAGTTACAGTAGCCGTTACAGTTATTCCAATGGTAGAACCACAGACTCTCGTGTCTCCCAATAATGAGATCATCTCTTATAAGATCCCACCCTCCCTTCAGAGCGCTTTCCAAAGCCATGCCTCCTCCAAAAGACATGAATGCGCACAACCAGAGCAGAGTCTGCAAAACGTCATGAGAGACGGTGTTAAATTACCTAATGTCTCAAAGCACATAACATTACAATTATAATGAACGTAAACAGCTTAAAGGGTTAGTTCACCCAAAAATGAAATCTCTGTCTCACCCTCATGTCGTTCCACACCCGTAAGACCTTCATTCATCTTCAGAACACAAATTAAGATATTTTTTTGTCTTCTATAGAAAGCAATGAAATTATCACATTAAGGTCCAGAAAAGTATTAAAGACATTGTTAAAATAGTCAACGTGACTACAGTGGTTCAAACTTAATGTTATGAAGCGACGAGAATACTTCTTGTGCGCAAAAAAAAATTACGACTTTATTCAACAATTTCCTCTCTAATACTGAGCCGACATTCAGACGTAAACATGGAAGCACTGCACTGCGTAGGAGACTGACAGTGTAGAGAAAAAAATTGTTAAATAAAGGTTTTTTGTTTTGTTTTTTTGCACACAAAAAGTATATATATGTATATAAAGTATGTAATGTACTACAGAAGCCACATGGACTTTTATGATAATTTAAGTGTGTTTGTATCATTTTTTATGTTTGAAAGCTCCAGTGCCCAGTGCTTAGTGAGAACATAGACTTCCCCAGCAAAAAGATGTTGTGTGTGTGAGTGGCACCTTTCAGACCGGCGAGCACAGTTCAAAGCCTCTGTTTTTGTTGGTCTCATTCAGGATCGCTCTGTGTTTAAACAGCAGCTATCCACATTTCCTCTTCCACTGAGCAGAAGTAGTCATGAAAATGTCAGTGGTTTTGCTTGATTAATGAAGACCCAGCCAGATTTTTGACATGTTGTTGACAGCATCAGTGGCCTAGCGATAATCTCTTTATCGGACCATATAATAAACCTCTAGCTGCCATTGTTTAATTCCCATTTGGAACGGTTTGACTCATTCTTGCATTTTTCAGGCCACCAAGCTTTCCTAATAGTAACGCTCAAAGTCAGGTGAGAGGGAACATGCCTGTCAGCTTAGTAAGAGTTGGCTAGCCCTGATCAGTTCTGATGATGAAGCATAGGGGAATTGATATAATTTGAGGGGGAAATTGAAGCTCTGAGCGTGAAATTACCCCTCATTAATCATGGACGGCTTTCTAAGGAAGAAAATTGTAAATTAATTCCCATTCCCTCTAATAACTCTCAGTCCACAGACACAAATTGCCAAAAGAAACCGCTCTGTAAATTTTCCATGTTCTCTTTGGTTGTTTTAAAGGGATTGTTCTCCCAAGAATGAAAATTTGATCATCTTTTACTGACCCTGATTTTGTTCCAAACCTGTATGACTTTCTTTCTTCTACAGAAAACAAAACAAACAAACAAAAAAATAGATATTTTAAAGAATGCTGGTAACCAAACAGTTTTGACCATTTTAATTTTTGGGTGAACTATGCCTTTAATAGGTGTAGTCCAACCAGTCTGCCTTTTGGGAATAACTCCAGCAGTCCTGCCCTAAGAGCTCATTTGGGCACAATCTGAAATGTCTGTAAATGCACAATATCTGCATGAATAGTCACACCTAGTTTGTTGTTGAAAATAATGTTCTCTGTTCATGTAATTATCAGGGGAAGAACAAAAGTGTATTCGGTATAGGAACTTATATTTCTTGTAAGGGGAATTTGTTACTTCCTGATACATGCATTGTGTGCAATAAAAAGTCCTGTTTCAGGTTTCTGTTTTATGTGTGCATTTGATGTCACATATTTATATATATATATAAATATACACACACACACACACACACACACACACATATATTGAAAAAAAAGTATCTACAAAAATGTGATGATATTAAGAAACAATAATTAAATAAAAATTAGAAAACCAGCAGGATATTAGAATGATTTCTGAAGGATTATGAGACTGGAATAAAGGCTGCTGAAAATTCAGCTTTTCCATCAAAGGAATAAATTATATTTTAAAATATATTCAAATAGAAAACAGTAGTTATTTTAAATCGTAATATATTTCACAATATAATTTTGACTGTATTTTTCATTAATCAAAATATTCTGGTCTTAAGCAGATCTTAAAATTAGGTAAATACAACCTCAGATGAACAACAACATGACATATTACACTGTGTCATTATTTATTTAACGAAAAAACAAAGCCAAAATGGAGAAGCTATGTGTGAAAAACTCAGTACACCCTTCAATTTAATTGCTTTTAGAAACACTTTTAGCAGCAATAATTTGAAGTAATCATTATATGACTTCTTCAGTCTCTCACATCATTGTGGAGGAATTTTGGCCCACTCTTCTTTACAACTTTGCTTCAGTTTATTGAGGACCCGCCACAGCATTTCAGCATTGGGCTTAAGGTCTGGACTTTGACTGAGCCAGTCCAACACCTTGTTTCATGACTGCAAGGTGCCCAGGTCCTGTGGCTTCAAAACAAGCCCAAATCATCACCCTTCCACCACCTTTCATGACAGTTGGCATGAGGTGTTTGTGCTGATATGCTGGGTTTGGTTTTCGCCAAACGTGGTGCTGTGCATTATGGCCAAACATCTCCACTTTGGTCTCGTCTGTCCAAAGGACATTGAACAAACCACAAGACTTCTGGAACAGATCCAAATTTGCAAACCTAAACCATGCTGCGGTGTTCTTTTTGGCCAGTCTCCTGGCAACCCTTCCAAACAAGCAATATTTGTCCCGTCTTTTTCTAATTGTACTGTCATGAATTTTAACATTTAACATGTTAACTGAGGCCTGTAGAGTCTGAGATGTAGCTCTTAGGTTTTTTGAGCATTGCACAGTCTGACCTTGGGTTGAATTTGCTGGGCCGTCCAGTCATGGGAAACAATGTTTTCCGCTAATAATCTTCCTCACTGTAAAATGATGGACTTCAAATTGTTCGGAAATGACCGTATAACCCTTCCCAGATTAATGGGCAGCAACAATTGCTTCTAAGATCATCGCTAATGTCTTTCCTCCTTGGTATTGTGTTAACACACACCTGAATGCTCCAGACCAGCAAACTGCCAAAACTTCTGATGATCAATCATAGGTCACGCTTGCTGATTATCAATTAATCAAGGGCATTTGATTAGTAGCGCCTGACTGCTACTTACCCTCTTAATTCCTATGGAAGCAATAAGGGTTTACTTAGTTTGTCACGCATGGTTTCTCTGTTTTGGCCTAGTTTTGCTAAATAAACCATGACACTGTATGATATGTCATGTGTTGTTGTTCATCTGAGGTTGAATTTACCTAATTTTAAGATCTGCCAAGGACCAGGTGATTTTCTTTTCACTTGACTATATATGAAAAAACACACAGAGCAAAAGAAACAAACAACACTGTGACCATTAATTATGTAACACTGACATGCAATGAAAGTAGTGTGCAAAGTAGTGCACTGGCAGCCTGACACCACACATAGGTTGAGAGTGTGTGTGTTTAGTTAAAGCACGCTGCTGGCCCAGACCATGCATTAGTGATGAGACTGTAGGCCTCACAGACCTCACATCCCCTCGGCCAAACTGTCAATCAAAGCACCCTTACTGGCCTGCAGGAATTACAGGAGCTACATATTCCAGCACTATCTACTGCATCTGCAAAGCTATTACGAATATATATTGACCTTATTATGACAGCATGCGTGTGTGTGTGTGTGTGTGTGTGTGTGTGAGTGTGTGTGTGAGAGAGAGAGAGAGAAAGAGAGAGAGAGCCTGAGGCAGTGAAGCATACTTTCTACAAGTTAAAGAGCAGCTCTTGTGTAATTTATAGGATGTTGCACAAGCAAAAAGGACAAAAAGGTGTGAGGCTGAAGAGAGAGAGAGTGAAGTAGTGTGATGAAACATTAATAACATTTTGTATTCTATTCAAAAGGTTCAAATGAGTCTGTCACACTTATTTCATTTATATTTTAATCCACTCATAGGCAATTACCCCAACCTAAAAAACAACAACTTTTTTTTTGCATTTTTAAAATTAAGAAGAACATTTAAATAAAATTAAAAATATATGTGTAAAAAATACAATAAATAAAGTTAGTGCCTTTAGGGCCACCCAAGGACATCTTGACAAACTTTAAACAGGTTTTTGGAGATTTAGCACGTTTCTGTAAAATATTTTGTCCCTAAACTATGCAAGTAAACCCACGTCTTTCTCTTCCCCCAGAGACCACGTCTTGCTCTTCAAATCGACACCTCAGTGGATGTATTCTTTGCTATGTTTCAAGGTGAACCTGAGACAGCGATGTGGTGATCGTGTTCCTGAGCAGACGATAGAATAAGTACACACAAACACACACACCTCCACTCCAGTGTGTGTGTGTCGGGGTTTGTCTGTCAAGACAACTGAGCTGACACAACCTCAGGAGGTGGATGGTTTCACAGGGTAAGGGTGACAGTTTCTTGTTTCAGCCAACTTAGATTGGTGTCACACTAAATTAAGTCTGGCAAAGTCTCACATGCCACTAAATCAGTACGTAGAATTCCTGAGTTGCCAAATGTCTTTCCAACACCTCTTGAATGACATAATGTGATAGGTGGCCTACATATCTGCTCTTATGAATTTAGCTGGTGGGCGAATAAATAGCAAAACATACACATAATTTGATACCGTGTTAGTCGCCGTTTACAAGATTGACAAAGAATAAAAACCATTACGCTTAAACCAACACTGTCACACTGCTGTTAAACTATAGCATTATTAAATCAAGAAGATTGTTCTCACTTTTAGAGCTTGTTCCTCTTCCTTTAGGACTTACAGCTTTGTTTGTTTTGTGTGTTGTGTGCTGGTATGAGGTATTTTGATGTGCAATTACTGCCTCATCCCACACCTGTTCTTCTCTCTCGACCCCTAAATGACCTTTACGCTTTCAACCGACTTCTCCTCGGCCAGCGAGAGCCTCAAGCGCTCTTTCTAGCTCTTTAGCAGGTCTGCAGCTGCTCCAAAACAAACAGCAGGGGAGCAGGAGCAGGTGCTGAATGTTATGAGGGCTAAAACTCCAAGATGAGTGAAAGGAAGCCCAGCGTCGACTGAAAACGCGCCCACACGACGGGAATAAACGGCAGGTTAACAGTCACACAGTAAGGGTCACGGGTCAATGAGTACACGGTATACAGCCTGTGTGTGTGTACGTGTTTTCTCAGATGTCCTTGTGTAAATCATGCATAAAAGCTGTTAGAATGCAGCTCTGTGGTGACTGACAGGAGTTTTGATTTGAAGTGAACCTTTTCTGTTTACTGTGTACATGGGGGTGTGAGACTTTCCAAAGCAGACTGACCTTTATCATGAAAGACGAGATAACCATCTCTAACCCTTTCCTTCCCTTCATAGTGTTTTGATTATGGTGGTTAAATTAGAGTGTCTTTTGTGTGGGTCGGACACGGCTGCTAAAACACTACAGCAGTATCTGAGCACCAATCAGAAAGCAGTCTGGTCTGGCAAGGGGGATATGGGGGTAGACATGTCCCGTACAACAAACATACTGTGATACAAAACACGCTCAACCAGGAAGTGAGTCATTTTCAGGAAATTGTCTTTTAAAATTCATTCCTGTGCAGATTTGGAGAATGTTAAGATTACACAGATGCAAAAATGCACTGAAGGAGTGCAAACATGATGTGGATAAATGAGAAATGTGAAAGTGGATTGCTCAGTTTGTTGGCAGCGTTTGTGCTGCTTGCTTAGATCTAATCTTCTCTGATCAGAGAAACACTCCATAAGCACAAAAATGTCATTTTCCTCCTATTGACAAAGACTGTACGGGCTGCCCGTACCAACCATCACATTCCACAGACTGTGAGCGTGATCGCTTCCTTTCATCCGTGAGCTCTCTTTAACCTTGCTAAGATAATACACCTGCATTGATGTTGCAAATACTTGAGAGGTTGGCCTCCGAGAAAGCAAAGCATCTGTTTGGATTCCTTGCAAAAACAGAGATAGAATAAGAAGCAGACTGATAAAAAAAATTTTTGAAAATAGGCTCATTTTCCAACTCCCCTAGAGTTAAACAGTTGAGTTTTACCGTTTTCGAATCCATTCAGCCGATTTCCGGGTCTGGCGGTACCACTTTTAGCATAGCTTAGCATAGTTCATTGAATCTGATTAGACCGTTAGCATCTCGTTCAAAAATGACCAGAGTTTTGATATTTTTCCTATTTAAAACTTGACTCTTCTGTAGTTACATCGTGTACTAAGACCGACGGAAAATGAAAAGTTGCGATTTTCTAGGCCAATATGCGTAATATCATCGCGCCTGCTGCACCCGTGGTACGGCAGCAAAGTTCCTTGATTATTACGCCGGAATGAGAGTATAGTCCCTAGCCATATCAGCCTAGAAAATCGCAACTTTTTATTTTCCGTTGGTCTTAGTACATGATGTAACTACAGAAATGTCAAGTTTTAAATAGGAAAAATATCAAAACTCTTTGGTCATTTTTGAGCGAGATGCTAACGGTCTAATCAGATTCAATGAACTATGCTAAACTAGATCTGCTGAATGGATTCGAAAACGGTAAAACTCAACTGTTTAACTCTAGGGGAGTTGGAAAATGAGCCTATTTTCAAAAAAAGTGGAGTGTTCCTTTAAATGCATTCAGTCTGTTACATGGAGTTATTAAAAAATAAACAAAAAAACAAAGATGAAATAAGAATTAGAATCTGGAGGGAAACTCATAAGTTAACAATTAAAAACACGCTCACATTATGAGTGAAAACTATGGGGACTATTTAAAATTAAATTTCAGAATAAGTAACATACTAACATACATAATAAAGTAATAAAGTAAGTAATACTAACATACATAATAATATATCAAGAATAGTACTAATAACTCTATATTAAAATAAACAAAAATAGTATCAAAATAAAAATAATATAAATTTAATTAAATTCAATATAATAAAATTAAATAACAAAATACTATATTTAATATAAATCCAAATTTATAAGAGTAAACAAGTTTTAACATTACAACAATATATGCACAGCCCTCTGCAGTAATATTAATCATGCTAATATTAATTAAAAAATAATTTAAATAAATGTAAAATTTAATTAAATATAATAAGAAAATAATTAGAAAGTATAAAGTGAAACAAGCAGATCTGTTTTCAGGCCTTTAAGGTTTCAAGCTATAATAAGAATCTTTCAGTCGTTTATCATTACAGTTATTCAGAGTATTGTCCCGACAGAGATGTAAAGCATTTGCTAAATTTTTCATTTCCCGTTTGGACAACTAAAAAACAAAAGTTCATAAACCCATTTCCTCCAGCCCTGGAGCAGTTGCAGTGCAGTATGTGTGTGTGAGTAAAATCTGCCGCATGTCTCTGTAGTGTAAGCGTAAATGTTTCTGAGTGTGTGAGCTGCGTATGTGTTTCTCATTAATAACTGTGTGGCTAGTGCTGACACTTGCTGATTGGAACGGAGAGCCTGTTATTTACAGTAAGCTGCCAAACTACCGTAATAAGAGTAGTAGATGTACAGACACACAGAGACTCTTACACATGTTCAGTATTTCATTAACTTTATTACAATTTACAATCCTATTCAGATCCTTAAAGGATTAGTTCACTTTAAAATGAAAATTACCAACATGATTTACTCATCCTCAAGCCATCCTAGGTGTATATGACTTTCTTCTTTCAGACAAATACAATCAAAGTTATATTAATAATCACCCTGATGCTCCCAAGCTTTATAATGGCAGTGCAGGGAAACCACCTGTTTGAAGCTCAAAAAAGTACATCCATCCATCATAAACGTGCGCCACAGGCTCCAGGGGGTTAATAAAGGCCTTCTGAAGCAAAGCGATGTGTTGCGTTTGTGTAAGAAAATTATCCATATTTAACACGTTACAAAGTAAAATAATTAGCTTCCACCAGACCGCCTTCCGTATTTAACTTATGAAGAAAGTGTAACATCTCTCGCAGTTCAAAATGCTTACGCTACGTCCTATTCCTTCCGTATTCAAATTACAAAACAAGCGTTAAAAAGTTATTTTACTTCATAATGTGTTAAATATGGATATTTTTCCTTACATAAATGCATCGCTTCGCTTCAGAAGGTCTTTATTAACCCCCCGGAGCAGCGTGGGGTAAATTATGGGGTAATTTTCATTTTATAGTGAACTAATCCTTTAAATTCTGTAGCTGTACAATGATACATAAAATCAACCAACCACTTTCTGGCTCTTAGCTTTAACCACCACTACGTCATGGTACAAACACACACACACACACACACACACTCACAAATAATACAGTATAATATCCCTCTGCTCTTCGCAGCTTTGTACACTTTGATGAAACTGTCATTGTTGTTTATCATTTAAATTCCCTCTCTGTGATCACATATCTAATGTTTTCCATCCTTTGAATCTTGAATGGTTAAAGGGCAGACTGTGTTATTTAGTTGTTAACGCATGAAAGAAAGAACTGAGAAAAGAGGATGAAATGTCCGTCAGTGTGGATGACTTAACAACACACTGCTGTATAAAGCAGTGACCATTGGCTGTCAAATCCCCAGCAAAAACAATGTAAGCACTTTCATCCTGCAGTCTTTTAGCTCTCCAGACACCTCTTCTGTGTTTGAATTGCTAATGTGCTCTCACTCTTTTGAGCCAAGTCTCCCTCAGTATTACCTATTCTGTTGGAAGGGCTGCCAAGCTACATGCAAGCTAGCTTCCATCAAGACACACAGGCTGGTTCTTTAATACAGTCTGAAAAACATGCATGATGCACAAGATACTGCGAAATTCCCAGAGAAAAGATGAGGACTGTGATGGGAATCAACAAACAAACAAAAAATGTCCAAAAAGAAGGCTAATAAAAGCTCTTTAAATCTGCCATATCAGAATACATCACCTCACTATGGTTAAAATAAGCCCATAAGTGCCTTTTTTTTATTTTTTTATTTTTTTTAGAGATATTTAGTACAGAGTTCACATGATGTGGCACGGGGCTCTTCAATCTCAAAGTCATGGGGCCTCATTTATAAAATGTTGCGCAGAAACCATCCTAAATTTGATCTTACGATCATTTCTCCGATGTGCGTACGTGCGATTCATAGAATGAACGTACACACAGAAAACGAGCGTACGCCTCTCATTCAGATGTGAAATCTATAAATCGCAAATGATCTTGAACTTGCGCGCAGCTGAATGCTTTCAGTTCTCTGCGTTTTAAACGACACTAAATTAATGTCATTTACATATAAAAGATCACCAGTCATCGTCCAAATCCTTGGCGAACTGCAAGAATAGCTTAGATTTCCAAAAACCTGCAGTAATCTGACCAGGAAAAGTGTGTACATCTGCTCAGACCCTGACGTGGCTCTAAGCACTTTTCCACGTCAAAGACCGTTTTTATAAATATGAGCGTTGGCGTGGATTTAAGCGCATGCACACTCTAAGATCAAATCTGTGTGTACGCACGCTTTATAAATGAGGCCCCCTGTGTTTAAATCCTTCTTAGTTAAGCTATAAACTGTCATGTTTAGGTCCAGACAATGATGATGAAAGAGTTAAACAGGTTCAAAGATTTATTAATAAAACAAACTCAAGTAATTCAAAAGATGAAAAGCTTCGTAACAGCATGTATGGTGCAAACATGCGAACAATACCAGACTATAAACTGAACAAACTGAAGGGCTTAAATACACAGAATGATGAACTCAATAACGAACAGGTGACAATTAATTAATTAATAAATAATTATAGTAACAAATGAAGAGCGGGAAGCTGGAACAAAAGAAACTTAACGGAAAGAAACAAACTGACAAATCATCTCTGCAAATGATAATTTAAAAATGAAGTATGTGGCCATAATGTACCACTATCAAATGTAATGGAGAATAAATAACTTTGTCACAAACAATATGCATTTTCAACAAATTATAATGTTTTTTGAGGCATGAGAAGAATGAACTTAAGCAAAGACAAACACGAAGCAGCGAACTCCAACCCATGTTTCTTTATCATTGCTGCTTGTCCTGTCTTCAAATCACTTCCACGGTCTGCTTGTCATCCATTGCAACAATGCTCACTAATGACACACCAGGCCGCTGAAATGTCTTATCAGCTTTACCGGCATATGTAACAGGCCTCTGCGTGTAATAAGGGATAAGGGACATTGCTCTTTCTCCTTAATCAGACAGAGCGAGCGGCATCGCTGTCAACAAGACTGGGGAGCAAGAAAAGACACGGACCCTCATCACTACTCAACTAGCGTGAAACTGCCTTCCGTCACGGATTAGCCAGCCAACACTTTTCATTACCTGACATTCAAAGAACGGTATTTATGGCGGCAGGGGGTGCAAGTGTGTAGGCAGTGTGTATGATGAATACGTGTCTGCAAGCATTTTAGCTTTCTGGTTTCAGAAATCATGCACACCTGTTTAATTCTGTAGCCAGAATTATGACAAAGACAATGACTATATAAATGTAAAAACAACATCAATAAGGATATATAACAGGGAGCTCTTATCAGAATTATTCTACCAGGTTCAGATGGTACGTTGACAAGAAAGGCTATTATCTTGTGTTTGACGTCATTTACATGTCTAGCAGATGCTAACAGGTCAGATTACTCTGAACGACAGAAGAAAATTTAAATAATATCCCAAAGATTACACTTTACTCAATAAACTACCATTTCTGACCACTTCTACTAACATGTACCTAATACTTATCTTTTTATACATTATATTATTTTATTATGTATTATTCTAGACAACACAAATATACTGATACTGTGTTTTGCAAATTTGCATTTGTAGGTTGTCACAGGACGTTTTTTTTGTCCAGACCTAGAGGAGAGGGCAGGAAATGTTTGGGCATGAGGGGGAAATAGAGTGATGTTCGCAGCAGTTGTCTTTCATATCCCACAGCAGCGGCTGCCTGGATTTCTTAATAGTCTTTTCATGCTCTCGGACACTCAATGTCTCTTTGTAGGCCACTAGCTGTGGCCAGGGTCTAATATTACTCCACTGCCTACTGCATACTCGGCACCAGGAGTCGGTGGCACTCAGTAAAGCATTACTGAAGCTCAATGGTGCATGGTTCAATGCAGAGCTACTTGATTCACTGGTGACCACAGAGAGTGTAGCATTTACCCCACTGAAAAGAAAAAAACATTATTATATTATATTATTATATTTTTAGCTTTTCAGATTAATTTTATATATATATATATATATATTTAGTTTTATTTAAAGACAAAAGTCTCAGCTAGTTTTCACTTTCTGTGACTCTCGCTATTATATTTTATTAAATTGTATAAATATTTTCTGTCAAGGAGAAATACGACGCTGTGTTTTTTAATGCTCTGAAGAGCAGAGAGCGACTATAACACACACACACAGTTGGCCCATCTGCCAGGTGACGCTTGGTCTCCTCAGCAATCATACCTCACCATGGCTTGCCCAATCTGTCCCACCACAAGCAGAATGGCAGCAAGCCACATACCACTAGCTTATTAACAAACTCAGCTAGCAGTAGCTCTCCACAGCTCTCAACCAAATGCTAACATCCAATACTTCCAGCCAGTTTATATAAAAACTGTTCACAATGTTTACATTGTCTTATATTAACATATACAAACAAAAGATTCATACAGTCTGCATGACACAATAATAAAATAATGTGTGGGAATTTGTCACCGCTGTGTTATGCTTTATTATCTAATATCTATTTGCCCTTGACTGGTTATCTGTACCTGTATGAGCAGGTGGGGCCATGTCAACGGAGGTTGAGCTAAATATGGTGACGCAGCAGGCATTAAAGAGTGCCAAGATATGTAAAATGGAGACCTTGGCAGTAGCACTGACACCTATTGTTAAATAGTCAGGGGAGTTGTCTGCACTTTTTTAGCCAATCAGAAAACAGGCTAATCAGAAACATTTTGCATGTTGATTGCTTTTTCTATTTCAAGTAAGGAAATGCTGAAATATATCAGGGTTTACCTCCTTGATATATCAGTAACATCCTTGTCATTATATTAATTAGGGTTGGGACAATACATTGATTCATCTCGATTTGTGGTTCGATTTTGATATTTTCCGAATGCATCGTGATTCTCTCTTGAATCGATTCTGAGCTTAGTTTTTAACAGCAGATGGCGCTCGTGGCTAGTTTTTTACCGCATGCTCAAATGCTCACGAAGAAGAGCGCTTGTGTGTTCGGCAGAGTCTGAGAATGTATTTGCACCTCAGAATGCTTTTATGATGCAAGATTAATATAAACAGCCTGCTGCAAGCACCCTTGTAATTCGCTTCAACCTTTTCGAACTTTATGAATGATTATTTTATAGAAGGTTCAAGTGTGTGTGTAAGGAATTGGAAGAAAGCAGAGTACGGCTGTTTCTAAAGCATGCGGTGCCATCTGCTGTTAAAAACTAAGCTCAGAATCGATTCGAGAGAGAATCGCGATGCATTTGGATAATCTTTGAATCGATCCAGAATTATTGCTTGATTTATTGCAATGATTTATTGTCCTACCCCTAATATTAATACAATATTGGAGTTTATACAACAGTTTGTTCTGGTTCTCGAATCTGATTCGCTGAGAGGTCTTTCCAGGCATGCGATAGTCTACCAGTATCACCACAGGAACCGTAACACTCCACTTTCAGCATTCTCCCAGCGAGTGTAATGGCGGAAGAGGAAACCCACCATATTTTTACAGAAACTACTGTTTTTGTGTCACGGAATGTAGTTTTAAGAGTTTTTTAGGCAAGAATGTAGTTATTTAGACCTCAAATATGCGATTTATACACTGCTAAAAAAAAATTAAAGGAACACTTTGAAAACACATCAGATCTCAATGGGGAAAAATATCATGTTGGATATCTATACTGATATGGACTGGGTAATGTGTTAGGAATGAAAGGATGCCACATCGTTTGATGGAAATGAAAAATATCAACCTACAGAGGACTGAATTTAAAGACACCCTGAAAATCAAAGTGAAAAAATGATGCAGCAGGCTAGTACATTTTGCTAAAATTTCATTGCAGCAACTCAAAATGGTACTCAGTAGTTTGTATGGCCCCCACGTGCTTGTATGCATGCCTGACAACGTCTATGTCATCGGTCTGACAATGGGTCCAAGGATTTCATACCGATACCTAATGGCAGTCAGGGTGCCATTGTCTAGCCTGTAGAAGTCTGTGCGTCCCTCCATGGATATGCCTCCCCAGACCATCACTGACCCTCCACCAAACCGGTCATGCTGAATGATGTTACAGGCAGCATAACGTTCTCCACGGCTTCTCCAGACCCTTTCACATCTGTCATATGTGCTCAAGGTGAACCTGCTCTCATCTGTGAAAAGCACAGGGCGCCAGTGGCAGACCTGCCCATTCTGTTGTTCAATGGCAAATGCCAATCGCGCTCCACGGTGCCGGGCAGTGAGCACAGGGCCCACTAGAGGATGTCGGGGCCTCAGGCCACCCTCATGAAGTCTGTTTCTGATTGTTTGGTCAGAGACATTCACACCAGTGGCCTGCTGGAGGTCATTTTGTAGGGCTCTGACAGTGCCTGTTCCTCCTTGCACAAAGGAGCAGATACCGGTCCTGCTGATGGGTTAAGGACCTTCTACGGCCCTGTCCAGCTCTCCTAGAGTAACTGCCTGTCTCCTGGAATGTCCTCCATGCTCTTGAGACTGTGCTGGGAGACACAGCAAACCTTCTGGCTATGGCACGTATTGATGTGCCATCCTGGAAGAGTTAACCTGCCTGACCTCTGTAGGGTCCACGTATCACCTCATGCTACCAGTAGTGACATTGACCCTAGCCAAATGCAAAACTAGTGAAAAAACAGTCAGAAAAGATGAGTAGGGAAAAAAATGTCAGTGGCCTCCACCTGTAAAACCATTCCTGTTTTGGGGGTCGTCTCATTGTTGCCCATCTAGTGCACCTGTTGTTAATTTCATTAACACCAAAGCAGCTGAAACTGAACTCCTTCTGCTACTTAACTGACCAGATAAATATCCCAGGAGTTTAACTGACTTGATGCTACTCTCTGATTAAAAAGTGTTCCTTTAATTTGTTTGAGCAGTGTATGTAAACATAGCGCCTATTTGAAAATTTGTTTAGACATTTTCAGAAATGTGAGCTCCAGGCCTTCAGCGTCCGTTCAGCGCTCATGACACTGAAGTGTCCACAAATCTAAAAACACTGATATGTCCATAGAACCCTCATTAATAAACACACAAAAACTTTAATATTCAACAGAATACAATGTCATAGATCACTATTTTCCAGAGACAAAATTATATCAATTAACCTCAAAACTGTTTCGACTGACTAAATCTCACATATGTTATGTAGATGAAATGACAGTATTAAAAATAGCATTCTTTTACACTTTCTATTCATCAAATAATCCTGGAAACATAGAAAGGTGTACTGTAATAAGAAAATTTTAATATTTCACAATATTACTTACTGATCAAATAAATGCAGACTTGGTGAGCATCAGAAACATAATTCAAAAACATTTTTAAAAAACAAATCTCACCGACCACGGACTTTTGAATGGTCTATATAACTCATCCATACAGAGATTAGAATTATTTAACTTGTTTACAGGTCAGTGACGTGACAGGTCATTTTTTTGTCCAAAGGCCTTAATAATAATAAAAAACAAAGATATGACATCCAAAATCTTTTATTGAATCCAAAAGGTTTTAATTATATTTTGCTACATATAAGGTATTTTAATTTTAATTTTGATGTGTCAAAAGGTCATCCAAAGGACAATACAGCCATTTAATTTGTGATTAAAATATCTTAAAATGTAATGAATGTATGTATTTTTATTCTGCCATGATTTTATAACATCATAAATTACCAGTGCAAATTGGTATTAAAATTGTGTAGAAGTCGTTTCTTTGTTATGAGAAAGAATGTCCGGAAAAATGAATTTCATTGTCTTTCGGAGTAATCAATATAAAGGGACCATTTTGGATCAAGTCATGTGTTTAGTATCATGTGACAGGATGTGACATCATTCAGACACCTGCAAAGGACCATATGGTCGTGAAGTAAAGTAACTAACTGTCTTTTAACTATTTGAAAAATTCATGTTTTCACTTGCTCATACGCATGTCCCGAAACATCAGGTCATTCGGTACAACTGCTATAATACATGGAAAATGTTGTAATATTTTAAAAACTTGTACTAAATATTGTCCGATTGTCCTTTTGCTAGCTAGCTAGCAAGCTGTTAGCATTGTTTGAAAATATAGTCATTCGGTATAACCAAAAGTGTCATTCAGTAAAACCGACATTTTGGTTAAACCTAATGACTTTTTTGGTGACAAATTTTGTCCATCTTGTAAAAAATGACAAAAGCAGTGTCAATTGATTATAAAAACCACATAATCTCTTTATTAACACTTAATAAAACTTCAAAATTAATTATACCTCCATTATGTTTCCCTTTCGAAAGGGAACTTCTACTCTGCGTTTGCAAACGCTATGGGGAACGTCACGTGACTCGGTGTCTGAAAGCCAACTATCCAATAACTCCAATGCCTATTGGCCGGCGACAGCCTATGACGTCATACGGCGCGACCCGGAAGTATAAAAGGCGCGCCTGGGGAAGCAGTCATTATCCTTCGTCTTTCGGGACTGTTTGTGTCTTGCCACTGTCGTGTATAACTCTGCTATACTTGTGAGTACATCTCTGGTTATGTCTGAGGACAAACAGAAACGTTTTAGGAAGTGTGCGGATCCATGCCCGAGATTTTTGACTCCGGAGGATTCGCACACTTTGTGTGTACACTGTCTGGGAGAAGAACACGCATGGACAGGGCGCTGTCTGTGAGAGTTGTGAGCGTTTTCCCATGAGAACGCTTCGTTCCCGCCTGGCCCTCTTCTCAAGGGAAGAGGCGTCAACATCTGCGCCTGGTGGGTCCGGCCCTGCTTGTGCCGAGGCAGAGCGGCGGCTGCACTCATGGGGCTCGCAGGTGGAGCTCGCTGCCAAGTTTGAGAGAGGTGTCACAGTCTCTCAACCTCTGGCGGCGGCTGGCGGGGATGAGCTCCTGGATGACGATGATGTCTTATCTCTGACATCATCGGATCCAGGAGCGAGTGTTCTTCTGGCTGCTAGCCCCCGTGAGCAAGAGATGGCAATGGAGGAGGAAGAAGTTGCGACTTCTTCTTTCTCCAAGCCTCCTTGCCCAGCATATGCCGAGTTATTGGAGGTTGTGGAGCGCGCCGCCGGCAGGCTGCAGCTTGCGTGGGAGCGCGCAAGGAAAGAGCCCGTTCGCGGCAGGTTAGACGAACGGTTTCTTTCTGACCACAACCCCGTAACTCCAGTGAGCCTTCCATTCCTTCCAGATCTTCACGTAGAGATCAAAAAGGCATGGAAGAACCCATACTCGGCCAGAATTCATCCACATCAGCGGGGGAATTTCGCTGATGTGGAGGGATTAGGCCAGCATGGGTATGTGTCGCTGCCGCCCATTGACGAGACGTTTGCCAACTATCTCGTCACGGGCAGGGCACCGACACTGAAAGCTCCGGTTCTGCCGTCCAGACCCCTTAAACTGACATCTCGTCTGAACGGCAGAGCATATGCTGCTGCAGGTCAGGCTGGCACGGCTTTGCACACTATGGCGGTGTTGCAAGCCTACCAGGCTGACTTGCTGAAGGACCTGGATCAGGGGCAGGGTTTGTCCCCTGATGCGGTGGCTGAGCTGCGCCGCACCACAGATCTCGCTCTCCGGGCCACCAAGCAGACGGCCGCCTCGATTGGGAGATCGATGGCGGCCATGGTGGCCACGGAGAGGCATCTGTGGCTGAACATGGCGGACATCGGGGAGAAAGAGAAGGGCTCTCTCCTCGATGCCCCCTGTTTCGCCAACTGAACTTTTCGGCGGCTCCGTTGAAACGGTTGTCGGAAAGTTCAGGGAGGCGAAGGCGTGCTCAGCAGCATACAAAAATTGCATACCGCTCAGGTCCGATCCTGGGCCCAGACAGCCGGGAGGCCCTGGCCCGTCTCGAACCGAGGCTCAGAGGCAGGGCCAGAAGTCTAGTGTCGCCGCTCGAGCGCCTCCTCCACCTCGGAGCAAGTCGCAGAAGCGGCGGGATATGAGGAAGAGGAAGATGGACTTAAGGGAGGTGATTGATCACCGGCGCCAGCAACGCCGCTGATCGATCCCCTCTCTTGGCGAAGGTAATTCTACATCTGCCTTCGCCCCTCTTCCTCGGCCTCCCGGGCGTTTTTAATCACTGTGCATGTTCAGGACGACACCTTTGAACAGTCAGGCTGACGGCTGGGCCCATGATGAAATTTTTCTGAAGGCCCGCCTTCTGGCTTGATAGTGAAAGGGTTCTTTGGGCTTCTAGAACCATGGATTTCATCCTTCCCATTTCAAATAAGTGAAGGAGGAGTCTTTGGTCTTCGAGCCACAGGAAGGTAAGACAAGGTCTGATTTAATTATTTAAATGTTTGACCTTGTGTTGTTCCTGTATAATTTCCTGAACATGTAACAGTAAAATGTGAACTATTTAGGGGGTTTTGGGCAAAACTGGAGTGTTGAGACTGACTGAGCAGGCCACAAAATGGCTGCCGCTTAGTTTTTCTATATATGAGTAGCCTCTCGGCTATTTTTCAGAATAGTTTGAGTTGGCACTCATTACTTCAGTTTATATGTCTACGTTTATATGTCTGACATTTTAGCTTTGAGCTTCGCTTTATTTCTCTCATCATGAGACTTGGAAGTGAAGATCAGGCTTTGTTATGGGCCTGTTGTAGTGTATAGGCCTATAGCTTAGCGGCCAGGCTAGAGCTAGGTGATGTATGGTATATGAAGTAACCCCATATGTATTTACTATCCTTTCAGGATGTGTAGTTCCTAGTTCTGGCTTCCTCCCGAGGGAGTTGTTTAGGCCGTATGCCCAATTATCCCCTTGCTTGTGTAGGTGCAATTGTGAGTTTAACAGCTAGGTTGTAGACTGTTTTTGACCCCCTGATGCTGTTTCTCAGGTGGTAGGCCCTTATCTTCGCGTAGATAAGTTATGCAGGGGTGTGATAGTCCCCACTTTCTAGAACTTTCATGCTAAAGGAAATGATTTTCTTCTGAGCCACTTGATGTTTTGTATTTATCAAGTTTGAGTTGACGTTGCTAGTTTTTAGCTCCTGTCCTCTAGGGCTTAGATCAGATCTGAGAATCTGTACAGTGACTGTTTTTCCTTTCAAAGACAGCATGTATATCAAAGTTTGTGTTACTTTGAGTTCTAGACTTTTGCCCTACATTTGTATGTGAGCTTATTTATGCTGCCACAGGTTAGCACCTGCTCTCATAATAGCAGGCCCTTTTGCTGTAAAGTGGCCTCTATTTGAGTACATGGTGACTTATATTCCCCAGTTAAGAGGTTTTTTGTGTCACTGAGTGCATCACCCGTTGGATTGCATACTCAGGGTAGTTAGAGCCACTTTTTTGAGGAAAGTTGGTATCTAGTAGCTCCCTTTTTGGTGATCTTGTTAACAGCCATATTGCATATAACTCGGATTGTAGGCCTTACGATATTCGGCCTCCTTCTAGTTAGCAGTTGTTTTACAATGCTGTTTAACTGATCATAATATGCCCACATATTCTCACAGATTTACGCTGCCACAGGCCCTGCCACATGTCTGTTTGAGGTAGTAGGCTTGTATTAGCCTCCTTAGACCATGTTGGTTTTGTTTGGTTCCCTTTAGCCACAAATATTTAGGGTACATTGCCTGTTGGAATGTATAGCCTAGCGCAGGTCGCAGTTAGCTTCCCATAGCTATTTGGGTTAGAGCTGGTTCCCTGTAGCTTGGTTCCCTTATATTCACGAGCTTAAGCCACGTGTTATTGAATTGGCAGGCCCCTTCAGGCCTCCTTTTTTAGTTTACATGATGGCACAGTTTGTGTTTTTTAATCTGTGAGCAGGCTGATCGCCACTTGATGCTAGAATGGAGGCCCCTTAAGGCCTCCTTTTCTAGTCGACTTGTTGGCAGGATGCCTGGGAAACCATGCCACCATCGGCCACGCCTCATCGCTGACGGATAGGCCCTAACAGGCCTGTTCACGATGTTCGGCAACGTTTTTCATGTATCAATCATCTTGGAAACTTCTAATACATGGCCTTTGGGTGGTATGGTTATGGTAGCCACTTGCTGATGCCACGTGTTTACTAAGGCAGGCCTACTGCGGCCTCCGGTGTAATATGTGGAGTTCAGTCATGTACTCCTCTCGCTGTGAGAGTAACAAGGTGCTTTTACCGAGTATTCCCAGTGGCTAGCCCCTCAGGTTGATTATGGTAGTGAAACCTTACGGAAGGTTGGTTTAACCTACATCTGCCTCCCTGAGTCTGATTCTAATCTAGTTGAGCTAAGAGCCACCTAGCGCGGATCTTTTGTGCTCCTGGAAACGGCCACGAGACTTACGCCGTGTGTATTAGAGGTTGCAAGGCCTATGGGCCGCCTTTCTTGAACACACTGGAGTATGTTTGGTGTATTTCTCTTTGAGAATTATCTGTATACACTTTTGTTGGCCAGAGGCCTAAGTGATAAATCCAACCTCCTTTTTGTCTGGTTGTTTATCGTCCTTGGGGCCTAAACACTGCCACGAGCTGATGCCACGTGTCTGTTAAGGTCATAGGCCCCTCCAGGCCTTCCTTAATACGTGTTGGCGTACGCTGCACTCCTCTTGCTTTAAAGTGCACTGCTCGTTGGGTTGTGTTAGGTGGATTGTCATGCGGGCACTTTGCAGCCTCTTATGCTGCCATTGAAGTCGTCTGTCTACCCCAGAAAAACAAGACAGGTGTTCAGGGTGGCCCTTAAAACCAGGCCACTTTCTGTATAAGACTTCTGTTTCCACATAACTACTATCATGCTGTAGGCCCCTCCCCGGCCTCCATGAGTATGTGCCCATTGCATGGTCTACCTGTTAGGTGAGCTTCGTACTTCCCTTTTAGGGTTACGTTTGTAATAGTGCTTAGCTCCCTAAGCTGATCATAGTGGTAGGCCTTAATTAGGCCTCCTTCTAAGATTCAGCCTCAGGCTGGTTTGTGCTCCCCTGGATCAGGGTTCTCTAGCGCACAGCCTCCTCAGTGCGTTAATTAAGCATTGAGTAGATCCTAGGATGAGTGGATTGTACTCCTCTCAATACGAGGGTTCATAGCACTTAGCTGAGTTCCGCTCTCCAGGATGCCCGTCTCTACGCGTGGGTTTGAGTTTGTTTCTGCCTCTTTGCAGTCACTCTTACTTACTATCTTCTATGAAGAATGCGTTTTAGAGGCTCTGTATTCAGACAGGATTGGCCAAGACTAAGTTTGAGGCTTCAGAAATGCCCTCACTAAGCAAAGTTTGGATCCATTATCTGAAACCAAACAACAACACAGGAGAACATAAATATAGAGTTTTTTCCTAATGTTAAGACTGGGATTTTTTTTTCTTTTTTCATTTTGCTGGGTGTTTTTTCTCTGACAGCTCCTGGCAGGAATCCCCAAACCTCAGCGCCTAACCACATTTTAACATTCTCAGTCACTCTCACGTCTCTTTTTCTTTTACTCTCTCACTTTCACTGAATTGTTATGCATACTCTGAGCCAACTCATGGTCTGAGCCAAAAGAGCTTTATTCTGCAGAGTAAAACTGACACATAGTGTGCATATTAAAATAATTACATATATTATAACAAATTATATATATATATATATATATATATATATATACACACACTGTATTGCCAAAAGTATTGGGACACCCCTCCAAATCATTGAATTCAGGTGTTCCAATCACTTCCATGGCCACAGGTGCATAAAATCAAGCCCCTAGGCATGCAGACTGATTCTACAAGCATTTGTGAAAGAATGGGTCACTCTCAGGAGCTCAGTGAATTCAAGCGTGGTACCGTGATAGGTTGCACCTGTGAAATAAGTCCATTCGTGAAATGTCCTCACTACTAAATACTCCAAAGGTCAACTGTTAGTGGTATCTTAACAAAGTGGAAGCAATTTGGATCAACAGCAACTCAGCCATGAAGTGGAAGGCCATGTAAAATCACAGAGCGGTCAGCGCATGCTGAGGCACACAGTGCTCAGAAGTCGCCAACTTTCTGCAGAGTCAATAGCTACAGACCTCCAAACTTTGTGTGGCCTTCAGATTAGCTCAAGAACAGTGCGTAGAGAGCTTCATGAAATGGGTTTCCATGGCCGAGCAGCTGCATCCAAGCCTTACATCACCAAGTGCAATGCAAAGCGTCGGATGCAGTGGTGTAAAGCACGCCGCCACTGGACTCTAGAGCAGTGGAGACGTGTTCTCTGGAGTGACGAATCACTCTTATCTGTCTGGCAATCCGATGGATGAGTCTGGGTTTGGCGGTTACCAAGAGAACGGTACCTGCCTGACTGCAAGTGTAAAGTTTGGTGGAGGGAGGATTATGGTGTGGAGTTGTTTTTCAGGAGTTGGGCTTGGTCCCTTAGTTCCAGTGAAAGGAACTCTTAATGCTTCAGCATACCAAGACATTTTGGACAATTTCATGCTCCCAACTTTGTGGGAACAGTTTGGGGATGGCCCCTTCCTGTTCTAACATGACTGCACACCAGTGCACAAAGCAAGGTCCATAAAGACATGGATGAGTGAGTTTGGTGTGGAGGAACTTGACTGGCCTGCACACAGTCCTGACCTCAACCTGATATAACACCTTTGGGATGAATTAGAGCGGAGACTGTGAGCCAGGCCTTCTCATCCAACATCACTGCCTGACCTCACAAATGTGCTTCTAGAAGAATGGTCAAAAATTCCCATAAACACACTCCTAAACCTTGTGGAAAGCCTTCCCAGAAGAGTTGAAGCTGTAATAGCTGCAAAGGGTGAGCCAACTCCATATTAAACCCTACGGATTAAGAATGGGATGCCATTAAAGTGTATGTGCACGTAAAGGCAGGCATCCCAAAACTTTTGGCAATATAGTGTATATATATATATATATATATATAAAATATACACACACACACACACACACACACACAGATCCACTGCCTGGTTCCTTACAGGACAATATATTATTTCTATTAGATTATTAGTGGGCAATTATGGAAAATCAAAGTGTTCAATCAGCAGCTCTCGTTGCTTTAATGCCAGCAACATGGGGCAATGAGGGCCTTACTGAAGGTGTGTTTACTGGATACTCACATAACAACAATCATCTGTCAAAGATGTATATGGTTCTGCATATTTTCTCCAAACTTTTATCTTTTATCTATGAAAATAACAAAAGACGTGTAAAAAAAAAAAAAAAATAAATAAAAAATACACTTAAGCACAGGGAAACAGTATAGAAACAAACTACATATCTGTGGTACATGCTTGTACCACAAGTCAAAACGACATTGACATCTCTGACTCACTGAGTGAAGAAAAACTGGTTTATAATTACCATAATTTTGCTCTGATAAAGGTGTAAACATTTCACCACATCTGATTATGGCTGAAAACAGGACTGGTAAAAAGCTGCTTGTCCAGAATCAGGTATGAGGTGAGTGTGCTCTGAATCCCTCCTCCAGTCTGCTCCAGCTGATCACTTCACATGGAACAATGAGCAATTTTTAACAAAGATAGCAATCAAACACTCATAAAACCACACACCAAAACACTCTCACAAAGAGGGAATCATAAGAGGTATAGTGTCCATTGTCAAGAGACCATACTAACAGAAAAAGGAGTTAATTACAGGATCAGCCCACCTGGAGCATTATGAGGTTAAGGACACTTAACATGACTTACACTTTCCTGGATTAGCATCCTTTTTTGTTCCTGGAATAACATTCCTCACATCCAGTCATTTTAAGGTTAGGGTTAGGGCTATGTTTGGATGTTTCCAGGAACAACAAAGGTTGCTGATCCACAAACATTCTACTAAAAACCTTCTTAAAGGGATAGTTAACACAAAAGTAAAAAAAAAAAAAAAAAAAAAAAAAAAGTCATAATAGGCCTACTTTGATATTTTAAAATATTTTGATTACTCAGGCGGATATTCATTAAATCTCCTTTTGTGTTCCAAAGAAGAAAGAAAGAGTAAAGACCTATTTGAACAATAGACAGGACAATAATAACTATAACAATAACTAACTATAAAGATTATTAAAACTTTCTGCTGTAATTCTATATAAATAGGCTACCACACAACTATGTGACAACAACATAGGAGGAACGATATCGTTGGAATCACTTTCAGATTGTTTTTTCAGCTAATGAATGATAAAAAAAAAAAAAAAAATACTGACAGCCAATCAGAATCCTCTTGGACTTTAAAGAGCTTGCACATTTAAAGCAGCAGACAACAAAACTGTTCACTTATAATAAACAAAACATTAGGCCTATTGTACACTGGTGCTGATTTTAATATAGTTATTGTTTTTATAATAATCATTCTTGGTGTAAATGGGCCTTAAATAAGTAAATGATAAGTATTGGGTGAACTATCCCTTTAATTACAAAATGGCAGAAAAACACAAAAAAAGCTCTAAAATGCCAGGGATCAAACCTGCAACATTTACACATCCACCTTTAACCATTACACGAACCAGCATCTGTTTATAAATGCTACATACAACTTATGGGAAATGAATGTTATGGAATGACATCAGCTAAGATGACTCTCTCCAGAGTTCATCTCCTCAATGAGAGAAGCACATTAATGCGTAAGTACCTGAGAGAGCAGCCAAAAGCACCTCATTCAGCTCTTCCCCTCCCTTCATTAAACAGACAGGTGCTCGTGGTGACCGTAACACTAGCTCTGCAACCCAATCAGCTGCTAAGCTATTACCATGCCAGTGACTGTGACAAAGACACATCTGTTAATACCCTCTGAGTGTCATTAGAATGTCAGCTGACGTCACAGCTCAGCAGGCCCAGCGTGTCAGAATGCCCTTCTCTCCCAGAAAGCATTAAAGAGGGG
Organism: Ctenopharyngodon idella; assembly: GCF_019924925.1. Lineage (NCBI taxonomy): Eukaryota > Metazoa > Chordata > Actinopteri > Cypriniformes > Xenocyprididae > Ctenopharyngodon > Ctenopharyngodon idella. Next base: position 8,585,761 of record NC_067226.1, read on the forward strand.
TGGGTCAAATGTGCTGCTCGCACCTTGCAGTGAGATCAGGCACTGCGGGTTTCCAATAACCATTTACTACATGCTAACGGGCCTCACTCTAGTTTAAGAGTCACACGCTTAAAAGTGCATATGCCAGAGCAGGGGTGCCAGTCGCAGAATAACATTGCACTTCAAGTATTTGTGACTGTTTTGTGATTAAAATAGAGATGGTATTAAAACATCTCTAAAAGAAATATCTATTGACGCCAAAGGATTTGTACGTTTAGTATTTTCCTCTATAAAAACTATGTCTTAAGATTAGGGATGAGAATGAGAAATACATCAATTCCATTTCCTTATCGGTTCCATTAGTTATTCTTTTAGTACTTTTAAAGAATTAGTGCTTGTGTTTAAAGAGTCTTTTAGAAGCAGCATAAATGCAATATAAATACTATATCTGTATTGTGATGTACATCCAAGTGAAATGGATTATTTAAAGGAAAAAATAGCAGGCCTTGAACTTGATTTTTGATTGGATGAAGGCAGATTGGCTGAATGCGAGCTTGATTGTAAAAAAAAGGGCTGGGGTTTAAAGGTACAATGTGTAAATTTTAGGAGGATCTATAGACAGAAATGCAATATAATATATATAACTATGTTTTCAGTGGTGTATAAAGACCTTACATAATCAACCGTTATGTTTTTATTACCTTAGAATGAGCCATTTCTATCTACATACACCGCGGGTCCCCTTACATGTTAAGTCACCATTTTGCGCAGCCATGTTTCTACAGTAGCCCTAAACGAACAAACTGCTCTACAGATCGCGTTTACTTGACTGGCTACTCTCTGCTGTCTCAGACAACGACATCTTTGTCCTGTGTTGGCCACCGTAGCTTCTCTATATTGCAATTCACAACCTCATCACTAGATGCCGCTAAAATTTACACACTGCACCTTTAAGCAGACTAATGATTGGAGAAATCCGGCATTTGTCACGAGTCAGAAGTTTGTCACTTCAACGAAAGATTGGGTTATGATATTTTGAGTGAATATTACAAGGTCCAACAAAAAAGGAAACATACATGGATGAATCAATCATAATAAGAAGATTAATAACATGCATTTAGAAAATAGGCTGAATTTCCATTTAATGCCGACTGTAAACAATACTAAAACAAAAATGTGGTAACATATTTAATTCATTAATATTTACCGAACACAAGCTTAAAATGTGTATCTTTAATTACACTTAAGATGTACAAATGTTAAAAAATGTATTTCAAAAATGTTTTGCAGGAAGTACTCTTAACAAATTACAATAATTCAATTTGTAACTTTAGTTACAAATAGAATATAAAATATTAAAGTTAACTTTAGTTAATATATCATTTTTTATTAATTATCATTCATTATACATCATTAAATGTAACTTGAAATGTAACCTGAAATGTTCACCGCTTCATGATACCTTATGCGTTAACTAATGTTAACAAATGAATCTTACTGCAAAAAGTTACCAAAGTATTTCACGTTGCACACTCACTGTAAGATTACATGTGTGCGGCCCTGCAGTAGCACTGTATCATAGCGGGAGGCTGCCGATTCTGGCAGTCTGTGTTCCTTTCCTCACAGCTGTAGCAGTGTAATTAAGACCTCTCTGGAAGTGACAGCATGAACTGGAGACATAAAACTCTCTCTTGCTCACTCTCTCCCCCACCCTCCCTCCGAGCTCAGCTGTTTCCTCCCTTTGCTGTCACAAGCTGTGCGAGCATGAGAGAGAGTAAAGGAGGGTGGAGTGCAGGGAGGGCTGACAGGTGTATTTATAGCATGCCAACGCATTAAATTGATAGATGTCACCTTGCTGCTGTAGTCCTGAGGGCACTGCACCAACCCTCCTGCGCACTAACAAGCTGCAAAGTGCTTTCAGGGAACACCAAGCGAGAGAAAGAGAAAAAAACGAGAGATGGTAAGATAGATAAAGAGACAGAAGGGGAAAAAAACAACAAGCGCTGCTGGCAGTTAAATGAACAAACAGAGAGAAGAGGAGAAAACGAGCACAGTTCTCAGTTTCACCTGCCTGACTGCTTGTGCTGCTCACTAATTAAAACAAAACCGCAACTCCCAGAGCTCCTCCGTTTCCAGGAATAGCGTCACTCTAACGACCAGGCAATTAGCAGCGAGCCAATGAATGATGTGTCCTCTCTGGACCACTGCACTGTGGGCTTGGCTACTGTGTATGTCTGTCAGTGTGTTCAGCATCAAATGTTTTTTAAAAGTTTCAGATTAAATAAAAAGGTTGGGAGTCACTAAATAACAGAAAGAAAACACCTTTTTTTCTATCAAGATGTCTTCATGTGCTGCATACAAAACATACAGCGTGAGTAGTGTAATTACTAAGTAAGAATAATTACAGTGAAACACAAAGCAGCAAGACCTTTCTTTTTTTTTAAAAAATACTTTTACTCAGAAAGCATGCATTAAATTAAGGCCCCCGTCCACACGGAGACGCGTTTAGGTGTATACGCAAAAAATTTGTATCGGATAGGCGTTTCGTCCAGACGAGTCCGGCGTTTTCAGAAGGTGAATCCGATATTTTTTGAAACCAAGCCAAAAAAAAAAGTTATTTCTAAGCTTTACTAAAGTTTGTATACAGCGCGCAAGGTTTATGCGCATGCTCCAAGTCTTATTCTCTGTTTTAAGTGTATCTCTGTGGCAGAATTACAGCACCACATACTGGTCTGGCATGTATACTACGTCGTTTTGAGCCGGTTTCAGCGGTTTCGTGTGTACGCAGATATTTCTTGAGATGAGGAAAAAAAAAGATCGGATAGGGAAAGATCTGGCTTTGTGTGGACGGGCCTAAAAGTGAAAGACGTTTATAAATGTTACAATAGATTTCTATTTCAAATAAATGCTGATCTTTTGAACTATGTAACTTTTGGTGTTCTGGCGGTTAATAAACAAAACTGCATGCGTCTTACAGAATAACGTTGTAGCCGGAGCTACTTCTGTTTATGGATATGACGAGTCACGCAGGTACTGGACTGCTCTACAGCGGTTGGCGTCCCGCCGGTCTAAAATAGTCCGAATATAAACACTTGTTTTTATAGATGTGCCGTAGTGATTCAAGATAAGACAAAAACACAGTTTGGAAGATGAATGATGTACTCGCTCATTATATAAATTTTGAACAAAAAATGTTACATAGTGTATCTTTGAAGCAATGGTCTCAAACTGTTCCTGGAGAGCCACAGACAGCCCTGCAGGGTTTAGTTCTAATCCTAATTAAACATACCTGATCAAGGTCTTAAGGTCTTCAGGATTACTAGAAACTTCCAGGAGGGCGAGTTGGAGCTAAACTATGCAGGACAGTGGCCCTCCAGGAGCTGAGTTTGAGACCACTGCTTTAAAGAATCTTGAAAAAAAATGATCTCAGTTTCCACAAAAATATTTAGCATCACAACTGTTTTCAACATTGATAATAATAAGAGCACTAAATTTCTTGAGCACTAAATTAGCATAAAAGAATGTCATGTGACACTGAAATAAGACTGAATCGAGAGCTTGTGAATTGGCATTAAACTGAATTGAAAACCCTATTGTGACAAGCAGGGCGGGATGAGAGCCGTGAGAGAACGGCGCGAGGCTGGTGGTGTGAGTGATAATGAACGTCAGCTGCGCGCTGCACCGGTCTCGTATCTCACGGAGGAGCTCCAGAAGCATAAAGGGAGGAGCGACGACAGTGAAGGACGAGAGAGGACCAGACCTGGATTTATTTTATGTTTTTAATTATGTTTGTGTGTGCAGCAGTCGTCCGTGAGGGACTGCCGCCATTTTACTTTTGTTTTGTATTTGTTTATTTTATGTTCGCCGGTTCCCGCCTCCTTCTTCCCGTATATACGAACTTTGCTACACGTATTAATTTAATCTACCTTGCCTACAGTGTTTACATAACATTTCAAATTTGATTGTTTTTGTCCAACTGAAATTAAAGTGCATGTGAGCATACTGTATGTTTTGTAGCTGAGTGTGATGTTAATAGTGAAGGTCATGAGTGTTCTCTTGTGTTAAATCTCTCCACAGCATTACAGAACACATTATCCCGTAAACACATTAGACAGTTTCAGATAAAGAGAGAAAGAGAGAGGGTGTGTGCGTTGAGCCGGTGGTGTTGGAGCTGCTGAAATAAAAGGCTGTCAGAATGATTGTGTTGACATTGCTAAAAGTCAGCATGTCACCTGACCCCAGTCTCCTGAGGCCGGTTCTGTCCAGTCGAGGTATTGGGTGTCAGCACCAACGAGCTCTCTCAAAATACACTTAGGCTAAATTGGAGGGTTGGGGAGGCCCAGCTGTATATGTCAAGACCCTGAACTGTCATTTCCACACTTCTAAAGCTCAGTTGGCTCACACTTATAACTATATCTATAGCAGCCAGGAATACGCGGCCTAAATGAAACCCAGTAAGATCAGCACATATTTAATGTCGCTGGTAAGCTATTAGCTTCAATAACACTCATAATGTCACATTATAGTCGCTTCAAGTGTTGGTGTGTCTAAACCAATGCTGTTAAAAGCAGTCTGAATGTGTCAGTGTGTGTGTGTGTTTGTGAGTATGGCCCTAGTTTGTCCCTAGATGGCATAGCAACATGGTGCTTATTATCTACTGGGCAGGAGGTGGAGGAAGAAGAGAGAGAAGGGGGGGTGTCAGACAGAGAGGATATACTATCTCTGTGCTGACATGTGTCACCAGCCTCAGCTGCTTCTGGTACTCCACTGTCAGAGACCGAGGGAAAGAGTGATATAAACAGAGATAAGCAGACAGAAAGAGAAAGAAACAGTGAGTGCAGTGAGATATGAGGATAGACCACAGCAATACAAATACCACCACCAACCTCTGATCCTTCTGTTAGTCCATCTGCCTGTTTGTCCATACACTCTACCTACCACGTATCTGTCCTCCACTGCCCTTTTCTCTACTCCATGCTACCCAAAATGCCATGCTATTCCTGCTGGCTCCACCAGCTCACACAGACATCCAATATGTGTTCCATGTCCAAACAATGTGCCACATTAACTACTACTGCACTCACATCCAAGTCACATTTATAGAAGTGGCAAGAGCCACTGACTGAATGAGTTTATATATATATATATATATATACTGCTTATCTGAGAATTGCTGTAGTTTTTGTAGACTTTAAAGAATTGCTTAAAAGATTAAATGATCAAATTAGCCTGGAATATATAATGGATATATAAAATGCATCTAACACTATTCATATGGTATTTGTTTCTCAGGGTGGCATCTGTAAAAGAAAATCTGTTGTATACAAAAGACAATTAACTGAAAGTGAAGACTGAGTTGTGTGCTTCTCACATAGTAAACAACAGGAGTATGATGATCATATTACCCTAGCAGCGTTGTTATCGTTAATTAAAACTACTAAAAATCATTTCTGGTAATGGAAATAAAGCTGAAATAAAATAAAATACAAATATTAGATGAAAACCTAAGCTTAAAAACAAACAAAAATTAGAAATGTTTGCAAAAGAACTAAATGAATGAAGTTTAAAATAAGTCCTAAAATTACTAAAACTGATATAAAAAATATGAAAGTAATAAGTAATAAAATAATAAGGTAATAAAATATTAAATATTAAATAATACTAAAATAACACAGAACCCAAGAGGACAATATAGATTAATACAATAATATTTAATAATAAAATAATATTTATATGCATAAATGTATAAATCACACATTTAGATTACAATGTTTTTACATACTTGTTTCCATTATTCGCATAAAATGATTTTCAAAGCAACTTTTGGATTCACTTTACACTCAGACAGGAATTAAATTACAGAACAACCTTGGTGTTTGCCCAAAAAATTCAGCCAGGAATATTCTTACTGGTGGTAAATTAAAACCCCTGACATTTCCGATTCTGCCAGCAATTCTCAACATAAAACAATTACTGTCCAAATAGGGCTTTATTGTGTGTATATGGCTATAAATAGATACATGATTAAAGATGAAAATACTCAAATGAAGTGATGACAGCAATGACTTTCCATTAGACATAAAAGTAAATTCATCTCGTAAGGTTGGAGCATCTCCCCTGTAATAAAGTGTCATGCCGCTCAGGATAGTGTTACTCTTTTGGGACAATGACCATATTACCATGAGAGCGAAGTAATGCTAATGTACTGTTAATTATGACCCTGTGTAAATACCCTGCTCAAATGTTCTCTGTGTACCCCTACCTCACACACACAGTCATAAGCAAACATAGTGCAAATCACACTCCTGGCCAGTATCCTGGGCGCAGTGTGTAACTGGTGTTGGAGAGCGTGTCCTTCCCCTCTCCATCAGAGCAGCCAGTATCATGCTGGGACTCTGCCAGTGGCAATACAGTTCCCAGAAACATGCTTACTTTGTAGCCCCTCACGAAAAAGCATCTGGCTCACACACACACACACACACACACACTCTCACACTGAGGGTCATGTTTGTCTCGGGTGTGAAAATAAGATCCCTCGCCTCGGTAAATGCCTTTTAGCAGCAGGGCAGTTTAAAGCTTTCCAGCTATGCCAGGACCTCTCAGCCTAAACCCCCTCATTAGCAACAGGGGACCTCATATTTGCAGCCCAGTTTAACACCAGCTAGATTTACACTTAGTAGGCTGCCACCTCGCCAATTCCTAGCTGGGTCACCTCTTCAGACCACTTTGTATGCTCCTTATGTGTATTAAATGTAGACTAAACTGTCTGCACAGTACTTTTTCTACAGTGTGTGCGCTTCTACAGTATGCAGATATAAAAAAACATTATTCGTTTTGCAGCAAAATTCATTTCTGAGCAACACACTCTCAGAAACCAGATCGTAATCAGATCAAGGGTATTACTGTAATCACATTCTTTCTTATTGTTTTTTGTAATTATTTATTAATATCTATTTTAATTTAATTGCATATTATCATTATCCTCATCATAATTATTACTACTACTATGTTTTATAATTTCTTAATTTTTTATTTTCTTTTTTGTTACTGTTTTTATACTGCATCTATAACAATATTATATCACAATATATCATGCCAATAAATAATTTTTAAATTGAATTTCAGAAAGGCAATCTGTAAGAGTTCGAGATAAATGTAGTGTGTTGCATATATGCGTTTAAGTGTGTGTGTGTGTGTGTGTGTGTGTGTGTGTGTGTGTGTGTGTGTGTGTGTGTGTGTGTGTGTGTGTGTGTGTGTGTGAGGAATAGAGATCTCAGTCTGATGTCACACCACCGATGAGAGTGTCAGACATGCTGTGATAGTCTGATCCACTTAAAGCTACTCATTCAGTTTCATTCACTCAACCACTCATCAGCTCAGAAACCTAAACCTACACACACACACACACACACACACTTGTATATGGGGTTTACCGGGACTCTCCATAGGCGTAATGGTTTTTATACTGTACAAACTGTATATTCTATCCCCCTAGACTACCCCTACCCCTAAACCTAAACCTACCCATCACAGAAAACTGTCTGCGTTTTTGGAATTTCAAAAAAACACTGTTTAGTATGTATTTTAAGCCATTTGGTTTACGAGGACACAGGAAGTGGGCACCCTGACTGGTCTGCAGCTATGCAGCCCCATACGCAACAAACTGCGATACACTGTATATTCTGACACCTTTCTATCAGAACCAGCATTAACTTCTTGAGCAATCTGAGCTACAGTAGCTTGTCTGTTGGATCGGACCACGAGGGCCAGCCTTCGCACCCCACGTGCATCAATGAGCTTTGGCCGCCCATGACCCTGTCGCCGGTTCACCACCGTTCCTTCCTTGGACCACTTTTGATACTGATACTGACCACTGCAGACCGAGAACACCCCACAAGAGCTGCAGTTTTGGAGATGCTCTGACCCAGTCGTCTAGCCATCACAATTTGGCCCTTGTCAAACTCGTTCAAATCCTTACGCTTGCCGATTTTTTCTGCTTCTAACACATCAACTTTGAGGACAAAATGTTTACTTGCTTCCTAATATATCCCACCCACTAACAGGTGCCGTGATGAAGAGATAAACAAATTCTAATTTTTGTTTGCAAGACATCAGACCAATTAAGAGTTTCAGTTTTAAGTAAGGACAAGAAGATTTGTGAAGCAATTCTGTGAGAAAAACAGGAAAGAATTAAACACTTTATAAGCTGAATCAAGAGGGTGTTTCTTCAACACAGGATCTTATTAGAGATGCAAAAAGGTGTAAAGAAAGATAAGAGGAAGCTATTCACACACACACATACACTAGAGTTTGGCAAGAAAGTCAGCCTTTTGAGACTGTCCTTCCTCCTGCATCTCTTTATCCTTATGGCAGGATGCTTTCAGACACAACGGGGGTGTGTTGGGGTTAAGGAGGAGGTCTGTTGACAGCACAGATACACACTGATGTACAAATGCATGCACACACATACACACAATAATCCTCTGTCAGAGCAAAACAATGCCCTAGTGAGTGGCTTGGCCCGGGCACCCTGGCATCCACTCTCCCGCATCCTCAGTTCCTGGCCTGATTGGTGCCAGCTCTCCTGACTCTTTCTGCCAAACGCATAAAAAAAGACTGAAGAGGGGCCCTGTGGAAGAGATTGAGAGCGTCTTCAGATATTCCGGTAAACAGAGAAAACAATTCTTCCAGAGCAGAAACCCAAGGGAGGCCACGAGAACATTCCAGAGGAAAGATATTTCACTCTGCCAGTCAGACCTGCTGCACAATAATTCATACAACAGTCGACGATAAAAACCTGAAGACACTAAAGTATCATTATTACATGCAGAGAGCTCTGAAATATTTAAAAAGGGTCTGATTGGCTGACAAATTATAACACACTCAAACGTGTCTTAGCAAAGTTCAAATGCTAACACCAGCTCAATGACATGAATTGAGATGAAAATCAGAATACCATAAAAGCCTTAGAGGTTTAATACTTTTACCCTTTATCTCGCTCTCTCTTCTCTTCTTGCTTCGCTACTCCAGGCCCAAAGTGCTCATTTGTGATTAAATAAGTCATTGTCTAGCAATCATTTATTCTTAATGAATTCCAGTCTCTCTCCAGATCACTCCGTCCTCCAACACTTTGCTCTGCCCTGTTCTTTCTTCTCATCCAGAGATATAATAAAAGAGAGTGAGATACAACACAATGAAAGGGAGATGAACAAACAGTGTACATGCAGTGGAACCAAAGTAAAAAATACAACAATAAGATTGTTCTTTTGGTACTGGGAAAATGTATGCATTAGAAAAGACGAAAAGATAAGAAAAAGCATAAATATACAGTATAGTTTAAAAGAGAGAGCGAGCGAGCCATCAGATTAGAGCTGTTGTTAGTTGTAAAATGCCTGTATCATGTGTATTGTCTGTTTTCAATGACTGCCTGATGACCTCCCAGAAATCACCACAAAGCCAGTGCAAGTCCTTTTGATTCTTCATTGCTTTTTTCTTCTTAAACCTTGGCTTCCTTGGCTGCACTTCTGTTTCACTTCTGCCAGCAAATCATTGAAAAAACATTTATTGCAAAGGAATCAAGTCTGCATCTATTTTATTTTTCTAAACATTTGCTCAAGGCTACAATGAATAATATTTTAAGGAATCATTGCAGGATAGTATAATCAATATAATCAGGCAACTGTAAATTGGCAATCATCGTCATAACATCTAGCCTATCAATAAGCGGTAGAGATACTCGCACCCAGTGCTATAGATTGATTTAATACGACACAGGGCTACGTTTTTGTGGGTCCAAAATGACTACAGGTTACTATGGTTTCTTAATGGTGGGAAGAAAAATAAAAGAGACGCAATTGCTTTATAGGAGGAACCGATTGAATTTAGGCTTTTATTCACATTTTATTCATAAACTCACATCATTTGTGGTAAATGGAAGCTCAAGCATGTTTGCTTGAAATGCGAGAACCAATGAACTTTGTTTCTGAGTGTCAAGCAGGTTCAGTTGAGCTTCTGTATATGTTTGCTGATCAATGTTTATATGTGAATAAAAGCCTAAATTAAATCTGTTCATCATATAAAGCGATTGATTCTCTTCAGAAAATTTGGATTAAACCACTCCATTCATATGGATTAGTTTTACGATCTGTTTATGAACTTTTTGTAGTGTCAATGTGGTAGTTCTGTGGCATCAAAAAGTTTGAAAACCCAAGAGTTAAGATTGTAATTCATATTAAAGTCATAATTTGGTTATTAGCAGTGCAAGAGGTCACACTGTTGAGTCTTGCATAACTGACAAATTCTTAAAATAAACATAAAATTCCATCTGTTTGTCCGCAGATGTAGGCTATATTAGGCCCCACTTACACTAGTGCATTTTAGTTGTAAAAAGCATAAGTTTTGCCACGGTTACGCCTGTCGTTTACACTGCGCCGGCATTTTCGAACCCCGTTTTAGTTTGAAAATGCCGGGGTTGCGTTTCAGTACGGAGACTTTTGCAAAAACGATGGCGCGGCGTTCGCTCTGTGTATCCTTGACGACCGTGTAAACAATAACATGGAGACTGAACTGCGATCTTTGCTGGCTTTGTCGTCATTTTTAGCAGCCATTGTGCAGTTAAACTTTGCATTTTTTTAATACTGCAGCTGCCTACATGCGCAAGAGGCAACTGTTTACACTTGTACGAGCATGCTCAGTGTGCATGAATGGTCATGTGACATGCGTTTTCGGTCATGTAGTATAGACGGAGATCGTTTCTGAAATGCTGTGGAAACGCCAGTGTAGACGAGGATCGTTTTCATTTTAAAACGCTGTTAAACGCACCAGTGTAAATGGGGCCTTAGTAACAATGTGGTTGTATTTAACTTTGTGATTTGGAATGAAATGAAGAGTGTTAAATCGGAGACAGAGAAATGACACTCATACCTGAGAGTAATATTGAATATAACTGGTAACGACTGGTAAGGGGAGGATTTAGAGGGGAATAACCTCTGCAGCTGCTGCTTTCAGCAATTGTAAAGAGAGATCACAATCACAGACTTCTAAGGGTGCACATTACAGATTATTTGCAGGGTTAAGATGAAAGACGGGGCGAAAGCCCCCCCTAAATATGGTCTGCAACACCTACAGTATGGTGTGACAGCTGCTGCTGTAGTGAAGCATGCACTGACTGTTCCATAGAAACACTTATCACTTCCACAAACTGAGCACACTCCACTTCACTTACAAATGTCTGGCTAGATATGTGATACATTCTTTGCATGTCGCAGACACATTAATTGTCAAACATGTCCTCACACACACAAACGCACATGTAAGTGTATGCTCACATGGACACCTGAGAAAGTCAATCCACAAATAATCACATTTCTGACCTGCAGCCCGCTCTTCACCCCAGAACATGCCCTCAGTCTCACCGAGCAGATCTTCTGCAGGAAGCACGAACGACCCTGCCACCTTTCATTAGTCCCCATTAGTTATGCTCACTGCATCATTAGCACTCAACAACCATTCATTATGCAGGTGTGACACATCAATTATTGCTGATGACAAAGAGAGAGAGAATCTTTTTCCTAGGAAAGAGAAAGAGGAGATCCCACATAACTCCACTCGAGGCTGCAGTAAATGTCAGCCAGTGTCAGGGTGTGTTTGTCTCCCCCTCTGCAGATCAAGATGCCCTAGAGTAGCTATCTGTCACGTCTGCCCTTTGTGTGTGCCTAAGCATTTATTTGCTCACACACACTTTTTGACTCCACACACATATTGGGAACATTAAGAGTAGTGGAGACAGTCAGACGGGGGTTGTGTGTCTCTTCAGGAAAGGTGACAGAAAGTTGTATACTGCATGACTCAGTCTGACACTTTTAGCCAAATTTAGACACATGCTCATATACATCCTCATAAAGAAATGAGGGAACATAGCTGTTAGATGGTTATAGAGCAGAGACTATGGGCCTGGATTTATGTAAACTCAAAAGGACTAAGGAAGTGACTAATACTTTTATGATATCATAATACTCAACCTCTTTCACTCCAACGCCCGCCATTGTCCTCAATATAATTCAAAGGCCCATAGCCTTAGTTTTGTCTTCAAAACTTATTTAATCTATGAGCACTCCTAGTTTCGGTAAAATTAAAATAAGTCACTAAATTATAATTATACACCTAATTGTAATTACAATTAAAACAGGTTTCAGGATTCCAGAAGTTTTAAGAGCTGGATGTTCTTCAGGGATCCTGCTTTGTAAGGAATTTACATGACTTTTCCAGTCATTTGTGATGAGGATTCTTAAATGTGTTTTTACTCACAATTTTTACCCAATAAAACATTTTATAACTTGGCATAACTAGAACAATGTACACTACAAGTCAAAAGTTTGGAAACATTACTATTTTTAATGTTTTTGAACGAAGTCTCTTATGCTTATTAAGGCTGAATTTATTTAATAATAAATACAGAAAAAAACAATAATATTGTGAAATATTATTACAATTTAAAATTATGCTTTTCTATTTTAATATACTTTAAAATATAATTTATTTCTGTGATTCAAAGCTGAATTGTCAGCATCATTACTCCAGTCTTCAGTGTCACATGATCCTTCAGAAATCATAGTAATATGCTGATTTATTATCAATGTTGGAAACAGTTGTTCTGTTTAATATTATTTTATAACCTGTGATACTTTTTCAGGATTCTTTGATGAATTAAAAGTAAAAAAAATATCAGCATTTATTTAAAATAGAAATCTTTTCTAACAATATACACTACCGTTCAAAAGTTTGGGGTCAGTAATTTTTTTTCTTTCTTTTTTTTGAAAGAAATTAATACTTTTATTCAGCACGGATGTATTAAATTGATAAAAAGTGATAGTAAAGATTTATATTATTAGAAAAGATTTTAACATTTTATTCATCAATGAATCCTGAAAAAAGTATCACAGGTTCCAAAAAAATATTAATCAACATTGATAATAAATCAGCATATTAGAATGATTTCTGAAGGATCATGTGACACTGAAGACTGGAGTAATCATGCTGAAAATTCAGCTTTGCATCACAGAAATAAATTGTATTTTAAAGTATATTAAAATAGAAAACCATAATTTTAAGTAGTAATAATATTTCACAATATTATTGTTTTTTCTGTATTTATTATGAAATAAATGCAGTCTTAATGAGCATAAGAGACTTTGTTCAAAAACATTAAAAATAGTCATATTTCCAAACTTTTGACTGGTAGTGTATGTTCTTTGTCAAAATGCACATGGTGTTTTAAAATTTTTATAATATATTACTTTAAAAAAAAAAAAATCTTCTCTGCGCCCATTTATAAATGCAAAAATACTTGGGTGTGTCGATTCAATCAATAAGCAAAATAAGTAGAAAAAGGGAATCCGCGCACCAAAAAAATTGCAAAGTTTAAGGTCCTTCGAGCAAGATTTTTACTGAAGATTTACATAAGTAGAGCAAAATATGCACCCTAACAAAAATGTGACGGTTCACAAACAGAAAAAAGGAACAAAAAACAAAAGCAAAATCTTCAGTGCTATTATGTTTTTTGTTATAATACATAACTTTTTCAGGTGTAGACATCACAATTTTAAAATCAGGCTGCCCCATATATCCAGGTTTTTCTTCAAAGAAAACTCTAATTTTAGATCAGGCCACCTGGTTAAGAGCCACTGTCATAAATAAAATAGCTGCATAATTCCACTGTTATAACTTAAAGCACTGCATAAACAAAGAATTATCAAGAATAGGGTTTAATCATATAACTTAAAAGGATCATTCACCCCAAAATTAACATTTTGTCATTATTTAGCCACGTTCTTTTCCTTGCAATTACAATGATTGACACAAAAAGTATCACACAATTGCCCATATGACTTGTGCACTGTAATCCAAGTCTTCTGAAGTAAGTCATACAATAATTTAAATTAAGGTATTATTTACCAATGAATGAATGGAGGGGGTGGGGGGGTGTATGATGAACTATTCCTGCAATCCTCAAATTAGCCACTGTATTAGAAAAACAGACTGGGGTATCCAGCAGAGGGCACTCACTCTTACACGCACAAACAGTGTTTCTTTCCAGAACAGTCTCTTGGGGACAGCAGACCGATTTGACCTCTTATGCCCTTACGTCTGTTATTTCGGCAATGACCTCACAGATGTCACTCAGTCTTCTGCTCGTGGGCCAACCTGCTGACAGGAGGTCGCAACCAGTGCTGACCCCGTCACTATCACTTTGCGCGCAAAGAGGACGTGCACACAGACTCTCACACGCAGGTCTCAAGTCTTTTGTCACAGTGTGGTGTGTATAGTTGCGGTGTGTGTGCGACAGTGTGTACCCAATGCTTTCTGTTGCTGGTGTGCGAGAGCCTGTTTATGTGTGCAAGCATCAGTGAAAAGCCTATTTTTTACATTTCTACATGCAGAGCTGCTTTGATTGCCATCTCGCTGCCAATGTGTGAAAACTGCTAATGAGAGACAGAGAGAGGAAGGAGGGAGAAAGAAAAGGTGGCAAAACATAAACTGTTTACTTGCAAACCACCCACACATCACCCGTCGCCTCTCTCTTTACCTTCCTCACTGTCTTTGTTTGTTTCTGACTTTCTCTTACACATGCATTTAGCAATTATTTGTTAGTGAGGAGAGACGCGAGATAGTTTTAAAATATCCAAAAGCAATGAATTTTAAAATCTCCAAACCGAAAGTTAGTCAGCGTGTCTCTATAATTACATACTGTTGAACTCATTCATTAATTAGGGGATAGATGAAATTGCTCTGGGTACATTCAATAATGTATTATGCAGATAAATAGAGCAATTATAATAAGTCATTCTAATCATACACAAACATTAGGAAACAGCAGTAACACACCATGCGTCTGTGTCCAATTACGTCTGGCTGCCACTGTCCTCCATTTTCAATGCTTGGGTAGCCATGCTAGCCAGACCATAATCACAGCTAAACATGCATTAAAAAGAGGAAATATGTGCATGCACTCACACACACACATGAGAGAGAGAGAGAAACACACACATACACCCAAAAATTAAATGACTTGATGATTTATGAATGAGAAAATAAGGTAATACCTGAACAATGAATGAACGGATGAATAAACAAACAAATTAACGCTTGAATGAATGAGAAAATAAGTTAACAACCAATGAATGAATGAATGATATATTAGTTAATACGTTTATTACGAATAAATGAATGCACAAACAAATGAATGTTTAAATGAATGAATAAATAAGTAAAATACTAATTATTGAAATTAACAAATGGTTGAATGAATGAACGGATGAAAAACCAAACAAATTAGCGCTTGAATGAAGGAGAAAATAAGTTAATAACCAATGAATGAATGAATGATATATTAGTTAAATACGTTTATTAGAAATAAATGAATGCACAAACAAATGAATGTTTAAATGAATGAATAAATAAATTCTAATTATTGAAATGACAAATGTTTGAATGAATTAATTAATAACTGATCAATAAAGGAATGAAAAAAACCAATGATTATATGAATGAATAAATAAGTTTAACCAATAAATGAATACAAAAATTAGTTTGAATGAATGAGTAAATAAGTTAAAACCCAATCAATGAATGAATGATCGAAGCGAACAATTGAAGGAACAAGTAAATTAATTAATAACCAATGAATGAATGAATGAAAGAATGAGTTAACCTATCAATGAATATACTAAATGAATGATATATTAGTTAATAAGTTTATTACAAATAAATGAATGCACAAACAAATAAATTTTAAATAAATGAATAAAAAAAATACAAATTATTGAAAAGATTAACAAATGTTTGAATGAATGCGTTAATAACTGATCAATAAACGAATGAACAAAACCAACGATTATACGAATGAGTAAATAAGTTTATAACCAATAAATGAATAAACACATTGAGTTTGTATGAATGAGTAAAAAAGTTTAAAGGGTTAGTTCACCCAAAAATGAAAATTCTGTCATTAATTACTCACCCTCGTGCCGTTTTACACCTGTAAGACCTTCGTTCATCTTCGGAACACAAATTAAGATATTTTTGTTGAAATCCGATGGCTCCGTGAGGCCTGCATAGGGAGCAATGACATTTCCTCTCTCAAGATCCATAAAGGTACTAAAAACATATTTAAATCAGTTCATGTGAGTACAGTGGTTTAATATTAATATTATAAAGTGACGAGAATATTTTTGGTGCGCCAAAAAAAACAAAATAACGACTTATTTAGTGATGGCCGATTTCAAAACACTGCTTCAGGAAGATTCGGAGCGTAATGAATCAGCGTGTCGAATCATGATTCGGATCGCGTGTCAAACCGCCAAACTGCTGAAATCACATGACTTTGTCACAAACTGCGGATTCGACACGCTGATTCATAACGCTCCGAAGCTTCCTGAAGCAGTGTTTTGAAATCGGCCATCACTAAATAAGTCGTTATTTTGTTTTTTTGGACGCACCAAAAATATTCTCGTCGCTTTATAATATTAATATTAAACCACTGTACTCACATGAACTGATTTAAATATGTTTTTAGTACCTTTATGGATCTTGAGAGAGGAAATGTCATTGCTCTCTATGGAGGCCTCACGGAGCCATCGGATTTAAACAAAAATATCTCAATTTGCGTTCCGAAGATTAACGAAGGTCTTACGGGTCTGGAACGGCATGAGGGTGAGTAATTAATGACAGAATTTTCATTTTTGGGTGAACTAACCCTTTAAACCCAATGAATGAATGAATGAATGAAGCGAACAACTGAATGAATGAGTAAATAAATTAATAACCAATCAATGAACTGAACGAACGAACGAACGAATAATGACCATTGAATAAGTAAATATAAGTTACCAAAATTAATGAACAAATAAACGAGCAAGCAAACAATATATTTTGCAGGTCCATGTTGCTCGGTGTATCTTGTTCTAACTGCCTTTGTCATCACAGCTGAACCTGAATGATCCTGAAACAACTATATTCTCCACTGTTCTCTCTGTACTCACTCAGTCCAGCTCTGCTTTAACCCTATGGGTCACATCTTTACCGAGCAGCCTGTAATGGTGTTTAATATTAGGCTATTTGCTCCCCCCCATCAGCCCTCTATGATTTCTCTGATCCATTAGCCTTGGTTTTCAGGGCTCCTGCAGCTAAACACATTTTCTCCTCTCTCGCCCTGGATCCCACAAGAGGATTCATCCCTTTGCCCTGGAGCTAATGTATTTAATTCAATCACAGCAATCCATACCAGGGCCTTGTTCCTTTCAGCCTCTCTGGAGGGGGAAGAAAAAGATGAAGGGAAAAACAGAAAAAGAGAGAGAGATAGGTGAACGGGCAAATAAACAACCTGACCCCCCTACACACAACACACACACACACACACACACCCCACTGATCTTCAGGGACAGGCCTGTCGAATCTCGATAAGAATAACCATGCAACCACCCACTCGCCAGAGCAACACACACACACACACACACGCTCAATCACAGACTCTCAGACAGCCAGTAGTGACAAGTGTACGAAGCCTAATCTGTGAACCAATGAAATGTCAGACAGACAGCGAGAGAAAGCAAAAGGAAAAAGGAGCGAGTATAACTAGAGAGAGAGAGAAAACAAGAGCAGCAGCAGTCGTGTTGGCTGTCCTTCCTCTGTCAGCCGGAGGGAAACTGCAGTAGCAGCTATAAAAGTTTCACAACACATCTGTGTCTGTGCCCTCTTTTTTTTCATGCCTCTTTTTTTTCAAGGCCAGTTTGCCAGTGATGTCGAGAGGGGGAGGTGGGAACGATCCACCGTGCGCCGCGCTCCCCCAATCACCCTCCACCCTCGACTCCTGTTTTTGCTGCTCTAGTGCTCATCAGACTCAGTCACTTGTGCAATGTGTTTTTATGAATTAATAAACGGCACTTTAGAGGCCCGGGGCGGGGGAGCGCGGGGAGGCGGCGGTGGCGGGGAGGAGAGCAGGCAGTCGTTGGCAGCTTAATGAGCACCATGGGGACGTCTCTCTCTCCCCCTCCCTCTCGCTCGCCCTCTCACTAACACACGCGCACACACTGCTCTACATCACTGTCACCAGCATGCAGAGCTTGGCCGCAGAGCGCCAGATGACTATCATTACCCAGATAAATACATCTGCCCTCAGCTATACCCCCTCTCACTAACACAGCCCTCTCCATCCATCTCTCTTTCCCGTTCTCCCCCAACATTCCTATCTATACCCTCTCTCAATCACTCCCGTCCCACCATAGCTCTCTCTCGGTGTCGACCACACCTCTCCGCTCCATCCGTCTCTCTGTGGCTTTGGCTCGGGCGTCCCCGAGGGCCGTCTTTTTCAAACAGGTTCATTGATTAACAGCCTGCCATGATCATTGATTGAGGCGATTCAGGTCTCAGCTGCACACAGAGTCATTTCGGCTCTCTGTGTAGCTAATGATGCTTGTGATGTATGAAACATTGTCATCCTCCACGACGACACCTCTGTGACAGAAAAAGTCGTCTTAACAATTTCAGACATATTCGCTTGCATTACGTGCTACTGTTGCCGGTATCAGCCTGCTATTGCTAATAAGGTTCACTCCGGCTCATCATTGCAGTAGCAGTCTGCACAGCATTATGACAGTTCGGCTGAAAAAAATACATTTCATTTGCCAAATTAGGCCTGAAACAGCCCTCCATCTCAACTGAGAGGGGATGGTAAATGGTCTCATTAGAGTAGTATGGGCTTTCTCCAGACCATAATCACTGCCATGACAACCGTTTCCTTAGAAACTGGACCGGTCGCCAGGCAGCAGCACAGATTTCTTCTGTGGTGTCGACCTGGGTAAAAAGGCCTTGAGCCAGAGGGAGTGAGAGAGAAATGACACTGTGACACCGTGCAACAGGCATGAAATCATTAGAAACGTTTGTGTAGGAAATAGTGAAGCACAAAGCATCATTTATTATTAATTTTTCTTTTTTTTTTTTTACTCTGATATTTTTTTTTAATTACATGTGTATGCACCAATATTAAAGACCAATGGTCAATAATTGTCATGTATGATCACCAATAAATGCTTGATATTTAAATTGTAAATGCATTTGAAGTGAATTTAGGCATCATAACATCATAATGTACAATACAAAAAAATGGATATTCATTTTAAGATTTATTAAAAAATACATTTAACAGTGTTATTAAATTAGTGTTTTTAAAGATTAACATAAAGTGAGCATTAGGTAACGGTAAAGGTAATCTAAAAGTAAAAAAAGAGAAAAGAACATGCACAAATAACCACTATCGGGCAATATATATCCAATATTGATAAATAATATCCATAAATATTAAATAATATCCTTAAATCAATAAAAGGGTCATTGACGAATAAGGTTGTAAAAATCATAATAGAGATATAATTAGTTTTGAAGTTTTATTAAGTGTTAACAATAGATTGTGGTTTTTATCATCAATTAACACTGCTTTTGTCATTTTTTACAAGATAGACAAAATTTGTCACCAAAAAAGTCATTTGGTTTAACCTAAATGTCGGTTTTACCGAATGACACTTTTGGTTATACCAAATGACGATATTTTCAAACAATGCTAACAGGCTAATATTTAGCTAGCTAGCTAGCAAAAGGACAATCAAACCTTTTATATTTATTTTAAAGTATTACAACATTTTCCATGTTTTATAGCGGTTGTACCAAATGACCTGATGTTTCAGGACATGTGTATGAGCAAGTGAAAACATGAATTTTTCAAATAGTTAAAAGAGAGTTAGTTACTTTACTTCACGACCATATGGTCCTTTGCAGGTGTCTGAATGATGTCACATCCTGTCACATGATACTAAACGCATGGCTTGATCCAAAATGGTCCCTTTATATTAATTTGACATCAATGAAATTCATTTTTCCGGACATTCTTTCTCATAACAAAGCAACAACTTCTACACATAATTTTAATGCCATTTTGCACTATGTTGGTATGTGATGTTATAAAATCATGCTAGAATAAAAAATATATACATTTATTACATTTTAAGATGTTTTAAACACAAATGAAATGGCTGTACTGGCCTTTGGACGGTTAAACCGAATGACCTTTTGACACTTCAAAATCTTTAAAATACCTTTATATGTATCAAAATATAATTAAAACCTTGTGGATTCAATAAAAGAGATCTAGTTGTACATACTTTGGATGTTATCTTTGTTTTTTATTATTAAGGCCTTTGGACAAAAAAATTACCCATCACGTCACTGACCCAAAAATAAAATAAAATAAGATCTCTTATTTTAACAATTTTATTTTAAACTGAATCAAACAGGGGTGACATCAGGTTACTTAACTAAGGGTCTTACAATATAGCTTCATGGACAAATGGAAGAGAAAGTCATTTAAACAAACACTTGGAAGTAAACTGACTTGTTTATTCCTTTCTCATATTCATTGTATGTTCTTTTTCCTCCCACTCTGCTCATTCACCTCAGTCCTCTCAGACAAGATGCAATTTCCAATTCTATATCTCCCTCACTTGCAGTGCTTTTGACTACATTTCAATAATCCTCTCAAACTGAAGGATTACAATTTAGTGGTGTAATAAAGAAGGATTGCCTTGATAGATGCTGGTATTCTAGACCCAATAAAGAAAGAGAGCGAGATATAGACAGAGCGAGAAAAAAAGCACAAGATCAAAAATACAATCCTTCAGAATGATACATGTCTGAAAACCAAACAATGTTCTACTAGATAATGCAATTCACTTTCATTACACACCACCTAATATAGCAACCACAATAGAAAAACACATTACCCACCATTTCATAAAGTGGCACAGGGAGAGATGGAGGGTGTGAATGAGGAGTTTATTTCGACTAGTGCTTGTTGAGAGTTGACCTAGCTGGCTCTGTAATGAGGGATGTGGGATTAAAATGTGCTAGCGTCTGCCTGAAGAGCTCCTGTGCTTATTCTAATGGAAGCTGTTGGCTGACAGCAGTACCACTTGACTGCTGCAATAGTCATTCTGTCATAATAAAACACTTAACATCAGACCCTGCATACTCGCTCCCTCGAGTGCCACCACTCCGTATCTCTCCGTCTCTCTCAGTGTCACTCTCATTCACTACTCCATTCTGATTCTTTCTCTCCTGCTCATTAGCGTTCTCTTCCTTCTTTACATATCTTTTTGTATACTTGTCTCTTTTTGGCCATTCAGCTGCTATTCGTGACCATAACATGAGCTAAATTAAGGATATAAATGAAAGGTTATCGTATAACTTTCTATCACATTTTCAGTAATGGTAGTTGTAGTTGATATATAAATCACACATTACCTTCCAAAAGAAATTAATACTTTTATTCAGAAAGGCACATTGATTTGATAAAATGTAACAGTAAAGACAAAATATTTCTATTTAAAATAAATGCAGTTATGATAAACATCATCAAAGAATCCTGAAACACAAAAATACTAAGCAGCACAACTGTTTTCAACACTGATAATAAGAAATGATTCTTAAAGGCATAGTTCACCCAAAAATGAAAATTCTGTCATCATTTACTCACCCTCAAGTTGTTCTAAACCTGTATAAATTTCTTTGTTCTGCTGAACACAAAGGAATATATTTGGAAGAATGTTTGTAACCTAGCAGATCTCGCCCCATTGACAACCATAGTATTTTTTTTTCCTACTATGGTAGTCAAAGGGGACGAGATCTGCTTGGTTACAAACATTCTTCCAAATATATTCCTTTGTGTTCAGCAGAACAAAGAAATTTATACATGTTTAGAACAACTTGAGGGTGAATAAATGATGACAAAATTTTCATTTTTGGGTGAACTATGCCTTTAAGGCCCAAAAATTAGCGCATTAGAATGATTTCTGAAGGATCATGTGACACTGAAGACTGGAGTAATGATGCTGAAAATTCAGCTTCGCCATCACAGGTATAAATTACATTTTAAAATATATCCAAACAGAAAACTATTGTAAATTGCAATAACATTTAAAAATTTGAAAAATGTGAGAATTTTTTTTTTTTTTTTTGATTAAATAAAAATGCAGCCTTGGTGAACATGAGATTTTTTTCAAAAACAAAAAAAGTGTTACTGACCCCAAACTATATATGCTGTAAAACTCTAGTCAAACACTTTTTGTGTAGATGTCATAATTGTGGATATATATATATGTTATGCACTCTTTCTGTATTCAAAAAAGTCAGCTGCTCAAAAATATACAACAAAAGCATCACTGTTTTTATACCAATTCAAAAGAATAATTAATGCAAACGGCTTGTCAGCATTTGTAGCTCCCACTTCTTCACAGAATTTCTTAATTAGCACATATTGTCACTGTGGGATCTGATAATTGTTTGTCATCTTGTCAGTCACCCACTCTGAGTAAACAAAGTTAGACAGTGGTCTGTTATCCTGTCTTGTCAAATAAGACCTGTAGTCCCAAAATTAGCCTGTTTTGCAATCCTACATCATAATTCCATTCATCATTCTTATCGGCCTGTATCCAATAAAAACGCACAGAAGACAGAACCTCTGCGGGCTGATGGTTGTGGCATCTGGCCCAGCGGGGTCAGGCCAGGGGCACTTGGCTCATGTCATAAGCTGTTTAGAGGGATAACCTCACTGATCAGGATTGGTTTGGTGTAAATATTATACCATTCATCTACAGATTAACAACAGATAATGCTGATTACAGGTTAAAATAAGGTCAAATTATTCTGACAATGACCAAAACATACATAAAATGTAGGCTAATGATCTCTATAACAATAATGGGTACTTGTCTGAAAAAACAAAACATGATAGTCTTGAAGTATTAATCTGTACGTATGTATCCCTGACTACAACAGGCAGTTATTTTGTGATTTCTGAACCACATAATCTCCTTCTTCTTTAAAATAGATTATACTGCTGCTAAATACATCTAATCCATGTGATAAAGCTCTAATGTCAGAGAGAGAAGAATAAATATTGATTCTATGTTTGTTTAACATTCTGAAGTGTTCGGCCTTGATTCAACGGCATTTCTTTTTGTATACACTACTGTTCACAAGTTTGGGTTCAGTCAGATATTTAATCGAAAGAGTTAAATACTTTTATTCAGCTAGGATGCATTAAATTGATTAAAAGCGACAGTATAAATGTTTACATTGTTACAAAAAAGTATTTTTTAATTATTTATTTTTACTTTCTATTGATCAAAGAATAAAGAAAATATATATATATATATATATATATATATACACACACATACATATAGCGGTTTCCTCAAAAATGTTAAGCAATACAACTGTTTTCAACATTGATAAAGAAATGCTATGCACCAAGTCAGCACATTAGTATGATTTCTGAAGACTGATGGCTACTGAAAATTCTGAAAAAATGCGCATCACAGGAATAAATTACATTTCAATATATATTATAATAGAAACATAAATTGTAATAATATTTCACAATATTACTGTTTTGTGTTTTAATCAAATTAATGTAGCCTTGATGAGCATAAAAGACTTCTTTCAAAAACATTTAAAAAAAACTTAGAGACCCAAAACTTATAAACAGTAGCGTACATGTGTAAATTTATGTATCTCCTTGCTGATATATATCTGATGAACTCGCATTTATTAATTGTCACTGATCAACTTTATTCTTTTTTCTGTCTGAGATCATATTAAATGTGATGAAACGGAACACTTCCCAGCTTCCTATTTAGTGCTCTCTTCCCTGTTCTGCTCTGTGCTTTTATTGTGCTCATTACTGTATGGTAGTCCTCATTGGAATCTAATTGTTTGGCCATTCCAGCAGTCCATTTAAAAATGTCCATAACTGGTGGTGCATGTGTGTGTTTAGAGCAGTGGCTTTAAATATGTCTGTCTGACAGCAGCTGCTCCTAATTTAATAGTCTTGGCTGAGGTGGTTGGCCTGGGATTCAGAGACCCATAGTAATCAGTGTCTCTGAAACTCGAACGGTTATTTAAAAATCAATGGCTCGTCATTAGACCTCAGCCCCCTCATTCCCCGCCTGCTCATATATTGATCTGCTCGTACGCTTACTGGTTATCGATCAGACTGGTAATTTGCAGATAAGTGTACATGATGCATGGAGGGAGGGCCAGCCCGGTAATAGCGCAGCACTATTAATACTGGAGTACTTAGCCGCTATGCTCAAAAGGGGGACAAAGACGACTGAGGGAAGGATGGTTTCGGGGTGCGTACTATAATGATTTTGTGATTAAGGAAAAAAAATCATGAATTGGGAGTCACAAAAGCAACAGATTTCAGAGAATTAGTCTCCTACTGCTAGTAGATGAAATCAGAAATATCAGGACTATGTATTACTACAACATCCATCTGACATGCTGCTTTGTATCATCTCATTTCTGAAACAGCAAATGGCATTAATAAAATTTATAGAGAATATCTATATTACTAATATAGATATGCGAGTTTACACAAATCACACAAAACCTTAGCTGCAAATCTACATACAGGCTAAATATGAATAATCAATAAAAAAAATAAAATAAAGTTAGTCTTATTATTTATTGTTATGAAAAAGAAGATGATGATCATGATGACAAAGAAGGGGAGGAGGAAGCAAAACAACAGTAATGGTGATGAGTTCGAAAGGCTTATTTTGAATAACTGATTGCCTTAATTGTTCAATCATGGTCAGGTGTGATCCATCACTCCCCTGATGATCAATAGAAAATGCTGTGAAAAAAAGGGAGCAGGAAGAGAATGAACATCGGCGCATAATGTATCCATTTCACACAGAAGCGTGATGGGAATCTGAGTGCCAGACGCAAACACACTCACAACTCTCAACAACACACCCTGCACTCACAGAAATTTCCATTGTTAGCATTAGAACAATTAAAGCTTAAACTGCCTCTGCCTCTCCCTCCCCTGTTCTGCTGGAGGGTTTGTGTTTGAAGAGTGTCTCCTTTGTCCTCCGCTGAAGCGGAGAAGGTTAAGTGCAGTATGCCACATCACTAAAAAAACAAGGGAAGAGGGCATTCACTACCAGAGCCATTCACTCTGAACTACTGCCCCAGTTATGGAGAATAAATTCAGTGGTGGGAGGGATGGATGGTAAGAAGTGAGCAGAGAGACCATTGGAGAGCTCTACATAAAGAGCTTTTAGATATAATTGTTCCGTTTTAGGTGTCTGTAAAAGCTTAGCAACATAAGAACACTTGTTATGCTAATAAACTGTTTTAAATATAAGGTTGGGGGTAGAAACAGAGACAAAAACAGACAAAAGAGGAAAGCTACATGCTGTTATCACAGAATAAACCTGTCCTCTCTCTCTCTCTCTCTCTCACAGCCAACTCAGCCAGTCAACACAGGTTCACATCAAGTCTCAGTTAGTCCCTCCAAAAACACTATGACCAACATTAGCCTAATGTAAGTTTGTGTACAGTTGCTCTGTGGCATTGATGTATCAGCCGCATCTAATGTCCGAGTTTGCACACACCCCTTGAAACAACCACACCAAAATAGTGCTTCCTTGTGGTTTAAATGTGCTGTGTTGCTCCATTTATAATGTAAATAAAGAAGTATCTCACATCTGACTATTACTTGCAAGAAAGTCTGCAGAAATACTTATCTGTGCAGCTCAAGAGGTGGTTAAAATACTCCAGATTCATGCAAAGATAAAGATCCTAGCCAGGTTTTTCCAGTAACAGTACAGGCCACCCCCTCCTACCCCCTGCCTCCTCTTCTGCTTTGCACTGATTCAGTACCCATCCCATCACACCCCCATTAATGACAGGGACCCTGCTGGGCTTTTGTGGCTCCATCCACAGAATGTGCTCCAAACTGCCACCCCAGCTACTCAGACCCCCACACGCAGCCCACCTAAACCCTCCGCCCTGACGCCAAGCCTCCCGGGACCCATTCAGCTGAGGGAGGAGTCCCACAGTGACCCTTTCTTAAGGGCCATTATCGGGACTCGTAATGGCTGCTGGGCACTGCTACACGCTGCCTCAGCAATGCTACAGCTCTTTCACTACGCTGCTGGCTGGACATGGCGTTTTGAATGCGGTGGGTAATGACGGGGAGAGAATGAGAGAGGAGGGAGGGATGTGTGTGCGGCGAGAGTCTGTTTACATGCATAGTTATAGACATGAGTGCATGTCTACATGCAAGACCAAGAGGAAGAGAGACTAATGCTCTTCTGAGAGGACACATGCTTTTATTAACAAATGAGGGTGGGTTCGCAGGCCTAACTGCCTAACCGATGGTCAGATTAGCCATCGTGAAAACTCGCACTCCTATTGGTCGTCTTTCAACCGACGGAATGGAGTTCCGCTTTTCCACAATGACCATAAATCATCACTCATGGCTATTACGGCAAACCCACATGCATTACTACTCAAACACAGGTAAATGTGGGCAGGCAAATCAGTGCGCCAGCCTGGGATTTGCATTAGTGTGTAGTGCGGCGAAAGAGAGTTACACTCGAACACGCTGCACACGGCCATAATGTGCAAATGAGGCGGCCCTGGCACCTGCTGCAGATTTGCATGGATTCAGGGAAAACACAGGCTGTAAATAGGGAACCAGATAAGGGAATGGTGTTGACTTTATTATTTCAATATGTTCCGACAATAAGGCCTTATTAGACGTAAGGGTGGGGCTGTAATGAGGAACTATGGGAATTTCTCTTCCTAAGGAAATGTACGCATAACCATTTAAAAGCACCTTGAACTACATGCTTTATCTGTTCTATCCAGCTAGTGCACTGATGTAATCTAGCCTCATGC
This sequence comes from Ctenopharyngodon idella, assembly GCF_019924925.1. Lineage (NCBI taxonomy): Eukaryota > Metazoa > Chordata > Actinopteri > Cypriniformes > Xenocyprididae > Ctenopharyngodon > Ctenopharyngodon idella. The sequence goes on from NC_067226.1 coordinate 8,612,542, forward strand.
AAAATACAACTAAGCACAATCAAACTAAAGTATTTTGCATATGTAAAATCAAATGCAAATACATAAACATTGCAGCAGAAGGAAAAAAAATCAGCGACGTTAGATGAGAACGCCTTTGAAAATAATATCAAACGCATCAAACATTTAAGATAAGAAACTGTCACTGGAAAAATAATGGTGCTGATATATAAAGGTTGTCTGGATGGCTCATTTTCATGTACTGCGTGAAACACTCAAAGGATTAAAAAAAGAGAAGTTATGAAGGTTTTTCTCCAAGATCAATGAGCTAACACCTCTTCATAATTCAGCTGCTTTGATCATCTTGTCAGTTGTTCTCATCAGAAAGTTTCAGAAATGCGTATCTGTTACAAGGCCATGTCTACAGCATTTCACTCAGTGGAAACACTTCTGTTTTTGTATATTTTATTCTCAGTGTTTAAATGTCTTCAGAGAGAGTTTATAGAAAAAATTAAGCCTGTTTCCAAAAAATAAAATAAAAAATGATAAAGGTAATTGTGAGATAACTTTTAAAATAAGAAATAAAATCAGATTGTGAGATATAAAGACATTTTGTGAAATTTTGTACAACTGACAGTTATATTTGATCTTTTTTACTCAAAAACAGACTTCCATACTAAAGCGGGTTGTGTATTATGAAATGCTGGAATTTGTTGTGCTGGATGCAAGACTGGTTCATATGATGCCAATGCTTACATCGCATACACAACACGCACGCACAGAGCGAGAAAGAGAGAGAAAGAGAAGCATACACACATACACACGTTCTCACACATATTACACACACCATTGAAATTTGCAAAAACACAACCCGGCAAAGCTAATACACAGAATGGGCTTGGGGGATAAGCAATTTCTGCTTTGCCCCGCAATGAGTTTGCATAATAAGTCATTAGTTAGAATAATACAGTGCATTCACAGAATAACACATTCTTTGTGTTGGGAGCTCTAAGAGAGTGCTAAAATATTTAAATAAGGGGAAAATGAATCTGTGAATATCCAGCCTCCAAAGCTGTGGGTGTTGAATGTTAATCTCTCGCTCTCTCTTCTGCAAGCAACGAGTTTAACCCATACCAATGTTTATTCCTCATAAAACTAGGCCACATTTTCCATGCATGAGAATTTACATATTATTTACATTTGCTGTAACCTGTCTCACTCTCCTGATTCTCTCATGTTGTCTAACAGACCGTGAGAGGTTTTCATACATTGTGTAGTAGTATAATATAACTTGGATTTCCTCTATATCATGTGTAGGAACATTCGAGAGCAGACAAAAAAAAGACAGTTGTGTATATATTACTCTCCATTATTTATGATTTCACTTGCGTGCAGTTGGTGTAAATATAACACTGTTCTCTACAGTGGGGCTTGTAAGCATGCTGCAGATGTACGGTTTGGACTGGGCTGTGAGTCATACAAATACCCAACATACACAAATCTCTCTCTCTCTCTATCAGTGTATGTGTGTTTCTCTTGTCCTGTACACCATCAGTCTTGGTTGGCTCATTTATGGATTAGGGCTACATATCAGAGAGAAGGAATTTGTTTGTTTGTTTGTGCTGGAGGCTGGGAGAGGGTTTGAGATGAATAACTGTACAGGACTGCCATGTGCTGATATGAGCCCAACAGAGCAGAGGCACTGCTGTAAAACCGAACACTGCGCTAACCAATGAACATTACCATTCAGAAAACTCTAGCAACTTCCATATCTCCATGTCCATGCAGTAAATAACAACACAGAACTAGAAGAGCAAATAGGAAATTGGATTAGAGTATGCAAATAATGACATTACAGGTCCTACTAGTCTAGTGGTTTTCAATCTATCGTGCAAGCCCTTCCAGAAAAACAGAAAACCGATAAACTCCCAATAATAAAAGTCTATACTATATTGTCAAAAATAATTAAAAAAAAAAATATTTCACTTTAAAATAATGGTCTAGATCACTAGAAGTTCTTGAAGAGTGACTAGGTAACACTTGAGTAATTAGTAATACATTTTATGACCACATCTAGAGTAAAAAAGAAAATTGCTTACAGACACATTAATGTTGTGATTAGTAATTAATAGCTAATTCTATATAATTTGTCATAGTTAGTTAGTTCTTAATGAGGCCAAACTCATTCAGTAATTGATTACCTAATAATAAACTATCTCAGTTCTAAATTTGATATTACTTACTGATTAGTTAAACTTGTTTCCAAATTAGTAAATAGTAGTAGCTGAAGTGTTAATGTAGCACTACTTGTTTGCCCTGCATTACTTCCTGTATAGTTACCTATTAATGACAGACCATTATTCTAAAGTGTTACCGAAAATATATTGGTCGGTATCCATTTGAGTGCTGATTATTTGCACATCCCTATGTTTATATGATGCTATATATGATTCCACTTCTGATTGATCTAAAGACAAGCTATTAGAGCACCCAAGAACTAAGCCAACATGGTACTGCCAAATGGAGTTGCCCACCCCAGAACTCAAATTCAGCATCACTCTGCTTCCATTTTCCACATAAGCACATTCCAGAGTAAATGGCAAGCAAAAAAATAAGCTAAAGCTTCACTGCTTTTCTGACAGGCTTGATGCAGTAAAACCTAGATGCACCTGCCATTTAGCCAAGCCATCAACAGGGAAACAGACACACAGAATACTGCCAGTGCAGGAAGTGCCAGATCTGGGCCCTGCACTGAGCAAGTGCTGGCTCTAGCATTTGGCTGAAGGTCTGATGCATGTGTCCTGCAGTCAGAGCTGCTCTGGCCCACAGATTCATGCTCACATGCACAAATGTGATATTATCAACATGGATATAATTAGTTCCAAAGACATATCCATGTCTATGTGGCTGGATCAAGGTTATTTTAGTTAACCACAGCTAAAACCATTAAAAAAAAAAAAAAAACATTAAAACCTAAAACTTATTTTATTTCAGCTAGTTGGCAGGGAAACATTTCTCTTTTTTATTTAGTTTAACTTGATGTACTAAAGTAAAAAACTAATAATGAAGACTTTTTAAAAGAAAAAGAAAAAATCTAATTTAAAATATTAATTCAAATCATTAATATAATTTTTTATTTAAATAATAAATTATATTTTTTTTATGAATAACAACAGATACAGTTGTAAAAATTTGCATATATACACACATGCCTAAAATGCTAATTGCATTAAATCTTGCATTAAAACTCGGCATTCCTTTTTCTTCCTTTCACTCTTTCTTTCTCACTCTCTGGCAAATGGTAAACATCCTTAAAGGGTTAGTTGACCCAAAAATGAAAATTACCCCATGATTTACTCACCCTCATGCCATCCTAGGTGTATATGACTTTCTTCTTTCAGACGAATATAATAGGAGTTATATTAAATAATGTCCTGGCTCTTTCAAGCTTTATAATGGCAGTAAATAGAGGACAAGATTTTGAAGCCCAAAAAAGTGCAACCATCCATCATAAAAGATATCCACACAGCTCCGGGGGCCTTCTGAAGTGAAGCGATGCATTTGTGCAAGAAAAATATCCATATTTAAAACTTTAAAACCTAAAATAACTAGCTTCCTGCAGGCGGTTGTACGCATCATTTACGGCGAAAGAGTGAACTCTAACCCAACGCATGACGTATTGACGAATATGGAAGCGCAGAGGAGAGAGCAAAACAAAACACCGGTCACAAATTAGAAGTCTAAAACAAGAATTTTCAAAGAGGAATGTCGGAGGATTTTGATATAAGAGAAGAGGAGCTTGAGTTTGTTGCCCAGCCCTATTTGTTTGAACAGCGGGAGGCGTCAAAGCTTACTCTACTCCTACATCGCGTCAGGGGTTACTCATTTGGCGTAAGTCGACGTACGTATGGCTGTCTGCCGGAAGCTAGTTATTTTAGTTTTAAATATGAATATTTTTCTTACACAAATGCATCGCTTCACTTCAGAAGGCCTTTAACCCCCCGGTGCCGTGTGGATATCTTTTACAATGGATGGTTGCACCTTTTTGGGCTTCAAAATCTCATCCTCTATTTACTGCCATTATAAAGCTTGGAAGAGCCAGGACATTATTTAATATAACTCCGATTGTATTCGTCTGAAAGAAGAAAGTCGTATTCACCTAGGATGACTTGAGGGTGAGTAAATCATGGGATAATTTTCATTTTTGTGTGAACTATTCCTTTAAGCATTTAAACCCAACATTTAAAAGTGAATGATTTAATACTAGGTATCAAACACGTCATCGTAAACACTGCTCTAATTAAGCTTAATTAAAGCAATCTAATGGATATATAATCATTCAGTGGATATGAGCCCGAAGAAAGGAGATGAAGTATTCAGCTTGCACCCACACGCACTAACAATCACTTGCTCTATGAGTGCAGTGCACCCACTCCCATCAATCACAGTGCTTTCCAAAACCATGCCAATCCTTCATTAAGCTGAGGAAGAGCCTCATAATTACGATAATGCAATAATCTAATAGAGTCATTGCCTCTGTCTGTCTCAGTTTAGCGCACCTGGGAGGCACCACTCAATCTCCATAAAATGCAGACGATGGACAAATCAGTTTCTCCTAGCTGGTGTAATGCTTTTAGAATATTCATAGTGTTTTCAGAATTTTAATCAAAGCCAGTGATGGGCTCGAATGTGAGTTGGGCTGAGCAGACACACACACATACATACATGCAAGCGAATGCATAATTCATATTGCTTAGCTCACGGTAGTTTGGCCACAGCTGGCTGAAGGAAATGTGTGAGTGTGAAATGTGTGTGTCCTGGCTTGAGGGTTTTGGCTGTGCCTGCTGGACACATGGCAGGTCCAGATGTTCTGGTTTCGTTTGTGCATAGCTCATCAAAAACTCCATGCCTGTGCCACCCTTGGGCCCCTGCCAACCCAGACACCAAGCAGGACTCACTCTGCCATCTGCCATGCACGTGTCCCAATGCATTATGGGCTTGCTGTGTGTGTTTTGTGATGTCACAATAAGCTGATACACAGGACGACGAGCTGGTTACTTTCCAACTTAGTAAAGACCTTTTAGCCAACCCTACGCTACTATCCAAGATTTTTCACACAGATGTGTTTTGTTGTTGCTATTGCTCTTATTTTTATTCAAAATATTTAGCAGATGTGCTACTGCTACCCTGATTTTGTTTTAGTCCTGTTCAGTTTTCAATCTGAAAAGCCCTGCAGGCTAGATCTAGGCAGCTTACACACTAACTTTGAATCACTAAACTGAGTGCCTGTCAATACCATATTTACCAATATTCACATATGCACACACACAAGCACACACCCTTGAGGCGCTAGGTGTCCAAACTGAGGCAGGTCTGCCACAGAGTGATGATGTGTCCCAAGTGACTGCCCGCCATTTTGTTGTGCTTCACTAAGCATGTACCAAGTCTTCAGTCAGTCTCACTATCTAGCACTGGTCTATGGCAGCCTGTCAGAGATGCTCATACTCTCCCTCCATCTCTCAGACTCTCTCTCACTCGCTCACTCACTTGTTTGAAGTTTTTAATTCAGTTTAGTCCATTTGAAGTAGATATAAAACTAAATATGATAAATCAAAGGCACGTTCCATGATTATGGTACACTATGTTGATATTTTGCACAGCATTAGAGGCTAAATGTCAACAGTTAAAATCATAAAATGTCATCATTTTGACAGTCTATTGAATTGATATATAAATATAGGGGTGTAATGATACACAAAACTTATGGTTCGGTTCATACCTCGTTATTGAAGTCACGGTTCGGTTCGACATCACTAACAAGTTAAGTAAAATATAATGAATATATAGGCTAATATTCATTTCTCTGGCGAACTAACAAGCTGTGGACTCGCCTGAGGTAAATGTTACGTGGCACAGTGTTGTTTACAAGCTGTTTTATTGCTGTCTTTCCGCCGTTGAAACACTGATTGAGTGCTTACACAAGATATCATACATTTCCGTAAGTTGTACTGTATCTTTCAATGTACCTTCAGATGTTCATTCATGTTTATTCTGTAAAGAGGAAGAGATGATCGCGTTCACTCGCGCTCCTCGCTGTCGCTTGAAATGAAGCATCTGCATCTGTTCAAACCGCCCGCTCTAGAGCGCCTCTTGAAATCAGGGGAGTGAGGTTTACACACACAGCTCTTACCGGCCTATGTCTGTTACACTCACCCCCTAAACCACACTCCCATCCGGGTCATGGCACCAATGTAACCCCTCCTGTTCAAACCACCCGCTCTAAGTGGGACACAAATCCGGGTCCGCCGGCATGGGAGTCGGGCGCTCTAACAAGGAGGCTAAAGACCGCAGTCTCTAGCGTCAGTCGCTAGAGCGCCTCTTGAGATCAGGGGGGTGAGGTTTACATGCACAACTCTTACCAGCTTACGTCCGTTACATGTACAGTGATCTGTCACGCCACATCAAAGAGCGTCAAAACGTCATTTTTTTTTCTTGAATTTCATGATAAAATGGACAGAATTTGAAAGATGACATTTTGTTTCTTATCGAAAGTAACAAAACACAGAGCTTGGTTGCGTTCGGTATGCAATGAGAGTATCACGGTACGTAGGCTACCGTGGGTGGTGTATCACGTTTTTCGGTTCGGTTTGAATATTGTTACACCCCTAAATAATTATAGTAATTCAATGTACTAATTTTTAATTTCCAAAATACATAATATTTAGCTGTGTCCCACGTTTTGCATCCATCAATGTTACCACATTATTTTGCCCCATTACAATAAATGCAACTTCCTTAATATTTACACATTCCCAAAACAACAATTTAGAACAAGGATGGGCAGTTCTGGTCTTAAAGGGCCATTGTCCTGCACAGTTAGCTCCATCTCTAAACAAGCACACCTGAAAAATCTAACCAAAGGCTGGATCTAAATATTCATACTATATAGTAGCCAAAAACAGTATGCAAAAAGAGTAGTATGTCCAAATTCCCAGTATTCATTAAACAGCAGGCAGAAAGTACCCGAATGACCTACTGCTACTGCTGCAAGGTTCTGAAGTGTGCGTCCAATAAAACTACAAACTACCCTATGGTCCCAAACTAGCTAGGTCCTACTGAGAGATAGCTCAATTTCGGCTAAATCTGCAACCCTGTTTCGCATTTAATTTTTTAATATTCATTCTTTAAAAAAAAGCATAAAACATAAATCAATTTGATAACATTTTACAAATTACAAAACAAGTGTTGTTATTGTTAACTAAAACTATTAAAAATAAAAAACTCATTCAAAATATTAATAAATACTATGATAATATATAAATAATACTAAGATAACACTGCACACAAACTTTTCTCTCATTATTGTCTCTCAGTCTTTGTAATGCTGCTGTCAGCCTTTGGCTGCCTGCTGGATGCTGACAGTTAGACTGAGCATCATCAAACACCTTCCCTCTCCTTCTCCATTTCCCTCTTCCTCCATCAGAGAGAGAGAAAGAGAGATAGACAGGTGAGAAAGGAGAGAAAATACAGAGAGACGAAGGGAAGAAACACTACTCTTACTGCCAAGTTTTTTGTTTTTTTTTTGTGCCTGAAGCATTGAGAGGTGTGTGAGTGGAATACAGGTATACCTGACTGAATGGCCAAAGACTGTCTGCCTCCTCCTGAAGAGATCTGAACATCTGGACTGCAGATGAGCTCCACATTTTCTTTCCACAAGAAACAAATACCTAATGAAATTAGCCATTAGTGAAAGTGAAACTGAGAACTCTCTGTCTCATCAGGTGTTATTTCCACACGCGCGCGCACATCTTGTATCACAGCCACCCACAGCAAAGAGATTATTTACTGCTGTTGTACGCAAGCAAAGTTCCAGTTCCACATATGAATGATTAATATGCCTATAAAATATAATCCCTCTGTAATCAGAACTCTCTGACTCTCTCTCACACACTTAATACATCTGGGTGATAGACACACACGTCGCACACACTACATCTGAGTAACACAGAGACAGACAAACACTATTAATTATTTATGCACTCATGAGTAGCATTAAAATTCATCTACCAGTCTAATATAAAAGAAACCCTTTATGTTTTTTCAGCTGCATTATAAATCCAGGCAAGCTGAATCTCACCTGCACAAGTGATGGCCTCATAGTGTGGTGTTATTTTTGTGCCGCAATTAATTATTTTATTAATTTTTTTTTTATACAAGTCACCAGATTTTCAGGCAATCAGTTAGCTACCTAAAGCCCAAAGCATACTTTGGTATACACATGCTCTAGAGTATGTGTACAGTGCATGTGACAGATTTCATGATCATTAACATAGTACGGCCAGCTGTATGTGCTCTGACGTATTTTTCTAGTCACGCGTAATCTGTACGCTCAGCTTGCACATGTGCCTTGATTTTTGTTTTGTTTTTTTGCACTAATTATTTTAACACTGACCTGGGCCAACAACAATAATAGATGGTAGCAGTGAGGAGCACTTGTGTTAGGGGGTTAAGAGATGCATGCTAGTAAACTAGATGAACTCTAGTTTAAACAAGTACAAATACGTTTTATCGTTCATAACTTCTGGAGAGAAATGGTGCAGACACTGAACAAAGACTTTAGATATACCAAAACAGTGCGCTCTTAATACTATGAATGGGAGTGCAACACGCAATATGGCAGAATAAGTCCTGCTTTCTAAATAAAAGAGCCAATCGCCAATTGGTAAAGTCATAGCGTCACTGCAGCTGCCGGCTGCCATAGAAACAATCAGTGTCCAGACACACATGTGCATTGGCTGGACCAACCTGAAATATACGAAAAAAAAATGTAATGCTATTTGATCATAAGAAATAACATTTATGGGACAGTTCATGTCAGCTGAAATATTTAAATGTGAGTGTGGCGAGCAGTTTTTGAAATTTCAGAATTTCCCCATTCAAGTAGATATGAGTTGCTATTGGATGCCTGAAATAGCTGCCCATTGCAAATATGGCCACCAAGTTAACTGACTCTTCTTGAAAGGGACTTTGACAAAGATTAAACTTCCTAAGTTCCTAGTGCATGTGTTGACCGCCTATGTTCATGTACACTGTTAAATGATGTATACTTATTTTATTACTATATATTTATTTTATTACTATATATATATATATATATATATTACTATATACACTATATTGCCAAAAGTATTGGGACACCCCTCCAAATCATTGAATTCAGGTGTTCCAATCACTTCCATGGCCACAGGTGTATAAAATCTGATTCTACAAACATTTGTGAAAGAATGGGTCGCTCTCAGGAGCTCAGTGAATTCAAGCATGGTACCGTGATTGGTTGCCACCTGTGCAATAAGTCCATTCATGAAATTTTCTCACTACTAAATATTCCACGGTCAACTGTTAGTGGTATCATAACAAAGTGGAAGCAATTGGGAACAACAGCAGCTCAGCCACGAAGTGGAAGGCCATGTAAAAACACAGAGCGGGGTCAGTGCATGCTGAGGCGCACAGTATCCAGAAGTCGCCAACTTTCTGCAGAGTCAATAGCTACAGACCTCCAAACTTCGTGTAGCCTTCAGATTAGCTCAAGAACAGTGCGTAGAGAGCTTCATGTAATGGGTTTCCGTGGCCAAGCAGCTGCATCCAAGTCTTACATCAAGTGCAATGCAAAGTGTCAGATGCAGTGGTGTAAAGCACGCCGCCACTGGACTCTAGAGCAGTGGAGACGTGTTCTCTGGAGTGACGAATCACTCTTCTCTGTCTGGCAATCCGATGGACAACTCTGGGATTAGCGGTTGCCAAGAGAACGGTACCTGCCTGACTGCATTGTGCCAAGTGTAAAGTTTGGTGGAGGGGGGATTATGGTGTGGGATAGTTTTTCAGGGGTTGGGCTTGGCCCCTTAGTTCCAGTGAAAGGAACTCTTAATGCTTCAGCATACCAAGACATTTTGGACAATTTCATGCTCCCAACTTTGTGGGAACAGTCTGGGGATGGCCCCTTCCTGTTCCAACATGACTGCACACCAGTGCACAAAGCAAGATCCATAAAGACATGGATGAGCGAGTTTGGTGTAGAGGAACTTGACTGGCCTGCACAGAGTCCTGACCTCAACCTGATAGAATACCTTTGGGATGAATTAGAGCGGAGACTGCGAGCCAGGCCTTCTTACCAATATCACTGCCTGACCTCACAAATGTGCTTCTAGAAGAATGGTCAAAAATTCCCATAAACATCCCTAAACCCTAAACCTTGTGGAAAGACTTCCCAGAAGATTTGAGGCTGTTATAGCTGCAAAGGGTGGGCCAACTCCATATTAAACCCTACTGATTAAGAATGGGATGTCATTAAAGTTCATGTGCAAGTAAAGGCAGGCGTCCCAGGCATTTTGGCTTAAAGGGTTAGTTCACCCAAAAATAAAAATAATGTCATGTATTACTCACCCTCATGTCGCTCCACACCCGTAAGACCTTTGTTCATCTTCAGAACACAAATTAAGATATTTTTGATGAAATCCGATGGCTCAGTGAGGCCTCTATTGAGAGCAAAGGATCTCCTATCAAACGACTAAACTACTGAAATCCCGTGACTTTGGCGCTCCGAACCACTGATTCGATTCGTAAAGCTCCGAAGTGAATGAATATCTTAATTTGTGTTCCGAAGATGAACGAAGGTCTTAGGGGTGTAGAACGACATGAGGGTGAGTAATTAATGACAGAATTTTCATTTTTGGGTGAACTAACCCTTTAACTATCAACTAATTAGAGTGCAGAATAACTATGCCAGATAACTAACTAGTGGGCAGAATAACTATACCTAAAAAACACATTTGTGGCACAAAAATAATGCAATATTATACACACTGACAGCACTCCACGAATATAAGCATACAATGTGAACACATGGACCAAAACACAACAGTGAACAGGACATTCTCAGGATTATATGAAACATAACCTGCATAATTGTGGTGTTAAATTAGACATAACACATTCCCCTTAACAACCTGCCCCAAACAACCCATAACACAGTGAATGCCAAAACCACTGCTTTTCCGTGTCATTTAACAATGCCTTGTCAAATACTCACAAACACACACACACACGCACGCACGCACGCGCACACACACACACAGTACAAAGTTAAAATGCAAGGCAAAGCATCCCCAGATAGAAAAAGAAAGGAATCCTAGTGCAGTGAAGAGTGAAGTACATGCTGTTTTTAATGTGCTGTAAAATATTGATGAGGAAAGTGTTTTTTTTTTTTTTGTGCAGGGAAGCACCAGCCAACCCAACATGATATTTGTGTGCTACCATTTCATGCTGAGCTGAAACCAATGGCTCCATCTAAATTTGAGTCTTAATTGCAACATGGGAGACCACAGAGATGATCTCAGCTTAGGGTGAAAGGGGTTGTGGGTAAACAGCAGGGCCAAAGGCCAGTTAATTTCTTCATGAAAAAGCCAGATAGTAGATGTGTCTTGTAGCAGTGATGTGGGCTAACAGTGTCAGTAAGATATTTTATTCATGCTCCTTATGTGTATACACTTTAACGTGGCTGCTTCTCCCTGCTGAACTGGAGTTAGTGTGTTTGATTGGACGGAGTGGACACCTGATAGGGGCTCTGAACATCTATCAGCACTATCAGAAGCTCTTACCACTTTATCTTACTCATCCAAGAGCGCCTCTCAAACTGCAACTGATAAGAGGTCAAAGTTGATGCTGATCACAGAGGAGACATTAGAATGAAACTGGAGATGGCATGAGCTTTTTGTGATCACAATCGTGCAACAAGAGATGCTTTGCTGAGCTTAAAAGCTTTGAATGCGATTTGTGCTTCATAAGCAGTGAAATACATCTAGTTTATCTTCATTTTCTATGTGCATAGGCTACAATGAAATCTATCATTGTGCACACAGGTTTTCAGAGGGCACTAAATTTTATCTTTCTCTGCAGCCTGAGGCAGGGGCACAGGATCCACACTCACATACACACACATAGATAAGCCCCGCCATTGACTACTATTAATCCTGGCTGATTTGCATTGTCAGAGTGCCTGTGTTTGAACAATGCTGTTGTTTCCTTGTTTGCTAATTTAGGAACAAACATTTGCCTGTGCAGCAAACAAGCTCTCCCAGGATGTGTTATTAATAGGCTAATTAAGCCAGCGGTAATGAGCAGGATTACAGCTAATTATGACAAGATTTGTTTTGGCGTTCCGTCTGGGAAGAAGCAGTGGAGTGTGTACATCTACCTGGGAGTTCATTACTGCCATCACCATGCACCTGAGTGCACAGAGTACACAGCTGGGGGATGAGGGGGAGCGCTGTGTGTATTTATGTAAAGGACGATGAGGGGAAAGAAAGCAGGAAGGTGTGAACGGTTAGGGTGTCGGTGTCCTGGGCTATGATATTGATAGCGCATACACAGTACACATCTAACAATATGATTGTGTTGTTTGGTATTCAGTTACTCACCTCGTGAGCATTTCAGCCATCTTTTTGTTGAGAGACGCGACTCTTCTGTTACTGTCGATAACGCAAACAAACTTTACCGAACATTCCAGCTTATATTACAGAAAATAGCGCAATTTCTCAGGAAGACATGTTGAGTGCAGCGGCTGACCTGAGGCAGAGCATCAGGGCGATCATAAGGGATTTGTTAGGTCATGCCCTTTCTTTCGACCTTCAGTTTTCAGTAAAATGTGAAATTTGATTGGATATTATTTAGATCAATTTTTACATTGCAAATTATCATATGCATTTCTTATCAGATGTAAGAAATTCTTAAAGTTAAAGTTACCAAAATTGGAATAATTGTATTGGCCGGCTCCTGCATCAGCATCACATGCATGGGTTGTTCTGCTCAAGTGAACAACGTCGGCCAATACTGAGCCAGTGTTCTGACGTAGAACCTGGAAGCACTGGATGTAAACAGCGTATGAGAATGACACAGAAGAGAAGATATTGTTGAATAAAATCGTTATTTTTTTGTTTTGTTTTTGCGCACAACCAGGTTTCGCTGGCTTAGAGGACAGTTGACAGAACAATAGTCAAATTTGACGTTGATGGAAATGGTTGATGGTGACCATATCGGCTGCAGCCTGCGAAAGACTTCCGTATTCAGCATACAAAGAAAGTGTAACTGACGCAACGCCAGTTTACACTTTCTTCATAACTTTAATACGGAAGGCGGTCTGGCAGAAGCTAGATATTTTACTTCATAACATGTTAAATATGGATAGAGGACAGTTGACAGAACGATAGTCATATAGCGAAATTTAACGTTGATGGAAATGGTTGATGATGACCATATCGGCTGCAGCCTGCGAAAGACCACGGAGGCTTTTCCAATCCTGCTGCGAGTGTCCGATTCAGTGTCTCTGTTCCTGCAGACAACACACAAGGTACGTGAAGCTATTTACGCCCTCAAGGGGTGTGTTGCTGACAGTCACGCACCCCATTGGGCCAACTAGACCTACCAGCATGGACTTCGATTTTTCAACGTTAAAGGATTAGTTCACTTTCATTTGAAAATTACCCCAAGCTTTACTCACCCTCAAGCCATCCTAGGTGTATACGACTCTTCTTTCTGATGAAAACAATCAGAGAAATATTAATAAATATCCTGACGCATCTGAGCTTTATAATGGCAGTGAATGGGGGTCACGAGTATGAGCTGAAGAAAGTGCTTCCATCTACATCCATCCATCATAAACATGTACTCCACATGGCTCCGGGGGGTTAATAAAGACCTTCTGAAGCGAAGCGATGCGTTTGTGTAAAAAAAATATCAATATTTAACAAGTTATAAAGTAAAATATCTAGCTTCCGCCAGATCTAGCTTCCGTATTCAGCATACGAAGAAAGTGTAAAACTCTCGAAGTTCAAAAAGCTTACGCTACGTCCCACGCCTTCCCTATTCAACTTACGGAAAAAGTGTCTGACACGACGCCAGTTTACACTTTCTTCATAACTTTAATATGGAAGGCGGTCTGGCAGAAGCTAGATATTTTACTTCATAACATGTTAAATATGGATTTTTTTTTTTACACAAACGCATTGCATCGCTTCAGAGGGCTTTTATTAACCCCCCGGAGCCATGTGGAGTACACGTTTATGATGGATGGATGTAGATGGAAGCACTTTCTTCAGCTCATACTCGTGACCCCTGTTCACTGCCATTATAAAGCTTGGATGCGTCAGGATATTTATTAAAATATCTCAGATTGTGTTCATCAGAAAGAAGAAAGTCATATACACCTAGGATGGCTTGAGGGTGAGTAAAGCTTGGGCTAATCATCTTTTGAAATTATTGCTAGGGACAAATCAGTGTTACTGGATATTGGTAGGGACACGTTCCTAGAGTCCCTACTAAATTCTACACCCCTGCTAAATAAATAGGCTAGTGTTCAATGGATGTTGATATAGTACTCTCACTTGAAATGGAGTAGAGGCTTGGATCCAGAAGCAGTGGACTATTCAATACTTTTTATTTTCATGACTTAAGCAAAAGGATAATCACAATTTCCATTTCATGCTGACTTTATATTACTAAGTATCAAGATTAAACTGCAGTTGCTAAAGTGGGATTGGTCAATAGCAAATGGTCGATCAATAAATTCAAACTTTTGCAATTGCACACACTAATTTCTGTTCAGTTGCCTTTTGGCAACCGTGCAATAATCTGAGGCACCAAATAGGCTACGCATATTTTATGTTGCAAATGTATTTAAAAGCTTTTAATCTTCATTTTTGTAATACCCCATAAAAATATGTGCCTGCTGATGTTACGGCACTTTAAACAGACATGTGGAAAGACAGAGAGATGACTCAGGGTTTGAATTAAATGCTCACAAAAGGGGGAAAAACTACATTCCAACATAGCCTACACATTTCTGTTGCTCAGGATAAGAAAGCTGAGATTGGGATTTACAGCTAAGCTTCATATTTTCATCCTCGTCTCTCTAAGAACAGCCAACACAAATCCCTGCATCTCACATGCACAGAGAGGGAGAGAGAGTGAATGGGAAAAGAGAAATGAATATACTTCTTGTGAAATCTCCATTTGAACAGGTAGATTTGTTTGCCTGGATCAAAGATTAGGTCACACGTAGAACCTCAGAAATGATTGCTCACATTTTTCCCAGCATTGAGAAAGCATAAATCAGACATGCACACACATTTAACAAGCCTTCTAAATGGAGACTTTCCGTTAACCTCTATTGTTCTTAAATTAATTGTAAAGTTAATTGTAATTACTATTCCTATCCTAACCCAAACACTAACAGTAAAAATTTTCTAAATGTGAATAAAAATTATTCCCTTTATGAGGTCTTTTTATGAACCCTTTTTATTCTTGTGGGGACATTTTGCAGAAATTATGTCTCTAAAAATACAGCTAGGCCAGAAATAGAGTGTACATCCACAAATGTAATTTTTCCATTTTAATAAAAAAAAAAGGGAGATAGTATTTACTGCTGAACTCTTTCCTTTTTTTAAAACAGTTTCCCCAAATAAAACTGTTTTTATTCTTCTCAACATGTGTTCATGAAGATTAGGCCACTGTAATCTTACAGGGTTTAATAATACACACACACACACACACACACACATAGAGAGAGAGAGAGAGAGAGGAAGTTAAAACAGAAAAATGAAACAAGGCTACACTGCTTCAACAGATGACTTTAATCCTGTTTATTAAATTATAAAGAATCCGTGAGGATCAGGAATAGAGAGTCAAGGATTTAAGCGATTTGTGGATTTTTTTTTTGTAGAGTTATTTGATGAAATGGGTTTGTAGTGAAGTAGGGGAGCTTTGTGAGTATGTGACAGCAGACATGAACTGGGATAAATCGCTTGAGAAACAGAGCACAACCGACAGGATCAGACGCAGACGTTTATTTGTTCCAAATGCATGAAGTATTAAAGGGAATAATTCACTCATTCTCACACACAGAGAGAGGCAGATCCTAGAACAGCATGATTGATGGAGTACTGGCGGCCCCTAAAACAAACAGAACAAAAATGATCAATAATCAAATCAGAAATCTGCAGGCTATATTCATAATCACACATAACACAGGACTCTGAGATTGATTAATGAAAGTCTATGTAAATAAACTCCGATTTCAAAGTGAAAACACAGGGATGTGCTGAATTACAGAGACTCATTTAAATGGCTAATTTTCTTGCCGCTGATTATAGGAGCACTGTTATTCTTTGAGACTTTATATCTAATTGACACGCATTTAGGAACAACAGTGGAGGCAATTTGTGACCCCAGAATAATCCTGAGCGCTCTTTGTGATGTCTTTTAAGAGATACTCAGAGGTTGCGATTTGGGAAGATTAGAGCGAATGAGAATTAGCTGGGTGGTTTTGGCTGGATGGATTCTCCCGGCTCTTGGGGACCTCTATGTCATTGATAACTTCACTGAGCTGTTTGCTAAGAGGATAGAATGTGCTAATCCAAGTCAAAAGACATACCATGTGAATTACATCCCCAAACAGATTACCCCACACAGATTAGGATGAAAGCAATAAATCTTGTCATATCATTCTTCATTCTGGTATACGCAGGAATCAGAACTAGAAGATGATGAAATAAGTTAACATATTAAAGTCAAACACTAAGCAAAGAGCCATGAGAAAATCATCGCAGGTGTGAAAATTTGATTAGTAATCTGAAGTGTAATGCTGGAGCAGCCGTCGCTATGCATTCTTTGGTTTCTCTCGAACACTCTTAAATATAGTTTTAAACAAGGATCAGCATTTATTTTGCTAGATTTGCTAGAAATTGGGACAGATTTTGTCTTGTCCACAGTGTTTTTGTATTTATATTGTATTTAGAGTGTGTTTGTGCTCCAGCAGCCTAAAGAAAGAGCTGTTGCTTTGTTTTTTTTTTGTTAGGATGTCGAAGCAAGTTAGTGTCTTCAGGTGAAAGAGGAAGAACGTCACCCTTAAGGCCCCAATATACTTTAAGCAAAATCGAACCAACTGGTGTGACATCATTTCAAACAAAATCAGGCCAAGACAAAGTTAGTTTTGTGTTTGTTTCGGGAGTTCAAAACAGCTTGCTAAAGCAAACTTTCTGGAAAAGTTTGCTCTTGCTGGTAAACACCATTAAACTGCCATTGCTTCATGGCGATGATGTAATAGGCTCTGAGACTCCGCCTTCTTTGACATGGAAATCCTCCCCGGTTCATTTCTTTTGTTTAGTTCAGTACAAACTGAAGTTGTAATTCTAATTGAAAGAGACACTGACATTGTTTTTTTATGTTTAATACTGTAAAGCTGCTTGCTTTAAAGCAATCTATTGTATAACGTGCTATATAAATAAACGTGACGTGACTTTACTGTAGTACTGAATTGCAGAGCTGGTGCCAACATATGCACACTGCTTTGATCAGATGCTTTCTTAACTGCTGTTTTCTCACCGCTGTCATTTTTGTTGTGTGTTTATTTTGTTGAAAGGAAAGTGAGCACATATTTGTATATTCATAAACGCTACACTCAGCAGTGTGGGTGGCATCAGGATGTTCACTAACAGTATATTGCTGGTCATGTATTTCAAACTTCTTTTTACCCCTAAGCGAAGAACAAAAAAAGAACTTCGCCATCAGTATATTGGGGCCTTTAAATGAATAGTTCATGCAAAAATGAAAATTCTGTCAATATTTATTAACTTTTATGTCTTTCTTCTGTGGAACACGAAAGAATATATTTTTACAGATACAATGAAACTGATCAGGGTCCAAAACAGTGTTGGACCACATTGATGTTCATGGTATGGACAAAAAAGCTGCTTTTGTGTTCTGAATTAGAAATAAAGTCACACAGGTTTGGAACGACATGAGGCTGAGCAAATTATTACAATTTTCTATTTTTTACCTTTAATATCTAGAGAAATTCTCTCTTGTGCTTTAAACAAGCAGTATTGTAACCTTGGCTCAGAAAGAGACCAGTCAAGTGTGGCATATTTTTAAATGCAGAGCAGTAGCATCATCAACAAAAAATTTAGAGTATAAATGGGGGACGGACTGTAATTATCTGTCGTCTCTTGTCGTCTCTCACCTCCGCTCCCCTTGCACCTAGAGGGCGTGTTCGCATCAAGTGAGAAAGAAGAAAAAGGTGTAAGACAGGTGTGTGGTATTGTCTGACTTGAGCGTTTGAAACAGTGGCACCCAGGGAGTTCCCGATGCACACACTGGCATAGACGAATACAACACATACCCACAATGCATCTGGTTACCTAACACCCCACCCAAGAAATAGCTTCACTATTAGATAAACATTCTTTCTTTTCCACCTGTGAATGTGGGCAAGACAAAAGGGGAAGGACAAAGAGAAGAGTAAGAGGAGGTGTCAGACAGGCATGCTATAGGTCATCAAGATTCTCAAAGGCATTACATCTAAGTAACACCTGGGTCACACACGCTGGCATTCTGGGACTGTGGGGAGCAGGTGTGTGCGTATGTGTGCTTTTATGCGTGTTTGTGCAACCACATTGAGCAGATGGCGAGAGCAATAACTGACAAACCCTGAGAGGGAACTGAAAGCACCTAATAATTATCCCTGTGTTTTCTGCCACAAACACACCAATTAGAATCCCAGCAACACCTTGACAACACATACGTTTGTATGTCTGACACTGAAACCATGTGTACAAGGATATACTAGATACGCTATTCTGAACAAAGGGCCATTGTTTACACTCAGAAGGACTCATAATAACATGTTCTTTCCTTTCTTCTTGCTGTGTTTCGGTCTCTCACTCTCTCGGGTCTCTAGGGGGTAAAAGCAGAGATGTAGCTGTAGATCCCAACAGATGGAACGCTTGTTAAAACAAGAAGTGCACTTACAGGACCCACTGCTCTCCCTAGAGGTCCTGCTTCTCAGACTCAAGATATATTCAGATTCAGCTAACAGCAAAGTTCACATTGCTTTGTCGAATTTAAAGCTGTCAGTATGTTAGCATGCACAATTGAAATTGGGTCTTTGTGCAGTTAAGCTAGTCATGACACAATGCATAGTCAAATATTTGAAGTATTACTACATATTACTGCTTTAGTACAGCTAAGATCAAAGTGCATGTAAATGTATCTAAATGGATAGTACACTCAAAAATGACAATTCTAGCATCATTTATTCACCTGCATGTTGTTCCAAAGCTGTATGACTTTCTTTTTTCTGTGGAACATAAACAATATTATATTTATATATCATTATATTTTAAGAAATGTTATTCAAAATATATTATAAATAGATTTTGGACCAATATGAGTGTGAGTAAATGATTACAAAGTTTTTCTTTTTGGGTGAACTACCTTTAATATTAAAGGTCTAAAAATGGACAAATTTGATGGCGTCAGTAATTGATGGCTGTTCCCCTCTCTGTGTATGCATCTTTATTTTTTTGTATTAAAAGTCTTGGCAATTACCACATGAGTCAGATATATGAAGCTCACCCTTGACTTCGTCCACTTAAGATAATTTTTTTTTTTTTTTTTGCTTTCTTACAAAGGGAAAGCATTTCATACCTCTTAGCAACATCCACATGATATCAGAGACTGGAGCACTCTGGTAATCCAGGATTACAGGAAGAGCTTGGTTATGAATGCAGACAGCACCTGTAAAATGGTGTATACACACACACACACACACACACACAATAGATCTGTGAGCAAGCCTGATCTAGGATCAAAGTAAAAACAAGATGACAGCAGCACTTATTGACCTGGGATCAATGTAGAGGGTTGAGGAGTCTAGGATCAACCGGATACCCCCTAGGGTTCATCCTGATTTAAAATCAGAGAGAGACACAGGGAACGATATCAGTTCCACTCCTGTCTGGGAAGTACTGTTTTATGTGGAATTTGCTAAATTTACTTATCAAGTTCGCTCTTGCTTGTATTTGTTAAACTTGAGTGATAGCTTAGTCCATTTCAGACATCATTTTGAGGTTAACGACTGAACTGAAAAGCAGCTTGTCATATTTAAATATATGACTTTATATTCATGTTTTGAAACCAAGATCCGACCACAGCATATGCGAATAAACCTAAGAAGAAACGTAATGCCTTGAACATTTTTACATAAGCCGTCATATACTCTCTTCCTTTCTGTTTCCACTCCACTCCTCTTACTCATAGCACTGAAAATTAATTCCCTGGAACTGTCTTAAAGTCCCCCTGTGGTGAAAATCAAGTTTTTAATGTTGTTTAAATGTCTATGTAGTGATTTTAATATGCTTTAAAACAAACCATGTGCATATTCATAAGTCAACACCATTGCTGAGTATTTTCTCTTTAAAACTGCAGTGATCTAAAGACATGCTGCATACTATGCTGCGATTCAGGGGATTTTCTGTTGATGTGAAAAATCAGGTAGATTTAGGAAAATAGCGGGTGTATTACGATGTTATGATGAACTATATGCCTTTCTCCACTGATGTTCTGAGTTGTTCAAAGTGTTTGTAAGGATGCTGATTTTCAGCAGGCAGCTATCTGACTTTGCGATGGTGAACAGGAACATGGTTTGTGTAACATTAGCAACACATTATTAGTGGCTTGATAACATAGTCAAGCAAAAGGCTAATCATATTAATTACCGTTATGTGTCCATTGTAAAGAGCGATACATAAAACGCATTACCATTCTGATCGATTTTGTAGACCCTGTATAATTCACTCTTCCATTTCTTCTGAATCAGTTTCTGGTTCAAACATACAGTATATGGATGTATTAAACCAGTATGTCCACTTGCCATTGTGCAGCGTTTACTACAGTAAAGTTGACCGAGTGGAAATCTGAGCTGGTTTGATTGAGTGGTGGCGGGGCTAATTTGCATATTCATGGTTCCACATATACTAAATGAAGCAAGGGTGTAGAGTTCAAGCTATTTTAAGGCATGAAGAATTTTTTTTCACAGGAAAATGTTTAAATATGTAATTTTAGTGATCAAAGATGAGGTTTAAGGGATAAAATTATTGATTACAGGGGGACTTTAAGGTACATTGTGAATGTGAAATCAGTTTAGAGAGCTCCAGGTCTTATGAGGATCCAGCTCAGCTTTTGAAAAGTATTTTAGACCAATGGGCCACTGAAGATAGTACAGTAAGTTTACTTATGTCTTTTCGGTCATAAATCACACATTTAAAACACTGAGATTATGTACTACTTGAGGTTATTTTAGAACAGACATTTTTAATTATGTAGCAAGCGACTGATCAATACTCAGTCAATTGAGACATATGGCAGGAAACGGGCTTGGATAACAAGACTGGAAACAGAGCATTATGGAAAGGAAACTTGAATTATTTACAGACCGATATTGTGGGCACAGTGGTTAATGGTCTGGACTGGTAACATGGAGAGTGAAACCCCAGAATGTGTGATACATGAACTGGAGAGTTAATCCATAAAAAAGGCCAAAACAATTCCACTTATTATTGGCCAAGCAAATAAATAATTAAATTAAATTAATTGATTGATTGATTGAGTGATTGATTGATTGACTGTCTGATAATATAATAGATTGCTAAGAAAGTCTAAAGTCACCTCTTTATT
Organism: Ctenopharyngodon idella; assembly: GCF_019924925.1. Classification (NCBI taxonomy): domain Eukaryota; kingdom Metazoa; phylum Chordata; class Actinopteri; order Cypriniformes; family Xenocyprididae; genus Ctenopharyngodon; species Ctenopharyngodon idella. The sequence continues at coordinate 8,634,064 of NC_067226.1, forward strand.
TCTGGAGTCTCTCTCGCACACGCGCACACACACACACACACACACACACACACACACACACACACACACACACACACACACACAGAGTCCTCCCACCCCACTGCTTCCTTACCACAGCCGCATAAATCCCTCTAAATAATTACAACTGCTCTCAGACATTCAGACATCCACTTAAACGGACACAATCAGATTAAATGACCTTTCAATATATATTTGGTTGACTCCTCATCAAACTTAGGCAGCTTTATTGTATAAAGACACAATGAAGTACAAAAATAAAACACCCACGTCTACAGAATACAGAAATTGTAGGAAAACATTTCCACAATTAAAAATGACCACTTATGAAAAATATGTTAAAACAAAATAAGAAAGAATAAAATTCCCTAAGCCCTAAAAACCTCCATTCTCAGTGGATTTCACATGTACATGTCTTCTGAGAGGGATTGTTCGAGATTTAAGCTAGCATTAGACAAAATACTACTTGAGTCTGATCTGTAAGAATAGCTTCCCACCACCTAATCAACCCTGAGGCCTGTGCTGTCTGTCCGCCTGGGTGCCTTGCCTTTGTTGCACCCTGAATAGACGCTAAATATCCTCCCAATCTCCTTCCTGGCTCTGGCTGAGCTCTCAGGACCCGGTCTATTCACATGCTAATGCAGACAGGCTTGATTCCTTAATCACAATCCTGCTGAAATCCAGGAACAAGGAGATGTAATAGGGAACCATTTCCTCATTGTTATTTCATTTTTTTCCCCTCCGTAATTCTGTTACAGTCTCAGTTTTGCCATGAATTGCAAAGCAGGGCGATGAGAATGGAAAAAGTTGGAGTCAAAGATGAGCCGTTCTTTATTGTAGCATTGGATGCTTCGTGGCAGCGACTCTCCGCATAAATTCAGTGGAGGATTTGATTTGTTTCTGTTGACGAGCTCTGTTAATTTCCTCTCCCGCCTCATTAAGCTCTAACTGCCAATTAATGTCTTTTGTTCTTGGTAATGGCTGCCTCCCAAACAGAGCTACACACACACACACGGACACAGGCTTACACAACAATAGGGGAAAAGTATCAGTAGTACACCCCTACAGACAGGAAAAGAGAGCGAGAGAGGGAGTCGTTGATTAATTGGGAGCTCAGTGGAACAGCAGGCAGACAGGATCTCTCATTAGCTCCTCTCCAAACTCCACCAGCACTCAGACACCACTCATAGCCCCTCAGGACATGAGGTCACGATTTCCCATGGCAACAGTTGGACAGACTAACAACGCCCTAATTGCGAAGACCTAAACAATGACACCATAACTTTACAAGTTTACACACATAGGCATATAGATGTAGTCCCAAAGCTTTTATTGTCCAAAAGCTTTGGGGAACAACATTATATGTAGACATAATTTAAGACATCATATAGACAAATAACAGATGTGTTTGTCAATGAGAGAAAAAACTGTAGCACTCATCTCATGCATCTCATGCTTTAAGAAATCCTCAACTACGGTCCCATTATTAGCAAAGAGTGGCTTTTCTGAAACACTAGGCTCTTAGATTGAGTATGGGGGAGAACCATGCTTCACCTTTCGGTCCATTAAGAAAGAATGGCTGTTTTTGTTCCGGCCAGGCAATAGAGATATACTTTCTGCGAGGGCTCCTATAGGGGCTTTTAAAGGAAAATATGATTATGTTGTGATTTAGTTTTCAAAGAGATCCATCTGAAAGGTTTTTGAACCTTACATTTTCAAGATGACCTTAATGAACTTTGGTCAGCCCAACTTCTGAAGTAGTGAGTCATCAACTTTTCATTTGTGTGTGAGAGAGAGCAGCTGGATAGAAAGAGAGACAGAGAGAGATCAAAAGATTGAGAGAGAGTCCATACATTTTTAGAGCATTTTTATGGACCTCAAAGAACGAAACTAGTGGGTGTGTGCGTGTGCGCGTGTTTTTGTGACATATCAGGACACAAATTTGTACATTGACATGGGTGAGGGTGACTTATGAGGACATTACCCCATGTCCCCATTTTTCAAAAGGCTTATAAATCATACAGAATGAGTTTTTTTGAGAAAGTAAAAATGTGCACAGTTTTCTGTGATGGGTTTAGGTGTAGGGTTGGTGTAGGGCGATAGAAAATACGGTTTGTACAGTATAAAAACCATTACGCCATTGGAATATCCCTACAATTTACAAAAACAAACCTGTGTGTGTGTGTGTGTGTGCGTGCGTGTGTGTGTGTGCGCGCAAGTACACTGCAAAAATTTTAGAAGACTGGCTATTTATAGAAAATAAATGGGAGCAAGAATAATGTTCAAAATGGTGGCTATTTTCAGAGCCAGCCAAATGTTTGCGTTAATGTAGAATTTATGTTCTCTAGAACACCAGCTAACAAAAATACAGCTTTATATCGTACCCATTATACCTCACCTATTAACACCCAAATCTATCCTTATCAATATATGGCAACAAACATATGGAGTAAACCTGCTTTGATACCACGTGGCAAGTGTCAGTGCATCTCCTCACTGGCCTCATTTGATACTATTGGAGACATTAACGAGGCAGAAGTGAGTGAGGCTTTAACTTCATGTCACTAAGCAGCTGTTGCTGTGTTTACATATCAAACTGCTGTATCATTAAACCCCTCCAAAGCACTCCACAGAGAGACTTAATGTGAGAGGAAGCTTTAAAACAGAAACAGAACAAGCTTACACCAGTACAGAAGCTTAGAAATGAAATAAAGGATTTAAAAAAAGAACAAACATGCAGCTGTAAGCGGGATGATGTGTGTTAAGTGTGTGAAAGAGCAATGCAATGTTAATGAATGCTTTGGCAATTATTAAAGAGAGAAAAATGACAATTTCGTCATAATTTACTCACCCTCATATCATTCCAAACTTGAATGACTGACTTTCTTCTGTGGAACCAATAGAAGATAGTCTGAAAAACGTCTCAGTGTTTTTTGTTTGTTCAATACTGGCATCCAATATTGTTTTGGACACAAATTTTTCATGGTATGGACAAAAAACTGCAGAAAAATTCATCAAAATATCTTGTTTTGTGTTCTACAGAAGAAAAAGTCAGATATTGCTCACTTGAGGGTGAGCAAATGATGACAGAATGTTTTGTTTATGGGAGAAATAAGAAAATAATACAAGGAAAATAGAGACAAATTATTCATTAGCTAACATACTTTACCACATTTAAACTATGAGTCATATTTTATTTTTTGTAAATTCATTTCATGGAAGACTATCTGAAAATAAATGGAAGCTAGCTGCTGAAAGCAAAACAAAACCCGCAACTAAACAATCTCCAGATCCAGCACAAGCATTCTCACATCCAGACACCCTCCTCTCCCATTCTCTATCTCCACCACTGATCAGTGGATTACACTGATCAAATGAGACAGTCAATATGCCCAACATGGTGGCAAAGCAGCCATCCTGCTGTGCCAGGGATAGACAGAACCCACTCACTCGCCTCTGCCAACCCATAGAGGACATGCAGTCTGGGGCTGGCACAGGTCCTGTGCCCTGACCACTGCAGCTTCACGCTCATTATCTCTTCCTGGGATTTCCTGTTAACACACATGCATGAAGCAAAAATCACACACTTACACACTGCTAGCATTAGCAAGAAAATACTTCGGCCTGCTAACAAAGTGACAACACAACAGAGACAGAAATATCCATCCCTCACTTTCTGGAACACACATTTCACACTTGTTCTTCCTGGCTTTATTTGCATACACTCAGCACATTCTGTATCTACTTATGATACAATAAAGCCAGCCAATATTTTGAAACTTTAACATTAAAAGTAAAAATTGGTAATTATTAATAATATACTTCATTAATGATTTTATGGTGTAACATCAAACATGTAAAACTGCCCATATTTAAATTGACATTTGGCTTGCATCCAACCCTGCCAAAGTTATCAAAACAGTTAGGCTATTTTATTCTCCATATAATTCTGTTTATTGCGGGATTAACTGCTGCTAGCAGAACTAAAGAACTGTCTCCCATCTGCTTTCCATTATTGAAAATATTATAGTATGCAATTAAACGCTTATAGTGGTTAATTTTGTGGTCCATTACAAATCGGTGCTCTGTTTCAACACTTAAATTAGATAGGTAAAACTTTTTCTGAATATTTGGACATTATTTCTTTTGTTTGTGTGCAGGTATTTGCTGAATATTATCTTTTATTTTAATATGCATTTTTTATTTATTTTTTTTATTTGGTTTATATTGGTATTTGGCTTGGGCTGTACTGTATACTATCATCACACATACTATACAAGTTTGCATAAAGCTGAAGTGCTGAATACACAAAAACAAGTTTCCGCCCTTGCAGCCAAATTTCAGATGTAAAACAGTAGTACTAAAGATAAGCAATTATCCAAGTATCAAGCCTCCATTTGCATCCTCTTTTGACAGAGCAAAAGTTCAACCAGAACACAATCAACAATCTCCTTTTCCCTGCTCACTCAGAAAAGAGGAGCACTTATCCCAGCGGGTTGCCAATGATCAGTTTCTCTTTCTACAAATTCCCTTTGCCTCGTTCACTCTTTCAATCTCTCCATTTCATTCCTCTCTCTGCCGTCTCCTCCCTCTCTTGTTGGTAATGGTGTTAGGAAGGGATAGGAAAGATGTCATACTGTGCAATAGGCACATCAAGTCAAGAAATGGGATATTAAAGCAAAACATATTGCATGATTTCCTTGGCTTGTCTTACTATGTTTTAGGTGCCGAAGGGAGGAATCTCTGAGGTGATAGATTTCACTGAACACACAGACTTGGTTAAACAGGGAAAAAAAGCAAGCTGACTGTACAATAGCATCTTGTATCCGACACATAGATAATTACTGGATGTACCAGTGACCCTGTGGGCCATCAATAGTCAAATCAACAGAAGAGGAATGCACTTCTTTTTCATAGCTTTCATGGATAAGATGACTAAGGCCCTGTTTACACCTGGTATTAAGATGCGTTTTTGGTCAATTGGATCACAAGTAGTCGAGACAGACACCTACACATTTACACCTGGTATTTTAATCCATCTCTTTTGTCGACTTTTAACCACTTCTGTCCTGATTTCTTCGAAGGGAGGGTCTATGGGCGGGTAAATGTATGTGGGTTTTCAGATCTTTCGATTTAAATGACAAAATAAGCATTCATTGATATGAATGCGCCCAGAGACGCGGGAAAAACACACAGAGAGCAGCAGCTTTCATTTCTGCTCTGACAGCCACAAGACCACGGCGAACACTGTGAGTGTGTTAGAAATCAGGAATCGTGAGAGAATGGTGTGCATGGTAAGTTTTTCATCTTCAAACCAAACTTTGGCCTTCAGTCCACAAAGTTTAAATCCCGTCTGGCTAGCGTGCTTCCTATAATTACGCATTAAGTCAGTATGCAGAGAGTAGGCGGTCTTTTGTGGCTGTTCGAACACATTTGACCACATGGGTGGTCTACACACTATGAAAGCAATCCGGTCAAATGTGTTTTCGACTACCTCTGGAAGTGGTCGAAAGTGGACAAGCTTAAAGTGTTAGTTCAACCAAAAATGAAAATTCTGTCATTAATTACTCACCCTCATAACTCGTCGTTCCACACCTGTAAGACCTTCGTTCATCTTCAAAACACAAATTAAGATATTTTTAATGAAATCTGAGAGGTATCCGACTCGTCCATAGACAGATCAAATTAACGTTGAACCACTGCAGTCACGTCGACCATTTTAACAATGTCTTTAGTACCTTTCTGGAACTTGAAAGTGGTGGTTAAATTGCTGTCTATGGAGGAGTCAGAGACCTCTCGGATTTCATGAAAAATATCTTCATTTGTGTTCCAAAGATGAACAAAGTCTTGCGGGTGTTTTTTGGGTGAACTAACTCTTTAAACTTGTCCACTTTCGACCACTTCCAGAGGTAGTCGAAAACGCATTTGACTGGATAGCTTTCATAGTGTATAGACCACCCATGTGGTCAAATGTGAAAATGTGAAAAAACTAAAACGTTTTAGGCCCACTTGTGATCCGATCAACCAAAATGCATCTTAATACCAGGTGTAAACAGGGCCTAAGTCTCTAGGTCTTTAACAGAAGGCGAATGATATATTTGATCATTCTTTAACATACAGTATATGTCAAAATCAAGACACTGGAATTTAATAATTCTGTAAAACTCTGTGTGTGTTTAAGTGATTAAGTGTGCATCTGGACAGGTAAGTGTGCGTGTGTGTTTGACTATACTTGTGAGGGTCAAATGTCCTCAATTATGTAGTGAAATATTATGACACCTGACTAGTGAGGGCACACTAGTTAAAAAGGCTTATAAATCAGCCTAAACATCTAGCAAAACATGTAGTGCAGGGATGCTTCTGGAGGGCTACTGTTCAGCAGAATTTAGCTCCACCTCCAGTTAAACACACCTGAACCAGCTAATCAAGGTCTTACTATTGAAAGGGGTTATTAATCTATAAAATTCATCAATGTTGTGATGAATATATATAGACCTATTTATATTTTGTGAGAAAAAGTAATGCAAAATTAAATAATCGGCTTTTATATTGTTGCTGTATCAAAGTGAAGGCAAATACCCACTATTTGGAATAATGTTATAGCTAAGCCTGAAGATAAACATTTTACAGTTATGTAAAAACTATGTAATTTAGGCCTTGCTCTTTGTTTACTGTGTTGTTAGTGAAGCAGAATAATCCATTACTAAACTGTGCTCATCAAAACCAACTTTGTTACACAAAACAAAACAAAACAAAATGCATTCCTCTGCATGTAAACCTGGGGAATGAAAAGTAAAACACAGTCGAGCTTATAAATGGCGTGAAGGTGGAGAGTATTTACTGACAGAAGCAGTTGTGCACCAACCACCAACTGTGTCTCTCTCTCACACACACAAACATCACCATCTGCTCCTGTGTGCACTGTTAGCCCGATGTGAGAACATATTAGCATCGTAAAATGTGTGTGTAGGTGGGTCAGCTCAGTCACGGCAGAGATCAGGGACAGAGGCGGAAAAAATATCTCATCAGATTAAGAAGAAAAAGGCTTGTGGTGTCAAGAGGTATGAATTACAACCAGTCCCATCTGTTCTCACTCTCTCAATGTCATTATCATCAACTCTCTAATTATTCTCATTACGACTATTTATTTAGAGTCGCAGTAGTTTATCTCACATGGCAGCATCATTCACAACATACCTCAAGAGCACGACCACTGACGCCGATGGCTCTGACATTCATTCAATCAGCGTTAGCATGAGACAAACAGGCCATGCTTTACTTGGACTACTGAGGCTGAGGTCTTCAAGAACAACACTGCAACTGAAAATAATGAAAAGATGCTGCTCATGAATCTAAAAACATCACTCTTTAAGGATTTAATGGCATTTTTGAGGCAGCATTGGCAACCGCCCTCAGTGCACCAGTAACCACAGGAAATCATTAGCAGTAAGAGCTCATTTCAGTTCTGCTCCGTCTGATTGAGGAGCTAAAGGAGAACTTCATAATCATGTTAAATTAAAGGTCCTTTAGATTTAATCTCACCCTTTCCAATCTCTTAATTACTTATTTGTCCCAATTATTTGCTTTACTGAGCCCATTAACAGCCCTTTTCACCTCAGAATTAACCAGTAGCAGCTGCAATCATGCCAGTGTGAAGCCCTCTTCATTAGAGCACACACACACACACAACATACACACACATACAGGGCAGGGGAACATGTCAGAGGAAGCTTACACTCTTCTGATGAAAACCAGCATCAAAGTCACTTCAGGTGGCATTTCAGAGAAAGAACCCAACTGTGCTGAGATGATCTGTGGCTGTCACACTCTCCTACACAACACACATCCTCATCACAGAATATAAATCATCATCCAATGCTCATGTCCCACTCTTTGTGTGATGTATCACTGCATATGTAATGTAATTTATGTGCAAATAAAATATTTCCTCAAATAGTCACCTTCTCAGCATGGTGCAAATCTTTCATATCTGCTGTGAATCATTCTGAAGATGGCTGCTCCGCTTGCTCTGCCAAAACAGGATATTAACAATCAAAGCAGCACCGATACATCATCATTTCTCAACACCCTAAAATGTTGGTACATGACGGACATTTATCATTGTAAAAATGAAGATATGAACTGCATGTGCAGCAATGATAAATCATTGGCAAAATGTGTGATGATAGCATAAGCTCTGCAGTGTTAAAAACCAAAGAAAAGGAGATTAATGTCATAGCGTAGCACAAAACCGCTTCAAAAACATTGTCTGAATAAGGATTAAGGGGAAACCTTCCCAACTTTATCGGTCCATCTGTGCGGAACAGCGTGCACTCGCCTCCTGTGGTTATTACATCTGATTTTTGTCAGAGAGACGGGCCACAAAATTGTTCAGGGCAGGCCGTTCAAGAAATGAATGGTTTGTTGGCGCTGCTGCTAAATGACCTTAGCAGAAAGATTGAGCTATTACACTTCTAATGACCACTGCAGGAAGTGTTCCCTTAATCCTGTCTAATTGCTAAAGTTATAAATTTCCACTTCCAACAGGTTTAAAGTTAATGACCATTATGGACATACCTGATGATTAACTTCATAATAATCACTTCCTGTTTCTGTTACCTCTTCTGTCTAATCTGTTAGAGCTCCATGATGGATGTAATTGTAGGGTACAATAGGATTTGTACAAGATCCTTTGATGAAATGGGCAAAAACTAAATTGTGATCTTTTTTTTTTTTCCTCCAATTTGACTGTTTTTTTTTTTTACTATGTTTGACCAAATAAACACAGCCTTCGTGAATAAAGAGTTCTTTAAAAAAAAAAAAAAGAAAAAAAAAAAACATTATTAATTAACAAAATGTAGTGAAGTGCCTGTTTCCGCTATAATGTTTCAGACTGAACAAACATAACAATGAACTCAAAAGAGATGTGGTGAGATTGTCATGTTAAAAGGGTTAGTTCACCCAGAAATGAAAATTATTAATTACTCACCCTCATGTCGTTCCACACCCGTAAGACCTTCGAAACATAAATTAAGATATTTTGATGAAATCCGAGAGCTCTCTGACTCCTCGGTAGACAGCAAATTACCACTGTTAAGGTCCAGAAAGGTACTAAATACATCATTAAAATAATCCATGTGACTACAGTGGTTCAACCTTAATTTTATGAAGCGACGAGAATACTTTTTGTGCGCAAAAAAAAAAAAAAAAAACTTGACGCAGTAAGCACAGTGCAGGCTAGAGACCTGCACTCCCGCGGGACCCAACGCAACAGAGTGCGGCGTGGGACAAGATTTGATGGGCGCATGCGGGTGCGGGCAGTAAGACGCTCATGTGTGCGGGTTGAGGGAGAATAAAATGATTCGTGGAACTCCCGCAAAATACAAATATCTAAACATAAAATATCTAAAAACTAATAAATTGTTATTCATATATTGCACAAGAAGCAACAAGAATAACTTATTTAAAATAAAATAATTTACAGTCTATTTATAGTCTATTCTATTTATAACATGTGTTTGCAGTGTTGAGCAATGTAGCCAATCACAAACATATCTGTTGATTTCTGAGGCGCAATGGCCAATCAGAGAAGTTTATGTTAGAATCCTCTCACCGCTCAAAACGCAGTTTTTATGCAGTGCTGAAATTAGCGCGCTCACGAATCCTATTATTATTAAAACACACGAAGTGTAGACATTATGAAAGATTCATTGTTCATATATTCATTGTGTTATAACAGCTTTGTGAGATCGTGATGAACTGAGATGTCAGCTTTTTAGTCATTATAAAGGGAGCGCTCTTTGCGCCCATTCTGCCATACCAAACCATGTACGTAGCAGCTTGCTTTTCTGTTAAAACTAACTGTGGTTTGTGAATGTTGATGCTTTAATAACAAATATTTTATCGAGAGCGTTTATGCTGGGATGTTGTGGCGACACAACTTAATATTTCATGTAAATTTCATGGATGTACTGACAAAAATCTATATAAGCTACTTTTATGCGTGATTTTGCGGGAGGGAGCGGGACAAAACATGAATGTTGTGGGTGGGAGCGGGACAAGATAACATTTTTTTTGCAGGAGCAGGACAAGAATCCTGCAAGAGGACTGAAAAACCCGTTCCTCGCAGGTCTCTAGTGCAGGCTTCCGTGTTCACGTCCAAACGCCGGCTCAGTATTGGCCAAAGCTGTACACGTGAGCAGCACGACGCATCCGGTGTTCTGACGTAGAACATGGAAGCTCTGCACAGGGTTTACTGCGTCAACTGCGTAAGGAGACTGGCAGGGGAGAGAAGAGATTGTTGAATAAACTCATTTTTTGCGCACAAAAAGTATTCTCGTAGCTTCATAAAATTAAGGTTGAACCACTGTAGTTACGTTGAATATTTTAACAATGTCTTTAGTACCTTTCTGGACCTTGAAAGTGGTACTTAAATTGCTGTCTACTGAGTCAGAAAGCTCTCAGATTTAATCAAAAATATCTTAATTTGTGTTCCAAAGATGAACGAAGGTCTTACGGGTTTGGAACAACATGAGGGTGAGTACTTAATGACAATTTTCATTTTTGGGTGAACTAACCCTTTAAGTTTTAATCACGCACTAACTACCTCAGCCTCAGCAAGTAACTCAACTACAGGAACATCACATACACACTAAACTGCCCTCTCAGTGTCTAATCAGACAGATGAAACTAATCTTCTCACACAGAGTTCTCCTCCAGTTCAGTAGGAGTCTCCTGAAGAGCCGCAGGAAAGATTCCTGAGCACGCTCGTCACGCAGGAGGAGAGAGACTGCAGAGGAGGATGAGTGAGGTTACCGTTTCATCTGGCTCAGTAAGCCTGGACTAATTTGAGGCCTGAGTGGAGAGGGCACTTGTGTGCAGGCCTGATGAAAGCTCTTCAGAGGAGAGAAAAGAGTGGAGGATTGTATCAAATCGCTGATCGCTCTCATAGAGAAGCCCTTCTCTATCTCCCTCTCTCGACAGAGCCTCTTTTCTCTCTCTCTCTCTCTTCCTCTTCAGCAGTGCCACTCAACAGGATAGCCCTTTAATCTCCACCTATTCAGCGGCTCCCTTATTAAGAGTGAAACTAGGAAGAAACAAAAAAAAAAAAAGAGAAAATAAAAACATACCTTGTCAATGTACAGCTTTTTCACATCAGAGCAAAAGAAATGAAAGAGAAGATGAGAGTGAGCGAGAGCAGAACGAGAGCCTGCAGGAAAATCAGTATGTTGGGATTTGGAGTGTATCTCTCCCTCTCCTTCATCCTCTGAAGCACTCTTTCTGAGGAGAACATCAAACTCAGGGCTGCCAGCTAAGAAAGGTAAGGTTTAGAGAGACCGAAGGAGGAAACTGAACAAGCAACCAAAAGAGAGAAGAAAAGAACTGGCTTCACAAATGCTAAAAGGCGCTCCGTCAGTCGAGTTTAAACAGCATTCACAGGAACTGAATTAGCTCTGGGTTTGAAACTCTGAAAGGGCTTTTGGACAGGGCGGATAATGCAGACGCCTGACTCGCCGAGCAGGGAAATAGAGCAGTCAGTCCGTCATCGTCTGAGGAAGACAACAGAAATCTGCAGAGATTAGCGCAAATCAATAACTCTCATTTGATCTACTGCCATAATGCACAAAGCCGGCGGCTCATTTAACAGGCTGGTACATCAGTCCAGAGCTGAATCACAAAATCTGTTGCTGACACTCCTTTGCCAACAGCAAGACCAAGTTCATCATCCAATATGGTGTATTCAGACAGGAGCGCCCACATTAGCAGCTCATGCTGATGTGAAATGGAGTTCAAAAGCTCTCCGTGAGAGAACAGAGGGTGTATGGAAAGAGTAATGGTTACTTTAAATTAAAGTTTACTTTTCTGTTTTTTTGATGGCGGGACATTAAAGGCCCATTCACATCAAGGACAATAACTATAACAATAACTGTAGCTTTTTAATAATCTTCTATTTCTATGAGAATTGTGTCCACACCACAGCTTTAACAATAAAACATTGGAATATCATTGAAATCACTTAGAATTTTTTTTTTTCCAGATGATGAACTAAAAACCAGTGACAGCCAATCAGAATCCAGCTCGGAATTAAAAGCAGATGACGACAATTACAGCGTGTGCTTATAAACAATTTTATCGTACGCTGGTGTCGAAGCTAATATAGTTCTCGTTCTCGGTGTGCATTAAGAGAGGAAACAACAGAGGGAAGAGATGGGATGCAATTAAAAGCTGGAGTCGAACTCGCATTGCCCAAATGAGCATCACCACGCAATGTTTTGGAGCGCATGCACTGACCACCACACAGACCCACATGGATTCTGTGACCATAGAAAGCACCATACATTTCCACAGAATTACAACAATCTTTTATACATGCAAGTTATTTTAATGCCTAATTTTGGTTATTCTACCAGTTAGCAATAGGCATATGCAGTTTAAAACATTTTACCACATTTAAATCCACAAAATTGAACAGATTTCCCACTAAAATCAGCGTAGACAATGTATATCTCACCTGGGCTTTTCCATCTCCAACACCAATCCTTTTTCTCAAATGTTATAATCAAGAGCCATTTAGTTGAGCACATTCTCCCTCTTTCCTTCTACAAGGAACAACAAATGGCTCCTGTAGATTTACGCGTACAGACAAGGTGTAGCGTTGTATGGATGACTCTTCTAAAAAGCAAAGAAATTTCATGACACATTTACTATAGAGCTACCATGGGCAAACATTAATAGCTAAGCTCATGGGCACAGAAAGTGTGAGAGTTTCATTTCTCTTGGCAGGGTTCATTTTACTTCTAGAGAATCAGAAACTAGGAGCAGATGAGACAGAGACATATGCTGAAATCACACCCTTAATGAAACCAGCTCAAACCACCAGAATAAATCAATAGACACAAACACACTTCCTGGCTGATAATCCACATGAGTTGAGGAAATCAAAAAGGTGTGTTGTGTGTGTCACCAGCTGAGGTTGGGGGACCGCAGGGGATATTTGAGTCAGCTGGGTCTGTGGTTACAACAGACAGCTGAGACAGCAGAAACTATGTCTCTTTTACACACACACACACAACATGTCTCAACTCTTCCATCAGCCTTTCATCAGCTTGACACCATGTGGGAACATCTAGATGACATATCCAGTGTTGCTGGCCTCTCATTAATCTCCATACTTAAGACACATGGAGTTAGCGTGACACACACCCAGCCTATGATTTAAATCTGACAATGGCACTCTCAAATAAACCAGCATTCATGACACATTTTACAAAAAAAAGTTTATTGAATTATTAACAACTGTACATGATCAGTGCTGACACAGTTTGCTACATACTTTGGTGTGAAGTCGAGAGGTTGTAAAAGGCAGGCGGGTCAGGGTTTGTATTGTACTAAAGACGGAGTTTACCACAACAGGTTCTGCTGCGGCCCCATGAAACGGACTCCAGTTCCCACAGTTAAAACAGTCCACATTTACACAAAAAGGTTTAAAAAAGCTGCTCTTCTCTCTTTCTCTCATGCGCACACACTTTCACACTAAGCTTCCACCAAAGTGCAGGCAATGAATAGATTCATTAGAAAACTGGCTCAACTGGTACAGAAGCGAATCCCCAATTGACTCTGATCACTCACCAAGGTGGTTTACATCAATCTGAGTGAAAACAGGGCTGCAGGCTCACTGGGGTGGGGCTCTACAGCAGAAATAAGCTGTCAATCACTGGGGTGAGTCATATCCCGTTTCAACAACAGTGAGCTATAGCGGGGCCGCTTATGGGATCAGTTGGCAAGTTACTCATCGCAGTGTGCGATTCATGCCGAGTCAGCATGTTACAATCACACTTCATTATCTGATTTCCTCTTTCCAACAAGACGCCACACAATGCAAAGGGCACAGAAAAGTAGTACAGTTAGTCATTCTCCAAGTTTAATAAATCGCTTTCAATTTACAAATGACTCTTCACTCTCCTCTGGGATGTTTGTGTCAGATTCCAACTTCCGCAGGATTCCAGTCTGATCCCGTTTCCATGAACAGCACATAGGCTCAAAAAGCAAAAAAAATATTTACTAAGATTGTTCTCGAAGGGGTTTTCCATGTGAGCCTTTTAGCAAATGGCCAGCCCAGAGAGTGTGCTTACAAAATCAAAAATTAAAAATTATGTCCTAATCTACATTCATCAAGCATTAAGGACATGAGGACAAAGAAACCCATCACAAGTATATCAGGACATGGAAATATATATAATTATATATTTATATATATACTTATAAAACGTCTTTATTACTCCATATATACACTTTTTAACAAATTGTCCAGGGAGCAGGAGGCTAAATTTGAAGCACTGCTTCATATTACATCACAGATCGTTCACTTTTTGTTCAAAAGGAAGGAAGGCGAGGGGGGAAAAATACTATGGAAGGAATAGGCACACACAATCCCATGAGCAGACCGAAAGCAAAGGCAAGACAATATTTACTACATTAGTGCCGTCAGGGAGTCCTTTGGACAGTTTAACACGTTTCTGCTTGGATCTGTAAAGGGCTGCTCCACTTCTGCAAGAATCCAGGTGTGTTAAAAATGAAAACATCTGGGAATCCAATCCCAGTGGACCAACCAAATCCTAACCTGGGTTCCTACTATAAAAGGAGGAAAAAGTGGAGGAGTGATCCCTTGAATCTGATCAAAATCAGGCCCAAAGCTCCATCCATAGGTCTTTACATCTGGTGAAGCAGTGAATTTAGTAGATCACTTCATACACAGTGGCCTTCTTGTCTCCAGATCCCGTCACAATGTACTTATCATCAGCTGAGATGTCACAGCTCAGGACAGAGGAAGACTCCTTGGACTGTGGAGGGAGGATAGCAGAAAAACAATTAGCCTGACATAATCAAACAGAGCCTCGGTGAAATCATAAACCACAGAGAAGTATGTCAACATCACTCCCTTCTAAATATTAACTGAAGAATTTACGCCACATTAAGAGGCAAATAGGTGTGTTATAAATAGACAATTGGCAACGTATCTGAGCGGTGCAGAGTTGCGTGATTTTTGCCTGGAGCAGGGAGACTTAAAACACTTTAAAAGGCTATCATCTAATTGCATGTATTGCAAGAATTCACCAAGTGTTACATAGTTTTAATGGATTATCAGCAGTCAGACTGAAAGAAAGATGGAAGGTGTGAAACTTTTCTCCCAATTAACCAAGCACACATTTCACTAAGCTAACTCTAACCATTGGGGATCAAACATAATAAACCCAGGTTGGAGTAGCAACAGAATGCTTTGTGCAGGAATTGACAAGTGTTATTTTAGTTATTTATATACTATTATAGTACAGCTTTTATTTTTATATTTTGTTTTCATTTTAATCTTAGTCTAAGTTTTTTGTCATTTTATTATGTGCTTTTGCCATGTCATGTTTATTTCTATTTAGTCTTATTTTATTTTTATTTCAGTTTTAGTAATTTTAGTACTTAAACTTCAGTTAGCTGCCCCCCCCCCCATCCCCCAATCCCCCATCTAATATTTAGATTTTATTTGATTTCAGCTTTAATTCAGTTTTAATTTATTCTACAATAGCTGATTTAAAACTGTGGTTTGTCAACTCCACTGACATACTCTGATGATTGATTTTTATGTGCATTATTTGACAAGGCCATTCAGACAGAGTAAGCTCAAAAATGGCAGCCTTGCACCAAACCATTAAACAAAAAGATGGCATTTTCTGTACAGCTGCAATTCCGAAGAAAAAATAAAAGCCATCACTCAATGACTCTATTAGGACAGGGACAAAAGTCCCAATGAAAGCCTGAAGAGAGAATCAATCAAACTCACACTACAACTCACACAAACATTTCCAATGTAATATGGACATTTGGAGCACCACTGTAGCAAGGGGGAGGGAATGAGGTATTGATTGACATACCTGGAAAATGCTGGCACCATAGGGAGTCCTCCAGGCATTCAAGAGATTGTCCTTCCCAGTGCTCACAAACCATTTACCTTTAGGAAATGGAACAAACACACATGCACTAATGGGTACAGAGTCAAGGTTGATCTAAATGACTTGATTCACTACAGCTCGACTTATTTGGAAGTAGAGTGGGCCATTAAGAGAGAGAGAGAGAGAGCTATGGGTGGTACAAAGTGCAACCTAGCAACCTAAAATGGAAAAACAGCACTGAATACCAAACTAAAGCTAAAGTGCAATTGTTTTCCCATGTCATGTCTCAGATATACTTCACAGTAAATCTAATGTTTTTTTGCTAAATTTATTCTCAGGTGCAAGACATCTATTCTACATATAAAAAGGTAGAATAACAGTGTCTTACCACAGTAGGCAAATTTGAGGGAGAGGACACAGCTCTCGTGCAGGTGCAGCTGGTACTTGTCAGGCTTGGTATGATGAAGCACCTCCACATTACTACTCTCCATTCCCACAGCCAGCCACTCGCCCGTCGGACAGTAGCCCAAAGAGAAGATCTGCATCAGAGCGCAAAGCACATCACACACTGATCTAAAAGCATATAGAGCACTTAGCATACAGACCATTAGTCATAATCTTTAAAATAATACATTTTTGCCACAGAAATATCACCTTTATATTATTATATACAATTAACACGCAACATGAATCAGCTCTTCTAGGGTTCAAACCTTGCCAAGTTATTCCTCTCTATTTATTACATAAAAGAAATTAGGTAACATTTTATGCTCATGTATCACAGGGCAAAGTATTCATGTGTAAGTGTATATGAAGTTTACCTGTGAAGTGAAGTCATGCTGCTGGAGCTGTCGTCCCTCTCTCAGGTCCCAGGACCGTACGGTGTTGTCCAGTCCACCTGTCCACAGTTTGGTGCCATCATGGGAAATGTCTATACAACTTGCCCCATCTGTGTGGCCCTGGAACTGCCTACATACAGACATATAGGCATTGTCTTTAAATGCATCAGTACAGTGTATTCATCTCTATCCACAAAGAGACATTATCTCATGTGGCATCCCTTGGTGTGCTTCCTACCTGACAAGGGTTTGGTTATGAAGATCCCAGACAGCAATATTTCCATCACTGCAGCATGAGAAGCAGACCTTGGCGTCTGGGCTAATCGCCAGCGCATAGCAGGCTGGGGCAGAAGAGGTGAGCTCAGCTTTGATACGGGGAGTCTGAGAGG
Organism: Ctenopharyngodon idella; assembly: GCF_019924925.1. Lineage (NCBI taxonomy): Eukaryota > Metazoa > Chordata > Actinopteri > Cypriniformes > Xenocyprididae > Ctenopharyngodon > Ctenopharyngodon idella. Next base: position 8,651,248 of record NC_067226.1, read on the forward strand.
CTAAATCCCATATGGTCAGAGTGCTGGCTTCACCTCCAACAATCAGAGTACGGCCATCCGGAAGCAGCTTACAGGAACGGATATAGTTATCCCTGTTCTAAAGAGAGAGAGAAGAGGGGAACTCATGTTGAGAGATGGACATTTTTGAAATGGTGCATTAAAAGAGGATTTTGGAAAAAAATGTTACAAAAGCAATTACATTTTTTTGTTTTTCACAAGAATGTGTACAAATATCCCTCTCTAGCCCCTCAATAATCAGGCTAAAGAGGTAGACCAATCAAAATGGCAGAGCTAAAAACAGTCCTTCAGCTCCCTGTTATTTGCTCTGGCTCTCTAAATCTTGTCTAACCTGTGTTTATGAAGGTTAATAGAGGAGAAGAGGCGGGCGATAAGAGGGCACAGAATGGTAAGTGGGTAGGGAAAAGCTTTTAAGGGTTTTTAGTTGCAGCACCAGGATGAAGCACATTTTCAAATTAGCAGGAGAATTCTAGATCTGTTCCTGAGGGAGATCAATAACTTCAGGCTTTCAGACAAATTAAATCACTTTATAATGGCCAAACAGCTCATCAAATACACAACTTTCTGCACTATGGAGCAAGCACAGGGACATGCACACACAAAAAAAAGCAAGTTATTTTGACAGAGGGGGATAATGGTGAGCCATCGTGGTATTTTCCCTTAAAATAACTACACATAGCTAACAGATTTGGTTCTTAGTTTGGCAGGGGGATTTAAAGGGAGGATAAAGATTAAAAATAGTAATGTTTAAAAAATTAAAGAGAGTGGATTTGTACTTCAGAAAGGATAATTTAAAAATAAGCCTGGTAATTTGTGTGGACTGATTAGACAACATCAATTTTTACCAGACAGTCGAGCTGCGAGACGGGGCTCTTGCTGCCGGGCTGACTGATGTCCCAGATCTTCACGCAGCCCTTGCCGCCAGTGTAGACGTGCCGCGTGGGGTTGCTGATAGTTACGGCGCACACCACCTCACCGTGGCTGAGTGTGTTGATCTGGCGGGCGTGACGGGGAATGCCTGGTCCAATCAGAGCGTCTGGAGGAAAAGGTACTGGCTGCATCTGGCCATCAGCGCTAACATGGAAGGAGTAGGCCCTATTTACCAGGACATGAAAGAATGAGACAAAAGAATAAGAATTATCAAAAATTAATAAATTCTCTTACACTACCATTCAAAAGTTAGTAAGATTTTTTTATGTTTTTAAAATAAATCTGTTAAACTCAGCCACAGCCAGGCTGCATTCATTTGATCAAAAATACAGTAAAAACATTAATACTAGAGTTGTCAAAAGTACCGACTGTTGAGCGGATTTGTAAACACCTCTGACTGGCCATTGTGTTCACGTGCTCATCGGATATGTCTGTGATTGGCTATAATTTGAATTTTAAAGCGGGAGCGTTTGTATCTGCGTAAGCACTCGGTGAAGGGCATCATTGATAATTATTTACAATGTTTTTGAAGCGTTGATCATTGAAGCCAATCACAGACATATCCAATGAGCACGTGAAACAAAGGCCAATCAGAGGTGTTTACGAATCAGCTCAACAGCACTCAAAGCATCACATTTTTAAAATCTGACTTGGTACTGAAGTCGGAACTCAATTTTTTTTATTAATACTGTAAAATTTTATTACAACTTAAAATGTAACAATAAAATGAACTGTTTTCTGTTTTGATATATCTTGAAAAGTAATTTCTTCCTTTCAGAAATCGTTCTAATATGCTGTTCAAGAAACATTTCTTGTTAAAAACAGTTGTGCTGCTTAATATATTTGTGGAAACCAGGGTTTTTCCAGGGTTCACTGATAAATAGAAAGTTCAAACGAATAGCATTTATTTTAAATGTAAATCTTTTCTAACATTATAAATGTCACTTGAGCAATTTAATGCATCCTTGTTGAATAAAATTATTAGTTTCTAAACTAGACTAAACTGATCTCAAACTTTTGAAAAGTAGTGTGTTATACATAGTTCTATATAGCTCAATAACAGCACTTACGGTTTCCCTCCAGGTATAGAGGTCAGACCGGGAGCACGCATGTGTGGATGAGGATCAAAGCCCGCCTGCAACACACAGACATCTTAGCATAAAGTAAAATGTGAGCAATACATTAGCTGCAAAACAAACCGAAACTGATTTGACAGTCTAATTTTTCCTGTATCAGCTCTACTGTAATATATTTTTAATATTCTAGTTGAGCACTTGTTTGCGCTTTCTCTCTCCCCTCAAGCCTTTACTAGACACCCTCAGACAACTGTTTTACTTCCCATGCAAACAGAGATGCAGAACAAACGCATTACAAATACAAAAGATAATATTTAAACAGAATGCTATCCTAACAGGGTATGCATGCTAACTTAGACTGAGTTATGGAGGAGAGCTGCTGAGGGACATTCTAGATCCTGGGAACCCAACTACCAGAATGTTTTAGATGTCTCACTAATTAAAACACCTGATTCAACATCTTAGCTTCCTTGTGCGTTGAATAGGGAGACATCTAAAACATACAGGGAGGTGGGTCCCAAGGACTGGAATTGAGAATCACTATCCTAGATGATCAGAAGAACAGGAAGTGAAGAAAGGAAAACTGGAACAGGACAACAAGCTTCTGCAACCCTTTAGAAATGTTTATGTAATCACAGAAAATGACATAGAAGTCTAACCATTGGTGAGCGTCCATAGGCAGCAGCGGCTGCAGCGCTCATCTGAGGAGAGATGTGAAGACCAGGGTAAACACCTGGACTGGTCAATGAGCCGTTCATCTCTGGGTGGTGACCCATCATGGCGAATGGAGCCCCATATGGCGCCGCAATTGACAATGGTGTACGTAGGGCAGGTGCTGATGGGAATATATGGAAAGAAAAAAAGAAAAGCCAAAAGTTGAAAAGCCATAACTATACACTCACACTTACAAGTTTGGCTGGTTAGAATAGATTAGTTCTATTGGCTCAAAAAGTTGTCCCATTAATAAAAAAAATGGTCACAATCTATAGGTTTAGACGAATGGGAATGCTTGATGAACGGAGAGATTTATAATGTGCACATTTACTACTTACCCAGCGCTTCCATGCCAGGTGGTTTTCCGGGTATGGGCCGGAGCCCAGGGGTGTTGCTGGTTCCTGGGGTGGGAGCGTCGTTGCGTGGGGTAGGGGTGTTGGACTTTAAACCTGGGGTGGAGGACTTGTCGTTCTGCAAGATGAAGGAACAGAGATGGAATTAACGAAGCTAAAGCTACATACCACAAATGCTCAGATCCAGAGAGCTCTCTCGCACTAATCCAGTCAAACACTGACAGCTCATTATAGCTGAGGAGGATAAAGCTAAACTTCAGACCGAACCCTTCCCTGAGACCTCATCCTCTCACTCATCTTTAATCACTCTCTCTTCTCTCTTTTCTCCTCTTCCCCTCTGAGGCTAGCTAAGCGCATTGAGATATTAGCCAAGGCTAGCAGCTAAGCCGCTGTTTGTCTGACAGTAGCTGATGTATTCATGTTACGCTTCAAACTGACATTTATGCTGCAGCTATAAAACTGCTGAGAGGAAGAGGGTTTGCAAATGTGCAGAGGCTTGACACCACAAACGCCCATCCTCTAGTCTTTAAGCCTTACATGTGGATGGTCCTTCACTTTAGAAGAGGGGGTGCTCCCAGAAGAGGCCACAGAAGCTGGGCTGTTGGGGGCATCTTTCTTCAGTGCTCTGGTCTTATCGAGTCCATTCTCAGGAGGAGAGTGAGACGGGCTGACCCTTGGAGTGGCTGGATCCTACATTGGGAAAGAGAAAAGTCAGTCACATACGAAAGAGATGTCATCCTCCAAACAAAAATGGAAAAGACATGTTAGTTTGTACCTCGTTAGACACATCCACGACTAGATCATCACTTTTGTCGCCATCACTGTCCTGTAGTGTATAAACAGTAGATGAATACTTTAGCGATTTAAGACAGTTATGGATTTTGTTGGGTTCAATAATAAATTTACAACAGGGTATGAGCAAAATTTATAAAAATGAAATGTACACTACAGTTTAAAAGTTTGGAGTCGGTGAGATTTTAAACGTTTTTGAAAGAAGTCTCTTATGCTCATCAAGGCTTCATTTATTTGATCAAAATAAAGTAAAAACAGAAAAATTCCAAAATAAATTAAAATAACCATTTTCAATTTATTATATTATATTAATATATTTTAAAATGTAATTTATTCCTGCAAAAGCAAAGATTCATTTTCAGCAGTTATTACTCCAGTCTTAAGTTCAGAAATCATTCTAACATGCTGATTTGATGCTCAAGAAACATGTGTTAATATTATCAATGTTGGAAACAGTTGTGCTGCTTAATATTGTTGTGGAAATTGTGATGCATTTTTTCTGGACTCTTTGATGGATAGAAAGTTCAAAAGGACAGCATTTATTTTAAACAAAATTCTTTTGTAACAATGTAAATGTCTTTACTTCTACTTTTGATCATTTGAATACATCCTTGCTTAAGTGTTCATTTTCCTAAAAACATCTTACTGACTACAAACTTTTAAACAGTAGTATAGGTTTTTGCTAAAAATGTAACAGCAAAATGAAAATGCACGATTTAGGGACGCACAATATATTCGTATAACATTGTTCAGACTATTTATAGTTTGTAGATTACATTTGCAGTCAGGTAAAATTAATATTTAAAACACTAATATAACACTGCTGAATGTAATTGTATCAAAATTAATATTTTTCATACTGTATAACTGGGGCTGTATAGGACAGAAGCTTACATATCGGCTCATGTTGTCCTTCTCCTCCACTCTGCGTTTTTTCGGGTCCAGACTGTATTCAGACGAGCCTCTGTGTTTCTCACTGGCTCTCAGACTGTCTGACGGTGATACTGAATTATTCTGTAGAGACAGAAAAAGAAAAAAAGTTGATCAGAACAAATCACAGAGAAAAGCTCATCACTGTGCACTTGCTGGCAATACAAACTCTTAATGTTCCCTTAAAATAACATTACATTTAAAGGATAAGTATATTTCCCACTTGAGTCTAATCAATATTTCAGGATCCTCCTTTAAAAGGTGTAATTGAGAAACTCAAATTGATAGAACCCCCTGAACACCATGTAGCATACATATATTTATATATTCAGGTTTATTACATTTTAAACACTCCATGTAAGAACTTCTCCCTCAGTATAATGTAACAGGCACTTTAGGTTCAGCTCATTAGCTGCAGACAGTCAGCTATGCTCAGGATGGCCAAGGCTCTCAGCAGCACAAATACAAATATCAGAGGCGACATGGGGCCACCGGTGGCTTTGAGTGAGCCATGTGTGTAAATTCCTCCCTCGTACAAGGTAAACACGGAAAAGCGAGGGGGTTAAGCCCCAGGCCCTGTTAGATCACCCCGTACTCCCTGGCAATGAGGAAGTGAGAGAGCGTGGGGCCTGCCAAGCAAGCAAGCCCAGGCCCCATGAAGCAAAGCAGGCGGGACAGCTGAGCAAACTATCCCTGAAGAGTGAGGCCTCTAAACCAGCCTGACCACACCACACTTCAAACATTCTGGGCTAACCCCGCAGCCCTGGGCAACCTGCACCGAGCATTACACAACATGAATGCGCCAAAATGGACAGCAGGGTCAAGCGAAAACTGATCTCTGCGGCACAGAGAGGGGGAGAGAGAGAATAACAGTGAAACGCAAACACCAGACCAGAATAAACGGCCCTTCACCCTGAGAGTTAACCAGCCAGACGACAGCTTGTTTTCCTACCCTCCCGCACATGCCCATCCCAACTAAAATGCAGCAAAAAGCCACCCTTTCACCACAACTAGTGGGCCTTAACTGAGGCCACAGCAGAGAAGGCAAGTCCATGCACGGCCCTCTAACAAGACCACTCACTTCCTTTATTGTCATATTCATATATAAATCCCAATTTTTGGCCAAATTGTGGAGCCTTCCAAATAAGCACAGCAAACCTGGGTTTTCACCACAAAAAAATAAGAACGTATACTTAAAACTGAGAAAGTGTGTGTAGATACAGTAGGAGAAAGTAAAAGCAGAAAGGACAGGAGAGGAGAATCTAAAAAAAGCTTCATTGCCCAGAATGCAGTGAGAATGGCAGTGGCTGAGTGGCGCTCCCTCTGTGAGCACGGCTGGGCAGACGGGCACCATCTCTGGGCCAGAGAGTGCGGCCCTGCCAGGGCATGATCTCAGTGCCAAGCCCACACTCTCAGTCTGACTGACAAACCTCTATTCATGCAGAGAGTGAAGGGGAGATAGATGAAAAGGAGGATGTGGTTGGGCAAAAGGAAGTGATCTCCAAGGCAGAAGGAACTCCATGCTCTCCTGGAGACGACACAAAGGAATCCCAGCAGCTTAAACCCCACTCACAAACACTCTACAACAATCTCAGTGTTGCTTTTGTCAGCATTAAGCAGCCCATTTCTCTCCCCACCCCCTTCTACTGCTAATCCAAAAGTAATAAATAGACCTAGACTGCTCTCTCAGCCTGACAGGGAGCAAGCGAGCAACTGAGCGTGTATGTGTGCATCTCAGCTGCGGGTTTAATAGGCTGACCTTTTAAGACAGGCTTAACGTGACTCAATAAGCAAAGTCAGAGCGGTGCTATCAGATGACCCGTGACAACAGGAAGTCCTGGCGGGCAGAGAGCAGGATGGCCACTGCTGCACTAAGCGCTAATCAGCAGCAGAGTCTGATTTCTGCAGGCATGACTGCACCCATTCAACACACACACATACACAAAACTCTATTGCCAAGTCAAACCTTTCTGCATATCCAGTTTAAGAGGTGAAATGGGGCAATATGGCATGTGGGAGATAGGGAGAATTTAAGTGGTTATATGAAAACTTCAAATAAACATGGCAAGAGGTAGGCACAGAGGGAGAGAACCAGAGCTGTAAAGGAAAAAGAGCAAAAGGAACGAATGAAAAAGCAGTTAACAAAACTGAAGAAACAAAGGAGGCGGCAATGAGATATGGTTGAAAGAGTAAGGTTTATCTGAGCCAAGAGCTGCAGACATGAACAGTGGGTGAGGACAAATCCTTTAAGATAGAGAGTCAAAGTCTTTTTTAATTGTGATGAAATTATAGCGCTGCTAATCCCTGGCCTGTGCTTTTGCGCATTTTTTACCTGGATTAAAAGCAGGATTATACAGCAGGCTCCCCTCTTTTTATTATTATTATTATTTTTTTAAAGCTTAGTGTGCCCTAATGCTGCCTGCTCGGCTCTCCTCGCGCTGTTAACGTACCACTGACTTCTCTGCAAGATGTCAGGACTTAAAGGAATAGTTCAATGAAAAATAAAAATTCTGCCATGACATATTTCATCCTTATTCCAAACAATTACTTTTGTGGAACACAAAAGGAGTAATGTAAAAGCCTTTTTTTACTCACAATCACAAACAACAGCTTTAAATTGGGTGACAATTTAAAAACTTCCACATTTTAAGTAATAAAGCATGTTTTTGTAAAGAGTCAACTGAATGGTGTACACTCATGAAATGAATACTGTACTCTAGGGGTGTAATGATTCTCAGTTTAAAAAAAAACAAAAAACGAACTGTTCAAGAAATCACTCTTTACTAAGTTTATATGCAGTGTTATTTTATATTTGATTACTTTATTCAGTTTCTGTACCTGAAAACGAAAATGTTAGATACCTGTAAAGCATTGTTTATTTTATTTGTATATTAGCTCTCATGTATTTATTTGTGCTGTTTTGACATTGTCCTATTTTTAACTGAACATAGCACATACCGAACTGTACCGAAACTGTGATAAAAAACCGAACCGTGAGTAATCTAAAACATTGCACCCCTACTGTACTCATAATAGTTTTCTATAAAAAATGTATTTTGTAGTGTGCAGGTGTTTTAATAAATATCATAGAGAATCCTCACACTCACTGACTGTGGTCTCTGTAGATACGCTAGCGGTATAGTGTTTGGTGTTGCAAAGAGTGAAAATTACACTTGTTATCGTTAAAATTAGCACTTATTATCGTGCTTAACCAGCAGAGACAACGGGAAAATAAATGTAAAAAACAGAAAGACCAATGAAAACAAAAACAACGAGTGTAAATATGGCATATACGTACAAAGTAGAAAGAGAAGAGAAGAAGAAAATCCTGAGTAGTGATGGCAAAATTGCTTATTTTTTTGTTGAACAGGTAAGGGAATTAACTGTACACTGTTCAACTCACTAGTATTAGTGTAATTTACATAAAATTCAGAGATTATCATGCTGATCTGTTTTGACAGATGGCAGTGCAGTGTCTAACACCATTGTGGTATCGGTACTAAACATACACAAAGAACAGCGATACGAACGCTAGCTAAAAAGCTACTGAATGCACAATAAAAAAAATAAAAAAAAAGACACAAAAGTCTAAATAACTCATGTAAAGCCTTCGGCACCATACAGCAGTTTTGTGTGAGGAACAGATTAAAATTGAAGTTATTTGTGGGGAAAAAAGGCAAATAGACAGAATCAGAAACGAAGAACTCACCGTGCTAGACTCCCGCTCTTTATCCAAAGGAGAATGATGAAGATGATAAAAGAAACAGAAAGAAAAACATCAAGTCAGCATTTACATTTATTTTCTTACCAAATCATGAGCGTTCTTGCTTCAGGACATTTGTTTTTGTTTTCTCTTCAGTGCACGAGTGAGTTACCTCTGTGCTCCAGGTCATGGTGGTTCTTCTCATCTTTGACTGGTAGGTGTGCCTGACTGCCCAGAGCTCCCAGCGCCAGCAGACCTGATCCTGAACCTGTGACTGGAGGGATGCCTGGGGGCTGTAGCCCCGAGGGGTGAGGGGGCAGCTGGACTGGGGGTCCGTGGGCAGCATGAGAAAGGTGCTGAGCCTGGAGCTGCTGCTGCTGTCAACACACACATTTACATCAAGTGGGTCGGATGGAAAAGGCATATGGACAGCAAGCACTGAATAAAGGTGACCGGTTAAGCCCCTCTCTCACAGGATGCATGGAGAGGAACACTGGCACCCTAACTCCTCCATTAGTGGCTGGATCAAAGCAGGACACTCTTCACAAGGACATGTCCTCCTTGAGCTCAGCGGGAGCAGCTCACTCCAACACATACTACAGACTTCTAAACGTATGCACTGCTCTTGAAAATCCACACTATGTAACATGCATCTTTTTGCAACAAACCAGGAAATGCACAAAACTTTTACTAAATACATTTCAAACAGGCTTGATTTATACACACTCCCTTCTTACACAAGAGGCAAAATGAAAATGAGATATTTGTTCACTAAATCAATATGTAGACATACATTAACACAAAGAGTCAAGTGAGTTTAGTGAAATGTTGGTAAACACTGCAGTCACCTCACAGCCCATAATATTTCTGAGTTTACACACAGATGTAAACCATCACATAGGCTACGCTGCTCCTCCATGCCTCCTTAACAACAGCCAATGAGATGTGCCATTCTATGTTTGTGTTAATTTAAAAGTAACACGTGGTGTCAAAGCAGTGGCTGTTTACAGCTGAGAGAGAGGAAGATGTGATGCAACTGAAGAGATCAGGTAAATTTGTGTTTCATTTTGTGATTTTAATCCCATCTGAATCAAACATTATGTTGTTCCTTGCTAAATGTCTGAAAAAAATATGGAGAAAATTTGTACAGTGTAATAAATGTATAATTTACAACCAAGATAATTTCGCTTTATTAATGTTTCTAACACATACATTCACTGCACATGAGCTTCCCACATCTACAGTAGACAGACACACCCACATTAGCAATAACTACAGAAAAGCCAATTCAGTTCAAATCAGTACTTTAATAATTGTAAATCAAAATAATTCAGTCCATATAATGCTTAAAAATACTGACATTCATTCAATGTCAGATAAAAAGCTGAATTACACTACCATTCAAAAGTTTGTACGACTCAGTACGAATTTTTGTAGGAAAATAATACTTTTGCTCAGAAGGAGAGGACAGATTCCATCGATGCCACAACATTTTAAAATATTAAAATAGTTATTTTAAATGGTAATAATATTTCACAATATTGGCATTTCACTATTTTTTGATCAAATAAATGTAGCTTTTGTTAGCACATGAAACTTATTTTAAAAACAAAACAAACAAAAAAACTTTTGAACAGTAGTGTACATACTGTATATATTAGACTTGTGAATAGACAACTGATAGTAATCTAAGATTGTGGCTCTAAATACATAAACATTTTTCTCATGCAAAATTTAATGCATTTAGTTTTAATGCATTCAGTTTTTCTTTTAAGCAAACAAAATGTGTATCAAATACATTTTATTGATGCGTCAGCAGTCCTGCAGTGATCATCTAAAGAACACTAATATATATTTATAAACCCGTGTGAGCAAGCACTATTATTCCCGCAGTAAAAAACCATTGCTTTGACACCACTGACTGAAGGAAGAACAATGCTGAACATAAACACACTAGCTAACAGAAGCGTTAAGATCTAAAGAATGTTGGGGTGTCAGCTTCACTTCAAAAACCCCAATATAACACACACAGTCTGTCTTCAGCACTGACCATCAGAGAAGGGTAGACAGCATGAGGCTGCTGCTGATGAGAGAAAAAGAGACGAGCATGTCATTACATGCTCACATAGACAGTCACTCATGAATAACACATCACTACTTCACAAATCCACCCAGGCACACCATGCTGACCAACACTATTTTAGCAATGAAGGGTGCTTTTGAATTTAAATGTGTTTTTCTAACCTTAGCACAGTGCTGAACACCCTTAACCTTCCTAGAAATTAAGTTAGTAAACCGCTAATAGTTTAAAAGTGGCAAATAACTGGCTGAACATTCGCCTTTATTGTTATAAGCCATGTTTTGAGACAGACTGAGGCCATTTATGCTGCTAGTGTGAAATCTGAAATGCAAATGAACAGAAACAGTATGCAAAGTGAATCTGGTGTTCTGTATCAAAACAAAGAGCAAACCAGCAGCAAACCTCAGAGTCAGCCACTAATGTTTTACATGAAAAGCATTAACATACACATTGACTTCTACATAAAAATTAATACAATTTATGAAATGAAGATCAAGTTTGGCTTTATCACACCTGAATTAATATCCATCTCAAGTGGTGATTAAGTTAATGAATTGCAATTTCTCTGATAAAAAAAAAAAAAAAAAATGCGATTGCAATTTAAAATGACTGCACAATTTGGTGAAATATTTTTGTGATTATATATCAATATGACTTAATAAAAATAATAATGATATAGCAATACCCTCATGTCATGATTCGATACATATCACGATACTGAACTCACAATACGATATTGCGATACTTCAAGACACAAGGTAAAAGGTTAACAAAAAAATTAACTGTTGATTAAAATGCTAAATTTGGTATTACATTGGGGGTGGAAATGAATAGCCTTGGACTTGGTACTGGTAAACCAATGCACAGGACAATGTTGATACCAGAATAAAAATATTCATGATTCTGAAGCTAAAAATGCAGAAAAATACAAATACGCTTGCACTGTCATTGACTAGATACATTTAGAATAATGTAGGACTCTTTTTACTGGTAACACAAGACATTTGGCATTATCAGGCCCCACAAATATTCCCCCATTGCACTATTATACATTATATTCAAAATTCTATACAGTAGTTTAATGTAGAACTGACACTAAAACTCTGTAAACTTGAACCCCTACCCTCCCCCCACCAGATACATATTGTTGCATTTTCATATTGCGATATATTGTGACATGATATATTGTTACACCCCTAAAAAAATAATGATAAATGTTTTGTAATTTATTTTTTTTTACTACTAATAATTGAAATGAAAAACAATGAGACATTACTACACTGTATTAATACTGAACCAAGTCACACTAAAAATATTGAACAAAAAGAACAGTACCATGCTTCACTCTGAAACATGCAGCACATACATTTAATTATATCGCAACCCTTGTGATTTGATTATCGCATTATGCCATTTCACGTTTTCAATTTTATTTTGAACAACCGTGCAGCCCTAACATCTGTAATATGTGCGTGTGTTTTATTTATACTGTTGCATCATTAACCCAAGAACTCAATGGCAGCAACTTATTGGCAAAGCCACAGACATGTACAGCACTACCACTTTAACAGGTCAGTCGTACCGCAGACTAAAGCTTTCATGGGCGTCTCTATCCTCTTGCTAACCCACTTATTTGCCTCTGCCCCTCCCTGTGGATATCACTCCCTCTCACAATGTCTCTATCTCTCCTTTCACAATCTTCCTTATCCTCTCCCTTTCTCTCTCTCCGTGCCAAACGCTGCTGGCTCCTGATTAACAGTGAATCTTTAATGACCCCCCCCCCCCCCCCCCCCCCCCCCCTCCCCCTTCACCAGGGCACACAGATTGATCTCCTGCCATCTCACCAGCCAACAAATAAAAGCTTGTTTTTTTCTCTCAAGCCTGTGAGGATGTGTGTTAATTCCTGCAACAGTGCGGCAAGTGTCTGCCTGACTACATCTATTTATCCACCATCATGATGACCATGTGACTGCTAAGTGTGTGTATGCGTGAGCTGAAGCAACAAGCCCTGCCCCCATGCCTCCCCCACCTCTTGCCAAGCTGCTCTGCTGAATGGCTAGCTGTTAAATGATGGAGCCCCGTCGACAGTTGCATTCAGGCAGATTCGAGGAAGCAATTACCTTGAAAACAGGGGTCAGAGTCTTGGCTCATTTGCCTTAATTGAATTCCAATATCTGGCTCTGGCTGTCCTGACCCAGCTCAGGACCTCCTACCCACAAGCCCAGCCCAGGCTAATCAAAGCTGGGTAACCACACTCACCACAGGAAAAACACCAAGAACTATTACATGCGCATTCAAAGTTTGATAAGGTGGAATAAAACTATAATTTGTCTATTTAAAATGAAATGCGAATGGTTTAAGGCCTGTTCAAACAATTGTCTACCTTGTTCAATGCGGAAGAAAGCCATTTTTTGTGAACGTGCGAGAGATTTCCCACTATAGGAAAATACTAGAACAACAAATTGCAGTAAACAGTAAACTACTTTGCGCTACAAAACAGTGTGTTTGATTACAATAATATATTAAAACAATACGATAAATACCAGTGTGAAATATCAAGCAGCATAACAGATGTCAGAATCAGAATCCACTGGAATTTAAAGAGCTTGAGCATTTAAATCTGAAGATGGCATAACTGCGCACACTTTTATAATAAACAGAACATTATTATTAGCTGGTGAGGACACTAATATTACATTATAGTTATCTTTATAGTTTATGTTTTTGATGTGAATGGGCCTTTAGTCTGACTGAAATTGCATTACTTTGTTTTTTGAAAAGTCTGACTAACAGACCTAGACTGTCAAGCATGTATACACACTTGTCAGAATACAACTGACTTTAGCGTTGTGCGCTTGCTCTGAACGACACCTTCAATTATTCAATTACACATTGTGTCATGTATATTTGGACAGAAAGATGAAGACTGTAGCTTGACTACACAAAAAACTGCTATTGCTTGCTTAACTGTGCATGTAAGAGTACTTCTGTTTATAGTCTACTGACCTACAGGACTGCATAATTTTGATTTAAATAAAAAAAATATTATCAATTAAACGTATTGGTTGGACCCGTTTACTTTCCCAAAAATCTAAGGCTGTAATTCAAGTAATGTTTGTGTTGCCCAAGTCAGTAGGAAGCTTCTCAATGCTCCTTAAAACAAGCTCTTTAAAGTATTTAACATGGGTAATCACAGACAACCCTGACAGAATTAGACTTCTCCCTTTGTGTGATCAAAACAAGAGCTTAACTACACAAGCCCAAACACGTCTTTCTCCACATGCATCTCAAACCCTGTGACAAACAGACACACAGATCGGCACATATTGACCAGACAAAAACGACGGCTTAAAAAGGCAAACAAAATGGTGTAAACATCACATTACAAATTAAAACAAAGTAAAAATCAGACCATGACGGGCAGGAGCAAATCTGCAGCAGGAGACTGATGGGACTAAGACACGCCAACAATCCTGATCTCCTCCCAGAACACAAGTATAAACAGCTGTTTAAGAGCTGCTGAAGTGATACATGTTGGATTTAAGGTTTTACAGTGGAGGATTACGACTGACGTATCACCTTTGGCCCCACCTGTGGGAGAAGGCTAATTTAGCTGCTTCTTTAAGAGCAAATTTGATCTTTATTACTACACACTATAAATCCAATTGTCATTTAGGAGCCAGGCATGAATGCATTAGTACAATGAGCTGCATGTGTGCAGGTTTGTCCCTGGCCCTGGTCAAATGAAGGAGAAAGAGGGGTATACACACGGTGAGAGGCAGATTGGGAAGTCCACGTACCCCGATGATGGCATTCAACTCGGTCATTGTCACTTGCTTAGCACGTTCAACAGCCTGTGCGACCTGCTGTTGGTGCTGGAGGAAAGAGAAAAGAAATCAATACACAGCAAATAATCATGGGCTAACGGAAATAAAGATAGCTAACAGCTCATTTTATAAAAAGAGATGGAGAATATTTACCTCTTGTGACAAAAAAGGCATTATTTGAGCAAGAATTGCATTTAGCCGTTTGGCAATCTCAGTCTGAAATAGAAAAAGAGAGACATACAAACAGTGCGGTTATTAAATGTTGTCAGCTCTTCTCTAATCACTCAAATGTACTTAATTCCCAACAGCAAGTGCTCTGAAACCCTCATGTTACTTTCACGTTGCTGAATGCTCTAATCAAGCCTCCGTGGATCTAAAGGAGGCATGATGGGATACCTCCAGAACTCCTGATTAATGAAGTAAAAATTTCAGAAACGTCTGTTTTCGCTAATGTTGCCATGTGTCTGATTCGGCGCATAATGAATATGAGGCTCTTTGAGGGCTGGTATGGTGTGTGCGGCTCACAAAGCCAAACAGCGCTCCAGCACACTGCTACTGAAACAGATCTGGCCAAATCCACAGCTCTGCCAGGCCAAGATGGGCAGAAGGCCTGCGGTGCCCATCTGGCCAAGAGATGGAGAGAGCGAAGGAGAGATAAAGGAAGGTGGGGGGGAGGGGTCGTCTGGCCTCAACCACCCCACCACCCCCTCATTACCCAGACAGATTATTTCATTAAGATGCTGAAATATGCTAATGCTGATTTGGTGCTGGGAGATTAACGATGGCAATACTGAGCAATTACCATTTTTCCCAATGCTCCCATTCCAGCAGCGCAGGAGGCGAGGAACCAGAGCCCTACAGCAATATTCAAAATGACTTTTATTGATATGGAGAGACGGACAGGGTAATCAGCCAACGTGCTCTGGTTCTCCTGCATTACTCACAGCTACCTGAAGTCCCCAAGAGCTATATTTCATCATGAGCTATGCTAACGCTTCAGGATGAAAGGGAGAGAAGGGAAAGGAGAGAATGAGGGAGGGGGGAGAGGAAGTATGGGGCGGTGAACAAATTGATTATAGGTTGGAGCAGATGGCCCAGCAGGTGAGGGAGGAGAGAAATTTCTCTTTCTTTCACTGCAAGCCACATTCCGTTCATTTTTTGGCAGCGTGACCTCGGTGCCTGTGGGAGGGTGCTGACCCTGGCACTCTGATGGATTCGGTCTCTCTTTAGAGCGGGTGAGAGTGGATGTGTTCTGACCTGTGATGAACTGTCTCTAGGGACGTGAACAAAGGATCTAAGCCCTCTCCACACCCCTTCAGAGTCATTGAGCTATTAATGCTTTTTCAGCCCAGCTTTGCTACACAAACACACACTCCTTCACAAAACAAATGCATACAACAACAATCTGTTGGCATCTAACCAAAAGAAATATTCAAGCATAAAAACGGTGCCTGCCCTCATACACACACAGTCCTTTTTCCTCGCTCACTCCATCAGTTCACCCCCTCCTCTAGGCTTCCATTCCTGTATGCCACTCTGAGGTTGCCACAGCAACCGGCCCACCCCTATCTCTCCCTCAGATCATTATGTAAATTGGAGCTCTGCTTGACCATAACAGGCAGTAAAATCATATTACGCGCACAGGGGCAGGTCATTAAATTGAATTTTCGGCCTGTCGATCAGATCAACTCAGCAAATTAATGTGGGATGAAAGGGAGCAGAGGGGGGAGTGGGGAGTAACGGCTTGTCTTTCATGGGTGGGGTGAAGTTAGTGTGTGTGTGTGTGTGTGTGTGTGTTAAGAGAGGGAAGATTGAGAAACACAAGCCCTTATGTCTGAGCCAAAAAACCCTGGTGACCGTCCAAAGGAGAAGAAATTCCACAGTAATTATCAGAAGCGACTTTTCTACTGATAAACGGCATACATGACTTGTTAGTACACAACACCATGTACCACAGCATCCAAGCTTTAGCAAACAGCCTCCTGTTGTGATGCCGGCTTGAATCAAACAATGCGGATTGTGATACAAATATCTACATTAAAAAAAGGGGAAAAAACAAAACAAAAACACTTTAGGTAAGACAAGGGCGAATCTCACGAAAATAAAAATGTCTATGCTTAATGATCTTACAAATATAAAAATTAAAGATTTTTTGCATTGTGACATTGACTATTAAATGACATTTTATCCTCCAATCTCATTATCATGATTAAAAAAAAATAAATACTGTACTATTACAGTAAAAAAAAAAAGAAAAAAAAAAGAGAGAAACAATTTAGAGGAAACTAAGGGAATTACCAAAGAACAAACAAAAAGAAAACAGAAAAGTTACCTAGACATATTACTGTAATGATAAACTAAGAAAGAAAGCAACAAAATTGTGCAAATAATCTTAATGGATTTTTTTTTTTTTTTTCCCTTTATGCAAAATAATTTCTTTCTTTTGTTTTCTGAGACAAAATGTGACCTGGGGATGTTTTTTGTACGTGTGTGATTCACCCTTGATAGAGTCCGTAAAACAAGCCAAAGGGATTTTAATCCGAATCACTTCACACAAACTAAACTACTACATACATTAACCTCAGATTAAACCACTGCACCATGGGAAGAGAACAGGAAGTGTGGTATTGCTGAGTGCTGTAAGCTACTAGAACAGCTCCCACACAGGCTGATGAAAAAAAAAAAAAAAAAAAAAAAAAAAAAAAAAAAATAGGGCACAGGGAGTGAAAACAAGGCCCTTCAGCAGAGAGAGGCTTTCTGCTCAGCTTCACAATCCCAGGTGCTCAGTGCTGTCAAGCAGCATGTGAAGAGCTCTCACACACAGCCTTGTCAATGGCACGCCAGAAGCCATTTACCTGTTGCTGTGGGTACGAGCTGAGTGCAGGGAGACACTGATGAGGATTAAATATGCTGCAAAACAACTGCACACTGAAGGAGAGCCACTCACTGACAAATGAACACACATACAGCTGCACTCTCTCTGTGACTCAAAGAACAATTACAGACAAGAGGGAGAGAAAGTAAGGAGTCCGTTTGTATGGTTGAACTTGCATTTACATGCTCACTCAAACATAAAAAGCCACATATACATTCTTCACAGATAAGACACGCTAACAAATAAAGGAAAGCACTCAATGGCATTTACACATTTGAGTTCATTCCTTCTCGCCTGACACAGCGTCCTCTAACCCTTGGCTTCCCTCGGGCTGAAAGGCTGCATTGAGCAGCAGTCGTCTGTACGGGGTGTCTCTGTCTTGCCCTCGCTGCATATGCAGCACAAATCCTGTTGGAACTGTTTAGTGATGTTGGTGTCACTCTGTGCATTCATCTGCTGAAGCCGGACACAAAGGACACAGACACGACCACCTGGTTCAGTGAACAGAGCTGAGAGACAGATGTGGCCTAAAATTACACACACAAACACCACCATATCTATATCCACCACTAAAGATGTAATGTGGCAAGCAGGTTAAAATCTCCTGCTTGTATCTGATTACACACTGCAGTGTCCAATAACATAACACACATTCAGTGTAGCTATTTCGAGTGGGTAAATAAATAATAAAAAGATTAATCGCTCGATATTAGAGACTTCAAATTTATTAGTTTTGGTCTGCATTTAAAATGCATGTTGGGCAATATTGGATATTTCACTGTGAGTGATACAAAAAAAGTGCTCACTTAAATGAATTAATAAACATTTAATGTAAATGTAACCTCCATGCTGAAAATTATAATGTTGTGACAGGAATTTACTTTCATTTAAAGCAACTGATTTTACATTTTATTTAGATAAAATATAAGGTATGTCCCAAATGACGCACAATACACTATGCACTTATAATATATAATCCACCCTCTAGTGTATAAACTTCATAAAGTTATTTTATCATCCAACATTGGAGTATGATAGCACCTCCCCCTATGGTATCATGTAATTAAAGCTTACAACAGTTGAGCGCATAAAGTGTCCAACATTTCACAATTAGTTTTTCCAGTTAAATCAATGCATCATGCAGGTATATGAAGTGCGCTTTTTCTTTTTGGAATATTTAGTGTAAACACTACTCACACTATACATCACTATTCAAAAATGGCATAGAACAGCGCTAAAGTATGCAAATTGGGACACAAATGTATGTAAAAAATAAATAAATTTAACTCCAATAAGATTAAAAAAAAAAATAATAATAATATATATATATAAAATTTAAGCAGTTGACAGATAATTTTTTGATGGCTGATGCAAATACCTTAGAGAGCAGGGCAGCTCTCTATTTACAATTTATATTATTTAGTTAGAAATAAATAATTTGAAAATTTAAAAATCTGTCAAATAAACAGACTTTAGATTGCATTCTTGATTCTATAATCCTATTACAGTATTTTTTTTTTTTTTTAAATAAATCTATTTAGAATCTTTTTTTTTTTAAAAACGACAAGGTAACACTAATTTTAGAAACAGCACAGAGCAAATGACATGAATATAACAGTGGACAAGTGATTATAGCACAGCATAGTCTAAAATTAAGGGTTTAAAGCGTGCACAAATGCACACTTCAGAAGATCTTGCATATCGATTTGACTAAGAATGCAAGGTTTGTGAAATTAAATGTTTATTAGATATTCATAGATTTGTTTAACCAATATAAATGCGTATTTGTTAAATGCTGATGGTAAATATCGTATTATATTACTAATTTTACTGTTTGCTATTACTAATAATACTTTTTTGCATACCCTTTCTTTGTTCAACAGTCCTGTCTAATAACTGTTAATAAGTAGTGCTGGGTGATATGCGGCATATCCTATTATGAGCCTGTGAGAATGGCGATACATGATATTATTATATCTGGTGGGCGGATTGCAATAGTTTACTTATTTGATCATTAATTTACTTATTTACTTGTTCATTTAATAATTTACTTAATTTGTTTTATTACCGTGGGAAATGAGAATCTTTTTTGACCATTTTACGAGCAAAGGTGGAGCTGGTGATGAAGAAATATCACGTTGCGTAGAAATATTTAATCCAACAGGTGAGCCTGTGGATATCACACATGCAATTTGCAAACTTTGCATGAGTTATGACATGGAGTCTCAAACCACAGTCAATTATTCCCCTAAAGTAAAAGTAAAAGTAAAAATTGACCGAGCTTTTGGCATCTGATGCTGCACGGCGCATTAATTTTCTCAGAGCTGAATCCACCTCAATGCTAATTACGGTATATCAATCTTAATTTATTGACTTAATATTTCTCTTGTGGACTATACATTAATGATAGTGAATAAATGAGAAGAATCAATAGTTCTTGTTAAATAAGTTTTGTAGCCTGTTTTTCAACATTTTCTTTGAGTCTTCTTCAATCCTCATACGTGCGTATCGGTGTTGCAAGTGTGGTTATGTGGTGATGTCGTTATGAAATTAGGGAAGGCAAATAAATTGTAGGCCCTAATATTAATTTGTTAATACTAGCCTGATAATAATAACAACAATATTAATAATAATTTCATAAATTTGTCTTGATATCTTCAAAAGCATCAGCCATTGCTGATATCTCTGACTATCGTTGATACACGATACTATCGTCTATCAGCACAACACTATTAAACAGACCGTAAACTAACGAAGACAGAATAGGAGCGCTATGTGTTCAGGCACCGGTGGTTCTCATTGCTGTCAAAATAAATGTCCCATTTCTGACACATCGGCCAAAAAAAAAAAAAAAAAAAAAGCCAAATATCGGTCTATATATCAGCTGACCACTAATTATAATATAACCCTATCTGCACTATTTGATTTAAGCAGCTCATGATTGCCTTTTAGGAATTCACTGGCCTGCCATGATAATGCGCATGCACTTTGTCACCACTAGACATCTCACTCACATGTACACAAACACTTCTGAAGAGAGACTGCAGTGTGCTCCGAGTCAGTTTGCTTTGGCTCAGAATCAAATCGACCATCATCACCTTGGCAAACAATTCCTGGAATCCTGAATAAATTATTCATCCGAACAAGTTCCCTCCCCGCCGCCTGTCTCAATCCCCCTCCTCGCTCTCTCTCACCCTCTAAGGCCACAGACTGAGCTTCACTTAATGAATCTGGCTTAGTGTGTGCACACACAAAGAACTGACCAAATACAGCCACACCAACGATAACACACACACTAGTTCTGCATTCATTCAGCAGAAAGTACTTCAGGACAAAATGAGGAAGAAAATGAAGACAGAGGGAACTGTGTTAAACACAGAGGGACAGCAGATGAGGGGCCTCTGAGGCTCAGTAATTAAAGGGCTAAATTGACAAGCACAGCCGTCCAGTTCCTGCCCCCACACAGCCAGCCTCCCCCTCATGACCGTACCCTCACCATCCTGCCCTGAGGCTCTAACGTACCGCAAGATCAGCGCCATTACAAACTCTCAAGCGTGTTTACATGAAACAGTTATTTCATAGTATTCTGAATCTGGTGGATCCTGAAAGCATATGACAAATCTGGCTCCTAGGTGCATTTTCCTCCCGTTCCTTTCCAGCCAAAAGCACTACTAGAGGGCAGACTATGTGTTATCAGACTGCTGTCATCACTAACTCCAGAGAGAGCAGGGAGTCCATGCTCCAATGAATAATTCATGTGTTTGAGTCCACTCAGTCAGAGCTCTATTGATAAACAAAAGAGAGGCTCTGCAAAAAAAAAAAAAAAAGCCAGTCGATTAACCTGTTTGCGCAAAGCCCCTGCACCTACTCTTCCCTCCCTTTTCATTTTCTCTTCGTCTCTCTCACAGCTGGAGATAAGTGCCTGACAGAACCTTTCAGAAAATGCAGTGTCTGTGAGAGAGAGACATGTGGCCCAGACACACACACACACACACACACACACACACACACACACACACACACACACACACACGGAGTAGCTGATGGATCGTGCATGCTGTTCCAATTCACCACCCTCACACTGATACCATTAACCTTGTGAGGCCTCAGGGTGAGAACCATAAAGGGCCTCTTCAAACTGAGCCCTCCTCATATGACTATACATCATATCACTACTAATGACAGAGAGAAAGAGAAATTGGGGGTGTTGGCTGGTCTAGCTTTTAAAATGCATAAAATGCATTTGTTACAAAACCAATCGATCAGTTGCAGTAAAATAAAAAAAAATAAAAAAAAAAAAAAAACACCATACAGCCTGCCAACAATTAGGACAGCCTGTGATGGCAACCATTCACATCAATTACTAAAAAAGGTTAAATAATTCCTGCTGGATGCAGCTGACCTAATGACCTTTAACTGGCCTAGCCTCTGTCTGTGCCTTCATCTTTGCAGACACCACTTTTATTTAAAGGGGCGGCAAAGGAAACGAAAAGAAGAAAGGGGAACAGATTCAGGAAATAAATTCAAACTTGCACAAGCCAGATTTAAACATGCACTAACCACTATTTCTCCGACCACTGTAATCAATTTAATCATATGCATCACTACTCAGAACATATACTTGCATGTTTTTGTGCATGCACCGCTTGCAGACTCTGACAGATGGAAAAAAAAAAAAAGCCATTACACTGAAAACCCCTACACTGTCTGCAAAGACCTTTCTGTGCTATTATCAGCTCTTTGACTAATTTGTTTACCGTCATGGCAGAGGACACGCACTAAAAAATTAGGCATACACAATACACAATGAAAAGAATCTGGTGTCAGAATAGATCACTTACCTGTTTATGCATTTCAATGTTCAGCCCATAGGACATCTCATAGTACTGCAAGAGAAAATGAGAAATACATTTAGCACACAAGTAATAGGCTAGTATATTGCTACTGCCTACAGTAGCACCTCTATTTATATATCATGCACCCAATTTATTTCCCATTTTAACACACACACACAAAAAAAAGTGTACACAAAGCTAAGACACAGATAATTACCTGATTATAGGAGTAGAGAGCAATGTTTATGAATCCTTCTGGTAACACTTATTTAGTGACCACTTACTATTTACTCACCAGTAGCATTCATGCAGGCACAGTAATCTCAAACCAGTTACTAAGCAGCACTTAAAAATAAACTAAGCAAAAACTGACAAATAAGCATTTTATCTGCCACCCTTCACTCTCTCTTTCTACACCCTTTTCATCTCTAAGAAACATTTATTTTCAGTGAAGAGTTTCCTCATATGCATCTGTGTCATCTCCAGATAAAAGTCTACACTCAAAATAGCCGATCAGGCTATGTTCATCCGAACAACTAAGGCAAACATTTATTTTTCTCGGAGCATGTCTGTGTATTTCATTTTGTTTATCTGGTAGTGGCCTTTTTCACCACACGCCATTCCTCTGAAAAATAATATTTAACAAAGGTGCCGGCATGTTGAGTCAATACCTACTGCATGTTCAAATAAGATAAGAGAGAGTAGAGCTCAGTTAACACTGTTCAACCTGTGCACTATTACATCACATCCTGATGGAATTCAGTTTCCACTCACTGGATTTCTAATAAGAGGTGTTCTGCCAAACTAATATTAGTGTAATTCTTGAACTGCACACAAGAGCCAATATTGAGTGAGACTGCAATCATCCTGAACGTTGATAACATTTCAGCTGGGTCAGGTCTCTAAGTAATTTCAGACAAAAACAACTATACACACCTAAATTGTATAAACGCATACATTGTTTGGTTTTCAATTGGTTATGACAGCCAAACAATCGACGTTGTTTACATTCACTGCATGCCATTATCGTAAAACTCTCATTTAATCTTGACAAATTACTTACAATAGAGTGGACCCTTAAATGCTGTTTGCAACCAAAAAAACCAAACCTGATTAAACTGAGCATGCCTGCCTTTTTCTTACTCAAGTCAAGAGACACTCAGCACCTCAGGTCAGAGCAGATGGAACGAGCAGTAACTCCCTGTCCAAAACACCCTCCAGGCATTTTTCAACAAATAAAAACACCCACACGCTTATAATCTCACCACTGATCCTTTGGTGCAATCAATGCAAACGCTATCAAACAATAAACAGAGGTAGTGGATACTAAACATTAGCTCAGATAGCTGGCTGGTGGCCCTATCATTGTTTTCATGGAAAAAAAAAAAAAAAAAGAACAACAGATAGCAGACCTCAGATTAAAAACGAAATACATCTTGCTCTTACCATGACATAATGTCGCTGCATCTCTGTCTTCTCATTTGCCAGTTTGTCATACTCCACTTTAAGACTGTAAGAAGAGAAAAAGACCCAGAATGAGCTCTAAGTGTTCCCGATCGGCAAAGTCACTTAAAGATCATACACATGGGACTTGCTGACACAAATACTTAGTCACTTACATGAAATTACAAATAAAAATATGAAACTACTATTACGGTTACTATAAATAACAGTATATTACATAATACATAGTATAATATAGCTACTCATTAACTTATGACAACTGCAACATTTAAGGTTGTGCTGAGGCTGTATTTAATTTACACAGACATAAAGCAGCATCAGAGTCTCTGAGTCTAGTAACAGGTGTGAAATGCGTCATCATATAGGTCATTAACAGCAATATTTACCTGTGGTACTGAGCTTGAAGGAACTGAAATTCATCTTTGATCCTGTCACAAGATTCTGCTACAGTGAATTTGAAGCCTGGCTGACCAGGCTGGTGAGGTGCCTGAAAAATAATATCATTTATGTGAACTGTTGCAAAGCATAAACCTCACATTATTAATATAATCTAACCTAGTCAATGATGCAATATGCTAGGCTATTACACCAACTGTGTTTTTAACGTGTCACTGTACTTTTGACTTCCTACCACCATTACCACAACAAACTACGACCTTCTCTATTACTCTTTTTACAGCAGTCCATGGGCCTCAGGTTTTACTTTCACGGTGTTTTTGAACAAGTCATGGGTATAACCACGGGTGTCAATAACACATTTCATGCTTCCCGATTTTCAGGGAAATTATATTTTATCGGCGCAGAATTGCGGTTTGTCAGAAGTGCCCAGGCGCTCCCTCGAGCTCGGCCTGTCGGTGGTTTGGAGACTCTAGTGGGAACAACCTCCAACACTCAGCAGCGGTCGGCGTGACACAGACGGGTCACTGCGTCTAAACAGCCCCGGACAAAAACTAGCAACTGATTCCCCTCCTTACAGTTTTTTCCATTGTTTATTTTTTACTTTAAAGTGAGATGAAAATGTGCCACTGTTCAGAAGCAAGTTAACCGACATCAAGAAGAGCACATCATTAAGTTTGAGCAGAAATAAAGGACACACCGCGCTCGAGAAACGTCACGCGACACAATAGTGCGCGAGAGAACAGATCACGAGCTCAACGGTCGAAAAGGTAACGCGCTCGGCGTGGAGCTGGACACAGAGCATCAATATAATTTGTTACTCACCGGATGCCGGCCCTGCGGATACATCTTGAATGTATCCTTTCTGAGGTGAAGATCCAGGGGATGTGGCGTTCTTCAGTAATCCGAGTAGATGAGCGAGAGCCCGTCCGTCACCCCTCCCTGCACTCGCGGACACACAAAGCCCGGTTCGTCCACCCGATCCACGCGCTTCTTGCACTCCTTTTCCCCGATTTAACCCCTTTATCCTTCACAGAGCCGATGAGCAAAACAAAAACACAGCGCGTTGGCTCATTATCTCCAGTAAGAGTCAAGCATTCAGCGGCGCGTGTGCTGTAAACACAGAATAGTTGTGTAGAGCGAGTCAAACACACATTTGCTGCTTGTCAACTGCGCTGCGAGCTGCGACTAACAAGCTGCTTACAAGTCTTCTCGCAATAACAAGATTATCTGACTGCTGTTTGCTTGAATGTAACCCGACAAGATTACAGAACAATGTCAGAAACGGGAGATAAGACACAACAAGAGAATCCCAAGCAATTCCTCGATAAACAGATAAATAAAAAAAAAACATTTATTCCGCTTAGCACAATGTCGCGCCTCGAAGTAAATTACGAAATAGCAGCTTTGCAAATTAGGAAACAGGAACGAAGAAAATAAAGCACGAAGAGCGCTCAATTGCTAAATAAACAGTGTATATTACAAGTGGATTTTTTGAAAGTTATCTTCCGCGTTACCTTTAGTCTCCATAAAATCCTTTTCCGCGAATGTAAATGCAGCAATAATTCCTCGCTCCGCGGAAACGTCGAAGTCCTCCACTCGTGACCTTATACGATCAGTATTAGGCGCTGGTTGGGAATCAATCCCAACCCGAGAAAAGCAGCGCCTACAATCGCTTCGAGAATGTTTTCCTCAGTCAAGACTCGGGTCTCGCTTTAACACAATTCGCAGAATTGTCGATGTTGGAAATTTCTCCCAATCCCTATTTGCTTGTTTGTTTAAAAAGGTCTGGTTGTGAAAAGTTTGCCTCGTACGAGCCAGCCGCTTGCAATCGCTTTGACTAGTTTCTCCAACACTCGCAGTACCACACACAGACTGCCCACTGACACGCGGACTCAACTACCGCGAGAACAACCGAACGCGACCAATCAAATCTCGAAAAGGACTTCACCGCGACCGACCAATCAAACTTGGGATCCCACGTGGGGCACGTCTGTTCGGCGCGTGCTGATTGGCCAATAAAAATCTGACCTCATGTTCGCCATTTTGGCTCTAAAATAGGTTGCTTTCCCCGTAGACAAACAACTTACATGAGCGACGATTGTTCGAAGTCTAGCCACTAACTGAAATCTCAAGAGATAGATTGTAGCCTAAGAAATACATATTACAAGCGAAATGTTCTGTTGCGCTTCCATTCACTGATTTATAACCATGTCTGCTGTTGTTGTTTCAGTGAAAATCAGTTGTTTCACTAAATCTGGTTATACTTTTGACTCTTTCCTGCTTCGTAAATAATGTTTTAATAACATGTTTTCAACAAACTGCGAACTCGTGACTGATTTTAAAAAATATGTGAGCAACTGATCGACTGGTTTGAGCCGAAACACCTTTCAAGTGTCCTGTTTTATCCTCTCCAAGGACGCCTAACATGGATAGCAGTGATGCGAGCGCTCACCCTCATTGCCGATGTATAGTTATGCTACCGATTTTGAATGTAACTCAAATTAACAGCATAATCTGTGAAATCAGCCCTCATTACTTGATTCACGCTGTCTGCTCAGCAACACCCTCCATGCCCACGTCTGCGCCCGAAAAAAACCCAACCTATCATGTGTTGCTCAGACCCACGTGGGGCGTAGCTCCTTGTTCTGCGCCCGCTGACCAATCAGAGCACTGGCCTGCATCTGATTGGCTTAGAGCGACACGGGTTGTCAGTTCGAGACCTAAGTTGTCAATCAAGCCCACGAGGGGTAGAGCGCTGACAAATGCCTGTGCCTCTCAGCCTCCCGCCTGCGAATAGTGCTTGGAATGGCTGCTTAATTAGCTTCGAATGGCTTTTCCTTCCAGCTCAAACAATCTGTCACTACCATGTGGTAAAAAGAGCCCTGCGTAAAACAAAAGAGGGAAAAGCTAGTAGGGGCTAAATATCAGTTTGATTTTTTTTCTATGTATGCAAGTCGCATTACCACAAAACAAAACATTTATTCCACTCAGAGGCTGGTTTGTCGTTGCCAACTGTTTCTGGCTTTATTTGTTTTCACCAAATAGGGGTATAATATGATATGTTTAATAATCCTCTATTGTTATTATTATATTTTTTTTTTTAATAATTAAAAAAAAAAAAAAACAATATTAGATATTTGCTGTATAAAACAGAAATCTGGGATACCTGATCATATTGATAAACTGGAGCTTCTAATTGGACACATTTAAGATATTTGCACTCAGGGTCATTTCAATACAAAAGGTCTGGGAAAAAGCCAACATTGTTCGATTAAACTAAACTTTTGTCCAACCTATTTGGGAGGGTTATTGGCTGGAACAAATGTCAGGAGTGGAACCAGGGATGGAGCATGGAGTCACAAAGACAGCCATATTTGACATATTATCGCTATAACACTTAAGAAATCTGTACATCATCATTTTGTCAGTGTACAAGCGTAATATTGATTCCCCCCGGAATTACAGAAATGTTCTAAACTGGGTTAATGGCAGACATACTTCTGAGTAAGCTATCTTCAAGCTACTTGTATACCACTGAGATAATAGAGATTTCCTGCCTGCTCAGTGACCCCTCACAAAAAAGTTCTGTATAATACAACAAAAGTGTGAGTCAATGAGTTTTCAAGGGCTAACAAAGTCCTGTCAAGTCTATTTTGACAACAGCTGAAGATGACAGACTGCACCCCACCCTTTTTTTTCAAATTACTGCCTGGGGTATAAAAGCAAGTATTTCCCATATACCTGCAAGAGTTTAATTTCACTCTGGATTTATGTGTTGCCATATAACCATTGCTAAAGGATCGAACTGATTTAGCAGCAATTATGGAGAGGAAACGCACAAGGGTGCCTGTTCATTCGCACCTTTGTTCTGACAAACACACTTTGTATTTTCATGCTAATGTATCTCCAAATGATAGCTGGCAGGATTATCCTCAGTATGTGAGAAATGCTTCTTTCTCGGTCCCTGCCTGGCTGTTTTTTCATCCACACAGCCCTCCTCTACCTACCTCTCTCTTATTTGCTTGATTTCCCTGGTAGTGGAGCAGAAAACTAGGTTCGACTCTGCATGGCGTGCATGCATTGTGGGGCGCCTCTGTCTCTGGATTATTGACGTGCTTTCATACGTGGGATTGAGGCCTGAAAAGAGACATTCCTGCTTACAATAGCTTCAGTGTGCAGCGCTCGGTTGAATGGGCCATGGTGTATCAGAGCGACTTGTCAGGCTGTAATCAATGCAAACAGGATGAAAGGCCTTATCAAAAGAGACAAATGCAGACATGAGCACTATCGCCAAATGAAAACAAGAGTAAGAAAGATGGAGTTTTGGCAGTTGGCCCTAGCCTGTTGGATGCGGAGTGTGTGTGTGTGTGTGAGAAAGAGGGAGAGAAATTGAGCCAATGAGCACTTGGAAATTCTGCTTCTGTTCCAGTAAAAGTAATATCTTTCGAACAGGAGCCGGAGCCGTGGCATAACTGTGCTGACTCGCACACCGCTCGAAGAATAGCTTATATTAGATGCTAATGTGCAGGTAATGGATGATATATATCCATATAAAAGGACTTGGTGCTTGTGGATCTGTGACCGTTAATCCAACACTTTGATTTGGGAACTGCCAGAGATGATGGGTAAAGAAAAGCTTCTCTTTAGGGATTCGCCTCCCAATCCAATCTGCATCTGTACTGATGGATTCACTATAATCTCACCATAAAGAAGAAAGGGATTCCACACAGGAACCTGTGGCATATAAGCCTGTTGAGAACTCAGCTGGCTGTCACAGTGTGTGCGAGTGTGTATAAGCCTGTTTTGAGCACAGCTGAGTGTGTGTGTGTGTGTGTGTGTGTGTGTATTTGGAGAGGGTGTTATATGTTCATAAGCCTGTTTGGGACACAGCTGCCTATCACAGCTATTTGAAAAGCTCCAGGGGTAAGCCACAGGGGCATGAGAGCTCTCTTGAAAAAACTTGGCAGCAATACTTTGCTGAGTTTTTCTCCATGTTGTCTAAGGAATCAATAGCTGTGTCCACTCTCAGGTTCAGAGACGGGTTAAGTACACATTTAAAGAGAATCTGGATTATTTTTCAAGGCTTAAAACATTTATGGGGCTTCTTTGTGTATGTTAGACTCTCCATAAAAATGGTGTAATGGAGAACATTTTATGATCCATAAGAGTCTGACGTTTCATTGGTTATTGGAGAAGGAATGCTGTTTTTCATTTCTAAATGTTCACACAAATTGTACATTATCTGTGTAAAAGCCACTGTGAAATAACCAGTATTACATAAGCAGCACTATTGCTTTTATACAAACAAAAAGCTAATATGGACTTTAGTATCACTCAGATGCTATTATTAGTTTTTAGTTCAAGTAGTAGTATTTTTTTGTGTTTTTGTCATTTGTATTAGTTTTTTTTAAACGTCTGTGTGTGTATATATATATATATATATATATATATTTTTTTTTTTTTTTTTTTTTTTTTTTTTTTGTGCAAATTTTTACTTCAGTTTGTTATTTTAATACATCAAGTTAAACTAAATGAAAATAAGAAGTGTTGCTCTTCAGCAACTAGCTGAAATACAATAAGTTTTTACTATTTTATTTCATTTAAAGGGATAGTTCACCCAAAAATGAAAATTCCTCAGGTAGTTCCAAACCTGTATAAATTTCATTGTTCTGCTGTACACAAAGGAAGATATTTGGAAGAATGTCAGTAACAAAACAGATCTCGCCCCCATTTATTTTTCCTACTATGGTAGTCAATGGGGGGCGAGATCTGTTTGGTTACTGACATTCTTCCAAATAATGAAATTTATGCAGGTTTGGAACTACTTGAGGGGGAGTAAATGATGACAGAATTTTCATTTTTGGGTGAACTATCCCTTTAATTTAAGGTTTATTTCAAATAACGAAAATGTGTTTTTTATGGTTTTAGTTATAGTATATAGTTACTATAATAACCCTAATGTGGAGTAATTTAGGGCCTGTTTACACCTGGTCACTTCATGTGTTTTTACTGATTGGATAGCTATCTGATTTGTTAAAATGGTTCCATTTACATTTGGCCACATAAATGTGTCTCTGCAAAACAAATATAAATCCTTCAATTCCCGCGCTATATGCTAATTTAACAGAGTGCACGTCAACGAAAGCAACAGATATGCGCTGTATTTTTACAGCCCAGGCTCATTAGAAAAACATCATGCACGTTTCGCACCGGTTTCAAAGTGAAATGCTAAAAGCGTGTTCAGTTTTATCTAAAACAGATGTGGCAAAGTTTCTGTTCTGTTGCAGTTCTGTGAGTGGCGCTAAAAGGTTAATGCTCCATCACGTTTTAAAATAACGTACACCTACACTAAACCCTAAACCTACCCGATAGTGTTAACAAAAGCAAATGTTATATAAAACCATGCCATTTTAGCTTGCTTCTAAAATGTCTTTGAGCTGTTTTGTCATGACTTGTGTTTCACAGGACTCGTGCACGAGCGCTCCACATGGCAAGTACAATTCTGTAAAAAATAAATCTGTAAAATAACAGAAAAAGTACTGGCAGCTTATTACCCAGACATTATTTTAAGGACATTTCCGTTAACCCTAAAACACAACTCAGTGAAGTGCAAAATTCAAAATACAGGTAAAACACCTGTAAAAAATAAATATGTAAAATTCCGTTAAATTAATACAGTACATTGTGCCCTATTTTTACGCATATTTTTTTTAAGAGTATACCAGCTGAACTAGCAAGCTTAGTATGTCAGAAAAGCCAAACATATGCAGCTGGTTATGTGATGCAAACTCCAAAATGTATTCGTTTACAAATCATGCTACTACAGTAAAAAGTGTTTTGAGGTCATAATATAATATTTTGCAAGGAGCCACATAAAAATAAGTCTTTATTAATCCATAATCATAATGTTGTATGAAAAAGATTGAAAGTGCTTGCTGTTTTACAGCCTCTAGTGTTCATTTCTGTTGGAAACTGCAGTGACGTATGTATTGGTACATATTTTGCGTTTTGCAGAAATGTTGCCACAGTTAGACTAGACGTTTTTCCAATGAGCCTGTGATGCGTTTTCAAGACTGCAATAGGAGAAAGAATGGCATCAGCACTGGTAAGAACATTTAGTTTAACTACTTTTAATGAAGACGATTGTGTTTGATTGTTGAGCATCTACAACTTTCTTTCAGTTTCATTTGATACTCAGCTACTCATCTGCGGTGATGCATGTTGCAGTAGCGCTGTCATATCTGGCTATAACATGTCATATAGCCAATAACGTTCTCACACATTTTTTTAACATTTTAGGAGAAGTAAAATTTACATATGTGGTTTCAGCAACCAAGATGCATTTACACTTGTCCAGTTTCATCTGGAATGCATATCAGACCACCTCCTGAAGTGGTTTGAGTGATCTTGAAAGCGTTTTGGAGTTCATTTACACCTGGTCTTTTCACTATCAGATCAGAGAAAACGCATGAAGTGACCAGGTGTAAATAGGTCCCTTACATTTTTAGACACAATTGTCAGTTGTTTTTGCTCCTCCAATGTTCCAGCCACAGCCGAAGTGTTATATTAATAATCAATAATGACTGATTATTGAATGAATCAATGATTGATTCAATGACTCATTTCATTCCTTAATGTTTGAACGAATCTGTTGAATGAATGAATCAGTGACTCAGTGACAAGAAATGACCAGTGCTGTTCGACTGTTATATCGCTGCTCGATGATACTGAGATTAAATTATCTTGACTTTAAACATTTGTTAATATGTATACATAACATTATTATTTTTAATTTAAAATAAATAAATAGTAAACGCATTACATAGGTGCTTTTGCACTTTGAGAGAAAAAGCGAGAGAAAAACAGAAAGAAGTGAGAGGGTGCGGAGTTCTTCAGAGGGGTGCCGTTATTTTTGGTGATTGAGACACAAGTGGATAGGGCTTAAAAAGCAGGTCAACAAAGTGGCCAGGTGCTGCAGGCGGAGTGTGAATGCTTGGGGGGATGAAAAGTCAAGCACCTCCTCAACACCACCAGTATCTATAGTGCCAACCAAGCAATCATCTGACAGAGAGAACAGTGGATGAGAGGAAATATAGCTGACTTTACACCTACACACACACAAACACCCACAGATATACTTGTTCATCCTCACTAGCTGTGAAGTGGGTCTACTGAACACTCTCTCACATGCCACCTCTCATTAAAAACGACCTTTTTACAACTGTTTAATGAGAAATAATATATTTTTTTCTAATTAAAAAAAGACAACAATTCAGTCCATAACTGATGACTGTAAATGTGAGGCTTTTGTATGATGGAAACATCTATCCTTTGTTCTCAGCTACTTTCAGACATTTTGTGTCATTTGTAATGAATTTGACAAATCACAAACACTCAAAGTTTCCCTGGGGGGATATTGTTCTCTGAGGAAGATTTCATGTAACTATTCCCCTATCCTGTGACACACACACACACACTTGTCTAAATGCAGTATTGTAGGAGGCCCAGTGTAAAACAAAGGTTATCACCTCAGATCAGGTCTTATGGGAGACTCGCAACAAAGAGCAGTAGTCCAGCCCTGCCCTGAGGGTCTCATTAGCATGACACAGCTGTGATCAGGTTAGCACACCCAATATGCCCATGCTATCAGCCCCCCTGCACAACAACCAGGGTTGCCAGGTTTTCACAACAAATCAAGCTACTCAAAACTGGCCCAATCACATTTCAGGGGGGTCCCCTGGTATAAATCACGTTCCGGGGGGTAAAATCCGCATTTTTGGCAGGGTTCCCCTGGTAAAATTTGCATTCCAGGGGCTAAATATCATGTTATTTGGGGTTGCTTCAACCCGCGGACATGAAAAACAACCCACAGCAACAGTGTAAAAGTAGCCCAATTCCACAGGAAAACCACAGACTTGGCAACACTGACAACAACATCACTGCAAATAAGTCTTAAAGTGAACCTGCTTTTCTCATTAACGATGCTAGTGTTTTTCTTTTTAAATATTATACTTAAAAATCTATTTAAGTAGTTATAGTTAGGAGTGTCACATTTTCAATTAGGGTCAGTGACAAGGTGTGGGGTTTTTTTTGTTTTTTTTTTACAAATTGGTCAAATAGAACTTACTCTTAAGCTCAGGACACACCAAGCCGACGATCGGCCGTTGGGCAACGTTGGACCATTTTTAAACGTCGGCCGACTAAGTTTTCCCGGTGTGTTCTGCACTGTTGGCTCTAGTCGGACGTCAGGTTTTTTTGGGCTGATTAATGATTAAACATGTAGAATCAGTGTTAGGCCGTCGGGCGAGAGAGATAACTCTGATTGGCTGTTCAGTCGAAGCCAACCTCTGCGAGGATTTCAGATGACACAAACTCTGGATCAACATGCACCATTCAAATATTGCTATATATCCTAATCATTTTTAAACACATATTAATTACTTTAATGAGCTCATTGTTTCTACATCACATTAACACATTGTTTAAATTAATACATTGTTAGCTAACTGCATTATTTGTATATGTACATTTCTGAAATTACATTATTTTGTACACAGTCCCCTCTGTTAACAGATCACTCTAAATTGTTATGTTGACATGCATTTCCTGTAAAGATGCTTTGAAACGGTATGTATCGTGAAAAGCGGTATACAAATAAATGTGAATTGAATTGAATTGAAGCACGAAAATAATAGCAAAACAGTGAGCAAACAAGTCAAGGCGGTACAGACAGAAGGCTGTTCTAATTTTACGTCATGTACCTGAGTGTCCCTGGGCGAATGTTTAATATTAACATGAGCTGACTGGAATATAGAAAGTGGTCAGCGTATATGATATTCAAAACGGTAAGCACACGCTGCTTTGATTACGGTTTGTGTATCTGCAGCCTGCAGTGCCGGTCTCCCTTTCTGGATTACAAATATAGATGAATATATAAAAAATATATCTCGCAGAATGCAATTTTTTTAGTTGTTCTGCCCAGTGGCCCAGTGTCATTCCCATGAAAAAGCTTCAGATTTTTCATTTAAAAGGTGAAGCTTTAATTTGTGAATTGTCCTTTTTTTCAGAATTTTCTATCATCCAGCAGCTGTCTTCTCTCTTATATCATTCTTATTGCTCATTATCTCATGCCATTATTTTGATCAAAGATAAATCCCCAATATACATGACAAAAGGTGCACATACAGCATTGTATGTTTATGGACAGCAGAGCTGAAATAAACACAGACCACACAAAAGCAGAGACCTATGTCATGCACACAAATATATATATCATGTCTTGTGCAGACTTTTGTATTGTATAACATTTCTTTCTTCTTTACGCATTTACACAAACAGAGGAAGATATTCTTATCACATCCTTTATCTGAAACTCCTGTGGACCTCTATCACACTTTTAACATCTACAATCCTTTGCTCTCTCCTGTTGACTTCACAGAGTGCTGCTACCTTGTTATCAGCGTCTCCCTGTAGTCCACTTAGCGAAGGGCTAGGGAGCTGCCCAAGGTCCATCTAACTCACTAGAGACCACTGACTATTCTGCCACTGCAGTTCTCTCTCTTTATCTATCTCTCAGATAGCAACACATTTCAGAAACTCTTGGACAAACTCCATCCGTGTGTAGTCAATCACATTTTGAAACTCAGATAAGGTTAAGTACTCTTTGATAATATTATAGAGTGAGTTTGATACTCATGCAGGAGGAGAGAGCTCACTGTCACGGCCCACAACCCACCATCAGGCACACATCTCTGCAGGCATTTTTCATAATGATATTCATAACCTCAGAAGGACTCAGAGGATGGGTGAATATGTGAAAAATAGATCGATATCTCTTGTTGATGGTACTATTTTGTATACTACATTCAAAGGGGGTGGGTGTTTTTTTGGCCTTGAATTATACTATGTTAGTCCTCTAAAATGTTTTCAGAGTAAAAAAAAAAATCAATGATTGATGTATTAAAATCATGATTTACTAAATATCTGATTACAAATCTTATTCTAACATTGATGGCCTTAGTTTATGAGTTCATATTTTCATACAATCTTTGAGGGAGATGAAAGAAAATATATATTTGGCTTGTTGTCCGTGATGGAGGACTTGAACGCAAAACTCGCCTTCAGCTTCTGGATCCCCCAGACTAATTAATTAAAGCTATATAATTTTAATGCTAATATAATTTTTAATACATAATAAAACTGGAGTTGGAGTAGTGGAAGGATGCCGGAGGACTTGTGACAAGTCTTTACTTCCTCCCTAAAGGCATAGTTCACCCGAAAATGAAAATTCTGTCATCATTTCCTCACCCTCAAGTTGTTCCAAACCTGTATGAATTTCTTTATAACAAAAGAAGATATTTTGAAGAATGTCGGTAACCAAACAGTTGATGGACCCCATAGACTTCCTCAGTAGGAAAAAAAAATATATATAAAAATATTTAAAAAAAGACTAAATTATATGTTCATTCATCAATGTTTACATAACATTGAATGCATTTTCATTTATTTTAAATGAACAACGTTTAAAGTAAAAACAGAATTCTCTTTTCACAACAGGTTTCCCTTTTCTTTGATATATACTGTTTCATCACTTTAGACTGATATGACGTCTTAGGCCCTTCTGCTGTGTGCTGGGGTCTGTTATTGTAGCAAGATATTTTCCTCAGGGATCAATGAAGTTCTATTGTATCCTATTCTAATTATGCTACAGAGAATTAACATGACCTCTTAATAGTGAGAAACATAATGTAAAGTTTAGAACAAGGTTATGAGATTGAAACAAAATATATTCTTGAAAAACTATTACATCTCAGTGTTGCTTTATTTCTTGCAGCACCTTCAAAGTCTTCAGTTCCTTAAAACATGCCTGTCTTTTTTCTAACCTGTACTGCCTGCTTCATAAATGACCATAAACTCTGCTTGAGTGCTTTTAGAAAGCTCAACCCGACATCTTGACCTAATGAACACTGCTGGAATAAAGCAGCCGTGCTGTATCTAATGTTCAGGCCTTAAGAGGTTTGTCCCCTTCTGTGAGGTGATGGGGTTTCTGGGAATACAAAACGCTGTCTCCATACTTCTCTGTCAATGCAACTGCTTTATTCAACTCATGTAAAGCTCTGCATTTTCCTCCTTCTTTCCATCTCTCACTGCAGAAAGCTTTTAAGTCTGTGTACAGTTTGCCGCCAGCACTGAAAAGTGATGAGCGTGCCATAACCTGTTGCTTTTAGTGATTACCTTCCATTTGCATTATTTATACAGTAAAATCCGTTCGGTTGCTTTTTAAAGCATTATGTTAACAAGAGGAAAGAGTCACAGCAGCCACGGTTCACTACCACAATAAAGAATTGATCTGAGCAGGATGTGTTGCTTTTAACCTTCCTTTTTTAAAGGCTCCATTAATGCACTCACAGAGAAGAGTGGCACTCCCAGCATGCACTAGTGTTAATGGCACTGTGACAGAGGCCTGGGCGGACAGTCTGGAATGTGCGTCACTGACAGCCTACAACCTACAGGGTGTGAAATCTCTCTCTCTTACTCTCTCTCAAACACATACGTACATATAGCTGACTACACCAGCACCACAAACACAAATAACTCAACAGCATTAGGTGGAGTGACTGGTTGCCATCACAAGCAGAGACAATAGGAAATTTTTTCAAAGGTGAATTCAGCCAACCAGAACCAGCAAACAGTCAAAACAAGGAAAGGTAAATATCACAGACATTGTGTGTAAACCACAGTTGATGGATTAGAACTGCACACTTGCTTTCATAAAGAAGGGCGATTAATATCACATTACAGGCGTAGCCGTTGTCATCATACAACAGAAATTTGCTAAAGTCAGCCACAAATATCTGAGGACATAAGAACAAAGAACAAGATCAGAGGAATAAAATGAGATTATTCATATTTACACATCACTGCTGATGTAAGTATCGACGCAGACTGACGTCTGAGGAAAATGTTTGTATAGATTTGAGTAATGTCACTTACAATATGTATGTAATCTTAACTGCAAAATTCCCACCAAGGGTTATGCATCATTTGTAATTGCTTTGAAAATGCTTTTTCAAATTCCAGTTTAATTGAGGTGGCAAACATTTTTTAAAAGAATTATAATTTGAAAAAAATAAATGTAAGTAAGGTATAAATTGAAACTAAAAGAAATAAAAAGAAATACATATTTTTTAACATCAAGTTTGGTTGGGTGATTTTTTTTAATATGATGAAATGAAAAAATGATAGAACGATAGAACGATCGATAGACAGATAGAACGATCGATAGAACGATAGATAGATAGAACGACAGAATGGCAGAACGATCGATAGAAGGATAGATAGAACGTTAGATAGAACAATAGATAGGATAGATAGAACGATCGATAGAGCGATCGATCGATAGATAGATAGATATATAGATAGATAGATAGAATGATAGATAGAAAGAACGATAGATATATAGATAGATAAAATGATAGAACGATAGATTGATAGAACAATAGAACGATCGATAGAAGGATAGATAGAACGTTAGATAGAAATATAGATAGAACGATCGATAGATAGAATAATAGAACAATAGTTAGAAGGATAGGTAGAACGATAGATAGAATGATCGTTAGAATGAACGATAGAGCAATAGACAGAACGATAGAATGATAGAACGATATAGATAGAACGATAGACAGAACGATAGATAGAACGATAGACAGAACGATAGAGACAAATAGAACGATACATAGAACGATAGACAGAATGATAGATAGAACGATAGAGATAGATAGAACGATAGAACGATAGCGATAGATAGAACGATAAATAAAACGATAGCGATAGATAGAATGATAGATAGAACGATAGAGATAGATAGAACGATAGATAGATTCTATTTGAATATAAAAATTTAACAGGCACTTATATGCTTAGCACATCTTCCTTCAAGGCAGAGGGTGTTCAGCTTATGTAGAGGCGCAGAGCAATCAGACAGCCTGTGTCTGTGAATGTGAAAACTAGAGTATCCGCAGGGATGGAGGATAACAATTAAAGAGCGTCTGTCAGAGTCAAGCACCCCCTCTCAGCCTTTTTTCCCCATTAATTGGGATGTAGGGAGGCTGAGGGCGAGCAGGTTCAAGAGGCTCCATGTGAATGACAGACCCACTCAGGGGCCTCTTCAGAAACCATCCAGAGCAGATGAGTTTCTGACAAAACGTGATCAATAGCATAGGGTAACAGCTGAGGGGTCCCAAACCACCCTCCCCCCATGTACATACAAATATGCTTTCTCACTCACAGTTACAGCAGTTTGACATCAGTGATCATTTGTGGAGTGATGAGAATGTAATATAGTTTTGATGATAGAATTTCCCAAAGGAAAATTTTTTTGCTCAGATTGCTCTTTAAAGGTTCAGCCTTTTCATATGAGAATCATTTGATCTATTATAGATAGATAGATAGATAGTTGTAAAATAAAACAAAAATGATTGGAATATGTTTTATTTTCATACCTTCCTTCCTTCCTTTATTATCCTTCCGTATGCATGTCACTGAGCAGAAACTTTGAATGTCTGGTATTTCATATGCAAAATGTGAATTGCTCATTCATGTGGCAAAAGCAAAACAAACACTTGAGTTTCTTTGTAACTTTGCTATGGACAATGAGCGGAGCAGAGGGTGAGAAAGGAAGTTAAGAGCACTTGTTAAGAGGCTAAGAGTGTCAGCAGTGGGGATGTGATATATCAGTTCAGTGCTAAATGGGTTCAGTGTCCACTATCACCTCTCAAGACCTTGGACCAAATGCTTGAGGCTAGAAAAGCTGAATACTGCAATAAGAGAAAAATCTCTTTTTCTAAATAAAATGAAATCTTCAATGCAACAGTATGATTGATTCTAGGGTTTTAACCTTTAAAATCCTGCCTGTTTCCTTTGATACAAACACACAGAGTCTCAATGTTCTGGTCACTCTATGTACTTCACACACTTTCTGGAAGGAGCAGAGAGGAGATGGGAGCAGGCGGGCTTGTCTTGACAATACACACCAGTGTTTTCCAGTGTTTTCCTGTTGAACACAAAGGCTATCTGTCACTGCAGGCCCCTTCTGACTCACTCCTCCTAGATGTTAATTTCATGACCTTCCCAGAAAAAAAAATACTTTCCCTCTGGTACTCACTGCAACTTAAATCCCCCTCCAGGCAAAATTGACTTCACACAAGTACTGCCATGCTCTCTGAATGACACAGTCTCTCTAAAAATATCCTCTTCACCGGCAACGGAATGCTGTTGAGCTCTATTTCCTGTCAGCACACACTAGGACTAGATGGTGAGATGGGAGATGAAGGGAAAGAGCAAGAGTGAAGGCACAAAAATGCTTCAAACGTGGGGTTATCAAAAAGCACCGAGCAGGAGTTGCGATACACATCAAACATACCTCAGGCTCCCTGTTATCACGCATACATTAACACCCACAATCTCTCTTACGCATCCTAATAAACAGAAACACACACCTCACAAATGTGTTATGTTGATTTAACAATCATAAAAGCTCAACACACAAACACATACACACAAGATGTGTGCGCTAGCTCAGAGCAGTCAGTTACTCTGATTAACCTCCTCACGGATCATGAAGTCTGCAGGGCCTGATACAGGATTCATCGATCGTAACACTCAGCTGTTTCTTCCGGACTGAAAACGTCTCCCGAACCCAAAACCTCATAATCATCTTTCTATGATCTTACACACAAGAGAGAGAAAGCGATTAGCCAAATCAACAGAGATTAATGCGCTAACTGTGTGTGTGTGTGTGTGTGTGTGTGTGTGTGTGTGTGTGTGTGTGTGTGTGTGCGTGTGTGCGTGTGTGAAATCCATTAGTCTTCTTTTCCAAAGAAGATTAAAAATGGACTTTCTTTTAATTCTCTAATTATCAGACTGCTCCATGTTAATGTATCTCCAACAAGGCTGCAGCTCTCAAGCAATTATTATGAATATGGCTGATGGCAAGCTAAAAACAAATAGCATATTTAACTGGTGCTAATGACTTAATTACTGTGCAATTCGGCGCCAGTGAACTTATTTCATATTTATTCACTTCAAACTAAAACAATCACAAAGAACGTATTTCACAGCCGTCTTCAAGGTCAGTCTTGTTAAATTGCTACGCTTTAAAAAGATTGTATCTATTACACCTGTGTGTCCAGTTCACATATCTCTCGTGTGGTGAGTCAGAAAACAGTTGGATGTGTTTTTTGATTTAAGATATTTTTGCCAAGTGGCTCTGTGAGTCACACACCATAATGTCATGAGGCTTGCACATGGCCGTATGGAGTTTCTTTCCTGATGGTGTGAATCCGGACCTCTGTGTGAAATGTGAATTAGGGCAAAACTCCCCAGGATGGGATGTGGTGTTACTCTACCCCCTTTCACTCCTGTCTTGAACCATCTGTTCTTCCTGTCTAATGAGTGGTCCTTTATATGCAGCAAGGATTTTTGGTACTATGGTGGTGAATACGGTTTTTCTGGTGCTCATTGCCATAGTAACACAGAATGCCATAGTGATCAAGAGAACATGACACCACGTACACACTGCAGCTAAATTCGGTTGTCAGTTCACCTTTTAGTGCTTAATACCGTTCTGTACACACACAGATCAGTAAAATACGGGAGTGACAACTGCATTCTGCAACCGATTTAACTCCCGAAAAATACAGGTACACTGTAAAAAAGAAAACGTAAAAGAAAACTTAAAAGTTTAAGGCAACCAGCTGCAGGAGATTTTTGCGTTTTCTCAACTTGTAAATAAAACTTGTTATACAACAAGTTGAGAAAAAAACTCAAAAATCTCCTCCAGCCTTAAACTTTTAAGTTTTCTTAACTTTAATTTTTTACGGTGTAGTGACAACCGCACTTACAGAAATTCTATGCAATGTGTACAGAACCGAACTGAACAACTAGTTGTTAATGATGTTTTTTTTAACGTGCATCTGAGATGTGTCTCTCTTCTGTATGTGACTGTGCGGTGAATC
Source organism: Ctenopharyngodon idella (assembly GCF_019924925.1). NCBI lineage: Eukaryota > Metazoa > Chordata > Actinopteri > Cypriniformes > Xenocyprididae > Ctenopharyngodon > Ctenopharyngodon idella. Next base: position 8,692,262 of record NC_067226.1, read on the forward strand.
ACAGGGAAAGCAGTACGAGCCTTGACTCATTCGTGTTGCCAGATTTTGCTAGAAAAATCAGCGAACAAGAACAAACCCATAATAAACCTAAATAAATCTAAATGTTTTATGCTGAAAATAAGAATAAAATATTGCGACTCGTGTCTGCTCACTTGAATAACTCCATAAACCCAATCCCTTTATAAGCCAAGCTTAAACAACAAGCCCAAAACGCTTATAATGAGTGATCATGGCAACACAGAAAGAATGTGAAATAGGCTATACAAGCATAAACAAAATACAACGCCTCCGTCAACAGTGTTTAGTTAGCTACATTTCTGAAAATAACAAGTGTTTTGTCACTGTAATATTAGGCTAATTTGGTCACAATAATGAATACCAAACATGAGAGACAAAAGAACGTCACTATGGTTTCCAAGCTGTCAATCATCAGAGTTTTGAGAGTGAGTCATGTTCCGTACACACATGTAATGATAATTTAGGGGATTCACTCCCACATTTAAAGGGTTAGTTCACCCAAAAATGAAAATTCTGTCATTAATTACTCCCCCTTATGTCTTTCCACACCCGTAAGACCTTCGTTCATCTTCAGAACACAAATTAAGATATTTTTCATAAAATCCGATGGCTCAGTGAGGCCTGCATTGCCAGCAAGACAATTAACACTTTCAATGCCCAGAAAGCTACTAAAGACGTATTTAAAACAGTTCATGTGACTACAGTGGTTTAACCTTAATGTTATGAAGCGACGAGAATACTTTTTGTGCGCCAAAAAAACTAAATAACGACTTTATGACAATATCTAGTGATGGGCAATTTCAAAACACTGAAGTTTCGAAGCTTTACGAATCTTTTGTTTCGATTCAGTGGTTCAGAGCGTGTATCAAACTGCCAAAGTCATGCCCCCCAGTGGTGAACCACTGAAATTTCGAAACACTTATGCCTCGTTTACTGAAATCACGTGACTTTGGCGCTCCGAATCCCTGATTCGAAACAAAAGATTCGTAAAGCTTCATGAAGCAGTGTTTTTCGTCACTTCATAACATTAAGGTTGAACCACTGTAGTCACATGAACTGTTTTAAATAAATTTTTAGTAGCTTTCTGGGCATTGAAAGTGTTAATTATCTTGCTGGCGACGCAGGCCTCACTGAGCCATCAGATTTTATGAAAAATATCTTAATTTGTGTTCCGAAGATGAACGAAGGTCTTACGGATGTGAAACGACATGAGGATGAGTAATTAATGACAGAATTTTCATTTTTGGGTGAACTAACCCTTTAAATGCAGTTGTCACTCCTGAATCTTATAGTGTGTACATGACCATGACAACACTTAGGCCTGCTGGTTGATGGGATGGCACAGTTTGTTCACATGACCTGTCGCATGAAAGGCAACAAACTGGAAAAAAAATTTGAACACAGTAAAATGTCACTGGTAAACCTATGATGAAATATTAGTAATGAATATCAACCAGCTGGTGTGGTCAACTACCATAAGCAAGGGTTAATGGGGCTGTGCTAGCCAGCTAAATCGTGCCCCTTAGGAACAGATTGCAAACAGACATCGAACCAAACAGTTGTGTCAAAGCGACAAATCTCTGATGCAATAAACACCACTTCAAATTAATAGAACACTTCACAGGGGAAAGAATTTTGGAAATGGACAAAAAATACAGCTGTCTACGATGATTATTTATTCAAGAGACATAGATTTTCAGCAGAGGGAGTCTTGTATCTTTGTCAGCATTTTGAGCCCACACATTAAAAATGTATTATTGCTTTTCGTTTCGTCATACCTGTATGCAGAGAGTGACGCCTCAGCAAAAAACTCTTTGCAGAGCTGTTCGTCAGATGGTCATTAAACTTTTTGTTTAAAAAATGATGTTCCCCTGTCATTTACCTACTAAAATATTAAATATAAAATATCAATAAAACACAAAAAATCTATAAAAATCAATATTAATATATGACATACAGCTTGTAAGATCATTCATATCAACAGTGAAATTTATTTCTCTTAATACTGGAACACAACTAAGCAATCTAATAACATATTTGGGAAACAAATAAAAAAAAGTTGCATCTCAGGAATTCATATTAGAATGTCAGTCATGTTATTTTATTGTGCAGTTTAAAGTTGATTGACAGGCTCTGGAAAGAGTGGGGGGAAATAATCATTAGATCTTCTGTTGTACATGATAGAAATCTTTCCTCAAAGAGCTACTCACACCGTTGCCAAGACTGCAGTCCTAATAGTCTCAGAGCAGGTGTTGCCCTGGTAACATACAGGTAGGTGTCTAGAGCCCTAATGGCTGTGCCACATGAGACAGAGAGAGAGTGCTGCGCTCACATGATGACTGGCAGTCTGAACAAATGACTAGACCGTTGAGACACCATCTGCTTACTGTAAACTGTAAAGATATACAGGACAGGGTAATGACCAATGTAAACATATTGATTATAATATGAGCATTTATTACGGGAAAAAGATGCTGTTTTCCTCCCCTGATGGTGTAGTTACAACACCTACCAACAGGGGCTAACTGGCCCGTGCTAACCAGCCAAAACTTGACCCCATATACACACTATAAAAAAAAACAGGGTGCTTCTCAGTTAGAAGGCTGCATTTTAGTGTGGCTCTGTCCTTCTTAGTCCAGTCCTTCTGATGCTTCTGGGCTAAACTTCTTCTCAATACAGAATGCTAGAATGAGATGAACTACTAAGTCCACTGGCTACACCATAAAGGTTTCTGACACCCACGGTCATGGTGTGAACATACTATTGCATTTTTTTGGAAAATACCTTATATTAAAAATCTTTGTATTTTCTAACTTTCTATTAATTCGATGCATTGAACGATAACCATCATTCATTTCCAACACAATAAAAGAAACAAAGTATCATTTCCGAAAATATTTTTTGTCCTTCCACCAATTCTTTTTTGTAAATTGAAATGTTTGCAAAGGATTGTGGGTGACCGGAGGATATGAAGGATAGACTTGATGCATCCTTCAAACTACGCCGAATGGAGGATGCAAAATGAAGGCTGCCTTCCAGTGATCCTTCAAATTGAGATGGCCTTTGATGGCGCTTGATGATATGTCAGCTGAGATATGCAGATTTCTATGATGCAGCCTTTTGAATGAGAAACACACAACAAGACTAATAATTTAAAGTGCCCCTATTATGCCTTTTTTAAGGTTCCTAATTAGGGCCCGAGCACCGATGGTGTGAGGACCCTATTGTAATTGATCGGCCAATTCTTCTTCTTCTCCGAAATGAATCGCATTGTTGAGGGCCTAAACATGCTCAAAAACTCATGAAACTTTGCACACGCATCAGAAGTGGTGAAAATTTACGTCTGATATGGGTTTCAGAATTAGGTGTGGCAAAATAGTTTGATAGCGCCACCTACAAAATTTAAATTAAGCGCCCTTCGCAATACGTTTTACATACAGGTATGAAATTCGGTAGTAACATTTAACAGCCCAATACCTACAAAAAAGTCCCTGGGTGCAAAATCTGAAAACCTAACAGGAAGTGAGATATTTTGGGTTTTCTCTGCGAAATTTTTACAGTTTTTGCCATTTCCACACGTTGTACTTTAACAAACTCCTCCTAGAGCTTTAATCAGATCAATATCATATTTGGTCAGTCTAATCTAAAGGCCTTTGCGACGTTAAATTGCGAAGATATAGAGTTTTCCCTGAAGGCGTGTCTTGTGGCGGCCTGACAAAGTTTGATGTTTCACCATGAAACAGGAAGCTGTTGTAACTCAGGCATCTGCCCCAAACTTCACGTTTGATAAGAGTCCTGGCCTGAAGACATCTACATGACAATATTCAGTTAGTCATAGTGCCACCTGTTGGCAACAGGAAATAGCATACTTTACACTGTCACTCCCTGAAACACATTTCACTATGCCATGAAGTACCAAACATACTAGAAACACTTGGCTAAGTGCTAATGTATGCGATTAACGCCACGAAACAGGAAGTTGTTGTAACTCAGGCACACAATGTCCGGTCTGCTCCAAACTTCTCATGTTTGAGAAGAGACCTGCCCTGAACACATCTACATGACAATATTCAGTTATAGTAATAGCGCCACCCAATGGCAACAGGAAGTGATGTGTTTAAGACTGTGATGCACTACTAGCAACATACTAAAATATGCAATTGAGTGCTAAACATGCTAGAAGCATTCTAAAACATGCTAGCAACACTTAGCTGAGTGCTAAAGCATGCTATTATCGTCATGAAACAGGATGTTGTTGTAACTAGCCTCAAACTTCACATGTTTGATAAGTGCCCTGGCCTGAAGACATCTACATTCCAAAATGTAGTTATAGCCATAGCGCCACCAGCTGGTAGCAGGAAGTGTGGCAAATACAAATGACTGACGTTGTCCTCCTATATTTATATACTTAAATGCATATTGCCCACCGTGCTGTTTTCCTAAAGCCTCCGGGTGGCGGTGGCACGGGTGCGAAGGCCCTTTCATCACTGCTTGCAGCTTTAATATTGTTTTGGGAGTCTCCTACAACAGGTTTACATGCATGCAAGGTCAAAAAACACTTTCGTTTCTCATAATACACATTCAATTTCACCTCAGTCTCTCTAAACCCCTCCTTTCCGTGAGCCTACACTGCTCTGATTGGTCAGATGGCCCAATCCTTTGTGATTGGTCTACTGCACGCACCGCGTCCCAGAAACGAAATGCCCATTGCCATAACTGAATGACAGCTATCAGTTCACAAGACATTGTATACAATACATTTTACCGTATCAATCTGAGCTCGAGTCCAATGATTAAACGTCTGAAGTAGTCGATCAACCAGAAACTGATTCGCAATCACAGCTGGAGTAGGACGTTTCCCTATGGTAAGTGTCACCTTAGCTTGCGTTATTTATAAGACGTGATAACAGCGTCACTGTTATACTTTATGTAGGTGCACATGTGGGAACTGTATCAGAATCCCAAGCGAAGCTAAAAACCTCTAACATAAGATAAACATTTAGGCCAGATGTGTACACAGGCTTTTTCGCCATAACTATTAACAAAGAAAAATGGCTATATCATAGTTTGACATTACAATAGGTGTTTACTGTTTACAGAGAGAATACTTCAACTAGTTAGCGTGGACTAGCATGGACAGTGCACGCATCTTAACATCCTATTACAACACAGATAGAGCTCCATACTACTGTAATAATAAAAACGCAGAGGGAAAAAAAAGCAAACCAGGCCCACAGCTATGTTGTAAACTCCCACGTTAGCTGAGCACAAAGGTGAATAGCTGATAATGCATTACACTTTGTAAATAAAAGTTGTGCTTCATCCTTGATCATTACTCCAAGTAATAAGACAGAAAAGCTGCATTAATTGACACATTTTTAGACAATATTGGACCCACATCTGAATAGCAGAACTACAGAAACGTGAGTTAGCCGGTTAGCAGGAGACATACAGACTGTACGTTACACAACATATTCATATTTTATGATCCATATTTTAAGACCAAGCATTTTGTGAATCCTGCGTTAAATTCCCCGAGGTTTGAGAAGCAGTCGTCAGTAAAATGACGGGAATACAACAAAAGATTAATTTTCCCTGGTGTCTGCGCACGCAATAAGTAGACGGGCAATATGCTAATGTTTCGTTGTGACGTCACAACGAAACAGCTAGGGATTCATTTTACAAACAACTCGTTTAATTGACTCTTACTTTTGAAAGACAATAACTTTATATACGGTGAACTTTCAGATTTAAAACTTTGCAGGATGTTTTCATTCACTTAGAGCTGTTACACACTACATGAAAGGTCATTTTCAAAAATCCATAATAGGGGCACTTTAACAAGATACACTTGGAAACAAAATTATGGTATAATATACCAATAGCAATGTGCATTGTGTGTGTCGTTTTGCTTTTTTATGTTTTTATTCAATTAATGTTGGTGCTGTAAGTTGAAATGTTATATATTTTATCATAATTGTACAATACTATGATATTTTGGACATTCAACTTAGTTTTATTGTAAATGGAAAAAAATAATAATTTCATTAATTTGAACAAATTTACCATTAATGCAGACTGCATCCATTGTGTCCGACATATTTTTCCTCACTGACATGCAGTGATAGGCAACGTTACTTTTAAAAGTAATGTATTACAATATTGCGTTACTCCCTAAAAAAGTAACTAATTGCATTACTTAGTTACTTTTTTATGAAAAGTAATGTGCTACGTTACTTTTGAGTTACTTTTTCTCACCTGGGCTGGGCTTACTTGTTTGTTTTTTAATAACAACAAAAACAGTTATATTGTTGGCAAATGTTATGGCCCTTTCACACCAAAAGTGAAATGAATAAGCCTCAGGCTAAAGGAAATGCATATTTAAGCCTGTACAGTAGAGGGTGCAGCTCAAACAAACCTAATCTAAAGTAATGTTTGCTTATTAGTATGGTTGAATTAGATCATTGAAAGTCAGCAGAAAAGACATTGGTTAATAACATTGGTTAATAAAGTGAGATTAAATACATAAAGTATAATTTAATATAGTTAATTATTACATGTTTGCATAAAATTTCACTGTTTTTATTCATTTTGTAGTAAATGCATGTTCACATTTAGTCTAAAACTACAAAACCCATCATGTTTACACAGCGCACACAACTCTGGGACAGGAGAGCTGTCAGTCAATATATGTGAAAAAGTAACTCGTGTTACTTATTTGAAAAAAATAACTGAGATATTTTGTTGTAAATTGAGAAAGTAATGCGTTACTTTACTAATTACTTGAAAAAGTAATCTGATTACATAACTAAAGTTACTTGTAACGTCTTACCCCCAAACACTGCTGACATGCTCCCAACTGGGAAACTTGAGGCTTAAAGAAAAGTGAGAGAAGTTTCCCACTCGTAATTACGATTTTGTGGTAGCGTTCATGTGCATTCAGCTTGTAAACATAACCTTTCTAACATGACGTGATAGCACCAAAATATATGTCGTATGATGAAACGATTCAGCCCAAAATGAATCCAGTCAGTCTGAGGGCTCAATCTGACAAGCACTACACACTTCAGTCTTCAGGTCAAGCCCTGAGAACATGGTTTTTGACATATAAATGAACACACGCACATATATCCAGTACACTAACATCGACCATCATCCAGACACATGGAATCTCTTTCTTGTGCTTCCCTCTCTTATTCTGTCTCCCCCAGGACAGCAAGTCCAGCCAAGATCTGAAAACACATTTTCGGCTCTACTGAACAATCGACTGTGAGGGTGCAGAGATGCTTGTCCTTGCTGCTCTCTCTCGCCGCCTCTCCACCTTGTGTTAGGACAGTCCAATAAATCTATACTGCTCTGGCAACATGCCGCTTACACCTCAAGCCTGCTTTTTAGACAACCTTTTTTTGTACAGACTTTTCCCCCCTTTCCATGCCAGCTTCCTGTGGACTACTACAGACAGATTGCATGCTCAGCAAAGGACACTGAGTCCACAGCGCGCTAGCACTAATGAGCTATCTGGCCCACTGATGGGGCAACCGCACATACCCACGTCAAAGTTGTTCAGTGACCCTCACTAATTGGGCTCTGGCAGAGAACAGCTCCATTTGCCCAAGAGGCGTGTAGAGAAGCAGGCTACCTGAACGCACAACGAGCAGAATAAGTATGCACAGCATTTATCACATAACCGTCACATAATAACTACATTGAGATGCTTCCTGCAACATGCTGTGAGATTTTTTTCTTTCTTTTTTAGTCATACTGCACATCAGGAATTATGACAATTATTTACACATCAGATTAAAAAATAAAATAAAAAAGTTGTGAGATTAAGTTTAAAATAAAAAATAAAGTTAAATACTGTTAGATATAGTATCACAGTGTGAGATATAAAGTTAATATTGCAAAATTTAAAGTCGCATGGTGACATATACAGTTAAGTCGCAATTACAAAAAACAAAATTCATTGTTGTAAAATGTAAAGTCGCAATTACCTCTTTTTTTTCTTTTAATACATTATAAGAGGCTCTAATATTTAAAGAGTTCTATCTGCTATTCTTCTTGGTTTTGTTTTTCTCTTATGAGGATGCTTCAGTAGCCACATGTTCCACTCACCATCAAAACCACAGAGAAGACGCTCATCTCAGGCAGGAAGTGGCTGCTGAGGCCAAGACTTTTCAGTAGCAGTAGATGGCAGAGCAAAGGAAGTGCGTCACAGATCAGACGGTTCGAACTGTGTCTTGGAACACCGCAGACTGACCACATTCTAGAGCGCCTATCTGTAGGAGCACATCTGTACTTCACACAGGAATGTAAACAGGTCACACATCCTTGCACCCAGCGCTCAGAAACCCTGCAATTATCACATGATCAAAAATGCTGTTAAGAAAGAGAATCAGCATCAGAGTGAAGACTTGCAATAAATAAAAATTAAAAAATGAAAATTAATACTTTGATTATTAATTATTAATTAATAATAAAATGTACAATAATTAATAATCTAATAATAATTCATTAATTATTATTTTATTAATAATTTTACACTACAGTCCAAAAGTTTATATATATATATTAATACTTTTATTTAGCAAGGATGCATTACACTGATCAAAAATGACAATAAAGACTAACATTTCTAGTCATCAAAGAATCCTTAAAAAAAAAGTGTCATGGTTTCCAGGAAAATATTAAGCAGTAGAACTGTTTCATATATTCACTGTTTTCATCACTGTGATCATGTGACACTAAAGACTCAAGTAATGGCCCAAAAATTCAGCTTCGCCATCACAGGAATACATTTCATTTTAAAATATACTGTATTTTTGTTCAAATAAATGCAGCCTTGGTGAGCATAAGAGACATTAAAGAAATATTACTGACCCCAAACTTTTGAACAGTGGTGTATATACATACATTGTTACACTGTCGTATCACATTAGAGGTTACCGAATTTAAAAGACACTGAGGAATAATTCAAAATGCTTTCAGTCTTTTCGACATAATTTGGGTGTTTGGGAGCGGTACCTGATAAAATCCACCAGTGAGGGTCGAAACTGAAGCCTCATTAACAAGTGTCTGTGAGTAGTGATGACAGCAGATGGACACATACACTAATTTTGGATAAGGAAAGAGGAAGAGAGAAACATAAACACATAGAAAAGCAGTGTAAGCTGTAATTTATGTAACACTCCTTAGCATGCTAAGCAAGCTGAGAACCAGACATAAGTTAGAATGTTGACTCTTGGTAACACATTTTCACACACCCACACAAACACATCCCACACAGTCTGTTTACAAGCATTAGTGCAGACTTACTTTCAAAGTTACATTTATCTATACTACTGTATTTAATGTATTGTTATTTTTAATAGTCCATGTTTTACAGGCTTTACCAAGCTTAGTGTAATCACATCACAATTCCTTTGTGTGTGTCCTGCAAAAGTCAGATCAACAGAGCTGAAATCTACAGGATAAATGCTTCTACAGTCTTCATCTGTCTGTTCAAGTACATGGCATGATGCATAATCCAATCTATGAAGGATTAAATAAAAATGATCATGTCTTTCGGAACGAGCACCCAACAGCGAGGCCATTTGTAGTTTGATTAGCATACAGGACAAAGCTCAGCTACAATCGCATTATCTAGGTCTATTAGTCCGACTTTACAAAAAAAATGGAATAAAACATTTACATGACATTTCAAAAAGATAAATTACTGTTTTAGTCTGAAACGGAACTTTTAAAATGCCTGTAAACAAACTTAATGACTTCAAGTGTGCCTACAGATTACAATCTCCATCTTTGTAGTGCTAATTTTATACATGCTACCAAGAAACATGTGTCAGACGAGCTGGCAGGAACCTGCAAATCTGCAGGGCTGCAATGAAGACACTTCAGTAATGATCCACCATCTTTATGAGCTTCATTAGCCACACACACAGAACAGAGGAGCACCTGTGGCAAGCCTGAGCTCCGAAGCCTGGCGCTCGTGGCCCACCCAAGTGCATGTGTATGTGCATTTGTGTGCGGGTTCAAGGCCTACAGCACTGTTGCGCATCGGGGCCTATGAAACGAGAGCCCTTGATGAGAGACGAGTGGAGCGCTTTACTGTGTGTGAGAGCAGACTAAACCACAGCTCTACAGCAGGCTGTAATTCACCCGCCACTGAAACCGCCGACAATGCTGCTACCACCGTCTAAGCTGCGCCTGCTTTCATACACATGTACGCACACACACGCACAGGATTTCCTTGTTTGTTTTATTGCGTACAAAAATGCAGCTTCTGACAGAAAGCAAAATTGTGATCCTATACTCCAACGCAAGTTGTCATGTTCGAGGGCTGCGATCATGGCTCAGAGATGAGGTTTCATTTCTCCCACTGACCTCTCAGGATAAACTAGAAAAGCCACTTAACTCTGGGGCTCAGCTGCCAAACCTCAAGAGAGTTAGTCAGAGAGGGAAAGAGAGAGAGAGACAGACAGGGAGTGACAAAAAACTGACACACAAAAAAAAAGGAAAAAAAAGAAAGAGGAAGTGGTTACTTGACTACAGTACAAGCAGTGTGGTTGTGTGTGTTGCTACACAGTTGTCACATTTAATTAGTCATATCAAACTTTTTGAATGCAGGATCTTATAATTATAGGGTTCAAAGAGTTTCTAACTTGGATTTAAAACACCATGAAGTCAACATTTGAGTTGTATGTTTGATAGAAGTCATCTACTGTGTGTGGTATAAAAGTGGAAAAAAATCACTTTTAACAGATATGCCCATTTAAAAATTAGACCTGTGCTGGCAAAAGGAGTCGGAATGAGAAAAATGTCAAAAATTAGTTACTGTTATTTTCACATTCTCTATTTAAAAAACCTTCAAAATGGTTTTTAATTTGTTGGAATCCGACAAAAAATGACTGAGCTACACTTGTTTGAATTTGATAGAGTCAGCAAAGTTAATTTTGAGAAAAACTGAGTTAGGGGCACATCGACTGAAATCCTCAAACACATTTTGAAACCATATTGAGCACAACCACATCCTAATTCACATCTACCTTGTGACCTCAACATACTTTAGCTCTGTGAACTACGACTCTAGTCTTGCACTGACCTGACTCACAAACTTGAAGTGACCCAAGAGTTGCTAAGGCTAACATCACTATTATTATTGAATAATAATTAATGTTAGGGATTTTAACAAACATCTAAAGCCCAAAGTATACTTCACTTTTTACGCGTATGCGAGGGTGCACCGAGATGAAAACATCTCAACTTTTCAGAATGCCACAAGCGCACCGTAGGTCACGTGACAAGAACCAACCGATCAGCTTCGGCCTTTCGTAACAAAACATCAAAAGTTCAGCCGAACAGCTGATCATAGCTGTACAGGGTGGTTTTTATATCTCATCCTTATAAATATATAAATAAATATATATTTTTAGACGCGTTATGTGAAAGGCCCCTTAAAAGTTTCCTGAAGGTTCCAAAACAAAATCACCTAGCACGCTTCGGACAGTCAGCACGAGTAAGATTGTTTTGTTTACATCAGCATGAGTTTGAAAATCATATTTCATTGGTTCAGACTGATGCCATTGAGAATTCGCTATGAAAATTTACAAAGTTGGAATGCTGCGCTTTAAAACGACACCGAACTTGTGCTGAGAGGAAGCGAAAGTCATCCAGAAGTGAGCAGAGAAAAACGTCATTTTTCATGGACAAAGGAAAGGTAAGCTACTCCTCTCAGAAAACGAACAAAGATACTTTGTCTAGGAAAACACATTTTTTTGTCCAATCAAATTCTCTGTAGAATGGGAATGGCCATCCCCCTGATACCACCTGCAACTGATTAGCTAGTGGGTTCAGGATTTTAACATACCTAAAGCTACTTATTTTTTATAGGTCAGCACTTTACAATATGGTTTAATTTGGTAACATTAATTCATTCATTAAGGTTTGGTCATACTAGTGAAAGTTTGTAGACAAATGGTACATTGTCTATTGTCAATAGTGTAGTGATGTGTGAAGCACTGCTTACATATAAGTGACTTTCAAACCAAGAATCTTTCTGTTGGTCGACATGGAAAATCCATGTGACCAACTTGAACCCATTGTGAAAACTGCATGGGGAAATCTTTTGTCCTCACATGAAATTCCTAATTGTGTGGATTCCTATTGAAATGACTGGATTTTGCAAACTGAAAATTTGCAGAACAATACTAAATGTGACTGCACCTTCAGATGTCATGAACTAAAATGAACATTTTTTACAGCATTTATTAATCTAGGTTAATGCTAATTTATAAATATACTACTGTTTATTGTTAATTCATGTTTGTACATAATAAATCAAATTAATGTTTATTTATACAACTTAAAATGTATTAGAAATTAACCAAGATGAATAAATGCTATAGAATGTTGGTCATTATTATTTCATGTTATCTACTGCATTAACTAAGAGTAAAGTATTGGTAAACATATTGGTATTAGTAAAGTGTTACCTAAAAAAAGGGGAGTGAACTATTTAACATGTTCACCCAAACTCCTGGTTTTCATGGGAAATATATCAATCACGGAAAGCAAATGACACTTGTCATGTGATTTAATAGGGCCTTTAAAGATATTTTAAGGGTAAATAAGGCACACAAATGTCTGTCAGCATGTCATGACCTATATCAGTCTTTTACCTCGTCGAATTCTCACAGAAAGCTGAGCTAGCTTACCATCTGGCTGACAGAATTTAGACCTGTGTACACTAGACTATGAGTCCCTACAAATTTTTGCCACGTTTGTATGTGTGTATATTTATCAAGAGGAAAGAAAATGAATACCCCTTGGTGACATGTTGGAGTACCTCCATGGCTTTGCTTCCTCTTTACCAATCTGTAGCAATTTGTGAGCGTAAGAGCAAACATCTGGATGGTCCCATTACAGCTGTGTTAAGAGCGGTCACAGAGCAGCTCACAGTGAGTTGGAGAAAGAGACTGTCTAAGCACATCAACTGAAATCCATATTGAGCACAACCTCAACATACTTTAGCTCTGTGAACTACGACTCTAGTCTTGCACTGACCTGTCTCAGAGATGGGAAGTGACCTAAGAGTTGCTAAGGCTAACATCAATATTATTATTGTAATAATTAATGTTAGGGATTTAAAAAAAAAAATTCTAAAGCCCAAAGTATACTGCACTTTTTACTCATACGCAAGGGTCAGCGACAATGGAGGCCTATATAGACGACAGATTGTGCAAAGAGGTTAGAAAGTACCCTTATTTGTACAACTCTAGTATGAAAGAATACAAAGATATTTACATGGGTTGTAATTGCTCAAAACTGTGCATGCGTCGAAACGCCGCGTTCGAGTCAAGTAAAGTATACTTTGCAATGCTGTATGTTCGACTGTAAAAAATCGAAGTATACTCGGGGCTTAACCCTGAATATTTTAGCCCGTAATTCAAATTGTGTGGGCTTTGCAAAAATATGATGTCAACAGATGCTCTGTCTCCATCAAGTGCTGATTATGAGTTCATTTTATTCCATCTCCTTCTACATTGGTTTCTTTTTTTGTATTACACACCCATCTTTCATCCATCTCTCTTGATCTCATTCTCCCCCAGGGGCTTTAATGAGCCTTTAATGGCCTGATGAGCGTAGGCTGAGTGGGCAGCAAAGCGATAGAGCTTTGTGACCTGCTAACAAACAAATACATACACAAACACTCAGTCACACACTGCTTTCACCTCCAGCAGCCTTATCTATCCATCTCTACGAGCAGGGATTGACCAGACACTGATAGCACTTCTCAGCAGCTTATTACTAAGAGCAGGCTAAGACCAAATACACGTTTTCTATGTCCTCTACATTGTGCACAACAGAGACACATTTAATAAATAAAGAATTACTAAAAATGGATTCATGCATAAAATAGCTTTTTCAACCAATTATTGTCCAATTTATTGTCCATTGTTCATCCCACAGTGAAAATTAACTACATGAACAGCACTGTACAATTTCTTTTCCATCCAAACATATTCAAAATCAACACACACAAAACATGTGTTCACTCTTAAACCCATTTCTCACTGAATCAGCTGAAGCCAGAACGGCTACTGACTTTGTCAACATGCGAATACAAAGAGAGATAAACAGACCAGAGAGAGAGAGTGGGAAATTGCTACTGAGGCCAAGTGTATTGCGCCGCAAGCCTGTAAATCACCAGATTATAGCTTTTATGAGCACCGCTCGTGTGAAAATAATTGCTAATGTTCGAAGAGTAACCAATGGAAATCGAGGTAATGGAGCAGTTTATAAATTCTGATTGCTATACATGGAAGACTTCCAGCCCATCTACTTTGTTATTTACAGCCTATAATAAAAAATACTTGGAACTGCACAGTGCGCGGCTGTTATAATCAATAATAATATATTTTTTTTTAAATTGCAGTAGCTTAGTTTCCGTTCCGTTATTTTTAGCAAGGCTGCAGGAGAATCTGCCTCCAAGTCCTAAATTAAAGGTCAGTGTGACTGAACAAAAAACTGCCCTTTATTTTAGTGAGAGAATAAGTAATATGAGAGAGAGAGAGAGAGAGAGAGAGAGAGAGAGAGAGAGAGAGAGAGAGAGAGAGAGGATGTTTTTACATCACTGTAATTAGGAAATCATTTAAAGGAAGGCTGAACATAGGTTAAACTAATAATTCCCTTCAGGATGCATGAGTGACTTGCATGCGTGTGTGTGTGTGTGTGTGTGTGTGTGCGCGCGCACTTGTTTTGACTATACTTGTGAGGACCAAATGTCCTCACTTATATTGTGAAATACTTTCACAACCCACTAGTGAGGACATTGACTGGTCCTCATTATTTTAAAAGGCTTATAAATCAACCAAAAGATGTTTTTATTTAAGTCTAGATGTGCACATGTTTCTGTGGTGGGTAGGTTTAGGAGTAGCGGTTGGGTTAAGTGATAGAAAATATCAGTGACCTGATATAAAATCAATGGAAGTCTATGTAATGTCCTCACTAAGATAGCAAAACAAACCTGTCTCTGTGTGTGTGTGTGTGTGTGCGTGTGTGTGCGTGCGTTCGTGGTACTGGTAAACCCTACGTTATGGGGACAAACCCCATAAAGACAGCAATATCTGAAATCCTTGTGGGGATATTTTTGATCCCCATGAGGCAAACAGCTTAAAAATCTCAGAGAGTTTTCTGTGATGGGTAGGTTTAGGGTTAGGGAATAGAATGTGCAGTTTGTACAGTATAGAAATCATTATGTCTATGGACGTTGAATGTGAGTATATGCACAAACACCCAAATACCTCAAAATAGTTGTTTTCAAAAGAACACAGTATTCCTACTGGCCTAGCCCTAGTGCCCTGTGTTAGTCTTACTCAGTAGTGTATGCACAATTTATCACTCATCTCAGAGATCACGGTGTTCATAATAAGCTTTTCTCAGTCTCAAAGAGTGTCATAGCCCACACAGATAACTCACTGCTGTTTACTCTGAGGTGAAAACACCTCTTCAGTATTTAAATCATCTGTGGTTTAAAAAGAGAAGCACAACAGTGTCAGGGTGATGTGGAGGACGTGTTTGTGTGTGTGAGACGGTGAGAGAGAAAGAAACAGAGAAAGGGAAGTGGGATCATTGGAACTGTGTGGAAGGCTCTTGTGTGTGTGTGTGTGTGTGTGTGTGTGTGTGTGTGTGTGTGTGTGTGTGTGTGTGTGTGTGTGTGTGTGTGTGTGTGAGTGTGAGTGTGAGTGTGAGAGAGAGAGAGAGAGAGAGAGAGAGAGAGCAACAAAGCAGGAAGCAACATAAAGGTGATATGTAAAAAGCTTACATATGGCTGAGACAAGCTGTGGCTGGTTGGTGAATGTTTTATTTAGTGAATCTGATGCAGTATTGCAGTATACTCATATATATATATATATATATATATATATATATATATATATATATATATATATATATATATATATATATATATATATATATATATATATATATATACACACACATACACACACATCATTATACTAACACATCAATATTCAGTATTCAGCTTTGCATGTAAGATTGTGTATTTCTTATGCTGCATATCACAATATAAATCTTAATTATTTTCCACCACACAAAAAAAATCAAATGCTAAAAAAGTCAAAGTGTGCAAAAATAGGGCACTCCCACATAATGTCATACACAGAAAAAACACTTATGTTCACTATCTCCTCATTCTGCAGTTCCAAGAGACCTTTTTTTTTTAATCAGTGTTTTTCCTTTGAGGGAGGATGAGGTATATCAGTAGTTATCAGATCTTTAACTATACTACAGACTAAGGAAAGGCTGTAAAAGTCAAAATCACAATTGTGGGCTGATTTGGTACACATACACACGTCATACCCGCGCCACAGCGCTGCCTTCACCTACCTAAATACTAACACTAACACACACACACCAATCCACTTCTCTTTTCTCACTAGACAAGTGCCGTGCCAGCTAATGTGTGGTTATGACCCATCTTCCTCCCCTTTCCTTTTTTCTTTCTCTTTGTTGTATTCTGTCTTTTGTTTTTCACTCAGTTCATCGCGTGTGAACTTTACTTGTGCTGTTGTGGGTTTAACTGCCCCCGAGATGAAATGTGTGAGAGAGCGTGTTCACCAAACCTCAGACGATGATAAGATGCGTAAAAGCGTGAGAGACGGTGTTTATGTGTGGTGAATGCATGTGTGGCATCTTACATCTCATGAACTAGTATGGGTAGAACAGAACTAACAACCAAACAAAGAGAAAGCAAAAGATGCCATGTAGGGCACAGAATGTGTATTTTTTTAGCTTCCACACTCTTCTGACAGCCCTCGATACATTCACACGCATCAAATGCAATGACAGTGGTGGCAATATGTGCAAAATCTAATTTGTCACCTACACCTACACACAGAGAGGTGCACAGCTCCTGGAACCATAAACCTCTGCTTATCACCCACACTGTAATACTGAAAGTAAGAAAAAGTAGAAAGAAACACTACATTAACAGCTTTTCAAAGAAAAATTAAAGACGTAGAAATACAATCTTATTCCGATAATGCTCAACGATAGAAAATACACTGTGTATATGCCCTCAGTTGCCATAACAACAGCAGCAGATCATTTTGTGCAGACAAGTCAAAGGCAACAAAGAGAGCAGGAAGGACATGAAAGGGAAAAGAGAACTGATAACAATTTCAACAACACATGCGGTAGCAGCTTGTAAGAAAGAACATCAATAATTCAAGCAGCTGGTGTGATAGAGTGAAAAGAAAACTAACTGCATAATCTCATCAAACCGGCACAGTTTACACATCAAGTTGCTAACACCCCAAAATCAGCCACTAAGCGTTTTTGTGTGTGTTGAGTTCAGAATAAAAGGAGTTTTGGGTTAGGAGAGTTATAGGAGATTTAGGTTATGAGTTATGAGTAGTGTGGTGAAGTGTGAGTCTGAGTGTTGCAAAAGCACAGAACAGAGGAAAAAAAGCTTACAGAGGAGACAGCATGTGGTTTCTGGTCTGTGAGGTTTCACAAGAGCAAACGTCTCTCTTGCTCACTCAGCACTTATAGATCATTGCACTAAACCACAGATGAACCTGTGAGATAACCTTCACACAAACACACTTGCACATACTCCGGAGTACAAAAACAACCTTAAAAATAAACTTGTTTCTGTACTATGGCACATGACAAGATGATAATTTGTGAGAAAGCTAAGAAAGATGAGATGAGCAAGTGAGAACTTGTTTTTGTTACTTTGACCAAGATAGGTGTGTGAGACGTGAGTGCGTGCGTGAGTGTTTGTGGTGAAAGTAAGATGCTTTCGTAAGAGGAATTGGTTTTGTTAGCCTCATTATTTCTGCCGACACGATGATTCTCATAACCGCATCTTCTTTCCTTAAGAACAATAAAGGAACTGACACAACTAAGTTTAGACAATAAAAAGCACAGCAGAATAGTGTTTCAGAGATGCTATGATGAAGTTATTTTGAGTTTTTGAAAACAGCATATCAGATGCGAATCTATCTGAAGATAGTAGAATCGGTGGACAAGTCTACATGAACAGTGCCATTCTGTATTGGCAAAATGAGTCAGATGATTTTAAAAATAAGATCAAAAGTTGAAGGGTACAGTTCACAAATGAAATTACACACTCAAAAAGACTTTAATAACATACAGTATATTACAACGAATACTGTCAGTGCCCGTCTTCCCTATACGCAAACTACACAAGGCGCGCAGGGCCCCAAACCACCAGGGGCTCTCAAAGATCATTTAAATAGAATAGTGTAATTATAATGTAAACATATTTTTTTATAACATGGAAATATAAACACGGATTCATGTGGAATCTTCATGTGGAAATTTTTTTTTGTAATACCTAATGATTTATATTTATTTAATAACTGTTTTGCCCTTGGACATCACGCAGTGCGACGTACTGGGTTAAATAAAACAATGTATTGAATGAGAAAGCATCCTTCAGGTATGTGTGATTGTGGAATGGAAGAAGAGTCAGTGTAGTAAGTTATTTGTCACTGCATTAAATATGAGACACAAAGATCGATCGGTCGGTCAGTCGGTCGGTCGGTCGGTCAGTATTCTTGTTCAGTCATGTAAGCTGTCCTATGAGTCTGTCAAGTACTTTGAAAACAATGCCCATCTAAAGTTAGTAAACATCAGAATTTCTGATGTATTTCCATTTGTTTAGTTAAGCTGCTTTGAAAACTGCTTTGAAAGAACAGATTGGGTGGGGGGGTTCATTTTGACAGGGGCCTCTTCACAAAGTTTTGCTTAGGGCCCCCCAGAAGTGTAGGACAGGCACTGAATACTGTCATCCAAGGACATTTTTGTAGAGCTGTTCAGTCAGGATGTCAATTTGTAGGCCAACCTGGAAGGCTAATTCACCATGGGTTCCCTTGGGAATTTCCTATGAGCTTTTAGAAAGGCGGCTACGGATTTGAGTAAAATTAGGTCTGTGGTTAACATTACTAGATGAGGCTTTCATGTTTTGTTCCAGAACATAAAATTACACACAGTCAAACCTCAAACATGAAGCCACATGTTTTTTTTTTTTAATGTAAATTGCTATATAAGATATAACAGTTTGTCCAGCATGCAAACTTACATACTTGTGGTAGTTGCAGTCTTATATATATGTACAGGTGCTGGTCATATAATTAGAATATCATCAAAAAGTTGATTTATTTCACTAATTCCATTCAAAAAGTGAAACTTGTATATTAGATTCATTCATTACACACAGACTGATATATTTCAAATGTTTATTTCTTTTAATTTTGATGATTATAACTGACAACTAAGGAAAATCCCAAATTCAGTATCTCAGAAAATTAGAATATTACTTAAGACCAAAACAAAGAAAGGATTTTTAGAAATCTTGGCCAACTGAAAAGTATGAACATGAAAAGTATGAGCATGTACAGCACTCAATACTTAGTTGGGGCTCCTTTTGCCTGAATTACTGCAGCAATGCGGCGTGGCATGGAGTCGATCAGTCTGTGGCACTGCTCAGGTGTTATAAGAGCCCAGGTTGCTCTGATAGTGGCCTTCAGCTCTTCTGCATTGTTGGGTCTGGCATATCGCATCTTCCTCTTCATAATACCCCATAGATTTTCTATGGGGTTAAGGTCAGGCGAGTTTGCTGGCCAATTAAGAACAGGGATACCATGGTCCTTAAACCAGGTACTGGTAGCTTTGGCACTGTGTGCAGGTGCCAAGTCCTGTTGGAAAATGAAATCTGCATCTCCATAAAGTTGGTCAGCAGCAGGAAGCATGAAGTGCTCTAAAACTTCCTGGTATATGGCTGCGTTGACCTTGGACCTCAGAAAACACAGTGGACCAACACCAGCAGATGACATGGCACCCCAAACCATCACTGACTGTGGAAACTGTGGAAATGCAAAATTTACTTTCATCAGAGAACACAACTTTGGACCACTCAGCAGCAGTCCAGTCCTTTTTGTCTTTAGCCCAGGCGAAACACTTCTGACGCTGTCTGTTGTTCAAGAGTGGCTTGACACAAGGAATGTGACAGCTGAAACCCATGTCTTGCATACGTCTGTGCGTAGTGGTTCTTGAAGCACTGACTCCAGCTGCAGTCCACTCTTTGTGAATCTCCCCCACATTTTTGAATGGGTTTTGTTTCACAATCCTCTCCACAATCCTTATCCCTATTGCTTGTACACTTTTTTCTACCACATCTTTTCCTTCCCTTCGCCTCTCTATTAATGTGCTTGGACACAGAGCTCTGTGAACAGCCAGCCTCTTTTGCAATGACCTTTTGTGTCTTGCCCTCCTTGTGCAAGGTGTCAATGGTCGTCTTTTGGACAACTGTCAAGTCAGCAGTCTTCCCCATGATTGTGTAGCCTACAGAACTAGACTGAGAGACCATTTAAAGGCCTTTGCAGGTATTTTGAGTTAATTAGCTGATTAGAATGTGGCACCAGGTGTCTTCAATATTGAACCTTTTCACAATATTCTAATTTTCTGAGATACTGAATTTGGGATTTCATAAACATTTGAAATATATCAGTCTGTGTGTAATGAATGAATATAATATACAAGTTTCACTTTTTGAATGGAATTAGTGAAATAAATCAACTTTTTGATGATATTCTAATTATATGACCAGCACCTGTATATGTTGCACTTTTCCTCATCAACCATAAAACTTGATTAACCACAGAGCAATTAACTGTTACATTTAAATAACATATAATATCAAGCTAAAAGGACAGCTGAGGTAACTTAATGACAGGTGGATTGTGAAAAAGATCAAGACATTTGTGAATTTAACAATTTCCTAATCTAGTTCTGATGAATTTGACAACACCCTCAATAAATCTTCCTGAGAATGGGCTTTAGACAGTTCAGACAGAAAACTTAAAAAAAAACAACAACAAAAAAATCTGTACTGCTTTTCCACTGTACTGTTTTATGAGCAGCGCCGGGTATGAAAGCTGTGGTAAATCAGTCAGTTGTGGTCGCTTGTAGTTCTGAAAACGTCTAATGGCCGCCACTGATATGCTAAATTCTTTGTGGAAACTAGTCCTATCCACTACGACAGTGTGTACCATGTCAAGAATTAAATAAATAAATAAAATTATGACCTGACTGTTCTCACCTAAAACCAACTGCCATGTCAAAGAACTGCCAACATTATGAGTTAGTGAAAGCAAATTCTTTGCAAATATCTAAAATATTAATGAATAATTTACAGCATGGTATGATGTGTTTAACAACTTACTAGGTTATAAAATGTAAAGCATTTGACACAATTAACTTATTGTGTACACACACACTCCATTTTGCAAAATACAATTATACTACATCAAAAGACCTGATGAGGTGACCGGTGGCCATTGTGTTTTTCTCACATGGCCTCAAATTTCCATTGTAGTTGGGTTATGTCAACCGTTTATCACAAATTGCTGTCAAATAAGAAAAAGTGTACAAAAAACGTCTTACATTTGACTTTTAGTTTGCTAAGGGTGAAACATGCTTGCACATTTACCCTCATTAATGAATACTGCTAAAATCACATTTGTTTCATAATGATAATCATATAACTAACTACATCACCTAATCGACACTTTAATATAATGTCATGTCTCTTTACTTCAACGAAGATGCTTATTTCATGTTCGCTCTTGTCTGCCTCTGTTTTACAAATGAGCACTGACTTGCAGAGCTGATGTAAAAGCATGAAAGACAATGTTACGATACAGACAAGAAAAGAGAAAGAGTAAGAGAGAAAGATTGAAAGAAGCCTGCAACTGCTCCATGATGAAATTTGTTGTAGACTGGCAGCAAGGGGGCCCAGTTTCCATTGTGGAGTGAGTGGAGGATGAATCCAGAGCCCAGAGTGGTTGTCTTTCCCTAGGGTTGACATCCACACCTGCAGGGGCCTCAGCTGTGAGCTTCATCCTGCTGTTGTAGCCTAATCTCTTTAATCCAGAATTATCCCAGCAGCCATCCACTCACTCCATCCACACTTAATCCTCCCTAATCCCACCAACTCCACACTCACTCAGCCAGCTGCAGACACACCGCTATCCTTATCACTAAAAGGGAGTGTGTATGTGTGTCAACAGCTACTGTGATGCCTTGTATTATCAAATAGCACATGTATGCTTTTCAAAAATACAGTGTTGTGGATCTGATTGGAGGAGTGATGATATTTCAGGTAAATTCAGCACCTTTCTAACTAATTATCTGATATGCATTAGCATCCATCTCTACCTGATACGTATTAGCATCTATGCCAGTAGGTGGCGACAAGTGACTGTCCTTATGAGTGAATCACTGAATCAATTTGTTCAAAAAATGATTCATTCAGGAACAAAACGTTGGGTTATGCATATAACTACTGTTCCCAGAAGAAGAGAAACATCGCGCTCTTGCGCCATTCGCTGAAGAAAGGCTAATGACGCATGCCAATGTAGGCGGACCTACCTGCCCACAGCATATAAATGTGGTCACATGCGCCATTCCCCTCGTTCAGTCCTGCTCTTCACTGAGCCTTCGACTGCATGGGGCTCAGAGGTGTTGTACCTTGTTTCCCTCCTTCTGGGAACAGTAGTTATATGCATAACTCAATGTTCCCATTCAGTCAGTTCACTCGGTACAACACGTGACTATGGGACATATATTCACGCCCCGCAAAGTCCACTGAACTAAATGTAAGGGACCAGCACCGCCACATACACCTTTTTCTTTATCAAAGGAGGCACGGCCCCTGGTTTAAAACCCCTGCAGTAAGCATAGACTGAGTCGGTAAAAGCAAACAAACGTGCGGTGATGCCCAAGCAGCACAAATTTCCTCCATAGACACCCCTCCAAACGATGCCCAAGACGTCGCCATGACCCTGGTAGAGTGCGCGCACACCCTGCAGGCAGAGCCAACTCTTTGCTCTTATAAGTTATTGAAATAGCCTCCACAATCCAATGCAAAAAATTCTGTATGGATAGCAGCTACCCATGGACCGGGTTAACAAAGCATACAAAAAGCTGATCAGAAGAGCGCATAGCCTCCGTCTGTTCAGTGTATCAGCACAAAACTCACACAGAGCACAAAGCATAAAGTCAAGAGTCAATAGAGAGGTTTGGCAGGGCAGGCCGCTTGAACGAGAGTGCACTACTCGCTTCCGACATGACCTTAGGTGTATACACCGAATTAGGATGCAACACCACTTTTGACCCATACATCGCAAATTGGAAGCACGAGGGATGCACCGACAACGCATAGAAGCCACCAACGTGTTTCGCTGATGCCAGAGCCAGCAGCAGTTTTATAAGACAGCATCCTTATATCCAAGGATTCTAACGGCTCAAACGTAGGTTCACATATAGCCTCCAGAACTACCCATGATGGCACCATTGATTTTGCAATGGGTCTAAGATATCTAGCCACTTTAAGAACCGAATGGCAAGCGGGTGCATGCTTGGCGCAGCACAATTAATGCCCTCATGAAAAGCCGAAATGGCTGCCAAATTTTGATTTGACGTGATGTCGTCAGAGTATTCCTCGAGACACTCACAACACTCAAAGCTGAGGGGGCAGTAAGAGGAACATTGTTGTGATCACACAGACTCTCCTCGGTTTCCACACGATTGCCGCAACTCTCTGTGGCCTCCCCAAAAATGGATAGAGCCACATCTGAATCAGCACCCGAAGGCAGAAGCGAGCACACACTCAACAAATGCTACATGCCGTTCGAGTGTGGAACGATGGAGCTGCTGGTAGTGCGCACATGCCCTGGGGTTGGAGAGAGACAGCTTAGCATGGACAACAGCCAAACACACCGGACAGTGCCTGTGAGTATCCTTTTCTGACAGCAAATACCTACATGCCATAGGACAGGGCGAGAACCTTTGATTAGACATATTCTTTAAAAAAATGTTATTAGCCCTTTGTTAGCTAAGATCAATTTGAGCTAAAAAAACGTTCTCTTTTTATGCCTTTGTTTCAACAAGAGTCACCACCGTGGGTTTTGTGAATGTGGAGTGATGGTGCTCTAGCAGCGTGGTGAAGAGCTGAAGAATGAGTGGAATGAATCATTGGCCTTTCAGGCATGAATAAAGGTGTCTTCAGCGATTGCCGCGATATCCTATAGTCATGTGTTGTACAGAGTGTACCGACTGAATGGGAACAAGTGGCTGTCATTATGAGCGATTATGATTTTTTTAATGGGCACAAAAAAAGTAACTAGAAATATTGTGTCTAAAATGTAAATTATTCAGTATTCATTTGCTATTTCTTGAACTGTTGTAACAGCAATATCACACTTGCAATGATGCTGTTTTTTCCCCTCACTCAAACCAGGATCTGTCTCTCTCTTTACTTGAGTAGTTTTTGTCTGCTGCTTTCCTGCTGCACTTTCGTCGCCTCGTCCTTTCTCTTATTTCTTGTCACTGTCTGAGTTCTCTATAGGAGGCAAGCAGATAGGAAAAAAGAAAAGGTGAGAGACAGATCAGTGCCAATTTGTGTCATATATTAACAGGATGGAACAAGAAGATCTTCACCTTTCTCATTCTCACTGTATCTATTTCCTTCTGCTGAAATGACAGCTCATTACATTTTTACTTTTTGAATCAGCTGAGTGGAGTGTGACAAATCTGCACTTTGTGCACAGAACTCACTGTAAAACTAGAAATCAAATGTTTTTCTCCTTCTCACTGTCACCCTTTATCTTCGTCTTTTACCTTAGAAAAACCATTTAAATACAGCACATGTAATGAGATATTGCTTAGGAAATCCCAAGTTGGTTGCTCTATTGTGAATGTGATAAAAGCTCGATTACACCCTTAAAAAAATAACCCTAAGTGTCATTTTACTGCAGGACAAGCAACTTGTTTCATCCGCTGTTGTTGTTGTTTTGTCATTGAAATTCTATCCTCTGTACCCCTGCTGTTTATTGTCATTATCATTATAACAGCTTGGTTGACGAGAAAAGCCACTCTTGGTAATTAGGTGATTAATTACTAAAGTGACCCAGTGTGTACTGGAGTACAGCAGATGCATAATGAGACATGTGCTGTTTATTCATACCAGCGATGACAGGCGTTAGTGTCCTCTAATGGTCCATTTTATAATGGAGCCGCTATCAATCGAAAGCCTGCTGCTGAGTTTATCAAACTACTTTCTCAATGGACTGTTTGAATGTGTATAGAAAATCTAATCATATTTTGAAATTGTTCATTTTATATTATTTGGCCCTCGTTGTTTTCGATTGTAAAAAATGCCTGTTTTATGCTCTGTAGTGCATAGGACTACATAGTTTTGTGTTTTTTTTGTTTTTTTTCTTTCAGCCTGATTGTGATGTTCTGCAATCATGATCCTATAGCTTCAGATAAAGTTCTCTAATGATCATATCTGAGATGTTAGCACAGCAAGAATCAATACCATAAAATGCTGAGGGAGTTTATCTCTCTCTCTTGTTCCTCTCCTGGGTAAATGAAATGTCAATCTGTGCTTTAAGAAAGAAAAAAGACCATCACAGTTAAAAGGAGCTGTCTAGTGAAAGAGGACTTTGAAAGGGATAGTTTACCTAAAAGTGAAAATTGTGTCATTTACTCAATATACAGAAATGTCACAAATGTCAATATAATATTAATATTGTAACTAGATGAACCACATGTGAGAGACTGGTTCTCTTCGCACCCGCCCTGCTGCTCACTTTCCATGTGAGTATATTAGAACAAAGAACTCAGTTCGCTTCTCGCCCACCAACGCAGCACAATCTGCTGCACTATAAATGATCCCAACATGTAGTGTGAGTCACACTCTACTATTCTCAAATAACTTTTTCAGTGGCAACAGATCAACACTGATAGTGCTCTTTAACGCTTCCGAGAGAAGAGCGATTAAGATCTGGCCTGGTTGACACAGTGGAGTGGCACTCTCATCAAGCTGTTTTTGTTAGTTGTGTAGGCACACATTTACTGGCTGCATGTCGATACAGGAAATTAGAGGCAGAAGTTCCTGTGAGAGGTGAACAAACATGTTCCTGCCATTCAAATGTGTTAACCCAAAGTAAGTTCCAGTAAACTAATATTTGGTGCAAACATCAGTGTGTAGGCAGACAAATGAGGGCAGAATCATGTGAACTCTCAGTTACCTTGAATCTGTCACTGTGAAGCCACATATCTAAATAGATGCATTCATAATTTAAACAGGAATTTCATGCATAAATATCACAGGTTGCCAAGTCATTTATGGCCTCCCCAGGGCCTCACCTGTTAGCATATATAGAAATTATATATTCATAACACTGGATTTTCTGGTGCTATTTTTCTGAAACCATTTAAGCTGTCTAATATACCTTAAAGATCACTTCAGAATTAAAATTTTCTGATAATTTACTCACCCCCATGTCATCCAAAATGTTTATGTCTTTCTTTCTTCAGTCAAAAAGAAAATAAGGTTTTTGAGGAAAACATTCCAGGATTCTTCTCCATATAGTGGACTTCAACAGGGTTCAGGGGGTTGAAGGTCCAAATTGCAGTTTCAGTGCAGCTTCAAAGGGCTCTACACAATCCCAGCCGAGGAATAAGGGTCTTATCTAGCGAAACAATTGGTCATTTTCTAAAAAAAATAATAAAAATAATATACAGTATCTTACAGAACTGAGTACACCCCTCACATTTTTGTAAATATTTTATTATATCTTTTCATGTGACAACACTGAAGAAATGACACTTTGCTACAATGTAAAGTAGTGAGTGTACAGCTTGTATAACAGTGTATTGCTGTCCCCTCAAAATAACTCAACACACAGCCATTAATGTCTAAACCGCTGGCCACAAAAATGAGTACACCCCTAAGTAAAAATGTCCAAATTGGGCCCAATTAGCCATTTTCTCTCCCCGGTGTCATGTGACTCGTTAGTGTTACAAGGTCCCAGGTGTGAATGGGGAGCAGGTGTGTTCAATTTTGTGTTAATCGCTCTCACTCTCTCATACTGGTCACTGGAAGTTCAACATGGCACCTCATGGCAAAGGACACTCTGAGGATCTGAAAAAAACAATTGTTGCTCTACATAAAGATGGCGTAGGCTATAAGAAGATTGCCAAGACCCTGAAACTGAGCTGCAGCACGGTGGCCAAGACCATACAGCGGTTTAACAGGACAGGTTCCACTCAGAACAGGCCTCGCCATGGTCGACCAAAGAAGTTGAGTGCATGTGCTCAGCATCATATCCAGAGGTTGTGTTTGGGAAATAGATGTATGAGTGCTGTCAGCATTGCTGCAGAGGTTGAAGGGGTGGTGGGTCAGCCTGTCTGTGCTCAGACCATACGCCACACACTGCATCAAATTGGTCTGCATGGCTGTCGTCCCAGAAGGAAGCCTCTTCTAAAGATGATGCACAAGAAAGTCTGCAAACAGTTTGCTGAAAACAAGCTGACTAAGGACATGGATTACTGGAACCATGTCCTGTGGTCTGATGAGACCAAGATAAACTTATTTGGTTCAGATGGTGACAAGCGTGTGTGGCGGCAACCAGGTGAGGAGTACAAAGACAAGTGTGTCTTGCCTACAGTCAAGCATGGTGGTGGGAGTGTCATAGTCTGGGGCTGCATGAGTGCTGCCGGCACTGGGGAGCTACAGTTCATTGAGAGAACCATGAATGCCAACATGTACTGTGACATACTAAAGCAGAGCATGATCCCCTCCCTTCGGAGACTGGGCCGCAGGGCAGTATTGCAACATGATAACAACCTCAAACACACCTCCAAGACGACCACTGCCTTGCTAAAGAAGCTGAGGGTACCTAAACCCTATTGAGCATGTGTGGGGCATCCTCTAACGAAAGGTGGAGGAGCACAAGGTCTCTAACATCCACCAGCTCCGTGATGTCGTCATGGAGGAGTGGAAGAGGACTCCAAGAGCAACCTGTGAAGCTCTGGTGAACTCCATGCCCAAGAGGGTTAAGGCAGTGCTGGAAAATAATGGTGGTCACACAAAATATTGACACTTTGGGCCCAATTTGGACATTTTCACTTAGGGGTGTACTCACTTTTGTGGCCAGCAGTTGAGACATTAATGGCTGTGTGTTGAGTTATTTTGAGGGGACAGCAAATATACACTGTTATACAAGCTGTACACTCACTACTTTACATTGTAGCAAAGTGTCATTTCTTCAGTGTTGTCACATGAAAAGATATAATAAAATATTTACAAAAATGTGAGGGGTGTACTCACTTCTGTGAGATACTGTACTTTTTAACCACAAATGCTCATCTTGCACTAGCTCTGCGACGCGCCTCGCATTACATAATCACGTTGGAAAGGTCACGCATGACGTAGGCGGAAGTACCAAGCAAGTGTTTACAAAGTGAACGTGCAAAGACTAAGTCAAATGGCCTTTACAACAAAAAAAAAAAAAGGTAAAACAACGATGTCGGACGATTTTGAAGTTGGAGGAGAAAATGAGATTTTTTGCCCTACCGCGCTACTTCCGCCTACGTCACACATGACCTTTCCAACGTTACTACGTAATGCGCGGCTCATCGCAGAGCTAGTGCAAGACAAGCATTTGTGGTTAAAAAGTATATAATATCTTTTTTTTTTTTTTTTTTTTTTTTAGAAAATGGCCGATCGTTTCGCTAGATAACACCCTTATCGACTGGGATCGTGTAAAGCCCCTTGAAGTTGCACTGAAATACATTGCACAATTTGGACCTTCAACCTGTTGAACCTTCAATCTGTTGAACCATGTTGAAGTCCAATATATGGAGAACAATCCTGAAATGTTTTCCTCAAAAACCTTAATTTCTTTTTGACTAAAGAAAGAAAGACATAAACATCTTGGATGACATGGGGGTGAGTAAATTATCAGAAAATTTTACTTCTGAAGTGAACTAATCCTTTAAGCTGGAAACTCACAAAAACAGGCAGACAGCTGTTTATCCATCCATCCGTCCATCCATCTTGTAAAAATGCTGTATTTTTTGGCTGGTGCACATCTAGATGGCGAAGTTCTGTGAAACCTTGAAGTGTGTCAGCTCTCCCACAGTGCTTTGTGTAGTGAGAAAGCCAGACTTCCAAAAGCCATTTATCTTTATTACTTTGATACGGGTCAAATACCTCCTTTCCACCTCACAACAGGTTTAAAAGCATTTTACTTGAATTTGACAATATGAGCTTGACATCAGAAGGCACATCTTATTAGTAGCAAGCCTGGAAACCGGCCTAGAATAAAGTTTTGCTTAGTTCTGGTTTTTGCTCTTGTCCCTGACTAACCCCTAGTTCACTCATCAGAAAAATCAGAAAATAGGACAGATTCATACAGTACATTCAACTGCTATTACGAAACCAAATGATGGAATGAAACAAGCAAAGATGTGAGATGTTTTGAATGATAAGCACATAAAAATGTTCCATCTGACTCTAAGAAGCACTCCAAACACTGATCTGAGGTCAGGCTTATAGCCTGTCCAGCTTTCTCAGATTAGCTCTTCATCTGATCCTGTTACAGCACTTAGACACACGTCCTCCCCAGAGCCAGAAACATAAGTGATCCGCACTTTAACTCTGCGCTTCAGCCAGATTGATCTATAATTACAGAAGAGTGCAAATGCCAGACTGAACTGATCTCCCCTCTGTCCACACTGTAATTAAGATTAAAAAATTATACCAATCACTTCAGCTTAAAGTCTGTGATCTGACAGAGCGCCAGGGGCATGTGCTCAGCAGCTTTATCTTTACCTCTAATCCAGAGGTTCTTTACTGAGCTTTACCAAATAACGCAAGCATCCGTTTTCGATTTGTCTGGCAGATCTGTCCATTGGTGTGCTACTTTCATTTTCAGCAGCCAGATGTTAATGATTAAAGTGAAATAAGACACGTAACATTAAATTAGGCAAACACTGCAACCAAACTGTGGTAAACAAGAGAGGACTCATTGAGTTTTATGAGTGGTTATAATGTTTATGCAATTTAGCAATGCTGTGGTCCTTGTCACGTTAGTGTAAGAGTTATTCATTAAAGGCGACAGCCGTTTTATGTTTCACAAAGCATCAGCACTCCTAAAAAGGTCATTCTGCAATGCTTTAAGGTGCTTCACAAATGAATAACTTTTATGGGACTCTGCTGAAAGGGCCAGGATATGAATGTGTTGTGCACACAGCACATTAGTAGAGATACAAAGTGAGTTTGATTAAGGGGGTGATTTTGCTGCTCCCTAATGAGAGGTAATAAGAATTACAACAACCTCTCCGAACATTAGCTCAAAGGGCAATAAGCTCATTTGGCAAGTCCACCGCACACATCAGTCAAATTAATATTAAAAGGAGTCTAATATAATGGACTTCAGCTGAGGAAATTCTTTCCTTTTGTTTGGTAACAGTGATGTAAAGTTATATTTTACACTAGGTCTTTAAGTGACATAAAATGCCTGAACCTTGTGTAAGCTGGTTTATAACTCAAAATATGTTTAATGCAATGCCTTAGCTTTGGCAATATATTGCTCCCAAAAGTAGCATGCTATAGGGCCATATGGAGCATTTGGTATAATGACAAAAAGATTTTCAAATGTCAAGGGCACTTTAACAAGCTTGCTATCTGTATATTTCTGAAGAAACAGTATTGAATAACAACTTGACATCCCTCCAAACCGAGCTAGAACACATATGTCCTCTGATCCCATGAGGTGTGTGAAACTGGAAGAGTTACAGTGATGTGAGACAGGAGGAGATCTGTCCCTCCAGACCCAACGAAAAGCCAAACATTCAACTTTCTGAAGAAATAAATGTTTCTGAAGAAATAAATGTAGTAGCAGCTAACAAACTACACAAAAATAAAAGCATAAAAGACTATTTTAACTGTTCGCAGCAAGGCAGATTTTGATGCTGCTGTGAATTAATTTAACACACCATTTACACTGCAGATAAAAAAGCACTTCCTATATAAAATATGTTGTTTTTTAAGGCTGCTTTAACTATGTAGAGGCAGCACTTGCGCTCTCCATCCACACAGACTTGAATAAGCTGTAAAACTCTGACTGCAGGCCACTCTCTTAATTGGTCTGCCTATTATGTTTTTGAACAAGCCCTTGAAGATTTGTTGAAGTTAATATTTTATAGCCAACATTCTGCAAACTCCAACCAACTCTTGAATTAATGAGCTGAGACAAGAAACCAAAGACTTGCCAACAGCAGCTAGTGGCTGAAAAGCATTAAAGAAAGCTACATCAGCAAGATACTGCCAATTTAGAAATGGAGGAGTTGAGATGAGAGACTGTGTGTGCGCACAGGCAAGAGAGAGAAAGAAAAGTGTCAAAAGAAAAAGCGTTTTTTAATTCCACTTAGTTCTTTCCAATTCTTAGAATGTTAATGGGCATATAAATGTGGTCAATGCGATTATAGTGCTCACTGTTACAGATAAAACAGCTAGAAACCTTTTATCTGCTTTGCAGTTTAGCTGATACTTTTATGTAAAGTGACTTACAGCATACTTGTGTATATATAGACAGCCCCCGTAGAGCTAAGAGAAGAACTAGAGCTAAGTGCCTTGCACAAATGCATAGTGGTGATGTAGCGCCCCTTACAGGGTTCACACCTGGACCTTTCGGTCACCTACTCAGGTCTTTACAACTTGGCTACAATACTCCTCCACAGACTCAAAGCTCTAAAAATCAAGCAAAAATACAAATAGGTTTATCAAACGGATTATAACAAAATCAATCGCCAAAACATTATCCATTATTCTTAAAGGAATAGTTGACTTCCAAAGGAAAATTAGCCCAAGCTTTACTCACCCTCAAGCCATCCTAGGTCTATATGACTTTCTTCTTTCTGATGAACACAATCAGAGATATTTTAATAAATATTCTGACGCATCTGAGCTTTATAATGGCAGTGAACGGCACGAGTATGAGCTGAAGAAAGTGCTTCCATCCACATCCATCCATCATAAACGTGTACTCCACACGGCTCCGAGGGGTTAATAAAGACCTTCTGAAGCGAAGCGATGCATTTGTGTAAAAAAAAAAAAATCCATATTTAAGAAGTTATGAAGTAAAATATCTAGCTTCCACCAGACCGCCTTCCGTATTCAAGTTACGAAGAAAGAGTAAAACTCTTGCAGTTCAAAAAGCTTATGCTACGTCCTACACCTTTCCTATTATGGAACTTATGGAAAAAGTGTAACTGACGCGACACCATTTTACACTTTCTTCGTCATGGGTATTGATTTTGTTTAGCCTGTATATTATATTATATATATATATATATTTGACTCTTAAAGTGACGGTAGCCATTGACTTGCATTATATGAATCACCACGGTTTCAGCTAAAAATCTTCTTTAATGTTCTACTGAAGAAAAAAAAGACACCTACATCTTAGATGGCCTGAGGGTGAGTAAATTAACAGCAAATTTTCATTTTGGGGTGAACTATCCCTTTAAACAAGAGTACAGTACTAGGAGAGACTATGGGCCCGTCCACACGGTGACGCGTTTAGGTGTGCACGCAAACATTTTGTATCGTATAGGCATTTCGTCCAGACGGATCCGGCGTTTTCAGAAGGTGAAACCGCTATTTTTTGAAACCAGGTCCCAGAGTGGATAAAGCTGAAAACGAAGCCCTTGCGTTTTTGTGTGTACAGCCAATCCGTATATTTTGTGAAACGATGACGTCATCACCCCACGTGACGACCGTAGTCATACACCACTACGTCACGTAACAGCAACAACAACAATAGTGGACTACATGCTTGTGTTCATGCTGCAGAAGCTACTGAGCCTATTAGCTTTACTAAAATAAAGCTTTATTTCTAACTGCGTTGATCTTTCTGTAAAGGGAAAGCTCAAACTACACCAATCATCCAAGCTGTCACTCCAAAGGTGCTGTGTATTTCCTTATGAGACAATCCAAGTGCTCACACTTCACCTTGATTAGTCCACATTGCTGTAATTCAACTTAATATATTTTAATGGTTGATGGCATTTGCTTGGAGAGCAGCATCAACAAGTGTGTAATTATCTCCATAATTAAGCTGCCAAAACACACGCACTGCCAGAGCACCTCTGAAACAGTGAGTGCTCTGTTCATTAGCATCTCTGTAAGCTTATTAATCATCTAACAGGCAATTAGCAAGCCGTTACCATTCATGCCTGCTATGTAAATATATTCCTGGGTTAATTTTTCCCTCTGATAATAAAGAAAACATTATGAAAATTAGCTCTGTGACCATATAAATTATCTGTATTGTTAAAGGCAGAACAATGGTACTGCAAAGATAAGCATAAATAAATTTGTTATAAGAAAATAGGACCAACATCAGGGGGAACAATTAACCTGACAGTCGTTGGCTCACCTCTGAGGCCCTTTATGAGCTGTAGTTATGGCCTCCACCAGGCTTCTGTTGGACAGATCACGCTGCTTTATCCTTGCAGGAGGCTACAGATGATAGACAGACGGTCCTAGAGCCACTTACTACTTCAAGCCAACATGCACCTCTGACACTAAAAATGCATAAATAAAAACATTCACCCTAAACTGCAAGGCATAATGAATCACAACACTCCATTAGTAAATTAAAGCACTGCCCCGAGCTGCCCTTCGAGTCACATCTTAGCCCTCATGGAGGACAGGAAATGGAGTGTAAATGGGATTTTCCACTGGTTTCAAACCAAATTTGAGCGAGACCCACAAATAACACATACATCATAAATTTCACGCAGGCTCAGCCAGAAGCCCAGGTCCCTTCGGCCTGTGTTGTTAATGTGATGTAGTCTCTGAGAGGACATTATGTCAAGCGTTTCAGCAGTCTGTGGTTCAGGGATCTGGGACAAACCAATTTGGTGAAGTTGTGGGGAGATGATGTTCCGTGAAGACTAGTAAATTGCTTGTATTTTTATGCCATCATGGTGTTAACATATTTGAAGAAGTATAACAGTTCAACAGGGTAGTTTATCATTTATATGACAGCGAAAGAGATGAAGCACATGAACTCTTCAGTTTTTAATGAAAAAAACATTTAACACAATGCGAACTGCTGACAGACACAGAGGCACAGTGGACTATTTATCAGAGGCTCACAGAACGTTTCGAAGGGGGACGACAGACATGCACACGAACGCCCTTCGATTTGGACGAGAACGTGAAGTCACTTGCCAGATGGTTTAGCCATTTCTCTCTTCTCAAATGGCAAAAACTCTTTCCCACTCGACTCTGGCAAAAGAGCGGCCACCATGTGCGTCCTAATCAACAGCAATACAAGAGGCTTGTATATCTAAATATGCGTGACTGCACCAAGCTTTATGCGGCCCAGATGTGCCCTCTCCCCCTAACTGAGGTGATGTATGGAGACTTGGCTTAAGAGAGACACTATGAGGAGCTGATCTGAAAAGCAGCCCACATCTGAAATTTCAAATGCTGCTCACCAGACCTACTTAACACGGTGCGCTTCCAAAGTCTTCAGTGTGGGGAGTTTAACAATACAGGCTTGCCAAGGACGAACATTACCGCATACATCCCAATTGAAAACACACATATATCTTAATTTCTTCGGCATGTGACATGAATTTTCTGTGAAAGAGAAATCTATGCATGGATAGGCACAGAGCATTCGATTACGCTCAATCCGCATGCTCCTTAGGGCTGCTGTTAAGAACAGTCAATGACTGAAGCTCTTTCAATTACAGCTAGTTTCTCTCCTTGCTAATTACTGCCACTTGTGTTGATTTCTTCTCAAAAGGGCCATAATTTCTCTCCTCCTCAACCCCTCACTGCCACCCAATCAATTAACATGAGTAATACTAGGGCTATTAGAGGACTGCACGCTGCCTCAGGAGGAAGTTTTGCCATCAGCAGGACGAATGATTGCTTAATATAGCAGACAGACTCAGAGGAAAGCTTACCACAGTACAATCCGCTGAAATCAATAGCGGCAGTCAGCCTATATTGTTTCAAACGAGGAGAGCCAAGCCACGATAAAAGCGCTCAATAGGAGTGTCTGGGCCGGCTGAGACGCTGAGCAGGCATTAAGCTCTGGTGGCAACAGGGAGACATTACTCTCTTTGGGTGGACACTCAGCACCCTGTCCAATAGCTCAATCTCTGGTGCTGAACACATGCATGCACCAAGAGGAAGTGGATCTTATGAGGCTCTAGGGACATCTTCTGTGGTGAGGACAAACATGCAATGTTGAGTCAGTGTGTTTTGTTTATCTTAATAAAAGTAGGCAGTGTGTTGTTAATTTGCCGTATGGCAGGTTATCAACACCATCAATTGCCCTATTGTTCTTTTATCACAAATGAAACAAGGACTGTTACAAGATAGTTTAAAGGTGGCTTTAATCTCCTCTATTTGTTAAGACATTTTATTACACTGCTCGCTGAAATACTTTATTCAGATTGGTCAATAACAGCATTTAGCGGTTAAATATAAATGTTAAACTGTACATTTAAATTTTTTCTCCTACTCTGTGGTAGTTTCATGTTTCTGATATTCATAGGCATGCGTGCATAATATTTCCAAATACATTTCCATATGTTTGGATACATGCTGAAACAATATGGACGTATTGACAGCATTTAAAGAGGTCATATAATGGCACTTTTACACGACGTAAAATAAGTCTCTGATGTCCCCAGAGTGTGTATGTGAAGTTTTAGCTCAAAATACCCCACAGATAATTTTTTATAGCATGTTAAATTTGTCACTTTTTGAGGGTGAGCAAAAACGCTCTGTTTTTGTGTGTGTCCCTTTAAATGCAAATGAGCTGCTGCTCCCAAGAAGAGGGCGGAGTTTCAAGAGCTCGTGTTAGCAGCACCGATTACCTCACACAGACTCACTGAAAATGTCAGAAACTGTTCAGCCTTTTATGTTCAAACCGGAGTCGGACAATGATGGAAGTATAAGTGACAACACGTAGAATGCAACAGGACGTTTCTGAATGGTTAGTTGATTAATTTATGTAGCTGAGTTAACTATCTTAAAATCATTGATTAGCATATTCTGTCATGATAATCTATATTGCTCGTGTGGGAACTGTTGTAAGATGCCTACAGAGCCAGAGAACAGAGAATATATGCTGCATGAAGACAGGACATAGTTTAGTTTAATTATGGATATAACTTATGTTGTCATCTTGCTTTTATGACATGCTATTGCATTTGCGTTACGTACTGTATTGCAATATCATGGCCTCACCCCTTTGTTGCGTGTTCTCGGGGGCAGGGTTTATGTAAATTTTAGGGTTAGTGATGTCACTAACCCGGGAAGAAGTTTGTTGTAGTCCCTACCAGCCGTTTGTTGTAGTCCTTAAACAGAGAATTCAAAGTAAATATCTCCCTTTGCTTTGAACTTTGAGCATCCTAACTTTGCAGATGTTGTTTATGTTTTAACAGCAACAATACACACTGACTAAAGTTAAAAATGTGAAATCATAATCAACCACCCCTTTAAAAAATTAAGTACACACAGCTTTAAAAATTTAAAAATCTTTTATAACTTTTTTAAATTAAATTATTAATGCTATCTATGAATTCAATATTGAATTCAATATTAAATGGCAGTTTTCCCCATGGTATTGCAAATCCTTTTAGATATTTATATTTTTCAAGGTATTGTATCAAAGTTAGACATTCCAGACAATGCTAATATATATACATACATATACATACATACATACATACATACATACACACATATATATATATATATATATTATTTTTTCCTCCTTTCAGACTTTCAGAGGTAATGACCTGGCTGACTTACAATATACTTTGGCAGCTGAGTACATGAAACCACTGGATCCAGACCCTGTGACCTCTCTTCATCCCTCATATCAAGTTGCTCTTATCTACAGACCAGCGCACAGAGGATGAAAGGAGAGAGGGATCATTTAAATCAACAACAGCTGATCACTGAGCAAATTCACATTTTTCTCATTCCCTATGCTATTCAGATCTTACAGACAACAAACTTTCCACATAGACAGTCCTGCAGGAAAAGATAGCAAAACAGTATGTATAGGTTAAAGGCCAGTGTAAAGGTCGGAGTAAAACGCTTACTTTAGTTATGATTTATTTATACATATATGACAACATGTTATGATATTATTTGCATGTATGCAACAAAATTAATAGAATATCATATGCATGATATTTTAAGTTGTTTTCATGATAAGAGGTGCTGATATTCAGGAGATTATCAGATTTATCTGTTTGAATACCATGCACACTTTAAAAGAACTTATGAATACTAATCTAAAGAACAGCCTAATGACAAGGCGATTTAATTGACTTAAGACCGTACATATGTGATGAGCCATATGGATACCGCTGCTATGCATAAAATCCGAAGATGCTTTTTTGAAGCAATGTACAACAACATGCTTATTCATTCTTATACAATTATGGGGGAAAAAATTGGATCTTTGAAAAGTCGCCCCTGCTCTGGCCTCATGAGAAAAGAAATGAAGAATAACTGTACCATGCGTTATTCTAGCTAGTATTCTCACTTATATACACCTCCATATGTTATATTGCTAACCAGAATGATGATTAATTGTATTATGCAGTTTTGCTTTGTAATTTACAGGCGAACTTGACGTAGCAGCCACTGAACACTCATAAGCTTTTAAATCACTTCATAGGCCTGAATCTCTTCAAAGACACAAAGCAGCTGACACATAACAAAATATTGCTATGTGTTGTTGCGCGAGTCTCTTTTGATCTCCCACATCTCTCTTTGCAGTGAAGTCTTCCTCAGAGATTTGCATTGAGCATTAAGATTCCAGGAGCGTCTCCCAATCTCTTCACTCCTTGTAGGGTCAGAGAAATCAAAGCGGCATACATCAGACGAATATCAGAGCAGGACTCATGGATTAGTGCCCATGGGGTCCTGGCACTAATTAAAAAAGAAGTGGGAAAACAGTTCCCATCGGCTCCCAGTGGACACGGAATGATTAGCTGCAGGTGATCGATACATCCCATCAGCCCATCACAAGTGTACTACAGGGAGTCGGAGAGAGTAGACCAGGCTCATCTGGATTCTAAATAAAAACAAGCAAGTGTGCTTGGCAGAGAGGAAGGCTAAATTATTGAACTTCTGCAGGGGAATGGAAAGGATGAAATCTGAAGCAAACAGAGAAGCCTTGAGATGGGCCATACAGACAGATCAGGTAGAGTGCTGCTGTAAATAGGCCTTTACAGTGCCTGATGCCGCTGATGTTTCTGTCTGTAGATACACGAGTATTAATGGGAAGCTCAAGTAGAATCCATTAGAGCAGCTTCCTGTGCAAACATTATAGACAGCTCTCCAATGATGCAGTTAGGCGGCTTAGTTTAACCCTCATGGGAATATTTCAAGAATTTCTTCCATACATGTAATACAACTCCAGATAATCAATCATAATCAAAACTATATATAAACATGAGCAATATCACACTCGTAGCCGTGCGATATGGCTGCGTATCAGCACGGCTGTGATTCGGCCACAGGTAATCACAGTGTGCTGATATACAGCCATATCGCACGGCTACGAGTGTGATATTGAGTTTATAAGAAACAACAACGGATTGTCTTTAAAAACCCTCTTTTGTGAGGAACTACTTCCTTCCGCCATGGATTCAAATCTCAAGTTGACAGTTTAACGAGCCTCCGTTACTAATTCTAAAACGTCACTTTATAACTAGTAATGAAGAAACGTTGAGTCGCTTCATTGAAACTCATTGTAGTATGTAGAGTATTATGAGAGAGAGAGAGAGAGAGAGAGAGAGAGAGAGAGATCGCCTGAGCGAGAGTATTGCCCAGCACCTAGCTGATATTCTTCAGGTCAATCTTATTTTCATAATCACAAAATCAGTTTGAATGTCCACTGAGGAAAGCGATATCTTTGTTTTTCTCCTTTTAACATCAGACTGTCATCACTCCCATGACAGCAC
Organism: Ctenopharyngodon idella; assembly: GCF_019924925.1. NCBI lineage: Eukaryota > Metazoa > Chordata > Actinopteri > Cypriniformes > Xenocyprididae > Ctenopharyngodon > Ctenopharyngodon idella. Next base: position 8,731,208 of record NC_067226.1, read on the forward strand.
TAGTCAATGCATTTGTCAGTTGCGTCTCATAAGATGTTGTTTAAAGTAAAAACAACATCCTTGTTTCCTTGTTTCAGTCCATTTCAATATGAAAGTCTTTGCGACTAACTCACTCACTCATAAAGACAGTCTTTGCCGCCATACAATGGCATATTAGTTAGTGCTCTGGTTAGTTCAGGATTTAATTTCAAAGTAAATATAAAGTTATAAAACTTAATATAGGCCTTAAGCCAAATCTATTAGCTCTGGAACAAGTAATAAGACCAAAGATTGCCTGTTTGATATACCCAAAACGAATTATACCTCATGTTTAAACACTATGTACATAAGAGCCAGCGGCAAATTCCCAAAGTACTTGCCGAGATGAAGCTGTTCTCTGCAGGTACACGAGCGCTGAACGGTCGCTGATAGCCTGGAGCTCACATCTCTGAAACACGCGCTATGTTTACATATAAATCGCATATCTCAGGTCTAAACAACTATATTCTCGCCTAAAAAACTCTTAAAACTACATTCTGTTACAAAATAACAGGTGTATCTATGAAAATATAGTGGGTTTGCTCATCCACCATGACGCTCGCTGTGAGAATGCTGACAGCGGAGTGATTCAAACGGTGAAACGGTTCCCATGGCGATACTGGTAAAATATTGCATGGCTGGAAAGACCTCTCAGCCAATCAGATTTGAGAACTAGAAAGAACTGTTATATATATATATATATATATATATATATATATATATATATATATATATACACACACACACACACACACACACACACCATTTAACTTTGTAGCTAATAACACATTCTGAAAAATCTGACGCTACTGATCAATTCCTCAGCCACAGTTCAAAAAAAATATAAGTATGACTTGTAAGAGCTAAAATCATCCCACGTTGTACATGCAAAATCATCTTCATAGCAAAGCACAGGGCTGAAGGTTACCGTGGTAACATGCCAGGGTTTAGATGCTCCCCCCTGCTGTTAACAGCATGGATCTTCTGAGCAGACAACAATGAGGCAGGTAATTTCCTCTGGCCCCCTGGAGTGCCTATCATCTCTCTTTACTGCCTCCTACACATCTCAATACAAACCTGAGCTTCTGCGCTCACGCTGAAAACCAAAGAACACCTGCAATCTCACGCACAGCACTGTGCTCATTAGCTAACAGGCATTTTACAGGGAACTATACGAGAAGAGTCAACATGTCATAGAGAGACGTTAGCAAAAACAGCGGTCTGTTCCAGCCCGTGCTAAAAGTGTTTCCAGAGACATCAGGCCTAATTTGCCTGTAAATAATTGATTTGCTATCGTTCGGGTCCCATCGGAGACCCTCACTTTGTCAGTAGACTGCAAAGCTGCATCCACTGAAAATTAGCCTTTCAAATGTGTCTAACCTCCCAGTTCATGGACATCACACGCAAATACACATTCACACAAGCACACAGCATGCACAGCAAACATAGCTGCTTTCTTTTTTCATAGCTTCCCATCAGAAATAACCTTCAACTAACCTTTAAACCATACTGAATAATTTAGATCTCATTTTCATATCAATGCAGGAGTCAAGCCAGGCAATTATCTTTTATCTGTATATTTCTCTGTCAGACCAAAGCATAATAAAGTTTTCCCAAGTGGGCCTGGAGAGAGAGGGAGAGAAAAGAAACGAAGAGGAAGAAAGCATAGTGCGCTCCCCTGTTATCTTAAGACATTAATGATTGATGAATAATGCTATAATACCTCCAAAACCTTTTGTGAAACACATACACACCTGCAGTTAAAAGCTGAAGGGAGAGAGTGAGCATCCAGACTGCAAAGATAAACAAGAGAAACTGTCAGATCACATATTCAATTAGGCCAGATGAGCAGGTGTGTGTTTGCATCAAGAGAGAGTTTCAACATTAATAGACAGTGACACACTTACAAGCCAATCCAAGAGCATAATGAGAAACATACCATTTAATTGACAGTGTCTAGGGGGACAGTATTTAGGTATCTAAAATAAATAAAATGATTACAAAAAGGCAGAAATGGATGTTGTATGGCAATTAGACTCCATTGGAAATTGATATGACTGCAATGTTTAGTCACACAGACTGTCTCAGAATGATCAACGATGATGGCATCATTTATTTAGCAGTGTCTGAGCTGTGGCCTAGTGATCAGTACACATGATCTATCATTACCAGGGGTGCACATAAGTGGTACGCAGGTGCGTATGCGCTGTAAAAATAAACGACGTGCACCAGAAAACGTGGAGGGAAGCGCTTTTGAGTACCAACATCATTGAGTGTTCTTTAATTATTAGGTGTGCAATACTGATGCAAAGTCCGATTCATTTCCAAGAACAGGTTCTTTTCGGACAGTTCGGCTCAATGAACAGGTTCAAAAAGCCGATTCATAGGTTTCTGATGTCATCATGCTACGATGCCACTATGCATTTCTTTTCTAACAACTCAGTGTCATGTTATATCGATTAAACGCTCAAATAAAGTCATTTGTGTCAACGCATATTGAAACATTCAAATAAAAAGTTATTTATGTGAACGCATATTGCTGATTATTGCCTTTCATTCGTTTGATTAGCCTACATCTTGGATAAGATTCGAACTACAACACACATATTTATGCACAAACGCAGATATGTTCTACATGACCAATGTATAGAAAGAATACTCATTGATTTCACTTAAAATATAATCTTCATGTGTAATAAACCATAGTAAAATGTATTTACATCTCTCGACAAAAAGGTTTTTGCAGGTTTTAATAAAATGTTATTAGTTAAAATTTTCCTGATAATTTACTCACCCCCATGTCATCCAAGATGTCCATGTCCTTCTTTCTTCAGTCGAAAAGAAATTAAGGTTTTTGATGAAAAAATTCCAGGATTATTCTCCTTATAGTGGACATCAATGGTCTCCACTGTTGAAGGTCAAAATTACAGTTTCAGTGCAGCTTCAAAGGGCTTTAAACGATACCAGACGAGGAATAAGGGTCTTATCTAGCGAAACGATCGGTCATTTTCGAAAAAAAAATGTAAATGTATATGCTTTATATAAACAAATGATCAACCTTCCAAGTGGTTCCGCCAAAACCGCACTTTCGTATTCTTCAAAAAGCTTACGCTGTATATCTTACGCCTTCCCTATTCTACTTACGGAAAAAACGGAACTGGCGCCGCTTTCGTTCTGTAAGTTGAATAGCGTAGGACATACAGCGTAAGCTTTTTGAAGAATATGGAAAGCGGAAGCACTTCCAAGGCGATCATTTGTGTCATTTGTGTTAAAGCATATACAGTTGTATTTTTATTTTTTTTTAAATGACTGATCGTTTCGCTAGATAAGACCCTTATTCCTCGTCTGGTATCGTTTAAAGCCCGGAAGCTGCACTGAAACTGTCATTTTGACCTTCAACCGTTTGGAGACCATTGAAGTCCACTATAAGGAGAATAATCCTGGAATGTTTTCATCAAAAACCTTAATTTCTTTTCGACTGAAGAAAGAAGGACATCTTGGATGACATGGAAGTGAGTAAATTATCAGGAAAATTTTATTTGAAAGTGGACTAATCCTTTAATAACAGTAGTCATAATAATATCCAGTACGTGCCTCAGGCTTGCATTGTATCATCAACTCACTCATCAGACTCCTCGGTAATCCTCGGCAAACTTGGACAGTCAGTTGGACCGGTGTCCTGACATTTCATCCTACCCATCAGATTGTCCTACCCGGGCTTACTGCACGTGCGCACATGAATATTACATCATTTTTGTCATGATAAATAACACAAAATGACTGTATTTGCATTATTGTAAGGGTAGGTTTAGTGTTGGGGTAGGTGTAGACATTAATAAAGCACAATCTGATAAGTAGCATTTTTCTCTATCGATTTATACTTCGATTCTAACGATTAATGCTATATCATATTGTGCTACCACTACTGTACTTGCATTATTATAAGGGTAGGTTTGGGGTTGGGGTAGGTGTAGATGTTAATAAAGCCATGAACCACGTTAATATCACGCTGGAAGCACAATCTGATAGGTAGCATTTTTCGCTGTCAGATTTTGCTACCCACTGTTTCAATGGGAGGTAGCAAAATCTGACAGGGTAGCACAAATTGTCAGAACACCGGCTCAATCGGTTCTTTTTGAGTCCTCGTCATCAACCCAGAACTAAAGTTCGATTCAGCTCGATTAGTGAACAGGCGGGTTTGGAGATTCATTTTGCAAAGCCATCAGGACATTGTATAGAAATAATAATAGTGTTATTAAATTAAAATTTGGAACCTCACCTAGATTCAGTTTGTCACGCGGCGTAAGACAAGGCTGTCCTATATCTCCATATTTATTCTTGCTCGCCTCTCAATTTTTAGCTCTGCATATTTTCAGTAGTAATTTACAAGGTATAACAATTGACGATAGAAAAATTATTATTAGCCAGCTGGCTGATGACACCACTTTGTTCTTGAATGATGCCTCTCAAATTCCTTTAGCTTTAAGATTGATTGATTTCTTTTCCAGAGCTTCAGGTCTCTATTTAAATATTAACAAATGTGAGTTGATGTCTGTTAAAAGATGTAATGCTCCCTCCATATGCAATATTCCTGTAAAAGATCAAGTTACATACTTAGGAATTGTAATTAATAAAGACCAAAAAATAAGATGTAAACTCAATTTCGATCCTCTAATAATGAAAACCCAAAAGAAACTAAATTCTTGGTTGCAGAGAGACGTGTCGACAAAAGGAAGAATTTTACTCTCTAAAGCCGAAGGCTTGTCGAGACTAACATATGCAGCTCTTTCCTTGGAGGTGAACAAAGGAACATTAAAAAAGGTTGATAGCATGTTAAACAATTTTGTTTGGAAAAATAAAACCCATTTTATTAGAAAATCAGTATTGATGAATCCACTAAAACAAGGGGGGTTGGATTTTTTAGATTTCACTACTTTAAACAACACTTTTAAGATTAATTGGCTTAAAAATGTCCTTAACCCCTCCTCACTTTGGAATATTATCCCTAACTATATTTTCTCTAAAGTTGGTGGCCTGAATTTTCTCCTTCTTTGTAACTATAATATTACAAAGATCCCTGTCAAACTTTCTAATTTCCATAAACAGATGCTCTTGGCTTGGTCCCTGATATACAAACACAACTTCTCTCCACACAGATATTACTTATGGAACAATAAGGATATTCTCTACAAAAATAAGTCACTTTTCTTTGACAACTGGTTCAAAAATAACCTCCTGTTAGTTGGACAGCTTTTTAATTCACAGGGCAGACTTTATAACTATTCAGATTTTTTACAGAAATATAAAATTCCTATAACTACTAGTGAATACGCTATTGTTTTCAATGCTATTCCTTCTGGTGTGTCTTTTCTGTTGCAAGGTTCTACATTTCCATGGCCATGTACTCACTCTTTGAACCTAGCTGACACAATGATCGGAAATGTGTGCTTTTCTGTAGAGCAACATAAAAATAATTCTAAAATCAGAGCTCTCTTCCAGAGAGAGTTAATGACAATTCCTTATATAATACCATATTGGAATAATATTGTAGAGAATTTACCGTGGGAGAAGGTGTGGTCCTTGTCGCATAAGTATCTGCTTACTAATAAAGTAAAAGAAATAACATTTAAATTAATTCACAAATGTTACCCGACCAAAGCCTTTCTTAAGAAATATAAGTCAGATATTGAAGTGAATTGTTCTTTTTGTCACTCTGCTGAGGAAGATTTCATTCACTTGTTTTGGCAATGTACCCACACAGAGAAATTTTGGTCAGATGTGTTATTATTTATCCAATCATACTTTATAAGTGACTTTTCTTTCTGTTTTAAAGATGTTTTCTTTGGATTGTTCGACTACTCTAAAGAGAATATAGGGAAATATTACATAATTAATTTGTGTTTCCTATTGGCTAAATTTCACATACATAAACAAAAATTTACTGGCTCTAAACCTCTCTTTTCTCTATTCAGAGATGATCTAGACAGGTATATTGAAACTATCCAATGCTCTATTAATCCCAAAGCTATGAAAACTGTTTCTCTTTATTCATCCTTTTTGTCCTCTTAAGGTTCACATAGCCTATATTGCATTGTTGTTGTTTTATTACCCTGGCAACTTATCTGTGTTTATGTATTTCTTTTTTTTGTTTTTTTGTTTTTTTTTTGTTTTACATGTATCTGTTTTGATTTAATGCTCTGATGTTTTGTATTGTTTAATTAAAAAAAAAAAAAAAAAAAAAAAAAAAAAGATTAGTGAACAGGCTCGACCGGTTACTTCCTATGAACCGGTTTCAACCGGCTCAAAAGAACGATTCGTCAAGAACCGAAAATCACTAGTGTGCAACGGATCGCAGTAATTCCATGATCCGTACGGATAAGGTCCAACGGTTCGGCACGCATGTGATTCGGATTAACTGCTAAAGTTAACAATCATAGAGTGAAAGTTTATCATTTGGACGTGTTTTGTCTCGCCAATTAACACATTCAAACGATTTTAAAAAGCGGAAGAAGAGGCGAAAATCGCGCTCGAATACCGAATTAATTCCTCTTTCGCGTTTACTTGGACTTGAACGGACACATACACACAAAATTCAAATGTCAAAATACTTGTCTCGGCAAGTATAGACCCTTTTCACATGACGTCACACAACTTCCGTTTGGACTAGAAGCAGTGGATCCTCACTTCCGTCAGCATAGTGGAATACTAGCGCCGCTCGAATGAAGTGCACCCAATAGCTTTACATACTGTATGCCACAAATGTGGTTAGAGGATGACTGCAGTTGCCTAATTTCATGTAAATTCAAGGCGAGGTGTTTGTCAGATCTCAAACGAACTTACCGATCGGCGAGATTTGCTGCTTGAAGTCGGAGGAGGAGTTGAATACGGAGCACTGAAACCGTACACTTTCTGCTGCCCGTAGTAACGTGCAAACTTTGTTGTCTTTATTGCAGATGAAGAAGTTTATACGTGTTTGTCAGTATTTGTGAAATAAACGCACGTTTCCGACATTTACGTGCAGAAAAAAAACTTTTCATTCAATGCTTAATATACTATTTCAGCGCCTGTATGTACAATAAAGCTTATTCTTTTTAAATATCAAAGTCTATTTTTTCAGTTTTATTTCGATAAATATGACATACATAATAAAAATTGTTTAATATAATACTATGAAGACTGTTAATGTTACTGACTCCTGTACAAGGCATTTTTACCATAGTAAAAAAACATCATCATCATTCATCTCTTTTTATTGCAGAATAAAACTGTAGCATACAAAAATATAGCCTACAGAGGATTTACAACAGTACTCATTGTTATAGCAGCATTAAATTAATTAAATCAAATTATTTCTCCAGGGAATAACATTAAATGAACACATATACTTCCGTTTCGTATTTTCAATACACTTCTTACAAATTATACAATCTTAATATATTGCACCAGTTCAGTTTAAACTGGTATAATGTAAAATGATCTAATATCTTCCCACCATTAATTCTTCTGAGTATTATATGTGGATGTGCTACTTTCAGGTGTCCATTACTCATGAATAAATCTCACAAGAAAAAATACCGTTATCATAGCCTACCAATTTCTATAAATAAAGATTTGTTTTTAAAGACAATATTCTTGTTATTCCAAATAGGCTAACAGATTTGTGTGGACACACAATCATTGTGATAAAACTCTGACAGCAATTCAAGGACACAACATTGCTAAAGTTGCTGCTCGCAGAAACCCTAAGTTACAGAAAGGAAATAATAAATAACGTTACCAAAAGAACCCGACTGTGTAAATTCTTGACATAAACAGTTCACATTTAAAGTTATTAAAGCAGAACTACAGATCCACTGCTTTGCGGATAGGTGGAAGTTAACTGACGTCACTGTGAAAAGGGCCTATTCTCTCAGTTGTGTCATAAGTGAACAGTTGAGAAAGGAACCGGATGTGTGTCAGTTATTCGGTCTGTGCTTTCCTTCTTAAAGTGACAGCAGCCTAATATTCTTGCTGTTGTCTGTGTCATTAATGTTAGTAAAATAAAATAATAATAAAAAAAAATCATTATCATCTGCCATGTTCGAGAGAAAAGAAGATAGTGAGGAGAGCAGTCAGGAGGAAAGTGATGAGGACAGCTTTTAGGATAAGTGTGTCGCGTATAAGTGTGAGTACCAAGCAACATCTCCAGGTGCTCCCTTGAGAACCAGACCAAAAAAGTTATGTGCACCCCTGGACATTACATTGATTATGAGAGCAAATATAAGGTCAAATCTAGCTTGCATGATATTTCTAATGCTGCTCTTATCCCTATCATCCCCTGCAGTCTATACTCTCCTATAGATAAAACTGTCTGTAAGAGCCAAATTAAGAGTATAGCCCTTTAATGACCCTGGGAGGAAGTGGATATTATATACTGGAGGACGCCAAGTCAATACTGTTTGTTTTAATGGGGAGAAAATTGCCTAAAGCAGTATCGCCTTTCATCATTTCTTATTTGATCTTACTTGGAATACCATGGTATATTTGTTTTGTTTTTAATATTTACATTTTTTGATATCACATTTTGATAGAATCATAATATAATCATAAGACAATGACTTCAAAGTACAACTTCATATTCACCAATAACTTCAAGCAAGTTTCAAGAGTCAACAGAATCAATGGTGCTGTAAGTAAACCTCCCTTAAAACATGCACTGTGTTGAAATTCCTTTAAAAAAGTTACTGGGTAAATCAGACTTTACATGAATGTGGCGCTTGGCGAACTAATGTGACCCTGGGTTTATGGAGCTCAACATTAAGTTACTAGAAAGGCAGGACCTGAATGGTACTCTACGAAAGTCTTCCTTTCTCAACTGTGCAGTGCTTTCTGAAAGGGATATGTTCCTTAGCCTTGTGCGTGTTGTGCGTTCAAGGCACTATTCATTACAGAGGTGCATATATGCATGCGCAGGGGAACAAAGCCAATAACATGCCCACTGTCTAACACATTTCTACAAACACACACAAAGCTCTTAAAGAAACATATATACTTTAACAGAGAAGTATAAATATCATCATGTGGTATTGTGGGTAATTAATTCTCATGAATAAGGGAATATGGTTGCATATAAAAGAGGAATCAGAAAGGCTTGCTGTAGTGTTTGACTGCAGCTCCCTGCTGAGAGAGTTATAATAACCTCAGCCCAGCATTTTCTTGCCATAATAACACAATCTCTCTCTCTAATTATGGAAATTGGGACTGACATTAGCATATTGAGCAGAGAGATGCTAAAGAGTATCTGGCAGCTGAATATAGTTGAAACTGGCAAAAAAAACAAGTGTATTTGTTTGGCTTTCTGCAAAGAACAAATAAAGATGTAAAAATATCTTTATCTCATTATCTAATCCATCAGAGTGGAATTATTGAGTGCTTGCGTGTAAACTGCATATTACTGGAATTGTTAGCAGATATTTTAATATGATAATGGCAGCAGCAGTGCAAATTCAACCTTCTTCGAACAATCATTACCATCACAGTTTTTTTTTAAAGAGTAACTTCAGCCATCTGTTTAAAAAAGGAAAGCTAATTCAGGGGGTTCAAGCTGTGCTGTTTCAGCAAAGGATCAAAGTATGGTGGAGGCATAATGTAAAGTGTAAAGATAAACGACAGGCTTGTAGACCACACGTATTCACTAATGTCGACACACACACTATTAAAGCCAGAAAACTTAAAGCAAAATTTAACCTAACACATTTCCTACACACACATAGGAGAGAAAGAGATTTGAATGAGATTTAAATAAAATGATTGAGGAATAAATAAGAATGGGTTAGAGCGAAGAAATAAAGAAAGAAGAAAAAAAGACAGAAACATATAAATAAAGTTCAAATGTCTGATAGCCATGTGCACAAAAAAAAACAACAAAAAAAAAAACTTTACAAAGATACAGACCTAGAGACATAGGTTACCGTATAAACAAGACTGCATAATAACTGATGGATTATATAAGCATATGCTGTGATGAAAAGCGCATTTATGCATTTAAAAGTGTGAAACGCAGCACTGAGGAATGGAAAAGAATACATGGTCTTGAGACGCATTCTTAAAAGTCTAAAAAAAAAAAAAAAGTGCAGCGCTTATGTGCATGATGCTGAAAAGAGACATGGCACAATGGTCAAATATACTGTATATACAATGTGTGTATAATTCAAAAGTTTGAGTAATGTTTTTGAAAAGTCACCAATGCTCATCAAGGCTGCCTTTATTTGATAAAAAATACAGTAAAATATTATTATAATTTAAAATAACTCTTTTCAATTTTAATATATTTTAAAATAATTAATTCCTGTTGTGGCAAAGCTGAATTTCAGCAGCCTTAATGCCGTGTGTCCACCAAAGCGTGATAACTTTATTTTAAGGTGACGTAGTTAGATCTTACTACATGTACTTACTATAGTAAGTAATAACAGTAAATTATGCATAATTACAAGTAGGCCTAACTAATTCTAAACCAAACCCTAACCATAACTCTATAGTAAGTACATGTAGTTAATTATTATTACTCGGTACTTATTTGAGTAAGTACAATGTAACTACGTCACCTTAAAATAAAGTGTAACCAAGCGTTTTTTCCCGAGGCTAGCATATTTTTCCAATTGTTTTTAATGGGAGATTTTTTTTTAAACCAAACCACTGACCAACTGTCAATGTCTGCTTGTGCAACGATAACAAACGACAACAACAAGCTCATCTCTTCATCCAAAACTAGTGCCAGAGCAAGTGCGTTACACTGTGTCGAGTGTTGACATTTTTTTAATTCAGAAACAAACTATTTGCGAAATCAGATACTAGTAACAGTTCCGCGGATATTCAGAATCAGCACATATAGCGTCTCAATTGGAAAAGAAAAAAAACGCTGCACCACCGAAGAGCGCTAGTGTTTTCAGCTGGCTAAAAACGCTTTGGTGGACACACGGCCTCACTCCAGTCTTCAGTGTCACATGATCCTTCAGAGATCATTTTAATATGCTGATTTGGTGCTCAAAATGTATTTCTTATTATCACAGTTGAAAAAAGTTGTGCTGCCTAATATTTTAATGGAAACTGTGATGCATTTTTTCAGGATTTTTTGATGAATAGAAAGTTCAAAAGAACAGCATTTATTTGAAATAGAAATATTTTTAACTATATATGCCTTTACTGACACTTTTGATCAATTTATTTTTTAAAAAGTAAGAATAAATAAATAAATCTTACTTACCCCAAACTTTTGAATAATAGTGTGTATATTCATATATATTCAAAAGTTTGGGAAAAAAAAAAAAAAAATTCTTTGTGAGTCAGTCCAAAGGGGATATTTCGTGCTTATAACATCACTTCTTTTGGATGAACAGGAAAAAGAATATGAATCTGAATAAATGTAGGATCTGTACACAACAACCATGCACATCTACATATCTAATGATACACGTTAAAGCCTTTGACACGTTCTTTCCACCTCCCATCCCCCTATTATCACAGGTGAAGTAATGAGCAGTGGGAAATTCATTTATTTCTCTCCCTATCTCTCAGTTGCCGCAGGCAGTCAGGGAGGGTTAGCATTTCTCTAATGTGTTCATAATTTAAATGGCAATGCTGTCTGTTGGCGGAGCGTGCCATGAATTATGCAACAAGACGACGTCTCAGTCTTCAAGCAGACAAATAGAACAGGCTCATACCTCTGCAAAACAAACAATATTCCAATCAAAATGCCAGTATTAATTAGCTAATTAGAGACCTCAAACAAGTGTGAGCTCGTGACAGATAAAGAAACAGTGCTAACCAATTTTCTTAAGTGATCATAAATTAAAACTATATCATTAGTGGGTGTTAATTACAAAAGAGCATTCAAACAAATTCGAATATTAGTTTTCAGGAAAAAATGATTCCCTCTTAGCTGAATTGTGGTCTTCATCTCGCTCCATGTGGAGTCTATGATGATACACACACAACAGGACATAGAGAGGGGGGAAGGCAGAAGGCATTTGTTATGAAGAGACGCTGATTTTGAAAACCCTCGTGTCGTAGTGAAAAAGGAAAAAAAGGAATCATTACTAATGAATGAAGGGAAGATAAAAAAGAAAAGATTTCCCTCAAATCTTTCAGTGTTATGTGAATCTTTAATGCAAATGGAATTTCAAATGAGCTGAAGCTATCTTCAGAGACCTCTATGGTTTTCCACCAGCCCTCGATTAAAATTTATATCACCAATGATTTATAAATTTCATTAATAGCCAAGCATTGAGGGAACAGGAGAGACGGCACGCATGCTTACATGCTCTTTCTCCCTCTATCCCTCGGTACGGAGTCTGATGTCTCCTGCTCCCATTCTCCTTTCCAAAGTATTACACTCCCTCTGTCTCCCAGTCTCCAATTTAATATTCCATTTTCCTCACACATTATAGAAAAATCTAGTCTTGCACTGTCTCCACCTTCGACGATTTCAAAATCAGAGTGATTTTATAATTGGGCCCTTGCTCATTGTTATTCAAAACCCAGTAGAGCCAATTAGTTTTACCCTTTCTGACCTGTTCATGCTTTGCAGGAGCGCTAACTAAAGACTCTAAGCGAGGGAGCTGCAACAGAGGTCTTATCTTCCCCCCGTTCTGATTAATAATCCTGTCACAGCCATCTCACTCTTTAAAAAGAAAAGCCTGGTTAAGGCCCAGCCTTTCTCCATCACTCCCTTCTCTTTAATGCCTTTCTATTAATCTTTAATGGTGGCTGGGTCACTCACTCCCTTTTGTCTTGTTAGATAAATGTAGTGTTAACAAGATAATGAGCTTTCTGGAGGATGGGGGGAGAGAGGAGCTAAGCTAGCAGGGTGACCCCCGTTCGAGCTGCGATGGGTGGGCTTGAGGGGGAACAGGACAGGAAGTGTGGGTCAGGTTCTGTAGTATCATCTTGATCATTTCATAAGATGAGCGAGAAGACAGGTGTCAAATCTAACAGCAACGAGTAGACCTGTGAATGCACAAATCACTTCAATACAGCTCAGCAGACGGATATCATAGAGTCACTGATGTACTGTATAAGATGAAGAGCCTCCCCAGTGGATACTGATGCAATCATGTGCATTGTTTTGCATTCAAACAAGGAATTCAATGCAGCTGAATAGTATCTAAAGGATAGTGTGAGGGCGATCTTATTCAGGTGAGGGCAATCTTATATGTCTTAATTGTACAGTGAATCTCTTGTGATTACACTGTTGGTTATTATGATGAAAGGATTCCATGTTACTTACATGTAACTTACTGACTAGCACCTCTGATTAGCCATTGCGTTCAAGCGCTCAACAGATATGATTGTGAGTGCACAACACTCAAAAAAGAAAAAACACTAAATAAAAACCCTTGATGTTCAGAGAGCACTCAAACAAACACAAACTAGAGCATTTGAAAGCAGCGTCTATCAGCGAGTACTGAATATACCCAGTACTACTGGTTGTGTAGAAATGCTGGTACAGTCAACTTTTTTTTAGTACCGAATGGTACAGATACATTGGACACCCCTACTTTTGTAGGTTGTCAAACTGTTGTTCTCTCAGATGATAAATTTAAACAGTTGTAATAAAGCTCTTCTGCAACAAGCCAGCTCTCAATATTTCAGCAAACAAATTTCACATATTGCCATCCATGCATAATTTCCATTTACATTAAAAATGGCTAGAACACTGCACACTGATACATTTCCACTATTCAACCTTCAGGTACAAAATGAGTCACAAACGTAGATGTAATTAGTTACTCAGTAGAAATGGGAGAAACCAAAAGAACCATTGCAGGGGGACCTATGATGTTGTAAACTATTACAAAGTATAATCACATCAAAAAAAAAGAAAAAAAAAGAAAAAAAAAAAAGAAAATCATAATAATACAATAATCATAATGATAATAATTTACAAGAATGGAGTAAAATCTAATTCTTCATTCAACCCATGTTTTCCTGCTGTAGCTTATCCACAATGTGTGCATGAAATGGTCCATGATTTTGGCCATCCAAAATTATTTTGAAATACAACTGAAAATTCTCCCCATTTTGTCTGAATATCTTCATTTGCTAAAATTTTTTGTGAATCACTTGTGAATCTCTAAGGGATACAGTTAAAAGCAGAACGTCAACAGAATTGATCAGCGCAAAAGCATTTAATTTCACAAATATCCTTGTCATCAAAACCGGATGGTAGTCAAACTTTCATCCTGTCAGTATAATAATAATAAAAAGAAATGAGAAATGTGTCCTTTCTACCAGTAAGATGCAACACAGGTGTTTTTCATTGTGCCTTTTCATTAAATGTGAATGGAAAAACTCAATGAGACTTCAGTCTGGGCTGATCACTGAACAATAACTCTAGAGAGACAGAAAGGAAACAAATATGTCCAGGTAGAATGACTGACATCCCCAAAAGAAGCCTGTTTGGCTAAAATCTTACACTATCTAAAAAGATGAGAGGTCAGCCCTCTAACATATACATATATATATATATATATACACACACACAGACTCATTTAATGTATTCACAATCTCATGGAATTTGAAGGCTGAGATTCAGAGCAAAAAAAAAAAAGTTTCTTAGTGAATTCCTCAAATGCAGTGCCACTGGTTCAGATTTCATTATGTCTGTGTCACATTTAAAACATGAAAACAGGTCTTCCCTGTGCCATTGCTCATCTTACAGCAACAATGTCTATGTCGTGTTTGTCTATCTGTATGGTTTTAAGCTACATCCCTTTGTTCATCTCGTTGTCAAAGCTATGAGAACAGAAGAAGGGAATGTAAAAGCAATATGTTGCAAGAATGGGAAATGAGGGACTTGATCCTTCCTGTTTTTCTTTTCTCTTTTGCTCTTTCCTCCCTTTTGCAGGATATTGCAATGACGGGATTGTGGCTAGAGGGGAGAGAGGGATGTTAAACAAATCTCCCCCATGAACACTCAAGGTCTGGCCTTCTCTTTCAGCAACAACATATTCCACACATTTGTCCATTAGGCTCTTATACTCTGATACATTCAATCTATTTTACTCTGAAATATATATATATATATATATATATATATATATATATATATATATATATATATATATATATATAATGTATGTGTGAACTATTTACACACACAATCACTTACATATTGCATTTGCCCTCAGGAAAATCAGGCTGAGATGGGGGGCCAGTCTAATTGCCTCCCCTGCCTGGGCTGGTCGCCCAGAGGCCTCCTACACAAACCATTACATTAAATCTGTTATCCAACCAGCCGCAGTGCGCCGTGGGGGCATCTTTAAACACATCCTCCATTTCCGCATGCATGCAGACCTACTGCTGCTTCTTACAAACCACATAACAGTCAGGCTGACTGACCCAAACCATCAGTACAACCAGACAAACGCTGTTCTGAAAATTAATACAACAACATTGATTTTCAGGGACGTTAATTGCCAACAGGGTATGAGGTTCTGTCCGCAAAACATCTCTGCCTTGGACTGCAAGTGTTATGTTAAATGCTGTGTCACAAGACTAGTATGGTTGGTGTGGTTTCGCAAAGAGGAAATGGTGCTTTTGCTTTGAGGGTGGTTACTGTGGCCAGTACTCTTGGGTATGACCACGGGCCAGTGAAAAGAGAACCTGGGGCTTTCAGAGCAGTGAAGAAGTCAAGGGTGCAGTGTAATGGTGGATGGGTATGGGTAAAGGAAGGGATGAGAACAGCATGCTACCAGCAAACAGAGAAGCAGGAAAGGTCATAGAAAACAAATGTCTGTGGTCTGCCTAAAGTTCAGTTCAGGGTGGGGCATAGTTTGTGGCTATGTCCATTGTGAACAACACACGCAGACATAGTTCTTATATTGTTGCAGCTTGAGTCACATGAAAATGAGAGAGCTGAAACTAACGAGCCTCATTCGCAAATAATTTCATACAGTTTGCGTGTTTATGTGTGCTGAAAGAGTTCTCAAGGAGAATTTAAGCCAGATTCACAAGAACTGCATACACACATTGTTCTTACCTTCATTTTAATGTTGATGACTTCGGATTCTCTCTCTTTCTCCAAAACACAACGCACGCCGGGACATGTGATAGTGCTTGCAAACTTAAAGGGATAAATAAAAAATAAAAATTATCCCATGATTTACTAACTCTCAAGCCATCCTAGGTGTATATGACTTTCTTCTTTCAGACAAACACAATTGGAGTTATATTAAATAATGTCCCGGCTCTTCCAAGCTTTTAATGGTAGTGAATGGCGCTCATGATTTTGAAGCCCAAAAAAGGTACATCTATCCATCAAAAAAAAAAAGAAAATATCCATATTTACAACTTTATAAACTATAATAACCAGCTTCCGACAGACATCCGTACGCAAGTCGACGTACGGCAAAAGCGTAACCACTAAAAAAAATCTAAAATTCACTGTTGCACCATTATATTTTTGAGCTTGTCAATTAATTTTGTTCTCATCATGTACAGTTCTTTTACTACGCCCAAGCGTGTACGTTAATTAAAATTCAAAAAGGAAAGATGTGATAGGCTAATCCCGTTTCAAGAAATAAAACCATTAAAATGAATCCTATTTAAAAAGAACATATGCTTAAAATTCACTTACAATTTCAATTTAAAATGTTTATTATAAATAAATCAATAAATGCAAAATAATGTAAATGGCCAAACATTTACAATACTGTGAAACAGGGGGCGCTGCACCCTACTCCCAGCTCCCCTGTACATACAACTGTTAGTGAATGAGACCCATTGCTTGTATGTGTGTGGAGCTCCATATTTTCAAGGAAATACATTTTTATAAAGATATAAATGTTCATGGTTTGGTCAAAGGCTGAACAATATATGTGCACACCATATGGTTCATATAAAACACTTTCTTACAAAAATTGTGTAGAAAATGGGCAAGGAGTCGGGACGTTTTATGGGCCAGATATTTGCAGTGAGTGCTAAGTAACTCATAATTAACTGGAAGTTGGTTACAACAATCATCTTGTGACCTTTTGCCCAGTTAACAGACAATTGCCCTCTGTTTCTCTCTCCAGCAAGGCAGACTGGCAGCCTTCTGCATCACAGCCATAATTTTCAGAATAGTAAGTTAGCATAGCTAATAAACAACACATTTTTAAAACATGTTTATCCTGAAACTAAATGCTGAAAGAGAAGCTTGAGTCAATGAATACAGCATTCTTTGGCTTATATTTCAGGGTTGGCATTAGTACAAACACTCACCCTTGACCAGAACAATCCAATATGGATCTTATTTTGTTAATGAATACTTCCTTTAAAACCAAATGTCAGAGCTAAATTGTGTCCAAACATGCATTAATAACTAGTTGAAACATTTTTCTGGACCTGTCATCACTGATTTTATCCAAATTTTGTACGTTGTGTGTGTGTGTTTTATGGAATGGTCTTAAAGTCCATTTGCAATACTTTTGCTGTCCTCAAGCTGACCACTTTATAAAACCCATGCTTGCAGTACCCAGCAAATTAAATAACATCTGTAATAAATGTCACATATTAGGTGTCTCAAAATATAATTCAGAAGAGCCACTTTTATATAGCCTATTGTGATATCATAATACACTAAAACACCTGAGAACTATGATTACAGCATAATTTTGTTTTTGTGCATGGTACCAAACAAGTTGACTATTGTGGTCCTGAATATGGTCCATTATTACTGAATAAAACTCAGCAACCTTTATTTCCGAAACAATTTTGAATGTACCGTTGTACACAACATGTTCTTAATAGTGCTCAAATACTAATTTCTTTATTTACTTTAGCGAGTGAACAAGTCAAAAAAGTATTGTCTTAACTAAGATAATAAATTTTTCCTTTAAAAAAAAAAAAGGTTACATGAGGACATCTTAGCATGAGAAACGTCTGGATCCAAGGCAAAAGTGATGCAAAAAAAAGAGCAAATCAGTATTGTTTTTAGAAACACAGTGATATTGTGGTTTTTGCAACCATTTCCTCTTTCTTCACTTGCACAGGGGCTTCTTTCACTTCCAGCTAGATGTTAAACTGGACGCCCACTTGCCTTTAAATGATACTCCACGGTCATAAATATTTCATCCTTCAAACTACATAAAAGTCTCTTAGTATTGCATATTTCTACATTGCTGCTGATCCCAAGAGTGCTGGTCTGTGTCCTTACAATCTGAAGCATTACAGCATTAGGAATGATCTGGATGGACCTGCCTGTCTTCACACCTGCCTGGTGGGTTGATTTGGGGACAGAGAATAGAATGAAATATATCCAGTTCAGTAGTGTAGCTGCTGTCAGAACTATAAAATTGTGCAAGGAGAGCCAAGAATGACAAGAGATGCAAGTACCCTAGATTAAAATCAGGTTTTTACAGAATTTTCCTTCTGCTAGAAAAAAGACTGGCAACAGGATCATACATGTATGCCAGTGCTCACCAAACAAACTCACATTTGAATAAGCATTGTCATCCCCTGAGGCTGACAACACTGGAGTGGTTGCATAAGCATCCTATTTTACTACTGCTTAAGTCAACAACAAATGTTCTCATATAAACTTAGATATGCAATACAGTTACTTGTACTGATCCTGCACTATATTGACATTAAATCACTGGTAAATGAAAAGAGTGTGACTGACAAAATTGTGGGCCTGTAATGACTAAATGAAACCTCTTATTTCTCATATTTTGAGAAATAAGTGGTTTCAGTGATATTTCATAATGACTGATTATCCAATATAATTGAAATAGACAAACTTTGGATCAGGTGCTGATAAACAGGGCAGAGTAAATCATATTCTGTAGACTAGGACCACCCACTTAGTCAGGAAGAGGATGTCTGACAGACATGTATAATGACCAATCAGAGTATTGTTTTGTGCTGCAGACTTCAAACTTTTTTTTTTTTTTTAGATCCAGTGTTTAGTTGCTCCTCTGTAGTGTTCATTGCTGCAGTTTCTAGGCTCAGTTTCTAGTTTTTCTTGCTGCAATTTCTAGTTTTATGAATATGTACAGTTAGATTATTTACAGTATAGTTAGATTACTTCTTTCAGTAGTTATATGTGTAGGTTCATGCCTGTCATATTTACACACACACACACACACGACTAAACCCTTATGATATTCTGAAGTGTTTGTTGCATTCCTATTGACTTGCTAAAGCCTTGAAGAGTCAGACACAATAACAAAAGGTCATTTTGACCCAAATAAAAACAAACAAACAAAAAAAAACCAGGTCAGCATGCCTATTGATTTTCAGTTATTATTCTGAATGATAAAGTGCTTATTTAAAGGATTAGTTCACTTTCAAATGAAAATTAGCCCAAGCTTTACACACTCAAGCCATCCTAGGTGTATATGACGTTCTTCTTTCTGATGAACACAATCGGAGAAATATTAATAAATATCCTGACGCATCTGAGCTTTATAATGGCAGTGAACAGGGGTCACAAGCAGTAAGCGTTACCAAATGAGTATGAGCTGAAGAAAGTGCTTCCATCCACATCCATCCATCATAAACGTGTACTCCACACGCCTCCGGGGGGTTAATAAAGGTCTTCTGAAGAAATAAAAAATAAATAAATAAATCCATATTTAACAATTTATGAAGTAAAATATCTAGCTTCCGCCAGACCGCCTTCCGCATTCAAGTTATGAAGAAAGTGTAAACTGGCGTCGCATCAGTTACACCTTTTTTCGTAAGTTGAATAGGGAAGGTGTAGGACGTAGCATAAGCTTTTTGAACTGCAAGAGTTTTACACTTTCTTCGCACGTTGAATACGGAAGGCAGTCTGGCGGAAGCTAGATATTTTACTTCATAACTAGTTAAATATGGATTTTTTTTTTAACACAAACGCATCGCTTTGCTTCAGAAGGCCTTTATTAACCCCCCGGAGCCGTGTGGAGTACACGTTTATGATGGATGGATGTGGATAGAAGCACATGGCTATATGTAAGGTATCTGGCCTTTTCAGGAAATTTACCTTTCCAAGTATTCTTCCTCATACGCAAACCTAAAGTTAAGCCGGCATTTATTATGGCCATAATTTTCTAAATATAACCCTTTTCATGCAGTGTGTATCAAAACTGACTTGTACCCAAACAGCATCAGGGGAGGTATGGTATTTATAGACGAAAGCTCAGCTAGTGGCTAGTAATAATGCCTAATAGTCGCACTAATAGTAATAATGCCTAACGTTCAAATTAGCATCTTACCGTACTGTATGCTTACCTTACTGTAAGCATACTGTTGCTCATCATACTGTAAACATGAGCAAAACTACATTCACAGTACACAGCAAACACACGGCCATAGGCTACTGAATCCCACAATGCAAATGCATTTGACTTTATCTTCCATTTTCAACATGAATTAACTAGAAGCAACATCTTATCATGCTTTTTCAAACTTTTTTTTTCTTGATTTCTAGATTGGACTGCAAAAATTGCAATAAAATTAAAAAAGGCAACTAGACACCATTGCTATAACAATAAAATAGTTGTATTCCTGTACAACTGTTTCATATACAAAAAAAGGTATATGCATGGTACAGTATCTAGTGTACATTACAATCAGTAGTACACTATTATTCCACATACAATACCAACATATTTATTGATTCCACTTTCTAAAAACAACCTGGAATAATTGAGTCCTTCAATCCCTATTTATAGATGTCCTGTCAGGATGGACAACTTGGGAAACAGGGAATTACTTGTCTCGTCACATTAACATGAAGGAAGTATAGTACGCTGAGAGGGAAACAAAGCCTAGTGCATGAGAAGAAAAGGTCAACGAACATTCAATAAGGTTAGAAGCTATTACACAAGAACACTCAATAAGATTGGCTTTAATTGATTGGTTCCATTAAGTTAATTATATAGGGTTAATCAAGTTAATTTTACGAACTCCACTGATGGCGCCATTGTGTAACCATGTATATGCTGAGACCATTTCCACTGGAAACACAAATTTTCAACTGTGCACCCCCAAGAGAGGATAACATTGAATGCAGCTATTGAACTAATCCATCATGTTGAAGAATCTGAACTATGACATTCTACCAAAAATAGGAAATTGGTCCATTCCTGAACAAAGCAGAAATGTAAGCTCTGGTATGCAGCAACATCAAAGAGTCTAAATGAACAATGAAACTCCAAACACTTGAGGCAGGTTGACCCAGGTTCTTCCCCCCGAGAAGGAAAATATCAGGTGGGGTCGGGATCTAACAACCACCTGGGATCCATTAGGGTCTCCATTATATCTGGGCTTCTATTTCTTTCCCAGCTCGCAAAACCTCTGAAGTGCGCGTGAGCACTGAGATCGCACGGCTGCCAAGGTTGTTAACCTGCAGGCATTTGTAATGTCGAGCGGGAGTTGCTTTATTAGCGGAGTGAAATAATCTCTACCAAAGTGGTTGAGATGATGACAGATCCAGATTTATGACCCCTGTAAAAGCCCAGGCATCGCAGCTGCTCCAGCATGCATCATGAAAACTAATAAGTGGGACTCACTGCCAGTGGCATAAATTCATGCAGATTTTGATCTCAGAACATCTGCAAGGCTAGAATAATTTATGTTGTACTCTCCACGAAGGGGCTTACAAGCCCTCTGATAACTTGTTTTGGTCTGTTTTGTGAGGAGGCCTCAGGTAATCCTTCGCCTCAGGGACAATACCTGTCAGAACCGCATCCAAAACCACAGAAAGTGCACATCAAAAGCCACAAATTCAGAAGCAGAGCCTCTCTGGTCTCTCCACAGCATCTGAAAAAGCTGCATTTATCTACCATTTGTGATGTGGTTGGTGTAGCAGAAAGAATCTAATAATGAATTCTCCCAATATGATTTGGATGAAAATGGGAATAAAACGCTTATGCAAATGATAGAGACTGACAAGCAGGCAGCACTTATATACATATGCATTCTTGTATATGCTCACATGCATATGCATTGCTCTCTTTTTATGCAGACATACTGAGTTTTGACATCTAACTGCTTATAAAACAGCTCAATTACTCCTTTGTACACAAACACACTTCTCTGCATGCGGCATCTCTAGTTTCACTGCAGTCTGGCTGATTGGGAATCTTTGCAGGCAAAATGAATTGTTTGTGATTGGCACTCAAGTTTAAAGGCAGCCAACAGCCATACGCTAATAATTTAAGCATTGTTGTTTTCATATGATGACAAGAACTACCATTTACACCCATTGCCTTTATAATCCTGATTTTTTTCTTCTTTTCAGGTTAGAAAACAAAACACAGCAGCACTGTATGCTCAGATGCTTCGATCCCCTCCTCGCATCTCTACGGACCCTTTACAATCATTTTAGCAGATGTGGCAGCAGGTGAGCCTGGGTAAATATTCACAGAGGCATTATGATGTGAACTGGCATGCTATTGCCCATCTAGAATGGGAATGAGTGGCCATGACACACCAGCAAATTCAGTAGATCACCTGCCAACAACTCAGCAAATTAAAATCAAGCATTAAATCACACAAATATTTGAAGGTAGGCAATTTCACCTGTGTAAACAGAGATACAGGGCCAAAATATTCACTGCAGATGAAGCATTAGCTCAGCCTGTACATCTGCAAGGACAGAGATTTATGTCCAAGTATTCCAAAGGCACTCTGTAAAACTAGTTAAGCTCATTCAGGGCCTTTAAATAAAAGTTGTTTCATGTTGCTGGACAGGGACACAGTAGCTGGACCATCAGGAACTTTAGCAAGTCTATTGTATCAGAAAAACACTACTATGATGACTCAAAAAAAAAACCCAAAAAAAAAAAACAAACAAAAAAACAAAAAAAAAAACAGCATTTTGAAAAAAGGGGAAGTTCGACATGCGATACAACAATGCACACAATGCAGGGGAAAAAAAAAAAATACTCTGACCAAACTAGTCAGATCCTGGCTTCTAAAAGCATCAGTGATCATTCCTGCTCTATCATGAATCCAAGCCAAAGTCTTAAAACTTAATGTTGGTCTGCCCTCTGGATGATTGGAGTGGAACTACATCACGCTCCTGTCTGACTACAAAGGCAGTAACTCCTAGGGGAGAGTCTTAAAATTCATATATAAAAACTGGGGGACCATTTTGAGCCCTGATTCATGGTTATGACCCCAGGCAGTGATTCAGAGAGGACAACGCTTACTACCAATAAAATGCACATCTCTTGACCATTTAGCTTGCAGAAGCTAATGAGGCATTAGCTGGAGAATATTTAATGGACTCTGCAAGCATGGTAATTAGGGGCAAGTGACAGTATTGGGGAGCGGCGCAATGGGGCCTGTGCAGTTATAACCACTTAACATGATAGAGTCTGTTAGGCAGAATACCTTAATTCTAAGAACTGGCAAAATGTTTCTTTTTTTCCCAAGCAAAAAACTGGATTGAAACTAGGCCATTAACAGAAAAGCATGTAAGAAACTATGCAATGTATTTACATAAATGGCTATTAGTTGTTGTAGGTCTTAAAATCATCATTCTGAAGATATCACACTTTCAGAAAAAAATGTGCAGAAATATTAGAATGCTGGCAATGCAGGCCTCACTGAGCCATTGGATTTTATCAAAAATATCTTAATTTGTGTTCTGAAGATGAACAAAGGTCTTACAGGTGTGGAACGACATGAGGGTGAGTAATAAATGACAATTTTCATTTTTGGGAGAACTAACCCTTTAAGGATACTATAGTAAAAAAAAACTGTTGTACCCTTAAAGGTACAAAATTTGCACTTTTTTTTTTTCTGACAATGCAGAACCTG